>NC_135882.1:68728955-69928955 GCF_964194155.1 Cetorhinus maximus
AATCTTTTCAAAAGGCCTTCAGATTATAAAGTTTGCTGCTGGCTTTTTTTTTCACTCCTGACATATTTTGTCAGATAAATCCAATAGCATGAGAGAAAAGTAAGCAAATTAATAGAGTGCCAACAAAAAAAAAGATTGAGCTCGTCTTTGCTTCTCATCTGACCAAGTAAATCAGCTTACTTCAAATCTTCCTTCTGAGAGAGCCCTCAGCAGGTATCTAACAAGCCCTGATTAAGCACCAATCAGGATTCTTCCTCACGCTTCGGCTACTTCAATAGGCATAGAAACAGAAATTAATATTTAGTGCATCCAGTCCTACCATCCTCGGGGAAAATTAGACTCAGTCAAATTTTTTCACTGCAAAACGTAATGAACACCATTTCAAATACAATTTTGATGTTGTCAGTCCTGGTGTGTTGCCCATCTCTCAGCTACTACCTCAATCAACTTCTCTCCTATCTTTAACAAATCATATGAAAGCCCCGATGATGAAAATCCTTCAATCATTTCTCAAGGCAGGCACCACAGCCCATATATTCCCTTTAGTGGAAACACAAATGTAGTTTGTAAAGGCCATATCACTATTTCACAGCAGGGTGCAGCACAGGAGGAAAGTTAAGGTGAAAACTCTGCTATCCTTCGTCTCATTGCTCACTGGACTGCAACTACTGTATTAATGACTTGCATAGATCCTGCGTGTCTCTAGTCCTTGCAGATCTCCCAGTTTACAGAATGATGGCACTATACACAACAGCAGGGTGGTCAGCCACTTCAGTGCTCACTTTCAATGCATAACAAAGGCTTTGAGCAAGAGAAAAGACAGCTCACTGTACACCTTCAGGGGCCTGTATAGTACAATTCTCAAAATTAAGAAAATTGCCACGTGTGCAGTGTCAATAAGACAACATAATTTCACACTACATAACTGTGAATAAAAAATACTCTGCTGCTACTGAACACTTGAAGAGCAGAGATCATTCTGTGTTGTATGCATAATTCCTTAGTATGCAGCAATTTAGGGGATTAATTTGAAACAACTTCTGACTAAATAAGGCTTGGGGGATGCACTCTGCTATTAAGTATTGAAGAATAGCTGCTTAAATTTTTTTCTCTAATCAAATCTAATCTCTTCAGCTAAGTCAAAGAGGGAAATGATCAGTTTAAGAGACATCAGAAGATTTACACAGATTGAAAATGAATTAAAATTAGTTTTGCTGTCTGAGATGGGCTAAAATGACAGTCTAATTGCCTCTGAATTGAATATCATAAAGCTTAGCGTGTAATTTTAATCATTGATGAGCTCCAGGTTAATTATGCTCATGGCTTGCATGCAGCGTAAAAAAAGCATCTCTGAAATGAACCTCAACACAAAGACCATGAAAAACTAATAATTTTCTAATTAGTTCACACAGGCACATTTACCTCTGCATTTGACAATTTAACACCAACAATATTTGCATCGGAAATTAGGTTATAGTTTTTGTACTCCTAACAGTCATAAGAAGTGGCAACAGAACACAGCAGGCAGATTTGAATACCCTGAGCACTCTGAGTTCACAACTATAACAGGTCCAATTTTAATCCACATTCAGTAACTGTGGACAAATACAAAACGAGCTCTGTGGTGTATTCTCTTGCCATTTCCAGCACAAAGCAGCCTTACGATACTTTTCATTTGTTGAGCAGACAGGACCAGACTTGACTATCTACTCTTGTTAGCACATAGTGTACATACACCAATATCCGCCAACACTGAATAATTTACATCAGAAATAAGCATGAAACATGTAGTACTATGTCGAGGACTCCCATTTCATTTCATCATCTGAAAAAGCAGACATTGATAAATGACATATCTTCACCACTTTGTGAATGGTTCTATCTATAGCTCCAGAAAGATGCAGAGCAGTATATATTAAAAGCATTATATAAGGACAAAGATAAAACAATTCAATTAAGACAATTATAGAAGAGGGAAATGTACAATGATGAAGCAAGACAAAATGCAGCAGATTGTGATTTGTAATGCGGCATTTCTCAACACTTCAAGCACTAAATGACTCTGTGGGGAATATCTCCATCCTTCTGGGCAATACACAGTGAATCATTATAAACTGATAAATTATAAAATATGCTATATACATCTGAACGCTGATCCTGATACCTGCTGTTTGGACATAGATGGTTTCTGCAGACAAACCAAATCAAAGCCCTCAGTTATTCTTCAGACACTACCTAAGAAATCTTTAACATCTAAAAGCTTTAACAAGCATGCTTTGGTGTTTTGCAAATTTCCACAACATATTTCCCAATAATTTAGATAAATTTGTTTTTTTTGGCAAACTATTTTATGTTGAGCTTTGATCCTGAATCAATGGAACAATTTGCTCTTAGTACATGTCTATTCTGTTTATTGTTTTGTTTGTATAAAATTATCATTTTAAATACAAACAACTGACTTTTATATATGATTGAATTGCTAACTTCTCTTTTCCTCCTTCAGCAAATACAGGTTGAATGACTACGAAGCAAAATAATCAATACTCCTACACTAAGATTAACTGACAAAAAGTGTACATGTTAAACAATAGGGCAATGCCTCTGCACTGAATGAATGTTCAGTTCCCATTGGAACAAAGAACTAGAATCACAAATGCCAATTATACCTCTGTTTTTTAATTGAGATTGTCCCAGCCTTCTTCTCCGCTCCAGTGAGACAGTGTTTGAGAAGTGATTAAAAAGAACGTGATCTGATCAAGAGGAGCGAATAATGGCAGAGGAATGCTAGGTTTGCCACACTGTTAAGTGCTGGGAAAAAAGACCAATAGGGTTCTTGGCTCTTTTGTTTTTCCATCTGCTGTTTAGTTCCCTTATTCGACTTCAATTCTTTATTTGCAGTGTTAGAGGCAGGTTAAAAGCTGTCCACATAAAACACCAGTTCAACCCACGCAAAGTTAGAACTTACATAACTCTCGTAAAAACAAATACAATTATACCAGAATTATATCAAGTTTTCTAAAGGTCATCACTGTCTCTACAGTGGCCTTTTTCTCCACACCAAATCCTCTATCAATATGTCATACTGAGTTAGGCAAAGACAAAGGAGAGGATCAGTGCGAAAACTGCACATATATCTAATCCTGACAAAGGATTGAACAGACCTTCACAAGTGTAATTATACTTGTTTATTTGTTGCCACATACAAACGACTGATGAAAAATCCATCAAAGCAGGATTAAACAAGCACCAAGTGCCCCTTTACTTTCGAAGTCCACATTTAGATTTAGTACTATTTTATTCCAATCTAAAAAGAAAAAATGTAATGCAAGGAGCTTTTGCCTTGAATCTTGAGTTTTTTGCACATTGTGTAATATTATTAAATACATTTGCAACCTATGTTGTGCTATACTTCCTTTAGCTTTTTTTCCAGAATCCATGATTAGAAGCTGTGGTATGTAGTAGCAGGGTGTGGTAGATGCTTTGCTAGCCATGGATTGTGTAAAATTAAACATTCTTTTTACTGCACTTGTCCTTTTTAAGCTTTAAATGCAGGTACTATATTTTACACAAAAAGGCAATAATTATGTAAGATTACTTCAGGTTTCCTAGCTAAAATAATGTGGCTTAGGCCAACAATTATGAACTAATCTTTGGCTGAGCAAATTTTCCTTTATCTTCTCAGTCTATTGGCCATCTTTCAGAACATTTAAAGTTATTCAGAAGAAACTCACAGCCACATGTACTTCTTCGTTACCCTCTATGTGATATTGATTGTTGGTGATATAGCCCTGTTGCACACTTATATAAATAAAATTATATTGTAACAAGCTTGTTGTGTTACTGACAAATCAAAATGTAATTGTTAACTGTTTTACTTTTGACTAATACTGGGCTTAAAATTTATTTGCTTGGCGAAAAAAAAACATTTTAAGATGATTTTTGGGCATTAAACCCCCAAATTTATGTAAAATTACAATAACTGAAAACAGTTTTTAGAAACTACACAACCCTTCACTTATAAGAAAGGGACAAATCAAAGTAAACCAATCTGCATAGCTAATGTCTTTGTGACCTCTCCAATTTAAAACAGAAAAGCTGTAATTTTTTTTGCTGGCAATCTGGAAACACTCTGGAGTTAATTACAGCTGATTCGAAGTGAACCGCACAAACAAAGGCCAGTCTATGTCCAGACAATTATACTGCATTAACCAGCTTAGAGCTTCCTGCTGATGTTTCAGGGCTCTTCTATTACACCCTTCTACCTTCCCAGCATGATATAAAGTGCTCCTGCAAGGATGAATTAATGAAGAGAACTGCAAAAGAATGTGTGACGACCTCTTTTGACTCGGCAAAAACTTTCCATCTAAGTCACTACAAAGGCGGAGAAGGTAATTAAGTTTGAATAGAAGACTGAAACAAAATATACATCTGTCCTGTAAGAGGTGAAGAAATTAAATAGGAATTGGCTTGAAAGTTTCAAAGATAAATAATCATAAATAAATAGATAAATAAAGAAATATTTGTGTGCATTGTGCTACCTGAGCAGCCAAAGTTTGTCTTTATTTTTAATCTTGTTCATGCATGCTGACACTAGTGCTTAAAAACATCTGGTTGCCTGATAAGTTATCAAACATGTGACATATACAACCTTAGCATGACAGTTTCTCTGGATTTCATTCTAAGCATAATTGCAGCTTTTTTTTGCACATGAGAAACAACATTAAACGGCTGACACTTCATTGTTGGTGTCATATTGTAAAAAACATAAATGTGAACTAAGTACCACATTTCTCCACAAAGCTATTTTTAAAAAGTCACATAAGTATGCATTATAATGACATTTTTTGAATGCTGTGAGCTTAGCCCCGATGAACAAAGTTCTCTCACCCCCTTTTGTAAAGATAAGTCAAGCCTCAATGCAACAAACTTTGCCATTACATACCTCCTGCTATATAACCTTACTTGCATCCTTACTGATGCTCCCCCTTGTATGTGAAGCTCAGTATCTGATAGGCCAATAATCTGATAGGCCATAGCACAGCACCTTTCATTCTTATAGCAAACACAATCAATGTATTACTTGTAGCAAAATAGAGCAAACTGCACAGTTCTAATTCTTCTGGCACTCACATTAACTTCACAGCAAGGCTGTTCCACTGGCTGGAGCGTCTAGAATTAAGGGGGGTAGCCTCACGACAGAGATGAGGAGAAATTTCTTCACTCAGGTGTTGTGAGTCTTTAGAATTCTCTAGCCTAAAGGCTGTGGGTGCTCAATCATTGAGTAGATTCAAGGCTGAGATTGATAGATTTTTGGACTCTAAAGGAATCAAAGGATATAGGGGTCAGTTGGGAAAATGGAGTTGAGGTCAAGGATCAGCCATGATATTATTAAATGGCAGAGCAGGCTTGAGGGGCTGTATGGCCTACTCCTGCTCTTAGTTCTTATGGTCCAATATTTCCTCAACAAAGTTCCAATGTGTGTATTCAGCAATTTAAGTTGGCAGTCACTCTTTTGCAATCTAATGATGAAGTAATTTTGAAGTAATCTGCAATTTTGGAGTAATCTCTCAGTCTGCACAAAGATATAGATTTTGAATGTGCAATAATGTGATCAGTCCAACAGTTTAAAAACATATTTAATATATTATTTTCTTGTTCCATTTTTACCTTCCTCAGCTTGTACTATTAAATGCTCTGACTGCATTGAACATTTGTGTTAATGTTACTCAAAGAAGCTTGTAGCATTGAAACATCAGAACATGATGCTTTGCATGAAGCAGAGAGTGCAATAAAGTTGGTATTCAAGCAAGTTAAAGATCTGACATGTAGGAATCAAAAATCAAGGGTCCATATGAAAATTGAGGCAACACCAATGCAAGTCTGCTTTACAATTGGAACTGCACTACTATTGTTTTAATCAGAAGTGGTTATAGATGAAACAAAATAATTTCATTGTGCCCCTATAAGCCTCATGTACATTAATCACCCTCCCTTTGTTTCGTCCATGCAAAGAAGGATTAGATTTTAAATGATGACTGCTTAATCCCTTTGATTTCCCTGTGCTAAATAAATATTAATCTACAAGTCAATCACATCTTGTATTATAATGCAAAGTATATACAATATGAAAGTACTCAAAGGTTATGTAAATTGCAGCTGATTTTACAAGCGCCTGTCTGTTGATAACATCATTTTTTTTTCCATAAAAAAAATGCTCCTGATCAGGATTCAATGCAAAGTTAACAGTCCAGCTTCACATATACAGCCTATCTCCAAATACTTGCTGTCTTTACAAGTCAGCAGCAAAGATCCAGTGCATTAATCTGGACTATGAATAAACAATTATTATGCAATGTTTATTTAAGGTTCATTACTCAGAACCTGGAATTTTACCTCAACCCTTCATAAATGTATAGAAGCCATTTGAATGGCTTTGTACGATAATGTGAGCAATAATTGATGAAAACTGCTGTACTCCTGCTTCTAATTTCTGCAAGTTTTCCAGTTGCTACAGGTTTTGACATTTTCACTCAGTTATTTATGTTCATAACAGATTCTGATATAATTATCAGGTCATTTCTGTGCAGTGAGGGCTCTTCGTGTTGCCACCTAGTTCAAAAGTTGTTCTGCAGCAGATCCTGCTTCAAGGCTAGTTCTACTGTAATTATCTTCATAAAATGTAATCACAGGCCAGGTATCCCAGTGAGCATTCCAAAGCTATTAGCAATGTTTTAGCCTCAGATCTAGTTAAAAAAAGATAAGTATAACAGGAATGTTAGACCTGAACAGGTTTAATAACCAGACAAGTCAGTCTATTATTCAGAAGAAAGATTTCTGCCTGCAATTGTAACTTTAGAGTAATCTTCTAAAAAGATACTCATCATTCCTAAATTTAAAAGGGCCAGGTGAAAATGACCACGAGACATTTTAAAAATATAATCACAGCATTACAAATACTGTAAAATCGTCTTTATAAATTGCACCTTGGTTTTAGGCCAGTAAAAATACAATGCAGCACACACTGCAGTCTGAATTGAATGGACGGTGTATAGTTTTGAAAACTGAAACAGTAAATGTTAACACTTACTGTTCAACAGCGTACCATACTTACGCTTCAAAAAGAAATAAAACTTTTTTTCAAAAATGTTTTGAATGACTAAACGATTTGTACAAATAATTTACTGACTTCATCTGGTTTTCATCCTTTCCAGGGGCTACCTTATTTTGTCACTGATTTTCTCCCCATCCCTTAAGCTATGGCCCCTCCCCCCCTTCAGAGGATATGATTCCAGTCACTCTTTGGTACTTCCCCCACCCCAAATTGCTGTTATTTCTGCAAGTCTTGCTGTAAGCATCAGCATGCTGTTTGCGCACATGGAATTGCACAGTTGAACCCGATACTACCCTCGTTCAATATCCACATATGCCAATTCCAGCGAGGGAGACTGAAACTCAGTTAGAAACAGGAACCCCGGCTGATTTGCTGCTGAGCTCTAACCCAAGGCCTTATTATGTAGCTTCGACTGCCGCGCCAGCTAACTCCACCCAGACCGAGCACCAAGATCTTCCTCATCTATTTCTTTACGCCTCAGCAACTCGTTGGCTAAACCTGGTCACTTGAGTCTCAGTTTGGGTCTGCCCTGGCCTCTCGCCATAACTCTGGATGAAAGATTGGCAGAGTCCCATGGATTTCCTGAAGTGACGAAGGAAAAACTCCACGGCAATCGAACCTCCACTGGTCACACTGAAGGGTGACTTTGTTTTATTATTGTCAATCCATTATTTATCTGTAGATGATCCTTTTCCATCTTTTCAAACAAGCGTTTGATGGGGGCTCATTTTCTTTTGTTGTACCATCCTGATGCATCACTCTCAGATCTTCCAAAATGTATAATGCAATCAAAACCTTAAATAAAAATGCTGCAATAGACACTACAAAAACGGCTAACTGCTATTGTAGGGTTTTCTTTTTTTACATTTAATAAAATAGTTCAGCATAGCTGTCTCTTTAAGGAACACGATGTCCAACAGAAGTGAAAGCCCGATATTGTAACTTCACACTAACCGACACGGTCTTGACTGGTCAGCTGAGATACACAATAACCGAAAAAGTACTGCCTTCCGATAGACCCTTGTAGAAATGGACAACAATAGGAACAACAATAGTAAATTGCAAACTATACCCACATTGTATGCATAGCTAATAGAATGGAACCAGTTATAACTCGACCGCTTCACTATAGTATTCCATAATAAAATGCTATTAGTGATTTCATTAAAGTTATGTTTTATTGATATAAAGTGTCATAACCCATTATTTCTAAACCTTTTTCGTTTCTTTTACTAATAATTTGCTGGAGGGTAAGATTAGGAAGGTAATTCTATTTACAAAAGTAACACATGTCAGTCAAGATAAACAGGGTGACATAATTGACTAGCTCCAGCTGATTATTTTAGCAGCAGCGTAATTCTGCACGAAGTAACGTGAATGGAGTAAACTCTGCAAGTTTATTCAGTGAGCGCTGGTTCTATTAGAGCCATTAACAAGTCGAGCTGTCAGACTATAATGAAGGTAAATGATTAGTTAGTACAGCAGCTGAAGACTTCTTTCAATGTAATAAGAGTTAATTAAAGTTTACCACAAGACACTACCTAAAGCAAGATGTTGATTACGTTTCAGGATTTAGTGCAAACAGACAATAGCTGGCAGTAATTAACAAAGCGATAATATAATGAAATGGAATATTAATTGTGCAGCAAAGACTCAAAAGCTGCTGTTTTATGATTGACTTATTTTAGTAAATATTTTACATAGGAATAACCAGGAAAATAAAATGCGAGTCGTGAAGCATTTTAGGGCGGAAAAACATAACTTGAGATTATCAATAATTTTTATTATGCTTAGATCATTTCCACAAATTAGAAAACGAATGTTAGACAAACCTCTCCATAAAGAAGCATAAGAACCTCTGAAGTCAGGTTTAACTGAGAATTCTTCTGCAAGTCTGAATATTTAAGAGAAATGGGACTGATGCTATTTGAACTTGAATTTGAAGTTTCCTGAAACACTGCCCAGTGTCTCTTCCCCCTCCCCCTCCCCCCAGGAAAATCAGCAGGGAAAAAAGGCCAATCAAGTTGATCTTATTTTAATGCTAACAATTTAAAAATGCATTTGTAATGCTTTGATTATGAACTTGTGCTCAAAACAGACAGATAGATAAGACAGTATTTATTTTTACATTTTTAATCAAAGTGAACTATTTCAGCTGTTTAATAAAAGGAACAATAACTCGCAATACTGACAAAATATATATACAAGCGCTTTTTAAACATTTCATAGAATCTTTCACTCAGAACCTGTTATTTCTGCTAAATGCACCAGGTACTTATTGTTTCCCCATTTTAGTAAACTAAGCAGTCATTAGACCACTGAAGCTATGACGACAACTATTCTTTACACAAATTATCTCTTTATAAGCCATTGCAAAATTCAAAGAGAAATGAAGTCTGGTTCTTACCTCTACAAGTGCACAGTGTATGCTCAACTGCCTTAAAATACTTTGTTTATATTTAATTTATTTGCACTGTTAAGGTTTCACTAAAGTCTGATGTCACAGCCCCATCTATATTCTTTATATCACATTTTATCAATTTCTACCATCTAGAGGAGGCACACAATAAGTTTGCTAACCCTACATTTCCCTACAGTTCCATTCGTGCTGTGTCCAAAGCACTGCACCAAAGTGTCTCCTAATGCCCTTTTGCCCCCTTTGGCACTCACAGGCTCATTGGTTCTGACATTTTCACTTCATCTATGACAAACGATCTCATGGCTGTGATCAGATTGTGCAAAAGGACTACTTTATGCATAACTAAATCATTAGCTTCCATCAGTGCATTTTCCTCATGTGAAAATAGATTCCATCTCAATAGATCTCATCCCAACATTTTCCAAGGTGATCATGGTGTTGCTTTTTTTAAAAATTCCTTCATTGGCTAATAATGTTTGCACATACATGGAATAGCTGTTTAGACTCTTGCTTTGTAGATCAGACAGGATATGAGAAGGCTACTTAGTAAGTGCTTCTCAAGGGATTTCAGTAACTGTACTCAACCTCTGCCCCATTGCAAACACTGTGCCAGATATCTGGCTGTTGTCTATTCTTTTCGCTATTTTTGGGGGCAGGGGCGGGGAGTGTGGTGGGGGTGGGTAATCAGTGGCAGATTACACTGTACTAGTATTACTGTAAATTTTCCTGAATACTGCGCACATTTCTTAGACCAACACAACTTTGATGTTATTGGCATCTATTTACATAACAAATGCCAATTAAATGACAAAGCAATACTACTTGCAAGATACAGATTGGACCCAACTACTCCTTTTAATTAAAACCCACTACACATTACTTCATTTATTTAAATCTTAATGTAAAAGTGAAAGAAATCTACTTTCATTTTGGCCTAATTAATTCATTTTTGAATGAAGGTCTCAACAGGATTTGCTACAGGACAAACTTTCAGGGATGGAGTCACCTTCCTCCTCTCTGAAGTGCTTTCCATTTCTTGGGACTCTGAAAGCAACTCTTCAGGTGACGTTCTTATTGGCACCTGTCCCCTCTTATTGGGCCAAGGAGAAAGTAGACTGGTGTGTTAAGCATAGTTCATGAATAAATCGGAGGTGAGCCAGAGAAAGTGCTCCCTGTGATTTGCCTGTTGACAGCAAGCACTTACACAGACCTGTATGACCAACAACACTTGGCAGAGCTTTAAAGGTTCCAGCTTTGCAAGTTGCTTCATTTCAGCAAAGGGACATCTCTACCCTATTTTCATACAACTTAAAAACCTACATGTCTATGCTAACTAAATGTGCGCCCTTTATACTGTGTCAGATAATTGCTGGCATCTTTTCATGCAGAGGGTGTACAAATTGAAAACCTGCAGCTCATGCTCATCTGTCTAAAGAAGCTGCCTCCATGTAAAATCTACAACTGTCACAAAGAACAATACAGAAAATTTTATTCACTTTAAATCCCTTTTAAACTTTAGAGGTTCAGTCAGCCACAGCGACAGTCATGTTAAGACCTTTGTTACTTAAGCAGTTCTTTGTTAATGCTTTTTAAACCGTATTTTGGTATGCCCAAGCAATATTAATATTAAGATATATAAATTGGGAAATGATTATTGAATTGACATAATTAATAAAACAAGTCGCTAACAGGTCAAATAAAGAATTTAGGAGGAGTTTCTTTATACAGAGCGGTGAGAATATGGAACTTATTGCCACATGGAGTAGTTGAAGTAAATAGCACTGACACATTTAAGCAAAGGCTTGCTGCATACCTGGAGAAGTAAAAAAGGAATGTGGGAAGACTTGATTAGATATGAGGAGGCTTCTGCAGAGAAAAAGTACCAGCATGGACTATTACCTCTTCAGAGTTCCAAAGAAGAGTCATATTGGACTCAAGACGTTAACTCTGTTTCTCTCTCCACAGATGCTGTCAGACCTGCTGAGTCTTCCCAGCACTTTGTGTTTTCATACCAACATATACCAGTTGGGCTGAATAACCTTTTTCTGCACTGCAAATTCTATGTAACATGTAGCTGTAATATCTCATCAAATCATTTCACACTATTATTTAAAAGCTGTAGGTAAAGCACTATATAGTATAAGTTAATTTTTATAATCTCACACAACCTCCTAAAGCTTTCTATGATCTGTGAAAAATATGCACACATTTTATATATACCATATATACAATGTCTGATCTGTGACAGTATTTTTGATTTTACAGGAGAGAATTGCTTTGCCCAAAAGTATCTGTAAGACATATTGTTTTTTCCCTGCATTTGCTTTCACCCATCATTTTCCCTTTTACATTAAACAGATCATATATGCCGGCATGCACACAGCTAATCCCTATTGTTTCCGAGAAGGTGCAGGCATTTCTGGATCTCAGATGAAAATTTCTTAATAACAACATTGCATCATCTGTCTCAAACTTTAAGTTGTTTCTATTAAGCAAATAATGAATTGGCGCTAAGTAAATGCTCCCATAAAAGCTTATTCTCATTAAAAGGCATATACTGCATGCCACCCGAGGAGGCATTTCTAACTAGAATGCATCTATACTTTAGGAGGTCTGGCAGTAGCTTGCTTCTTAAAGAAAGTTGATTAAATATTTGAAAAACACATAATTCCTATAATTATCGATGTCCCATTGTATGCTTAATCATGGATACAATTCGAGTCTTATGCAACAGAAGATGGCATTAGGATAGCAATTCATTTCCAGCATTTTAGCAAAAATGTTTAAAAATATGTGCATTTCAATTAAGGAAAAAGCTTATCTACAAAGATCACTCTCAGTTCCATGACAGGCTGGTAGCAGGCTAGTTTCAATATGGTACGTTATACAACAGTTATATATAGTCCAAAGAGTCACATACTCCCTGCCAAATACATAATTAAAGAAACAACAAATACTTTATGGTTTTGTGATGTTGTCTGCTTTGTTTATTCATCCCTACATTAGTATGATGTTAAATCCAACTAATTCATATCTTTATCGCTATTTCAAAGAATCTATTCTTCTTTTTCATTCAACAGTTTTATTGTCCTTTTTTATCCTTGATTATGTTGTGGCTAAATGCTGTGAATGGCTTTGAATGGTTATCTCTGCTAAAACAAAAAATAAATCAGATTTCTCTTTAAACAAAACCTGAGTATTTGCAAATATGATTTCTGTAGTTCCTTCTACAGGAAAATACAGCATAGGATTGGATGGTCCTGGTCTCTCAAGGTTACAATTTAATGGATAGGATTTAGGAATCTTCCCTATAGAAGCTGACTACATATCAGTATTAGCTGTACATTTCAAGTTTCATCAAAGATGAATTCTATTCCTGTCAGTGTAGTAAAATACACTGAACTGCTTTGCATGCCAGCAAAATGTAATTAAAGGAAAAGTGAAAAACTTAGTGCATCCAATCTCCTCCTATACTTTAACCAGAGTAATGCCAAAGCATGTGGATTGTACACGTTAAAATTTTAGATATGATGTAATTTGAAAAAAGAAAAGCATCTAACATAAGCAAGAGATATCTTCATTGTTTAATGCTATTTTGTGATTCAAAATAAAACTTAATAACCTTGTCAGAATGAATTGCTACGTGAATCAATCCACCTTTTTTTTTGACACAGTGGTTACACTCATACTGTGTAACAACTGCGTTTGTACAGTCTGTCCAATAGCCTCACTGGATTATTTCAACATCATTACAATTATTATTTTTGTAATTTAGAGTCGTTTAGCTATTCCTCCTCTATACTACGAGAACACGGGCAAATTGTAACCAGCTACTAACCTGCCTGTCATTCAATTCTGCAGGGACTGGAAATGTGCCAATTACAGCACATGACAGTTTATTAAATGTGTTTAACACAATTATAAAATATGCCAATCTTTACAGAAACAGAATATAACACATTTTTCTTGTTAAAATAGTCATTCGCAAATTAAAGTACCAATATACAGTTGCTCTGATTTCAGTTTATGGTATTGCAAGTGCCCTGAAGCTTTTACAGCTTAAGTAATTTCACATTAAAAATTAACCTGACAAGACCTTTATTCAAATGACAAGTATGTGCATAAAGAAGTTTTGTGAACTGGCAGCAAACAATAGGGGTCAACAGCTGACGGTCTATGTCTACACTCGTCTGGGGCCTGAAACTGTTACTTATTACAACCTAACCCCGTGTGAAACCTTTCAAAAGTATACATAGGATAAATAATTATTTAAACAAAGGGGCAAAATATCTCACTTTATGTTACTAAAAATACACCTGTGTATTTTCACTTTCAGAATGATAATGAAATAAAGATTCGCTTATCACTTTGATAGCTGTTGACCAATAAAAGCTTATTTTCTTTAAAAGTTATCTCTGATAAAGTTTTGACCGCATTTAAAAAAAACTAAACACAACATAATAAAACGGTGACTTTTTTCACAGTGTATTTTGTTTGTATAACACTGTAATTATCAATGTTATCTTTCTATAGAATACTGCTTCTAACGTTTATTGGGGAAAAAATGTTACTAAAGAAAATAATTGAACATCCTTGACACTGGTGGTCAATATTTGGTTTGTGACATGCCTGGCATGTTCTTGTAACTCTCCTGTATACAAACCTTTTTTAACAGCCCCAAGCTGCACCATTATCATACATATTACTTCACAAGAGGAGAGAATCCAAGGGAATTCCATAAAGCTGCTGAAATATGAGACTATGCTTGTTTTCTCAAGTCCTGGACAAATACATCTTTAAAGTGAGCTGAGCATTTGGGGGGAAAAAGAAGAGCCTGCATTTTCATCTTCCTTTCATCTTAGTCATTCAGTCAACCATTCAGTCTGCCATTCAACAGTAGTTTTCATTATGCAAAAAAATGCTAATCCTTTTCCGATGCTTTCACACTTGTATAAACCTCCATTTCTCCAACTGAAAAGCAATTATATCAGTTTACGTTTCTGTCAAAAAACAGGATTAATTCTGGAACAGCAGAATCTCTTCTTTTTTCATATTCTGTTATCGGAACCGAGATTATTAGTGAAGGTATTTCCACAATGCAAAGCTACACTTGCTTTTAGGCTGTGATTTAATTGGTCAAAGAAAAACAGCTTTAGTTACTGCGGAAACCCTTTTCAGCAACAGAATTGACCTTTCCTTGCTAAGGTCTGAATAGAATGAACCTGAAACTGGTCTATTAATCAGAAACAAATTATGAAAGAATGTAGCTGGACTGTTTGACACTGTGCTGTCTTAGGACACTCAGTAAAAGCTAAGTAACAATGTCCTCTTCATGGGTAATGAAGAACCATGACAAATGAGACAGAGAAACTATTCGTTTGCATATGCAAATTCCTATACAAAGGAAACATGTACAAACAAGTGTCGTTGTAAGGTGGATTAGGCAAACAAGGCTTTCTTTTAAGACACTCCGCAGCCCTGAACATTAGTCAGCACAATTAACCCAGTTACCATGGTGACTAATGAAATTTTACCATGGTATGAGTTAAATTAGAAAGCTAGTTATGTGTTTCCTCTACCCAACTCAAAATTCATTATTTTCTCCAGAACAATAATGCAATTGTACTCGGCTGATCTCTGCCAGCTCAACAAGCCTCTAAATTGACAATTTGCATATGTTAATATAATTAAGTGCTAATTACATGAAAGTTGTACATATTCGCATGCACTTTCCCTGGGTGCTGTTTAGCTTGAACTCCATCCAAGTTTTTAACCCTAAAAGAGGTTCTAACCAGGAAAGCATTGTTGAGTTGCGCAGCCTTAGGGCTCAAACAGAAGGGCCCTACACTTAATACGTTAAGCCTACTACTAGTTTCTTATCTGTCCACCCACAAAAGTTGTTGGTATTGTGGGTATGTGAACTGTACCAATCTTCCAGCGTTTCTGACTTCAAATCACAGCTTCACTTTTATCAGCCCATGTAGCACAATAATTAACTCACACCAATTATTCACAGTACAATGATTCAACCAGTTACACTTCCACTTGTGGATTGTACAATGCAAAATAATCTGCCCACAAAATCACTGAAAAACTCATACACAATTATATAAAATATCTGTTTAAAATTATTTTATTGGCATTAACTGTGTATGGAAATATTTGTCTTTCTGAGGAGCATGAAAAAATCCCCATTAAGAGATTTTTATATTGAATCTGAATAAAATAAATTTAAAGTCAGACATTTACAATAGCAGCACATGTGAAATAAATATAACTTTTCAAAGCGAAAGAGAAAGGAATTTTTGGCAAAATAGACAGCTTGCATGGATTAAGGAGCCTTTGTCCTTTCTCATATGCATTTCTTTTTGCAGACTAAATTGACCGAGTCTGCTCCACATTTTTAGGAAGGAACATTTTACACTGAATGGAAAAAATGTTCTGCAGTGTACGAAAATTGGTGCAGCTGCATCTGAACTTCATCCAGATGGTTCACAATCATAAAAATAACCTCGCTTTTACTATTTTCCCACATTCTGATATAAAAACCTGGCTGCATGTTTCCTTTCAATTGAGTGGCTCATATAGAGAGGGGGGGAGGGGGGTGGGGAGGGAGAGAGAGAGAGAGAGAGAGAGAGAGACACACACACACACTTGAAATTGACACTGATTCCTGATTTGAGCCTTAATACATTCGGCAATGGCAGTGGGAATAAGACTACTTCCGTGAAACAGTAACTATTTTCCAACACCAGTATACACTCACCGCCTGAACTGCAATGAAGAAAGCTTCTCTCAGATTTACACACAACCACACACACACACACACGCACAGACACACACACACATACACAGACTACATATACAAAATCATGTACAATAAATAAAGAGTTTTTAGGTTAGAATCTGAAATATTTGTAATTTTCAAATTTGGTTTCAGTTTTGTTATTTTATTTATATTTATCACATTTAACATTCTGGACTGATAAACAATGTCCTGACTCAAGAGACTTTAACAATTTTAATTGCAACAGAGTAACATATTTCTTAAAAACTACCTTGATACCAAAGTTACATGTTAACCTATGTTTTGCCTTTACAAAACTATTCTTTTGTACTTTTGTTGTTAAATTTGTTCACTAACCCTAACACCAGCAATTGCTGACTGTTTCAATATGCAGAAAGATGTTTTAAAACTGACAGCATTGTCACGTTACACGACAGTAGCCTGGATATGTTGCAAGCTTTTACCTGTCAATAAACCATCACCAAATCTTCACTTGGTGATAGAAATATTAAAGCCCAGCCCCATTAAATGTATTCATGCTATTTATAGATCTGACACAAACAATAGCAACTAGCAGATATACTGATAAGCTAACTCTTAATAAGTTTGATGGCGTCACATACACGTCAGCAGCAAATTCCTGGTGATAACTTACGCAAACATAAAAATGGATTTTGAGTGGGAAATCTAAGTAAAAATACTCAAGTGGAGAATGCATCACATCAAAGAAAACAAAGTATTGTTTGCCAAACAATTATGCCGCTGGTGTTTGAATTTAAAATGTTTATATCAAGGTAGTTAACTTTTGAACATTTTTATCTTATTGTTGTCAAAGTCTTTTTTTTAAACTATACCCCACTCTGCAGGATTTTATCGTCAAGTTAGTTGAAAATTCTCTTGAGTAGTTAACAAATAATTTGGCTTCCACCATTAAAATTAAAGCATAATTACCGATTCAGTACATATTGACATATGATTAACATAATATTTTAGGTAACAGCCAACATTATGAATCTGGCTTTCCCAGGCCTTTAACTTGTCACATGTCAAATGCACAACAGTACATGTTCTGATGGAGACTGCCAGATTCCTTGGGACATCTTCCATGTTTCAAGCTTTGGAAAAGAAAGAGATAGGGAAAAAAAAAGGCTGGGAAAAAAAAACGTTCTGCAGTGGAGGATTTTAAATCACTAAGCCTCTTCTAATAGACTTGAGACTTATTGAGGTAGAAACCATAAAAAATGAAGAAGGGAAATTTAATCCCTGAAATATTGATTTGCACATTAATATCATATAGGGTGAGGGCAATTTGGCTTCATGGAAATGACACATTGTCGACCCTCGGTGAAGTCAGAACCAATCTTACAGCTGAACATGTCTGAATCTCAAGAGTTATTAAGGGCTTTCCTTCTTGCCTTTATGAGTTTTCCTCTGCCTACCAATTCCATGTTAAATGTATTATCTTTAAGAAATAATTGTAAAACCTCAGGGGTTTTTCCAGTTAATGGAAGGGAGGCTAAACCACATCAGATTCTGAAATGCAACATTAAACCCTTGCAATCAACAAAGCCACCTCAGTTCTGCTTCCATCCAGTGCAGGCTATAATATTGTTATTGTGGATAATCTAATTTCACTGTGTAAGTTTTAGCTTATGGTTAAAGTGCCAAGAGAATATTACAGAATATATGAACTGATTCACCCAGCCCCTCTTATTTGATTAGCCATTTTGCAACATAAGGTTTTTAAGAATATCAATACAAAATTAGAGGAAATTGTTGCATAAAAACACACGTTTCTTGCACCATTTTGTAAAACGCTTAACTGCACAATCTGAGCGGATAAGGTTCTAATTTAATTGTGGATGAAACATGGCAAACGTCAATGAGAGTGCTGCATGATAATAATCTATACAAATCTCATTCTTAATCATTCCAAAATGAACAACGTTTAATAAGTTAACCTACTGTATTTACAACTATTGTTACAGCCTCAAATATTTTATTAAGGCCATTGACTAAATAATATTAGGGCAAAAACAAAAGGTTATTGTATCAACCAAAGTGTCTCTATCTATGTGTAAAACGAATATAAAATGTTAGCATTTGGTACCGTTCGATTGCTGAAAAATAACGCGGCTGTCGTTCTCCTGGAGAAAGAAGGCGGGGGGGGGGGGGGGGGGTGAGAAACAAAACAACAAAACGACTCGCACAAAATACCTCTGTCGCTATATGTGTCCCTGTGTTCATATACATAATCCATATGTACGTGTGCTTATATAGTTATGTATTTACACCCACTGCAAAACCCATTGGCTATGCCTTTTACAAGTACAGAAAATATTGTATCGCAGATCAACTCGCCCGTCTGAGCCGCACTGTATGTATTTTGTTTCCTTTGTAGACAGTATAGAAAAAAAAGTGAAAGTATTTATTTCGGATGGTGACGGTTTAAGACAATTGAGTCCTTTCGCGTCAAAAATTGTAGAACCAAATCTCCGAGAACTTGGAAATTAATAGTTTTCACGCCACGTTTCCATACCCATGCCTTTTTTTTCCTGAATCTAACTATTTTTAAACCTAGGCTTCGTGTCGGATATCTGGTTGTTTGTGCCGACAGTTGCTGCTGGAGTGATGAAGGGGAGAGAGTGCGTTACATACCCAGCCTTTGCTCTGAGTTTAAACGATCGATCCCCGTGTCACTGTCGTGTCCCAATCGCAGAAGTCTGCCCCGAACGGAAAGGCAGGGCTACTCTATACCAGCTTCAATAATAATCAAAAATCAGAACACAGCGGAATTAAGGCAAAGGGAGTTGAGGCGCGGATATGGCTGTCTGGAGCTCCGTGTCGTGTTAGGAAAGACACTGAGAGACATACAGGGATGAGTCGGAACGGATAATATGCGATACAAATTGGGGACGAAGAGTTTAGCTCGGCTTTTGACAGAAAGAGCAGCGGTTGCTTATGGAAGCAGACACACACACACACACACACACACAGAGCAAGAGGCAGAAGGAGACACACACACACATACACACACAGGCTCATCCAGAGACCAGGGGAGCGTGTCTGCCTTCAAGTTCATCATCATCACCATGAGGTCTGATCACCCTGAGAGCATCACCCTGCAATAAACACACATCCTGCTGCTGCCGCTACCTTCCTACCCAGGCTGAGAGATGAGTTTTCAGTCCGGCCGAGCTGCCTGCTCCCTCAGCCATCCAGCAGCCCGGCCCACACACTGGCAGGTAAAAAAAAAACCAGCAGCAACAAAAGAAGACAAGCGAACTAAATGGTGTTTAAGTTGGGGGTCGATCCTCGCGAAAAGAATGTTTTTTTTAAAAAAGCGAGAATGATTTTTTTTTAGTAAAGTGAGGGGTACACTAAAGATCGGTGATCGCCTTTGGGTTTTAAAAACAACTTTTTGGTGCAAAGCAATTGTTTTTTTTCCAAAAAAAAAGCTAACTGGATGGTTGTTAGGATTGTAACTGGAAATCGCCTCTCATTGGGAAGCCGGCAGGAGTAAAGTGAACAGTTCAGCGCTGGAAGACAGCAAAGTGCGGCGCTCGGACACTGTGGCCAGCTTTCCTCTCCCTCCCTCTCTCTGTGTGTGTGTGTGTGTCTCTCCGAGAAACTCCTCCACCCGAGACCCCCAAAAGAATGAGCAAGTTGTGTCTGGAAGTAGTTTCACTGGGAGGCGAGGCGATCTGACAGCTCGATCTCTCTCTGATGTGTATCTACACGTCCGAAAAGTCACACGATCGCACTTGTGTAAACACCAGGTACCCGATCTCTCCAAAAAAACACCGAGAAAAAAAAACCCTAATTCAATCGCGATTAGAGACCATTCTCTTTTTTTTTGGGGGAAAAAAAAATGTTTTTTTTTGCGAGAAAGAGAAAGAGAGAGTCCAGCCAAGTCAGTAATGATAAAGAGTGCGAATCGATAACGCAGCTCATTGTGTCACCGAGATAATACTAGCTTACCGCTTAATAAAGTGCAACTTACTAGTTTCCCTCGCAGCCGCCTCCTCTTCTTTATTTTTTGTTATAATGACATTAATTATTGTCACATCCACTGGCCCCCCCCCCCCCGGTTGGGTTTAAAAGAAAAGAAAAAGGATCCCAGGCCAGCAGAAAGTCGGACGGGAAGCGGTCCTTTGGGCCCGGCTGTGTAAGCACTCTCGTCGGCGTGCGACCGCAAACGGAAAAGGGAAACTGGAAATGAAAATCCGATATATCTTTATTCTGCTAATTATTTTGCCCTGTAAAAAATGGCTGATTAAGTTGAGTGCGCATGTGTCTTCATTACCGATGCACGACGGGAAGGTGTAATTAGTGAGGTGATCAACATTCAAAAGATTGGACTTGACGCTTTGAAGTTGAAGCCACGGTGGCCGCTAATGGAGAGGCTTCCAAAGCTGACCCAGAGCAGCGCCTCAGACACACACACCCAGTCAAGAGGGAGAGGGAGAGGGGGGGTCAGGCACACACACACACACACAGACAGGGGGGACACAGATACCCTCATACACAGAGAACAACACAGCTCCTCGCTCCCGTATCACTACATAGACAAAGACACACACACACACACACACTCTACCTCTGATTTAACACGAGACACAGAAAAACACCATTACAGCACTGGAGCGATTAATGCACACACACACACACACAGGCACACACATACACTCACTCTCTCATTCCCACAAACTCTAGAAAGCGGATTCACCAAAACGAAACAAAAAAAAAAGTCACATCATATACAAAGGTCTACGTCCGTGCACTGGACGGACCCTGGCTCTATAAGCGGAGTCAGTTTTTTTTTGTTATAAAGTCTGTGTCCCCCTGTGTAACCGCTGTGTAAATACAATTAGATGCATTTTGCAAGTTGGAAGTAAGGCGAAAAGTCATCAACTCGCAAAAAATGCAAGTTTCTCGCCTGAAACGGGAGCTGTTTTTTTTGAAGAATGCACATAAACAAAACTAATAATTTCTCAGAGAAAAATGTGTAGAAAAGAATTCGCGCCGGGCGATCTTAAATAACACCGTTTCGCTGCTTTTTATATAATCAGACCATTCGGATCAAAAACTAAAAAAAAATACGAGGGCAAATAAACACAAGAACCGAATAAGGTTAAAAAAAATCAAAAAGCCAACCTTGTCGCTTTCACACTAATCGCTTCTTTTCAATGAAACACTACCTATATTGATTGCGTTGATATCTGATCTACTGACGTGACTTTGCAACAGCAATCTAAATGACAATTTCCCTCTATTTTAATGTTTGTGTCTATAACCCTGATTGTATTTAAACTGAAATAACGCGTGGCTGTCGCGGGGGCTGATTTTGTTTCAGATAGGTCTTAACAGCTGGCAAACCCTACCTTTTATTTTGTTCTCCTCTGTCCCTCACCCTTAATAGTCGCTATCGAATAAGACACTAAGGATGTTAATCGTTATGAGAAAATCAGGAGATCACCACTTATCTGGGGGAAAATCGAAGGCACTTTATTCAGCGCTGGGTTAGAGGATATGATAAGGCTGGGTGAGATAGAGTAGAAGTGTGGTGCCACATGTTTCTCTCTGTCCATTTCTCTCGCACTCTATTCCTCCCTCTTTCTCTTCCATGCTGTTGTGTACTGAGGTCTCTATCAGGGTCCCTGTGTACAGTGGCCGCCAGTAGCCCTCAATTCGCCGCCTTGATCTCTCCCCTTGTCTGTCACATCGCCTCTCTCTGTGGGACTCTGACCGCTCACACCAACCGATCAGCACTGCTTAAATGTTAGGAACCCGTGCTCCAGACACCTCGATAACCCTCACTCCCCCACCGCTCCCCTCCCTCCCCCCGGGGGCTATTTGCCAAAGGCGCTGTGTTAACTATTTATTTCTTTTTTTAAAAAAAAACTCAGTATCATGCTTAAAAGTCGGTAACAATCCATACATTGCTGATCAGCAATAGACAAGATATAAGATAATCGTTTCCTACTCAGTGGATAAAGCTAAGAATTTTGCACCGAGCCAAAACGGTTTTGTATTTCAACGATAAATATATATTGATCGTCTTGAACTTCCAGCAACAAACTTATCTAGTCTCTAAGTTACGGTTCAACCTGCTAGACTTTAGGCAAATGCCACACAAGAACAAAACTTTTGCAACAGTAAATGCTTTGCTGAGTGTAGCAACGGTTATTCTATATTAAATGTTTTACTTTTCAAATCCATTTAAATCTCAGCCATTTTCACTGGCTAGAACCCGCTTCTTAAATTTCACTGCATTATCGCCCACGATCCACTACTGAATCCTTTAATTCAGTTGGAAAAGAACGCATTCGTCTAACAGTTTTGTAAAAAAAAATTAAGTGTTATACAGTCATTTCAGGATTTGATTTAGAAACAGATTTTAACAAGTTAAAAAGTAGTTCGTGCATTACCTGTGTTTCATCTCCAGCTCTATCAATCCTTTATTCTATAGATCTTTGTAATTTGATTTTAGGGATTTATTTTGTACACAATGTGGCAGATCTTTTTTCTCTCTCTGTTGACGGGAAATGTATACGATGAACACGCCTGGCGCCCTCTGGGGCTTAAAAGGTCATCACTTTGACAGCAGGCTGACCATCATCTCCTCCCGGGTTCGGCCCATTGTTTATAAACACAGAAATATATATACACCGCTTCCTATCACTTAACAACAGAAATTTCACTTTCTATCCTGGAGAATTCACACTGTTCAACACACAAGACGCGCAATAATGAATACTATATAATGTAACATTTTCAAACCACCAAATTGTTCAACTTGTGTTAGAAACATAAACAACAGCAGATAATTTGAAGGAGAAAAGTATATTTTACCTCAGGAATTTTATCGATCACTTCTTTCTTGGACACACTCATTTAAAACGAACTAAAAACGTTTGCAAAAACCCACGGATTTAAAAGGTTGTCATCCCCAAAGTGTCCAGCGCAGCAGGCCCAGTAGAAAAATGTGATAAATAAATTCGAGACTGAGCGCTGCCTCTCTCAATGCGGACATATCTGACTTTAATTTAATATTCCGCAATCATATTTTATAACGCAAATAATTCACGCCTATATTTCCAGCGATTTTGCATGGAACCCGAGGATTGCACTTAATCGCGTATAATTCACAGCAGATATAAATTAGTACATTGATCATTCGACATTTAATATCACTCTATATTGTTGCTTATCACTGTAAAACCTTTTAAGCATTTTAGATAGCTCACAACCCATGCTTTACACTTTCTGAGCTCTCGAAAGAAAACAAATTAAATTCTCACACAACCAAATCGTTAAATAATTTATAATCGAGTAATATAGACTAGATGTACCTTATGTAAAACACTACCGTTATCCCATTGATCTAGTGTTGGATCGATTCGATAAACGGAAATCTATCAAAGCGCTTAAATGTGACATATCATTTACAATCAAACATTTCTTCCCACAACGAAAAAAGGGTTATTTCATGTAAAAAATAAACATATTATACTTGACTTAGTCTATTGATCATGGGAGCATAATTAACTTGTATTTATCATAAACTTCACAATTACAGCATGTATTTACGATCTTGTTTTGAACAAATATACCTGCTTAAATATTTCATATTCCAATATTTTAAATTTACGATTTTGCTTTTCTGTCACCCTTAAAACGCTTCAGAATTAAACAGAAATAAATTATCCATTTCGCATTGTGTGCGGAAAACAATGCACAAAACCCTGTTTCGTTTGTGTGTTTTTTGTAACAGGATTCACAGTTGAAGGGCAACCTCTTACAAACATCGCAGAGTTTAATTTGTACACTGGTATAATTTTTTAAAAACTGTATTTTAGCATCTCGGATTCTATAAGACTGAAAACGCTCACTAGAAACATCTTTGAACAATGTTCAGTGATGAAATGGAAACACATAACAGGTTTATATTTGCTGTGCTGGATCATACTAATCCCTGCTTTACCCACGTCTATGTTAGACTACACAACACTATTGTTTCAGATCTCCATTTTTTCTTCAAAAAATTCCACTAAATGGCGACTATCAAATTCTGACAATGTAAATTCGAACTGTTGCTGTACAATCGTTATTTTTATTTGTTAAAGAAAATCGATGAAATTGCCTCTAAAGTACTTAGTGAGGCGTGTTTGTACCGACTAGGGGAGAATACTAAATACAGTGGTTGGTCGATGAAAATTGAGTGGTTAGGAAATGTTTAAGTACACGCTCCTTAACGCTTGACTTGGTGACTGAAATGCTGCCGCTCTGATCTTTCTCACTCTCCCCTTTTTCCTTTTTCTTACTCTTTTGTGTGTGTGTTTTTTAACCAGCAGCCTCCCTTTTTGTCCATCTCCTCCCTTCCTTCATCCTGAAACTGTGTTCTGATCTCTTTCATATTCTTCTTCCTTTCTCTCGGACTCTCTTCATTTTATCCGTTTTCCAGAGGCTTTCCTTTCCCCTTTTAATGGTTGAACATTCGGGGTTCCCCCACCCCCTGTCACGCTCCCATCTCCTTCAGGTTTTAATCCCAGTTAGCCCATGATTAGACCGTGACGCAATATTCCGTTCATTTAGCCGCCCCCACACCCCTCCCCCCCCCGCCCCCACTCGTTATTCTCACTGGCTTGTCGTAATTTTATTTACGTCCACCTCCCCTCCAACAATTTCTAATTGTATTTTCATTTTCTTTCTCCAATTTAGACCACAACGTCTCTTCCTCTCTCCCCGTCTTTCACGGATCTGTCACTTCCCTTCGATGTTTCCTTCAACTTTCTATTCTTCCTCTTTTCTCATTCTTTATTCCCCTCTCCCCCTTTATTTTTCTCCTTCGTTTCCTCTTTGCTCATTTTCTCCTTTCCCATCCTTGTCCTTGCTCTCTCCTTCCACCCAGAATATTCTTAGTTCCTAATATTCAAGACCCCAATCTCTCTCCCACTATGTTTTCAATCCTCCTTTGTAACGGTCACTTTAACTCCCCTGCTATGCCCCCTCCTCCACTGTGAGTTTAGTTTTTCTCCACAGTTGAGTCGTCCCTGTATTGTCTCATGTTCTCACATATTCTGGCTGACTTTCTTCTCTGTTTTCTCGCTTCCTTTTTCAGTATATTTTTCACCTTTTCACTTGGTCCCTGTATTCAATCACTTAACCATTCCATTCCTTCTTCCTGCACTTCTCGGTTTATCTCTAAGTGCACGATTAGAATCCATCCTGACATTTTCATGTTTTCTGCCATCGCTCTTTCCTTTCATTTCCACTTTCTGTGTCTCTCCTATTTTCTCATCTTCTATATCAGTCTCTCTGATACTTTTTCCTTTTCCTTGTGTTTTATCATTGTCCTCGCTTTCTCTCTCCACTCGGGCAATCACTGCCTTTCCACTTTCTCATTCTCGCTTACTTCCAGCTGCAATTTCTCAAGTGCTCACAGTGTTTCATTACATTTTCTCTTTCTTTGTTTCCTCTGCCTCATGTTGTATTTCCCATTTTCCCTAAGTTTCAAACACACTTCCAACATTTTCACCCGAATGCAAACTTACATTTTCTCTTTCACTGCCTTTTCTCCCTTTCTCCTTTTTAAAAGCACTCCTTCTCGGCATTTGTTTAAGTTTTCTCTACATTGCTCACTTTCCTTTCTGTGCATTTCCCAGTCTTTCCTGCATCTCCTTCAATCTCTTCCTACACTTCTCTTACTTTCACTCTCCCATGGAACCTTTGCTAGGCTATATTATTCACATTTTTCCTCATGCAGACTGGCTGGAAGCTCAAGGAGTTTCCCACACAAACTCACCTTTTAAGCAACCCCCTCACTGATTGAGCTGTGGCACACAGGTCAGCAGTTGATGCCAAGACAACCATCAAGCAAGATTCCAAGCACTGAGCAAAGTGCCAATCTACACAGCGAGAGCCAGACATAGGCTGCAATTGCACAGCACATTTTGAAAGCCAAACCATGGGGTTATTTTGCATTTAAGAAAAATACAATCACTTACTACTGCAAAAATGGTATTACATTTTAATCTTACACACTTATATGTAAAAATATTGATTGTCATTTTTCTACAACCTAGATAGAAGTTATGTTCTGTAACTACAAATGTTTTTAAAAGCAGTGAATATATATTGCAACAGTAATTTCAAAAGGCAAAAATATTTCTGTTGTTATTATTTTCTGTCCACTCTTAAGATCTAGGCATTGCTGGCAAGCTAACTGCTCAGCCCCATTCCCTGGAGAAGGTGATGGTACACCGTCTCCTTGAATCACTGCAATCAGTGTGGTGTAGGTGCTCTCAAAATGCTGTTAGGTATGTAATTCCAGGATTTTGACCTAGTCATGATGAGGAGTGGTGATAAATGTTCAAGCCAAGATGATGCGTGACTTGAGGGGGAGCTTGGAGGTAATGGTGTTTCCATGCACCTGTTGTATTTGTCCTTCTAGGTGGTGGAGGTTAGGACTACTATAGAAGCTTTGGTAAGTTGTTGGATTGCACCCTTTAGATAGTACACATTGTAACCAAGGAGGAGCTGTATATTTAGACTAGCGGGTGAGATACCGCAATTGCTTTGTCCTGGATAGAGTTGAGTTACTTGAGTGTAGTTTCTACCGCGCCACCCAAGCAAGTGGAGAGTATTCTATCACGCCCTTGACTTGTGCCTTGTAGTTGGTGAACAGGATTTGGGGAGTCAGGAAATAAGTGACAGGATTTTGGTGAGTCCACATCTGGAATACTTTTTGGTCTCCATATTTCAGGGAGGAGAGACTTGCATCAGAGGCAGTACAGCAAAGGTTCATTAAATTGGTCCCTGGGGTGAGGAGGTTGTCCTACGATGAGAGGCTGAGTAAATTGGGTTTATGTTCTCTGGCGTTTACAAGAATGAAAGGCAATCTCATCGAAACATACAAAATTCCGAAGGGGCTTGATAGGGGAGACATTGAGAGATTGTTTCCGCTGGTTGGGGAATCTAAAACATGGGGGCAAAGCCTCAGGATAAAGGGCCAATAATTTAGGACTGAGGTGAGGAGAAATTACTTCACTCACTTTACGATCAACATCCGGGGATTACTGTTGAACAGAAACTGAACTGGACCAGCCATATATGGCTACAAGAGCATGTCAGAGTCTGAGAATTCTGTAGCAAGGCACACCTTCACCTCCTGACTCCCTAAAGCCTGTCCATCAACTACAAGGCATAAGTCAGGAGTGTGATGGAATATTCTCCATTTGCCTAGATGAGTGCAGCTTCAACAACACTGAAGAAGCTTGACACTATCCAGGACAAAGCAGCCCACTTGAATGGCACCCCATCCACTACCTTTAACATTCAATCCCTCCACCACCAATGCATTGTGACAGAACTGTGTACCATCTACAAGATGCGCTGCAGCAACTCACCTTCAACAGCAGCAGCAAAACTCAGGACCCCTACCACCTAGAAGGACAAGGGCAGCAGATGTACAGGGAACCAAAACCTGCACGTTTATCACCAAGCCACGCACCATCCTAATTTGGAACTATATCACCATTCCTCCACTGTTGCTGGGTCAAAAACCTGGAAGCCCCTCCCCAACAATACTGTGGACGTATCTACAGCACATGGATTGCTGCGGTTCAAGAAGGCAGCTCCACCAATTTCTCAAGGGCCATTAAGAGTAGGCAACAAATGCTGGCCTTACCAGTGATGTCTGCACCCTGTGAAATAATTTTTAAAAACTTAAAGGATTGTGAATCTTTGGAATTCTCTACCCAAGAGGGTTGTGGATGCTCCATCATTGAAGACATATGACACTGGGAGAGACAGATTTTTGGTCTCTCAGGATATCAAGGGATATTTGGGAGTGGATGGGAATGTGGAGTTGAAACCCAGGATCAGCCATGGCCATATTGAATGCTGGAGCTGGCTTGATGGGCCATATGGTCTACGCCTGCTTCTATTTCTTGTTTTCCTCACAGAATCCCCAGCCTTTGACCTGCTTTAGAACAGTGTTCCAGTTGAATTTCTGGTCAATAGTTATCCCTGGAATGTTGACGACGGGGGGGCTCAATGATGTTTCTGCTATTGAATGTCGAAGGGATGTGATTAGACTCTTCCTTGTTTGACATGGTTATTGCCTGACGCTTATGTTTTATGAATGTTACTTGCCACTTATCAGCCCAAGCTTGGATGGACACTATCACTCATTAAAGAATTGGCTGGGTTAACAAAAGAGTTGTAGTTCTTAACTGAAATGAAGAAGCAGGTTACTTTTAGTTACAATACCTGCTAACTGAAAACCATTAGTTTCATGAAAATATAAAGGAAATGTTAACATCAAGTGTTCTGAACATTTATTATAGGATGTCAAAATATGAAATAACCTTTATTTAAAAAAACTTGTAATATGACAAACAGCCTGCAATCGTATAATAGTTTAGATCAGTGTTGTTCAATATTTTAGCAAAGAGCTCCATGTAGTTAACTAAGAATGTAGATATGGATAGTTGCATTAGACATTGGCCCAGAACTCCCAATCAGAGTCAGAACCCTTGCGTCCGGTGCTGATCAGACAGAACTACCCATGCATCTGCATACATTGAAAAGGCTTTGCCTTTTGATGCATGATACAGAAGAACTCCCTCAGTGCAGGAATCCTCGCAGAGAGCAGCGAAGAGAATCAGTGCAGAAGCGATGCTCAATTTTTACTCCCTAGCTGCTGCAAGGTAAGTTTGAATATCCAATGTAATCTGGGTGAATGGGTGATGAATGAATGTTAATTAATGGGTGAATGGGTGAGTGGATGAATGAGTGAATAGGAAGGGTGTTAGGGTGGTTAGTTGGGTAGGTGGGTGAGGTGGTACGGCCGCAGGTGGGTGGGGTGCTAGGTGGGTAGGTGCCAGGAGACTATGGTTGCAGGTGGGTAAGGTGATAGGTGAGTAGGGTGGTAGTTGGGCAAAGTGACATGTGGGGGAAGTGGTAAGGTGGCAGGTAGTAGGGTGGCAGGTGGGTGAGATGGTAGGGTGGAAGGTGATTAGGGTGGCAGGTGGGTGAAGTGGTAGGGTGGAAGGTGATTAGGGTGGCAGGTGGGTGAGGTGGCAGGTGATAGTTTGGCAGGTGGGTGAAGTGATAGGGTGGCAGGTGGGTAGGGTGACAGGTGGGTAAGTGGGTTGAGGCTTGTTGTGTTGAATCGGGAGGGTTTGTCAGGTCAGGGGCTAGCCAGGTTGGGTGGGGGGGGGTGGCAAGTTGGGAAGTCAGGGGGGTGTTGGGGGGGTCAGGGGGTAGTCAGGTGGTGGGGCTAGTCAGGTCAGGTTGGGAGAGTCAGAGGTTGGTCAAGGTGGGTGTCAGAGTATTGGGGTGGAAGTTGGGCGCTGGGGGCTACTTAGGTCATGTTGGGGAGATCAGGGGGCTTGTTGGGGGGGGCGGTGTTGGAGGGTTCGGGGGGTTCAGTTGTGGAGTTGAAGGGGGGACTCAGTGGGATAGTTACCCAGGAGTTAGACTAGGATTTTTCTGTCTAACATTTCCTGGATAACTATTCTGGTAAGTGATTTGGAACTGTGGACATTTTCGGAGGGTCCCGGGGAGCAGGGGAATTGCCCATCAGTAGTTCAAACTTCCTGGGCAATTCTGACAGTGTCAGCATGTTGTGATTTCCGCGGAGTCCTGATGCACATGTTGGGTCATACGTCCAGTTTCTGATGATCCGGAGACCAGAAAATTTGGACCATTGTTGTTGGGCATGTGATCTCAATTTGCATGACTTATGCAGATGTACTTTAACTTTTTTCTGTATTTATTTGTAAAATATTAAGTCAAAAAGCAGAGTGAGTGATTGTTTTTGTTAGAATGAAGATGGTAATGATAACTCACCAGTGATGGAGGCAATAGTGAGCTAATTTCATTTTTGTGAGTGGAGATATTTGTCAAATCTCAGTGCTAGTCATAATGGTCATAACTTTCCATGCCCACTGGTGTTGGGTGTGCTTGGCAGTGTGAGCGGACAATATGGCAAGAAGGCCAAAAATTGATTTCACAGTGTTGTGAAATCAGTTTGTGATCATCTGCTCAGCCTGTCGATGGTGGGCCACATTTCCCACCATCGGACGTCGGGAGCTATATTGTAATACATCAGTATATCATTATAAGGCCAGCCTGGCGGACTCACCCCCTCCACCAACTGCTGGATCATCTGCCCACAATCACGTTGACGTGTTTCACAACAGCACATAAGTGACGTGCACCTGGCGGGCTGCACTTCGCTTGGGACTTTGACGTTTGTTTGCCTATGTTGCTTCGGGCAGCACTCACGGTCATCAGTGCCAGGCTTTGCAGACATCACAACAGCACTTTTAGGGGAGTTCATGGACAGGCCTCTACCTACCAGGCCAGCCATAAGGCGGGGGTGGCTTTGTATGGCTGCAGGGTGAGGGTTTGCTTGGGGAAGGGGGAGAAGTGGCCTCAGGCAAGGGAAGAGGCTGCAGAGTGAGGGGCTGTACTGGGGCAGTGGGGTGTCCCAGGGTTTGTGTGGGCACAAGTTGATCTGTGCAAGTGGCCTCAAGGTGGTGAGGGCTGAGGAGGCAGTTTGCAGAGGAGATGAGGCCAGATGGAGATGTGGCGGTGTGTGTGAGAGAGTGAGTGGTGATGTCCCTTGAGCTGGCAGTGAGTGAGATGCCAGGGAATGTGTGATGGTTTATATATGTGAGTTTAGAGTGATGAGATGGTTGTCATAGCCTGGCAACACAGATGAGATCATTCATCCTTTATGTGCATTGGATGGCCAACCTCTTCTGTACAGCACTGGCATTGATCATCATTGCCATTGCCTACCAAGCTGGAGTAGGAATATTGCTGCCCCTCCTGCAGCCAGAGCGGGGGTAGCGGACATCATGGCGGGCCTCCACAACATCCAAAAGGCGCTCGAGGGACATGTCACTAAACCTGGGGGTTGCAGTCTTCTTGCCTTTCAGGGCCATTCTTATTTGCAGCAGTCCTGGTCTGGAAGTGCTGGGAGGTGTGCACACGGCTGTACTTGAAATCTGGCGCCTGGTGTGATGAAGCGGCGAGGTGATGGCTTAGTGGGCGAATTGGAGTCTGCCCGCCATCGAAACAACGTGTTTCCCTGGAATGCAAAATTAATGCAGCGGGTTTGGGATGATACGGCGTGAGAAGCTGCCATTGCGGCCAACAGGTAAAACATCGTTTTACCCACCCGCTGCTGCACTTAGTGCAAATCTGGGATGATTGCACGCAATGTATTTCATTCATAACACAGGTTTGAAATATAATAGAAATAAATTTTCATGATAGCATATGTTCAGAAATAAAAGATATTTTCAATATTTCCTGATAAGATGTGTGATACAAGACTCAATGTAACATTTTTAGTTTGTATTTTCTGTATAACTAAAGGTGCAAAGCTGAATCGCAAACACAAAAACTCTTTCAAAGTCTATTTTATGTCTGTGATACATAAAGTGATAGATTAGATATCTGTAACCTGTGTATCATCTTGGTCCACAATATAGATGGAAGACATGAAGATATAAATCTCACCCAATTCTGTCTGATAAGTAGTGATACAGAATTTACTGGTAAAGATAGTTTTAGCTGAAAATTAAAATTAAAGTTCATGAAGTAGCAAAATTAGAGCTCGAGGATGTAGCATTCTTTTATAAACATTCGAAGTATTGTTACAGAAACCCTACATAAACAATCAAAAGACCCATTTCCAAATATAAGATGAGAGTCTCAAAAACTAAGAACTATGTCCATGTGAACAGTCTTTAAGAATAAAGACTATAACACCTCCACAACCATGAACATGGATTATTTTCCAGTTCGGGGCAGGTGTCCTTCACTAGTGGTGGTAGACAACAATGGGGCACATATAGGACCCACTAAGAAGGGGGAACGAGATGACAAACATATCAGGGAAAGAGTTAAAATGTATTGAGGAGGTGACGGAATGCCTTACATAAAGACTGATTACTAAATTAGATAGCATAGATTCTTTGGGAACCATTCTGCTCAAATCACTCAAACACTGTTGAACTGCTCTGTTAACACTTATCAGTTCTCGTACAAACCTACATTTTCAACAGGGAGAGAACTCCCTCTAACCATCAAAACAATAGAAGGTCACAGCTGTACTTGGCTAAAATATGTAGAACAGAAAAAGCAGAAGACTAACAGTACCATACAAAATCACAAAAGGGTCCACAGAAGAGTCATATGGACTCAGAACATTAACTCTGTTTCTCTCTCCACAGATGCTGCCAGACATGCTGAGTTTTTCCAACTTTTTCTGTTTTTATTTCAGATTTCCAACATCCTCGGTATTTCGCTTTTAAAATAACAAAAGGATGAGAATGAAGGTTGGAGGATTAATTTTGATTTTTTTAAAAGTCCTTTTTTTTAAATTAAATTATTCATGGGACCCGAGTGTCATTGGCAAAGCCAGCATTTATTGCCCTTCCCTAATTTCCCTTGAAAAGGTGGGGATGAACCTCAATCTTGTAATATGCCAATTCCTGTAGTGAAGTTACTCCTTAGGTACAATTAGGTAGGGAGTTCCAGCATTTTACTCAGCAACGATGAAGGAATGGTGATACATTTCAAAAGCAGGATGGTGTCTGACTTGAGTCCACACCTGTCTGACTATTTTCTGCGAAATGGTTGGTCAATTCCAGTCACATGTATTCTCAGTAATGGACTTTCGGAATTTGAAACAGGAGCAGATCATATAAAACGTTTGTACCTGTTCTGTACTAAATAGATTAATGGCCACTTTAGTGCCTCATCCTGCACCTGCCACGGTTTTACCCGCGGCAAGAGGAGGCCCATGCCAAGCTGGTAGCCTGGCAACTTTAGTTGCATGGCTGGTGTCAGGCAAAGGGGAGTACCTTCTTTGGGGGAATCCCTGTGCCCAGGCTCATACCTGGCCTTTAAACCTACCTCCTGGTTTCTCAAACCCAGCCCCCCACTCCTTCAATCCCCTTGCTGGGGCTTGCCAATCAGGCCCTGCTGATACCCTGGACTTATCTTCGGTTCAGCCTCCATTAACTCCTCTCCTTCAGGGACTGGCCATAATCCCAGCATTGCATTGACGGGCAGCTCTCTAAGGCAGGACTTCCTCCTTGGATAGGGGCAGAAGTCTTGCCCTTAGCCAATTAATGCCTCTCCAAGCATTAAACGCCAGTATCAGCGGGATGCATCCCCCATTGGCTCTTTGGGTGGTGGGGTGGGAAAATCCATTCTCCAAAGAAATCCTGCCCCTGGATTCTTCAATGGGGGGAAATAGTTTATCTGTCAATTCGCAAAAATACTTCCATTGGATCAATCTTCTAAACTCAAGGAAATACAATACACATTTATGCAATAGTCCTCATAATTTAATCCTTTAAGTTCTGTTCTGGTGAATCTGTGCTTGGCCCTCTCCAAAGCTAAGATATCCTTTCTGAGATTTGGTGTCCAAAAGTAAATGCAGCTCTAGGTGAGGTCTCCAAGGATCTACTACTGAAGCATAACTTGTTATCTTTTGTATTCCAGCTCCGGGTCAACATTCCATTTACATTTTTGATTATTTCTGTACCGGTTCACTAGCTTTTAGTAATTTGTGTACATGGACACCCAAAGGCTCTTTGTTCCTCGAAATTCCTTCATCTCTTGCCAATAAGAAAATATTCTGATTCATAATTCCTGTATCCAAACCGTCCTTCTGAGTGGTAGAGTTTTGGTTTTGGGAGGTGCTGTCAAAAGAATATTTTGTGAGTTGCTGCATTGCATCCTGTAAACAATACACCCTGCAGACACAGTGTGCCGAAAATGAAGGGAATGAATGTTAAAGGTGGTGGATGGGGTACCAATCACCAGGCTGGTTTTTCATGAATGGTTTGGATCTTCTTGAGTGTTTTTGAAGCTGCACTCATCCAGGCAAGTACAAAGTATTTAATCACACTCCTGACTTGTACCTTCTAGGTGGCTGAGAGGCTTTGGGGAGTCTGGAAATTTTGAATGACTTCTTTATTATTTCATGGAATGTGAACATTGTTGGAAAGGTCAGAATTTGTTGCTCATCTCCAATTGTCCTTGAGCTGCTGTTTTGAACAAATGCAGTCCATGTGGTGTAGGTATACCCACAGCGCTGTTAGGAAGGGAGTTCCAGGATTTTGACTGATCGACAGTGAAGGAACAGTGATATAGTTTCAAGTCAGGATGTGTGGCTTTTTAAAACTTAATTCATGAGATGTGGACATCTCTGGCTAGGCCAGCATTTATTGCCCATCCCTAATTGCCCTTGAGAAGGTGGTGGTGAGCTGCCTTCTTGAACCACTGCAGTCCATGTGGCGTAGGTACACCCACAGTGCTGTTAGGGAGGGAGTTCCAGGATTTTGACCCAGCGACAGTGAAGGAATAGCGATATATTTTCAAGACAGGATGGTGAGTGGCTTGGAGGGGAAATTGCAGGCGTTGGTATTCCCATGTGTCTGCTGCCCTTGTCCTTCTAGATGGTGGTGGTCGTGAGTTTGGAAGGTGCTATCTAAGGAGCCTTGGTGAGTTCCTGCAGTGCATCTTACAGATGGTACAAGCTGCTGTCACTGTACGTCAGTGGTGGAGGGAGTGAACTTTGTGGATGGGGTGCCAATCACATAGGTTGCTTTGACCTGCATGGTGGCAAGCTTCTCTCATCCAGGTAGGTGGAACGTATTCCATCACACTCCTGACTTATGCCTTGGAGAGAATCTAACCATCGCCCCTTGACATTTAATGGCATTGCCATCACTGCATTCTGCACTATCAACATCCTGGGGGTTACCTTTGACCAGGAACTGAACTGGACTAGCCATATAAATACTGTGGCTACAATGACAGGCCAGAGGCTAGAAATCCTGTGGCAGGTAACTCACTACCTGACTCCCCAAAGCCTGTCCACCGTCTACAAGGCACAAGTCAGGAGTGGGATGGAATACTTTCCATTTGCCAGGCTGAGTGCAGCCCCAAGAATACTCAAGCTTGACACTATCTGCTTGACTGGCACCCCTTCCACCAAACATTCACTCCCTCCAGCACCAATGCGCAGTGGCAGCAGTATGTACCATCTACAAGATGCACTGCACAAACTCTCCAAGGCTCCTTAGGCAGCACCTTTCAAACTCACAACCACTACCATCTAGAAGGACAAGGGCAGCAGATAGATGGGAACACTACCACCTGGATGTTCCCCTCCAAGCCACTCACCATCCGGACTTGAAAAAATATCGCCGTTCCTTCACTGTCAGTGGGTTAAAATCCTGGAACTCCGTCCCTAACAGCACTGGTGTACCTACACCACAGGGACTGCAATGGTTCAAGAAGGCATCTCACCACCATCTTCTCAAGGGCAATTAGGGATGGACAATAAATGTTGGCCTAGCTCATGAAGCCCACATCCTGTAAATGAATAAAAAAATGATGGTGGACAGGCTTTGGGGAATCAGGAGGTGAGTTACTTGTCGCAGGAGTCCTAGTCTCTGACCTGCTCTTATAGCCACAGTATTTATATGACTTGTCCAGTTCAGTTTCTGGTCAAGGTTAACCCCCAGGATGTTGATAGTAGGGGATTCAGCGATGGTAATGCCATTGAATGTCAAGGGGCGATGGTTAGGTTCTCTCTTGTTGGAGATGGTCATTGCATGTGATGTGTGTGAAATGAATGTTACTCGCCACTTGTCAGCCTAAACATAGATATCATCTAGCTCTTGCTGCATTTGGACATGGACTACTTCAGTATCTGAGGAGTCACAGATGGTGCCGAAAATTGTGCAATCATCAGCGAACATCCCCACTTCTGGCCTTATGATGGAAGGAAAGTCATTGATGAAGCAGCTGAAGATGGTTGGGCCTAGGACACTACCCTGAGGAACTCCTGCGGTGATGTTCTGGAACTGAGATGATTGACATCCAACAATCATCTTCCTTTATGCTAAGTATGACTCCAACCAGGGGAGAATTTTCCCCCTGATTCCCATTGACTCCAGTTTTGCTCGGGCTCCTTAATGCCACACTTGGTCAAATACTGCCTTGATGTCAAGGGCATTCACTCTCAGCTCACCTCTAGAGTCAGCTCTTTTGTCCATGTTTGAAGCAAGGCTGTAGTGAGGTCAGGAACTGAGTGGCCTTGGTGGAACCCAAACTGAGTGTCAGTAAGCAAGCTATTGCTAAGCAAGTGCTGCCTGATAACAATGTTGATGACCCCTTCTTTCACTTTACTGTTGATCAAGAGTAGACTGATGAGGCGGTAATTGGCTGGATTGGATTTGTCCTACTTTTTGTGTACAGGACATACCTGGGTAATTTTCCACATAGCCGGTTAGATGCCAGTGTTGTAGCTGTACTGGAACAGCTTGCTTAGGGGTGCAGCAAGTTCTCAAGCACAAGTCTTCATTATTATGGCAGTAATACTGCTAGGGCCCATAGCCTTTGCAGTGCTCAATGCCTTCAGCTGTTTCTTGATATCATGTGGAATGAATCGAATTGGCTAAAGACTGGCACCTGTGATGCTGGGGACTTCCTTGGAGAGGAGCTTGAAGGTGGTGGTGTTCCCATGCTGCTGTTACCCTTGTCCTTCTGTGCGATAGAGGCCATGGGTTTGGAAGGTGCTGTGAAAGAACCTTGCTGAGTTGCTGTTTTGCATATTCTATATGGTACACAGTGCTGCCACCGTGTGTTGGTGCTGGAAGGAAAGCATGTTTAAGGTGGTGGATGGCATGATGATCATGCAGGCAGCTTTGCCCTCGATTATGTAGAGCTTCTTGAGTGTTGCTAGAGTCGCACTCATCCAGGCAAGTAGAGAGTACTCCATCACATGCATGACTTGTGCCTTGTAGATGTTGGGCAGGCTTTGAGGAATCAGGAGGTGAGTTACTTCCCACGGAATTCTCAGTCACTGCCCTGCTCTTTGTTAGTGGTATGTTAATTATATTATTAGGATACACAGGTGAAGGGCTTTTTAAAATTATGTACCTAGAGCACTTATAAAGAGAGACTGCTAGGACACTGTGGTAGTAGGTATGAACCAGACATATATAATGTGGCATTCTGTAAATAAACCTATTATCAAGAAAAGAATTACTGTCTAGTTTCATATTTCACCACAGGCTTGGGATTGATAGCAGAGGATGGTTGCCTCAAGGTGAAGTTTAGAAACTGAGAAAATAATTTTCAGACAGAAGATTGTAATCTGAGTTACTTATGTGAAAAATAGCTGAAGGCAGGTATTAAGTGTCAGGGCATGACTTCCCACAGCTGATCTCCGAATCCGAATCTTATGACCAGTGGAAAAATAAAGTGGATATGTGGACATGGGTCATGGCTTTACCGAAGAGAAAACAAGGTATGGCCTTGGCATTGTCACTTCCTGACAAAAGCAAATTCAGCAGCGAAGTATTTTGTGAATTGGACGTCCTTCAGTTGGATGCTGTTGAAGTTTTGGGATATTCTATTAAGTTTCATGGATAAAATTTATAAGAGAGATGTTCTTTTAAATACTTATGAGGCATGGTCAGGCTTTTCTAGATTTCAAAAGACTGTTATTCCATACAGGAATATATCATGGACTTCATAGACTGTACAAAAAATTGTAGAAATTCAATTTGGAAATTCAGTGCTCACTTTCAAATTGTTGGATTGTGCTAAAGTGTCGTACATGCATAGGCTCCTGGTCTTAACTGGAGTTAGTGTCAGGAACAAGTGATATAGTTGTTTTTGTGGGCGTTAGCACCAAGATAAAGTGCTAAGTTTAATTTACGTTTTTTAAAATTTGTGTATTAAGAAATCTGGGTTTGGTTTCAGTTTAGAGTTTTTGTGAGGTGGAGCCGGTAAATGTGGCTTCCTGTTTGTATACATGCACTTTAATGAGGTTTTACAACACTTAAAGTGAAGTGATGGGTTACCAAAGGGTTAGCCGTTTAGGGAAGTTAAAACAAAAAAAAATGTAGAAAAACGGTGCTGTCGCCTAGCAACAGGGGATCAGAGAGAGACCCACAGAGATATAGGGAGAGACAAGAAAAGCAGTTTTTAGTTTCAGTTGGTATGAGTATACTACAGAGAGAAGACAGAAAAGATCTAAGGTTCTCTCTAGCTGGAAATGCTGCTAGACTATTAAGGAACTCATATGTATTTCTCTGAAGTTAAAGTAATAGTGAATTTAGAGTGAATTTTCTGGATACCTCAAGGGAGATACCAATTGTGGAAGGGCTTCTAGTGAATGATAAGAAGTCTACTGGAAAAGAAACCTCCTTGCAACTGAAGTAGCTCTACCCTTGGTGTGGAAATAGCGGAATCTCTTTACTGGAGTGTTGGGTCTGTAAGGGTATTGCTGGGATAAAAGGGATCATGTGAGTTTGAATCACTTTTTCCTTGGTGTCTGGGTTTAAATCTTTCCAACCTTTTTGTTGTCTCATGTAATATAGTTAATGTGCCTTGTTTAATAAATGTTTTATATTTTTTGTTGAAAAGTCAACAGCAGACTCCTGTGAATCTGTTTCAGTAAGTACCCTCCATGGTCAAAAAAAAATTATGGTCTATCAAGCCAGATTCCATTATAGAATCTGACTTAGAGTCATGGAGCCATAGAATTTCACAGCACGGAAAGAGGCCCTTCGGTCCATCATGCCCATGCTGGTCATCAAGCCCCTATCTACTCTAATCTCATTTTCCAGCACTTGGCCCATAACCTTATATGCTATGGCATTTCAAGTGTTCATCTAAATATTTCTTAAATGTTGTGAGGTTCCAGCCTCTACCACCCTCACAGGCAGTGAGTTCCAAATACCCCCCCATCTGCTGGGTGAAAAAGATTTTCCTCAAACCCCTCTAAGCCTCCTGCCCCTTACCTTAAATCTATGCCCCCTGGTTATTTACCCCTCCACTAAGGGGAAAAGTTTCTTCCTATCTACCCTATCCATGCCCCTCATAATTTTGTATACCTCAATCAGATTCCCCCTCAGCCTTCTCTGCTCTAAGGAAAATAACCCCAGCCTATTTAATCTCTCTTCATAGCTGAAACACTCCAGCCCAGACAACATCCTGGCGAATCCCCTCTACACCCTCTCCAGTGCAATCACATCCTTCCTATAGTGTGGCGACCAGAACTGCACAAGTACTCCAGATGTGGCCTAACACTTTATACAGTTCCATCATAACTTCTCTGCTTTTGTATTCAGTGCCTTGACTAATAAAGGCAAGGATCCCATGTGCCTTCTTAACCACCTTATCTACCTGTGCTGCAGCCTTCAAAGATCTATGGACATGTGCACCAAGGTCCCTCTGATCCTCTGTACTTCCTAGGGTCCTACCATTCATCGTGTACCCCCTTGCATTGTTAGTCATCCCAAAGTGTATCATCTCACACTTTTCAGGATTAAATTCCATTTGCCATTGTTCTGCTCATCTGACCAGCCCGTCTATATCGTCCTGTGGCCTAAGGCTTTCCTCCTCGCTATTTACCACACCAGTAATTTTCGTGTCATCTGTGAACTTTCTACATACCTCTTACATTCATGTCTAGATCATTATTGTATACTGCAAACAGCAAGGGACCCAGCACCGAACCCTGCAGTATGCCACTGGACGCAGGCTTCCAGTTACAAAAATAACCTTCAACCATCACCCTCTGCCTCCTGCCACTAAGCCAATTTTGGATCCAATTTTCCAAATTGCCCTTGATCCCATGGGCTATTACCTTCTCGACCAGTCTCACATGCGAGACCTTGTCAAAAGCCTTACTTAAGTCCATGTAGACTACATCAACTGCACTACCCTTATCTACACACCTAGTCACCTCCTCAAAAAGTTCAATCAAATTTGTTAGACATGATCTCCCCCTGACAAAGCCATGCTAACTATCCTTGATTAATCCCTGCCTCTCCAAGTAGAGATTAATTCTGTCCCTCAGAATTTTTTCCAAAAGTTTCCCTACTACTGATGTTAGACTCATTGGCCTTTAGTTCCCTGGTTTATCCTTACCACCCTTCTTAAATAATGGTACCACATTAGCTGTCCTCCAGTCCTCTGGCACCTCTCCTGTGGCTAGAGGGGATTTGAAAATTAATGTCAGGGCCCCTGCAACCTCCTCCCTTGCCTCCCACAGCAGCCTGAGATACATCTCACCTGGTCTTGTCCAGTAATAACACCAACTAGGATCACAACATTAGATTCTCAGAAAAAGATACACATTTGGATCAGATGTCTGATGCTTTAAAAAAAATCCTGGGAAAGCAGTCACTTCCAGCAGCCTTCATGGCACAAATGGAGCATTTGGTGGTGTGACAGAGAATGGAGGGCTCACTGATCACTTTTGAGACCATTTAGATATGGAGCAGAGGTGTCAGTGCAACAGAAAAATTACAGACAAAAGAAATGAGGATGAAGACATTCTTGGCAGATCTAGCAAGTGAAAAGATTGGAGTAATAATGGCAGGAGCTCCTGGAGAACTGTTGACAGGTGTTTCAGATGTGATTCAAAATATCATTATGCGATAAATTGCCTAAAGTGGAACAGCAGGGTCTTCAAAGCAACACATGACACAAAAACTTTGGAAGTTGAAGATGATGATATTGATCAGTTTGAGGGATTTGTACTGGTCACAAGAAGTTTCAGTTGGGTAGTGAGTACACTAGTCATGGATTCATTTTATTGCGCCATGTTGGACAGTGGTTGCACCTCGACAATACGAGGAATGAACTGGTTAAAATGTTATTTAGATTCACTTGGTAGTGAGGATCAAACTAAGGTCGGGGAATATGAAAGTTCTAATTGTTTCAGGTTCCGGGATGACAACACATTGTGGTCACTGAAAAGAGTCGTGATTCCATGCAAACTAGCTGGATTAAGCCTCTTTATTAGCACAGACATAGTATCTAGTGAGATACCCTTGCTGTTGAGAAAGCCTTCCATGAAAAAGGTACAGGTGAAATTGGACATGGAACGTGATAAAGCAATTGTCTCTGGCAAGTCAGAAGATTTGCAATTTACCCAATAAGGATGTTATTGCATCCTTTTAACAAAACCTAGTCCCTCCAATCAGAATGTTAAAGAAGTGATAATGGCATCAGATGATGATGGAGTTTGAGAAAATAAAACAAGTGACCTTACCGTGACATAGACAATTTGCTCATCCCTCTTGTCACAGATTAAAGATCCTACTAAAGGATGCAGGGGTAGTTGATGATGAGTACACAAAGCTCATCAAAGAGATTAGTAAAAAATGTGATATATACAAAACTGTATCAGAGGACGTTATCATGGCCCATTGTAAGTCTCTGATTAGCATAAGACCTTGATGTAGTAGTAGCTATGGATCCAAAGAAGTGGGAAAACAACAGAAACATTTTTATTTTACATTTTATAGATATGGCAACTAGATTCAGTCTTTCTACAGTAATACCTGGTAAAGACAAAAGAGCAATTGTAGATAAAATAGTGGAAAATGGACAGGGACTGGACCTGGGCACCGGCTAAATTCCTAACTAATAAGGTGGGGCAAGGGGTGGGGTGGAGGGGGGGAGGGGGTGGGGTGAAGCGGTTGGATTTTCCAATGATGAGTTTAGAGAAGTGCAAAAATATGGAAGTTGTAGTTGTGAATATCATAGCTGAAAGTCCTTTCAGCGATGGTCTCTGTGAAATCAATCATGTGGTAAACGATGAAATGCTCCATAAGATCTTAGCTGATCAACCAAATTGCAAGCCAACATCTGCCTGGCATGGGCAGTCCATGTGAATAATTTGCTTCAAATGGTTGGGGGCTATAGTTTGTATCGGTTGGTCTATGGGAGGAATCCAAAAATGCACTCTGTGCTGTATAATAATCCCCCAGCTCTAGAAGGGACTACAATTAGTTTCACTTTTTCTCTGCACTTGAATGACCTACATGCAGGGAGAAGGGTATTCATTAAAGCATAAGTCAGAGAAAATTCAGCGAGCTATACTACATTGTTAAAACTGTCCAAGATAAACAAACCAGAAAGAGTGGAAAAAGGTCTGGGTAAGGTGATAGGGTGTGTTGAGAAGACAGTTGTTTTACAACATGGGAGTCAAACTATTAAAGTCCATTAATCTTGGTTAATTGGAGTTGATTATAAACTTTGAGAATTTGAGCAATTAATAGAAGGCAATGAGGCACCCTATACCTCACATACTCATATGTTTGACAGCTTTGAGGAACAGAATATGGTAAATAAGGGATAAAAAAGTGATACTGATGTGCAGAAAAGGGCTATCATACCCAAAGGGTAACTGCCTAAAGTTGGTACCAGGGTGACGTGCGTACCAGAAGGGTCCAGTTAATTGAACAATACAACCATTGTAGGAACAGTGAGGAAAGCCACTGGTGAATTCAAACATTGGCTAATTGTCCAAGATGATAGCCAAGAGTTAAAATCTATGGACTGGCAAAATGAGGTGGTATGGTGGAAAGCAAGAAAATGCATTGCAAGTCCGCACAGTGAATCTGGGAGTGACTCTTGCACTAGGAAATGATCACATACTGATTAAAAAACCTCTAGTCATGGAAAGGACAAATCCTATAGCAGTAGCCCAGAAATGGATAGTAGGGCAAGTAGAGGCCATAGCTTGACTAGCTAATGCAATAGAACAAGGACTGCAAAACAATCTAAGAGCACTACTAGAAGTTGAAGCCCTTATGATCAAGAAGTTTTGGCGGTTGCAAGCAAATTAGAAGATAATTTAATAAGAGAGGCCAAACATAAAGAGTTGGATAGTTAGAAGGAACTTGATGTCCACTCTGAAGTGGCAGATAGGGGACAGCCAGCCTTAGCGTGAAGATGGATATGAATGGAAAAAGTGCTCCCAGATGGGATATATTAGGTAAAGTGAGAGTCATGGGTTTGGGGTTTCGCAGAGAGACTTGGAGATCAAGATGTTTGGTAGACTTCCCTACGGCAGGAAAAGCATTCTTGAGAATTTTATTAGCTCTGTTGGCCACATATTCGTGGGAATGTAGTTTGAGTGATATAAAAGCCACATTTTTGCAGGGTGAAAAATTTCAAAGAAAAGAACATTTGAAAGAAGTGAGTGATGTAGAAGGGAAGCTGTGGAAATTAAACAAACGTGGTTATGGATTGAATGATGCATCAAGCATTTCTCAGTTTCTCTCTGTCTCGCTGAAAATAGGCTGTGCTCAACTGAAAACAGATCCAGCAATGTTCTGCCGGTATCACAAAAAGAAACTTACAGGTATCTTTATGATGCATGTCAATGATTTTCTGTGGGGGTAGTGGGGTGGGGGTGTGGGGTGCTGTGGAATTTAAATGATTTGTTATAGACAAGGTCAAAGGAGAACTTAAGATTGGAAGTCAGGCTTTGGGGCCTTTTAAACATGTAGATTTAGACATTAATCAGAATAAGTTGCAGTAACATTGAATCAACAATCATATCTAGAAAGTGTTACTCATAGCCTGATAAATGAGACTAGATCATCAGAGAAAGATGATCTTGCACCCAAAGGAGAAACAGAGCAGTTAAATTGGCAATGTACTCAGACAAGACCTGATACCAGTTATGACATATTGGAACTTAGTACAATGATGAAGCATGCTACAACTGAGAGGTTTTGAGGATAAATAAAACATGAAAAAAATTAAAATTGGAGAAATGAGCACTCAAGTTTCAAGTCTTGGGTGACCTGAAGGACATGAAATTAGTCCTTTTTAGGGACTCTTCCCATGCGAACCTTTCGGATGGATATTCGAGTGTAGCTGGGTTTATAATATCCTTGATGGGTAAAAATAGAAAGTGTTGCACCTTGGCCTGAGAAGGAAAGAAAATAAAAAGTGTGGTTGAAAGTACATAGCTGCAGAAACATTGACTCTTGTAGAAACGATAGAAATGGGATTTTACTTATCAAACATTTTGAGGAAAATCCTATAAAAGAGCCATTCTGAGAAAAGTTTGCCCATTGAATACCCTGTGGATGATCATTCTCTATGGGCTAATTTACATTCGACAAACAGTGTGACTGAGAAAAGATTAAGGATTGACCTTGCTAGTATAAAAGTAATGCAGAGAGAAAGGAGATCTCTGAGATAAAATGGGTCAATGTAAATCATCAATTATTGGACTGCTTTACAAAGATTATGCTTGCTCAAAGAAATTGCTGGAGCTATGATTTGTATTATGATGGGTTATACGAAATGTGGAAAAATAATTTTTTTTCTTTGATTTGTTTTGTAACTATTTGAGTGTGACTTGAAGCTTTTGTTTAAATAAAGGGGAATCTGTTAATGACATGTTAGTTATATTTTTAAGATATACAAGTGAAAGATATTGTTTAATTAATTACCTAGAGTACTTACAAAGAGAGACCACTGGGACACTGGGGTGCTGCATATGTAAATCAACCTCATATCAAGAAAAGTATTAGTGTCTTGTTTCATACTTCACCATCAGGCTTGGGTTTGAATTGACACTTTTGTAGCCACAGTATTTATATGGCTGGCCCAGTTCAGTTTCTGATCAATGGTAACCCCCAGTATGTTGATGGTGAGGAATTCAGAGATGGTAATACCATTGAATGTTAAGGGGAGATTATAAGATTCTCCCTTATTGGATATGGTCATTGTTTGGCAAGTGTGTGGTGGAAATGTTACTTCCCATGTCTAAGGCCAAATCTGAACGTTGTCCAGGTCTTGCTGCACATGGACACAAACTTCCCCAGTATCTGAGGAGTTGTGAACAGTACTGAACACTGTAATTATCAGTGAACATCCCTACTCCTGACCTTATGTTAGGAAAAAGTTCACCACTGAAACAGCTGAAGATGGTTGGGCCTAGGACACTGTTCTAAGGAACACCTGAAGTGATGTCCTGGGGTTGAGATGATTGGACTCCAACCATCACATCCATCTTCCTTTGGGCTAGCTATGACTCCAACTAGTGGATGGTTTTCCTCCTGATTCCCAGTGACTTCAAGTTTGCAAGGGTTCCTTGATGCCACAGTCAGACAAATGCTGCCTTGATGCCAAGAGCAGTCACTCTCATCTCACCTCTTGAATTTAACTCTTTTGCTCAGGGTTGGACCAAGGCTGTAATGAGTTCAGGAGCCGTGGCCCTGGCGGCACCCAAAGTGAGCAATGGCGAGCAAGTTATTGCTGGTTAACACACAGAAGACAGAGAGTCGGGATTAATGGGTCTTTTTCAAGTTGAAAAGACTTAACTGGTGGAGTGCCACAAGGATCAGTCCTAGGGCCTCAATTATTTACTATCTATATTAGTGACTTGGAGGAGGGGGCAGAGTGTAATGTATCAAAATTTGCTGACAATACAAAAATAGGTGGGAGGGCATATTGTGATGAGGACATAAGGAAACTGCAAGAGGATATAGATAGGTTGAGTGAGTGGGCAAAAATTTGACAGATGGAGTTTAATGTAGGAAAGCTTGAGGTCATGCACTTTGGTAGGAAGAATCAAAGGCAGACTATTATTTAAATGGAGAGGGACTCTCAAAAAGTGCAGCACAGAGGGATCTGGATGTTTTTATGCATGAAATACAAAAAGTGAGCATGCAAGTGCAGCAAGTAATTAAGAAGGCAAATGGAATTTTGGCCTGTATTGCTAGGAGGTTGGAGTTTAAAAATAGGGAAGTCTTGTTATGACTATACAGGCTGTTGGTGAGGCCACACCTGGAGTACTGTGTACAGTTTTGGTCCCCGTATTTAAGAAATAATATACTGGCATTGGAGGCAGTTCAAAAGAGATTCACTAGGCTGATTCCTGGGATGAAGGGGTTGACTTATCAGGAACGGCTAAATAGGTTAGGCCTTGATTCAATTGAGTTTAGGAGAATGAGGGGTGATCTGATTGAAACGTACAAGATTCTGAGGGAGGCTTGACAGGGCAGATGTTGAGAAAATGTTTCCACTAGTGGGGGAATCTTGAACTAGGGGACATAGTTACAGAATAAGGGGACACTCAATTAAAACTGAGATGTGAAGGAATTTCTTCTTTCAGAGGGTAGTGAATGTCTGGAATTCTCTACCCCAGAGAGTTGTGGAGGCTAGGTCACTGAAAGTATTTAAAGAGAAGGTAGATAGATTTTTGAAATATTGAGGAGCTGAGGGCTATGAGGAGCTGGCACAAAAGAGGAGTTGAGGCCTGGGGCAGATCAGCCACAATCTTACTGAATGGCGGGGCAGGCTTGTGGGGCTGAATGGCCTACTTCTGCTCCTATTTCTTATGTTTAAGTGCTGCTTGATAGCATAGTTGATGATACCTTCCATCACTTTGCAGAGGATCGAGAGTAGACTGTTGGCCTGGTAATTGATCAGATTGGATTTGTCCTGCCTTTTGTGTACAGGACATACCTGCACAATTTTCCATATTGTTAGGTAGATTCCAGTGTTGTATCTGTACTGGAACAACTTGGATAGAGACGTGGCTAGTTCTGGAGCCTTTGCTGTATCCAGTGCTTTCAGCCTTTTCTTGATATGGAGTGAACAGAAATGGCTGAAGACTGACTTATGTGATGCTGGGGACCTCATGAGGAGGCTGAGATGGATCATTCACTCAGCATTTCTTGCTGAAGGTGGTTGCAAATGCCTTGTATGGTATGATGTGGGAAATGACTCCCACATGTGGGAAACCAGAGCTCTTGCCTGCAGTGGGAATCATGGTGGGCGGGGGAGCTAGAATTGGCAGGAAGCCAAAAATCAGTTTCCCGATGTCGGGAAATTAGTTTGGAATCTTGTTCTCCTGGCTTTCATGGCAGTTTAAAGGCGGGTCGAGTGTCCCGCGGAGCTATGTCTGAAACTCCATTTGCATCTCATGAATGTCCACTAAAAGCCCAACACATCAGAATCTCGTACCCCCTGCAAATTAAGCACCCCGCCGGGGGAATTCAGAGCGTTTTGTTTCACGACTGTACATAAGTGGCATTCACCTGGTGAGATAGAATTCTTCCTGGACTTTCAACCAGTAGACGCTGCTTTTGCCTTTCTTTCACATTGTCACTGAGAGATATCAACTGTCTGTCACGCAAGCTGTGCCAAGGCTGAGCACAGGAAGGGGTGAGACCAAGCCAGGACTGGGGTGGGGGGGGTCAAAGACCAGGGTGGTAGAGCGAATGGCTGCCCGAGTGCCATTCAAATATGGTGCCCGGACGTTGGAGCCTATGAAGTGACGGTGGGGTAGGCCACTTCCTGCCCGCCCCGCCTCAAGATTTGACGTGCTCCTGGCGGCTGAATAATTAATGAGCTGAACAGCGCAAGATCTCATGTGTTCAGCCGCCCTGCTCTCCAGCAGAATACACTCAGACTTTCACTTCCACCACCGGGCTTAGTCTCCGGAATGGAAAATTTCGCCCCATGGTTGTGGTTGAAAAGAATTCAGCTGCTGCTGATGGCCCACAATGCTTCATGAATGCCCAGTTTTGAGCTTTCAGATCTGTTCTAAATCTATTCTATTTAGCATGGTGGTAGCACCACATGACACGATGGAGAGTTTCCTCAGTGTGAAGATGGGACTTTGTTTCCACAAGGACTGTGTGGTGGTCATTCCTACCAATACTAGCATGGACAGATGCTTCTGCAACAGGTATTGGTTGGGGAGAGGTCAAATAGGTTTTTCCTTTTGTTGGTTCCCTCTTCACCTGCCACAGGTCCAGACTGGCAAGTATGTTCTTCGGGACTCGGCCAATTCAGTCAGTATTGGTGCTACCGAGCCACTCTGAAAGATGGACATTGAATTCTCCCCACAGAGTACATTCTGCACTCTTGCCACCCTCAGTGCTTTTTCCAAATGGAGTCCAACATTGAGCAGTGCTGATTCATCAGCTGAGGGGGCTCAAGGGGTGCGATAGGTGGTAATCGGTAGGAAGCTTCCTTCAGTATGTTTGGTCTGTTGCCATGGGACCTAATCAGATCTGGAGTCAATGGGGAGGACTTCAAGGGCAGCTCCCTCCCAACTCTATACCACTGTGCTGCCACCTCTGCTGGATCTATCTTGCTGATGGGGTAGGACATACACAGGGATGATGATGGTGGTGTCTGCGACATTGGTTACATGGTATGATTTGGTGAGGTGAATTGAACAAATATTTTGCACCTGTTTTCACTGTAGAGGATACAAATAATGTCCCAGAAATAAGTGTTCATCAAGAGTTGAAAGGAAGGGAGGAACTTCAAACAATTACAATGACCAGAGAGAATTGTTAGAACTGAAGGCTGACAAGTCCCCAGGTTCTGATGGACTTCATCCTAGGGTGTCAAAAGAAGTAGCTGCTGAGATAGTAGTTGCATTGGTTTTAATTTTCTAAAATTCCCCAGGCCAGACGCAGACTCGATGGGCCAAAGAGCCTTTTTCTGTGCTGTAGACCTCCACGACTCTATTTAAAATCTATATTAATGACTTGGATGGTGGGACTGAATGTATGGTTGCTACATTTGCTGATGATACAAAGATAGGTAGGAAAGTAAATTAGAAAGAGGACAAAAGGAGTCTGCAAAGGGATATAGATAGGTTCAGTGAGTGGGCAAAAATTTGGCAGGTGGAGTTTAATGTGGGAACGTGAACTTGCCCACCCCGGCAGGAAGAATAAAAAAACACCATATTATTTAAATGGGGAGAGATTGCAGAACTCTGAGATACAGAGGGATCTTAGTGTCCTGGTACATGAATCATAAAAGGTTAGTGTGCAGGTACATCAAGCAATTTGGAAGGCAAATTGAATGTTGTCGTTTATTGCAAGGGGAATGGAATATAAAAGTAGGGATGTATTGCTACACTTATACAGCTCATTGGTGAGGCCACATCTACAGTATTACAACTTATTTAATGTTTAAAAAAACAACTGGGATGAATTCCCAGAGAACCACAGCGGGCCTTTTAAATTGCTGCCTCAGCAAACCCTGTGGCCATCTCCGATCTGCATTTGGAGGCACCTGGCCAGACTCTATCCTGCACCTGACTAGTGTTGGTTACCTGGCTTGATGGTGATGGAGAAGTGAGCAAACTGCCACAGTTTTGCCCACTTACTTATAGAAACATAGAAAACAGGAGCAGGAGTAGGTCATTTGGCCCCTTGAGCCTGCTCCACCATTTAACATGGTCATGGCTGATCCTCTATCTCAACACCAAGTTCTGGCTCTGTCTCCATACCCCTGGATGCCTTTAGAGTCCAGAAATCTATTTCCTTCTTAAATATATTCAGTGAATTAGCCTCCACAGCCTTCTGTGGTAGAGAATTCCACAGGTTCACCAGCCTCTGAGTGAAGAAGTTTCTCCTCATCTCAGTCCTAAATGGCCTACCCCATATCCTGAGACTGTGACCCCTTGTTGTAGACCCTCCAGCCAAAGGAAACATCACTTCTGCATCCAGTCTGTCCATCCCTGTCAGAATTTTATATGTTTCAATGAGATCCCCTCTCATTCTTCTAAACTGCAGTGAATACAGGCCTAGTCAGTGGGCCCAATCTCTCCTCATACGACAATCCTGCTATCCCAGGAGTCAACCTGGTGAACATTCGCTGCACTCCCTCTATGGCAAGTATATCCTTTCTTAGGTAAGGAGACCAAAACTGCACACAATACTCCAGGTGCGGTCTCACCAAGGCCCTGTACAGCTGCAGTAAGACATCCTTGGCTCCTGTACTTAAGTCCTCTTGCAATGAAGGCCAACATACCATTTCGCTTCTTAACAGGTTGCTGCACTTGGATACTTGATTTCAGTGATTGGTGTACGAGGATACCCAGGTCCCTTTGTACATCAACATTTCCCAATCTATCACCATTTAAATAATACTCTGCCATTCTGTTTCTCCCACCGACGTGGATAACTTCACATTTATCCATGTTATACTGCATCTGCCGTGTATTTGCCCACTCACTCAACCTGTCTAAATTGCCTTAAAGCCTCTTAACACCCTTCTCATTGCTCACATTCCCACCAAGCTTCATGTCGTCAGCAAATTTGGAAATATTACATTTGGTTCCCTCATCCAAGTCATTGATATATATTGTGAATAGCTGGGGCCCAAGCACTGATCCCTGCGGTACCCCACTAGTCACCACCTGTCACTCCGATAAAGATCCATTTATTCCTATTCTCTGTTTCCTGTCTGCTAACCAATTCTCAATCCATGTCAATATATTACCCCCAATCCCATGTGCTTTAATTTTACACACATACACCTTATGTGGGACTTTATCAAAAGCTTTCTGAAAATCCAAATACACCACATCCACTGGTTCTCCCTTAGCTATTCTGCTAGTTATGTCCTCAAAAAACTCCAGTAGGTTTGTTAAACATGATTTCCCTTTCATAAATTCATGCTGACTTTTTAACATTTTTGCAGCTCTATTTTGTACTATGGCCCTATTTGCTGCTAGCTCTTGCTTCCTCTGCCTTCCACTTTTGCTTTCTACTTTTTTGTCTTTCATTCTTTGTTTCCCTTTCTTGTGTCTCCCCGTTTAGGTTCCCATCGCCCTGCCAATCTAGATTAAACCCTTCCCCACAGTACCAGTGAATACCCCTGCGAGGATATTGGTCTTGGGTGCAACTGCTGGGGTGCAACTAGTCCAGCTTGTACAGGTCCCATCTTCCCCAGAATCGGTCTCAATGCCCCAGGAATCTAAATCCCTCCCTCCTACACCATCTCTCCAGCTACGCATTCATCTGGTCTATTGTTCTATTCCTGATCTTCTAGCACGTGGCACTGGGAGTAATCCTGAGGTTACTACCTTTGATGTCCTGCTTTATAATTTATTTCCTAGCTCCCTATATTCTGCTTTCAGGACCTCATCCCTCTTTTTATCTAGGTCATTGGTACCAATATGGACCACAATCTCTGGCTGTTCACCCCTTCAGAATGTCCTACAGCTGCTCAGTGACATCCTTGACCCTGGCATCAGGGGGGCAACATACCATCCTGGTGTTATGACTGTGGCCACAGAAACATCCATCTGCTCCCCTTATGATAGATTCCCCTATCACTATTGCTCTCCCACTCTTTTTTATCGCCCTCTGTGCAGCTGAGCTATTTTTTGTGCCACAGACTTAGCTCTTGCTACATTCCCCTGAGAAACCATTTCCCCAAGCAGTGTCCAAAACAGAAAATCTGTTCAAGAGGGTGATAGACCCAGGGGACTCCTGCACTACCTGCCTAGCACTTTTACTCTGTTTGGCAGTCACTCCCATCCCTTTTTACCTGTGCACTCTATACCAGTGGTGTGGCCACCTCACTGTACATGCTGTTCATGAGGATCATCCTTGCGGGTGCTCCACAATGACTCCAGCCGCAGCTCAAGCTCCGAAATGCAGATTTCACGTAGCTGCAGCTGGAGACACTTCCTGCACACGTGGCCACCATGGACACTGGAAGTGTCCCTGACTTCCCACATCGCACAGGAGGAGCATTCCACTTGGCCGAGCTGCCCTGCCATAATTTACCCTTAAATTACTCCCTTTATTTTTACTCCCTCTAGTTTAGAGAATATTAAGGACAGAATAAATACTCACCAGGTCCCACTTACCAAGGCCACTGCTCATCTTACTGAGAAATGGTAGAAAATGAAAGGATCCCTCCTTCCCTCTTCACTAAGCTCCCTCTCCAAACTCCAACTGAAGCGCTCTAATGCAGCCCAAAGCAGCACTCCAATGCATCCAGTGTATCTATGGCCAGAATCTTCCAGCCCCCATTGGCATTGGGTGGCATGGTGGGTGGGGGGAACAATATGGCAAGATGGCCAAAAATCAGTTTCACACCGTTATGAAACCAGTTTGTGATCATCCGCTCCACTCATCAATGGCAGCCTGTGTTTCACGACGCCGCACATCGGGAACCTAATTTCAATATTTTAGCATATCATTATAAGCCCTGCTTGCTGAAATCATCCCCCCACTGTGGATCATCTGGGTACGTTGGCGTGATTGCACGCCGATGTGTTTCACAACTGTACATAAACGACATGCACCTGGTGAGCTGCACTTGTAGGGGGGCTCAGGGGCAGATATCTACCTACCAGACCAGCTGTAAGGAGGCGGTGGCTTTTCAATGGCTGCAGGGCTAGGGCTTGCTTGGGGAAGGGGGATGAGTGGCATCAGGCAAGGGAAGATGCTGCAGGGCAAGGGCGGTACTGGGGAAGGGGGGTATCGCAGGGTTTGTGTTGGGGCACATGTCGATTTGTGCAAGTGGCCTCAACATAGTGAGGGCTAAGGAGGTAGTCTACAGAGGAGATGAAGCCAGAAGGAGGTGTGAGGGTGTGTGTTAAAGAATGAGTGGTGATGTCCCTTGAGCTGGCAGTGAATAAGATGCCAGTGAATGTGTGATTTCCTTGTGAGTGTGTGAGTTTAGAGTGATGAGATGGTTGCCTTAGCCGGTGGCATGGATGAGAACATTCATCCATTTTTGGCACTGGATGGCCAACTTCTTGTGTGCAGCATTGGCACTGACTACCTCTGCCATCGTGTCCCACGCTGGAGTGCTGAGACTGATGAGCCTTCTGCTGCCAGAGCGGGGGTCTCCACGGTGACCAGAAGGCATCCCAGGGATGCTTTACTCTTTTTGGCTTTTGGGTCCATATCTTCACTGGAGCAGTCCTGGGCTGCAAGCATTGAGAACTATGTGCACAGCTGCAGCTGAAATGTGGTGCCCTACGTGAAGAAGCGATGAGGTAATGGCATGGCCGGAAAATTGGAGGCCACCCGCAAGCAAGGCGGTGTGTTTCCTCTGGCTGCATAATTAATGAGGCAGGATTGAGATGACATGGTGCGAAAACCCGCCATTGCAGCCGGCGGGTAAAGCAATGTTTTTCCTGTCTGCTACCGCACTTCATGCAAATCTGGGACGATTTTGTCCTATGTCTCTTTGCAACTTAACGGTCCTATCTGCACAACTTTGTGCTTCCTAACTGATGTCTGCAAACCTGGCTACACAGCTTTCTATTCCTTCATCCAATTCATTGATGTTTATGGTGAAAAGCTGAGCACAGCTTCCTGGAAATACCATTTGTCACATGCAACCAATCAGCGCACATTTCAGTTATCTCCATCGCTCTGGCCAGGATTTTGCTTTCGTTGGGTGGGCTCGGCGGGGGCGAGCAGGATCGGCTGCAAAAGCGCCTCTGCCCGCGATTGGGCCCTGACCACGATTTCACACTGGCGGACCAATTAAGACCCGCCTAGCATGAAACGCGCGCTGCAGCTGGGAGGAGGGCGAGTGCGCAAGTTTGCGCATGCGCACGAGTGCACGCAATGAAAGCTCCTTGAGACACAGAGCTGCCTCAGGGAGCTGAAGATTTAAAAAAATGAAAAATAAAGAATTTTAAAAAGTTATAAAACGTGTCCCCTCATGTGACCCTGACATGAGCAGGGACATGTTATGAATTAAATTTTAAATTGTTATTTAATTTTTAAGTGCTGTTGGAAACCTCATCCTGCCCGTGGATGAGGTTTCCTTTGCCTGCCCGTCAACTGTAAGGTTGGATCGGCAGTGAAAAATTTAATTCAACTGGTACTTTAATGGCCTTAATAGGCCTGTTAATTGTCGGCAGGTGCGCTGCAGACTCCTGCGCGTGCCCGCCAAAATATCACGTGAGTGTGCGATGATGTCGAGATGCTCGCCCGACATCATCACATGTCATTTTATGCTCGTTTGGGTCAGGCGCATGCCTGCCTGATGAGCGCAATATTCTGCCCATGGAAAACATACAGAGAGAAAAAGAAGGGTGCGCCTGATATACAGTACTGTTTCAATGTTGATGCTCTTCCCTCTGACTCAGAGGATTTTAGATTCAAGGCTCACTCCAGAGATTTGAGCACCTAATCTAGGTTGACACTTTAGTATAGGACTGAGGGAGTGTTGCAACTGTTGTCTTTTGGATCCAATATTAATCCTAAGGCCTTGTCTGTTGTAAAGGATTCCAAAGTCCTTTTTAAAGAAGAACAGAGGATTTGTCTCAGTGTCCTGGTCAGCATTAACCAACATGCTCAAAAACAGATTATCTGGCCATTTATCTCCTTTGTGGGTTCTTGCTGTTGTGCAAATCACCTGACACGTTTCCCTACATTAAAATAGTGATTGCATTTCAAAAATACTTGATAGGTTGTAAAGCCCTGTAGGCTGTTGTGGGATTGTAAAAGGTGCCATTCAACTGTAAGTAAGAAAAACAGTCAGAATCAAATGGATTCAGAGTTGACAATGAGGGAAATCATATGGGAGAAATAGAGATGGGGGATACAAATGTATATTTCGAGAGTAGTTACTGGCTCCATACTACCTAGATGGAACCACTGCTGTCCTGCTCTGGAAAAATCCCCATGTCTGCATGATCGAGGTGGTTAAAATGGTTGAAGGAGATGACAGAGTGGATAGAGAGAAAATATTTCTATTTGCGAAGCTAACAGATGGAAAGAGGTAGAGGTCAAAGATTTGGTGCCTTTGTTCTATAGCCCTTCACCTTTGACTAACAAAATATTTCCTCTGGTGGGAGGAGCAAGAAAATTGATTTATGATACAGATCAGCCATGATCTAACTGAATGGTGGAACAGGCTCGTGGGGATGAATAGTCTCCTCCTGTTCCTATGTTCTTATGGTTACCCATAGGGCTCTCCTGCCCATAGTTGGAATTTAAATGTTCAGAGAATGCCGATGGCAGCGTCAGCAATGTCTAAACATTTAAGTTAACTCTAAATAGACTTAAGGGACTTTTTAAATCTAGTTTAACACCACACAGCAGCTCTACTTAATATGTTGTCTAACCCAACTGGTGTGTGAGTACCTGCCCCAGGGACTTGCACACCATCTTTTTCCTGAGAATTGTTTGGCCTAGTCTTTTGGTTTGTAGTGAAACTTCAACATCGCTGCAAAGCAATGTCAGATTTTCAGCCATGTTAAATTTGCAGTATAAGCAAACAACACAAATAAAGGCAAAGACAGGAGGACAGCAAAAAGAGTTGATGAAAAGCAGATAAACAGTTATAGGAAAAGAAAGCCAATTAAAAATAATGCCTGTGCAGAGTGAACAGTTGATTATCACTCAATAAACTTGCAGTGATAATACCATGTTCAAAGATTAACTAGTAGTAAAATATGAACATACCAATTTTACTCAAAAATAATTCCGTTATGTAACAATTAGCTGATTTAGGATATTGTGTCACTAAGGACATAGTAATGGCTTTTGTTCATTGATGTGAAAGATCCCATAACTAATGAGTGATAGAAAAGAGAATCATACCAAAGTTATACAGTATTCTGCTTAATCTATGACCGCCCTATAATCAAATTTAACAATGTTCTGGAATTTGATACATAGAGCTGGCTGCTTAAGTGATAAGTCACCATTTTTGAACTTCAATTTGATTTCAATAAATTATTATGTCAAAAGCCATGAGCATAATAACAATCTTGGAACAAAAATTCATATAAATTTACCAATGATGTAGCTCACATATGTACTGAATAATGGAATAACATAGTGACTGCTTTATTTTCTGTTAGCCAGCGGTTGATTATCATTCAATAATCTCGTAGTAAATATACCACTATCATTTATCCTTTGGTGTAGTGTCACCAGGTGCACCAGGCATATGTTTTGCCATGACAGTTGTCAGCAAAAAAAGCCCCATAACCACAGCCGAATCAAACCATTATCATCAAACTTATTCCATAATGATATATACAAAGATAGCCTGAGGTAATTTCAAAGCAGAAAATGTGTGTGGGAGCTCAAATGGCAATTAAAAATCATTGGAGATTTGCCCTTGTATGAGAAAATCTATTGATGAGATTGCAGTCTTGCAACCAGGTCTTCCCATCTAAGTGTTCATTGATGGGCTATACAATGCACAGAGTGTAACTTGTAGGAAAATATAGATGTTATTACAGCAACTGTCATGTGATCCTATATGCATTCAGTTTCTACATCATGATCACTTTCTCTTTCCCTTTTTTACCACAAAGAGAACAAAAACAAACTATTTAAAGAGATTAAATGATACCTGCAAATAATTAGAAGACAGTAATCTCATTGTGAAGTTCAGATACATAAATGGTAACAGCAAGAAGCCCTGTGATGAGGTTACTGCCATAACATCATTTACGGATATGCAATTTTTGTAAATGACATGGCAGTGATACAAGCTGTTTTATTTGGTTTCCATTTCCCTTTTTTACTGATTGCAAAGGTGTGCTTTTGGGTTTCTGCCAAAAGATGTCCTCACTGAAGGATTAATGACTGCGACATTGACCAAGTGACAATGAGCAGTTGACTGCTAGAAAATAACAGTCAATACATGTTATAAAATATAAATCACAGACCAAGTCCCGTGAAGGATGACAGGTTTAAGGGGTAATTAAAAATTAGCAACCTACCTTTCCCATATGTTTTCTATATAATTTTGGGCACATTAAATTGTCCAGAAGTAGAAATGGGATCAGAGAGGCATCTTGCCAAATCCATGCCCCGTAAAGTCTTCCAAATACAATGTTGGCATCAGTTCCGCAAAATGTTTGCTGCATGCAAATCATATTTAAAACCACCATGTCTGTCATTGAATTTCCCACTCTATGGCTTGCTCTCAGAATGAATGCCAGTATAAAAAAGATTGTTAGGTAGCTGTGATAAGTGGAAGTGGATTCAAGGCCACCTTCTGAATATCCTGTATTGTTTCCTACTTTGCTGCAGAATATTTTTTCTATTGTCCTTTACTCATCATAATGAAACTGATTATCTCTGCAATGCTCCTGGTACCTCCATTTTTCCCTTTAGCCATTCACTACATGAAACAATGGAGCAGATCTTGACTTTATGCGACAGTGCAAGATGGATGTTAGTGAATTGGCAGCTCTTTTTACTTTTCTCCCACTTTACAATTCAACGCAATTCACTGAAAATTTAAATCAAGAGAGGTGTAAAATGGGCTGCTGATTTTATATTATTGCACAGCCAAACCTACCTCCGTGTGTTCCCTTAGGGACTTCGCTTTACCTTTGCTGTGACGAAAGAAAGAGGAGGAGATGAAATGAAGCAAGACCAAGCTGGTAGGGCACCCACCCATGGGTCCAGAGTGAACATAACCTGACCTCATTGATCGACAGTGCTAAAAGAGGCTGAAACTCTGAGCCATTAGGGGAATAATGCCAACAGATTTTCCCTGGACCTGGTGCTCATCTCTACCAAAAGCACCACATTCTTAGCATCAGTCAAAGTTGCAATTGCAATCAATGTCTATGGCAGTGGCTCCTTTCAGGCTGCACCGGGAAATATGTGCAAAAACAGGGAATCTGTCAGTGATGCTCAAGCAAGTGATGGATGCATTGCTTGCAGAAGCATCCCAATTCACAAGAGAGCAGCCAATTTTTATAGAATAACAGGAGTTCTCCAGTTGCAACGTAAAGTCAGCTGTACCCATGCTGCCAAACATGCCCTGTTGCAAATTCTCCCAACTTTCTCAACAGAGAAGAGTTTCACTCTACCGGTATATAAGTGTGCAATCAGAGCTATCCCATAATGCATATTATAGTTTAATATCCAGGGAGCTTCCATTGTTATTTTGTTTTAAGGTAGTTCACCACAGTACCACTATTTATGAGTGGAAAGCAAATGCCTATAAGGTTGATTGAAAACCAAGAACACTTTCTGCAGCAGTGGCTAATGATCTTGACTAATTTCGCTAGAATTCCTGTTGAGCTCTGACACCAAAAAGCTCTTGATATTATAAAGCTTGTCATTACACAGATCACATTCTAAATGCACAATTCAGATACCATGATAGATCAGGAGGGTGGTGGAGATGGGGTTCAAGTTCCGTACAGTCTAGTCAGGGTGTCTTGAATCATTGTGGCTTACTCCAGGCTACACAATTTTACCATTCACAAAGGACCTGGTTAATGCCACAGAGGAAGAGGGGGCTACACCAAGACAACAAAATGAGCAGGTGGCTGAGGATCTACTTTAAGAAGGCACTATAATATATTTAACAAAAACAGAAAATGCTGGAAAATCTCAGCAGGTCAAGCAGCATCTGTGGAGAGAGAAACAGAGTTAACTTTTCGAGTCTGTATGACCCTTCTTCAGAGCGTTATACGGACTCGAAACGTTAACTGTTTCTCTCTCCACAGATGATGCTGGACCTGCTGAGTTTTTCCAGCAACTTCTTTTTTGTTTCAGATTTCCAGCATCCGCATTATTTTACTTTTATACTACAATATCTTTGGCAGCTGGGCAACATAAGTGAAGAGAACTTATAGAGGACACTTTCGCCTAAGTAATGCCTGGGCCTGTAATAATTGCAAGAACATTTTTTTTGCCATTTTGGTGTCCCTTCTGAAAATACACTGGATCATTCACAAACTGACATTTAGCTCTTCTCCACAACTACTAAAACTTCCATTATTGAATCATTCTGCAATTGTTTCTCCCACTAGACATTCCCCCATCATACCCCAAATCAATTTGCACATTTAAAATCAGTACTAATAATTGTCTAGTCTATGGAAATCAATGTTCAATTCTTTTGTTAACATACCTCTCCTTGGTTCCTGGATTATTTTGCCCTTTCAAACTTAGGGGGTAATTTTATCTTAACCCAACTCCCCAAGGGCTGGACAAGATGAGGGTTTGGGTTTGGCACCTGATCTACACTTTGTCCTATTTTTTCACCCCATTGAAGTGTTAAATCAGGCAGATTGTAAGTTGGACATCCAGCCAAAACTCACGCTGCCAAAGAGTTAGGTGGGTTAAATCTCTCCAGCCAAATTCCCATGTAATTTGAGCAGAGGTTCAGCAGGAAGTGGCAGAAAGTCACACAGCCCAGAGGCTGCCACTAACAACATATAAATAGTGATATTGGTTGCTGGGCTGTCTCACCAGGGCTCCAGTGATTGTTAGAGGGAAGAGTTTGCAGCAGGGGAAGCCTAAGCTTCCCTTATGGGGACCCGAGGAGTTCTCCTACTCCTTTTGGTTGGACAACGATAATGTTAAAAAATATTAAAAACTTACCTTTTTGGTCTTTTTCTGGCTCCAATCCTCGTTCCCTGCAGTGTTGGCCTGATGAAAGAGTCAGTGCCACTTCCCACTCAGGGTCCCTGGTTAAAATTGTAGTCGGGCCCCAATGACATTTTATAAATGACAAATGAAAGAAAGAACCCTGTTCGCTTTGGGTAGCTGTCTTTACTCATTTAAAAACTGAAAAATGAGCTCCCAGCCCCTGCAGGGCAGGCAAATAAGCTGGGCAATTTTAACTGTGATTTACACAGCATTTTGTTGTGATCCGAAATGCACCATCTGAAAGGGTTGTGGATCAGATTCAATAATGACTTTTATGAAATGAGCTGAAGAATTTAAAGAGGTAAAAATAATTCTGTGGTGGCTTGACCAAAGAGGCTTAAGATTTACCTGATATTGGGCCTTGGGCCTCAGTTAAATTACACCTCCAAGCTGCAGACACTTACTGGGCATCCCCAGGTGGCTCGGGGTGAAGAGACTTCCAATACTATGCCACTAGGTTGCCAGCTTTACAAGAGGAAGGAATGCAACTGGTGGGCACCTGTCAGGAGAGGGGGTGCAATTGGGATACACGTTACCATGGAGAGGAGGCAATCCCGAGCAGGAGGTGGGGGGTCTGAGAGTGGGATGATGGAGACCATTCGCAGAGATTGGCAGAAGCTGGATGTGGTGATTGAGGAGCTGGATGCTGTGATTAGGGTGGGGAAGAGCTGTGGCTGGCAGTGATGGTCTGCATGTGGAGTCGAGAGGGGCTTTCCTGCCCTCCCAACTCTAACTTCAGCTAAGTATTTTAAAAAAAAAAGCAAATTTTGGTTGTGGCCTTAAAGGATTGAGGGATAATCTATGTGGCATCCTGGTTTATCTGAATGACCTTCATGCCTTCATATTGAACAAACAATATCTAACAGGAGTTAGACCTCTTATTTGCATAGGCATACTTCCAGTTAGTAATGGGAATGCACTTCGTGCCCACCATATTAAAAGCTTAGGCAGCCATTTATTGCTCGACATGTCTGTGCTGAATGGTCATAAGGTATTGTGCTAGCCAATTTCAGTTCTGCTGCAGGAATTTAAGAGACATGAGAAATTGAATTTCATGACATGTTTGCTCCTTCTTTCACATTTCCCGCTTCTTTTTCCATATAACAACCCAAAAGTTCCAGAGCTTCTTCCTTGTAAAAAGTTTATGCTATCCTTTTCAGAAGTGATATCAAATTTTAGCCATTGATTGTGAACCTCTTTCTCCTTTAAGAACAAAGCACAGAATGGGAAGACTCTGTGCTTGCATTCAGATGGAATACAATCCAGGTGAGAGAAAGCAACAGTTGGAGGAAATAAGCCAATAGGTGTCAGGTGAGTCTTTAATGCTTTATTTGATAATAACCTTGCAGGAGAAGGTTAATGCAGTATTTCTTAGATATTTTGGTAGATGATTTTCAACTCAGGAAAAGTGAAGGTGTGTGTCTTCTCTTACCTTGGCTAACCTGGTAAGGTTATTGAACATCTTCTGGTACTGTGCCAGAGTAGATGTGCACTGTGGATTGTGCTCCAAACATTTGGGTGCCCAAGAAACTTCATTGCAATCTTGAAGTTGCTTCATGATGATATAACTGCAACTGTCTTGAGTGGGAACTCTGAAACAGATGCCTTCAAAATCTGGACTGGTGTCAAACAAGGCTGTGTGACAATTCCCATACTATTTACAATGTACCTGACTATGGTTATTCACCTCTTCAAAATCAATTGCCCTCTGGTGTGAATATTAAATACTGCTGAGGCGGAAAACTCTTTAACCTCAGTCCCCTCAGGCCAAAACTAAATTGACCACCTGAGACATACATGATCTACAGTTTGCAGATAACTGCAATATTGTTGCCTATTCTGCACCAGGTTTGCATGCCAATTTCGACCTCTTCAATTCTGCATACAAGAGATTCAGCATATCCTTTAATATTGCCAAAACAAAACTCATATATCAACCCACATCTGGTCAGACAAATATTCCACCTCCTATATCTGTTGAAGGAGAGATTTTGGAATATGTTGAGCATGTTCCATGGCTTGGCAGCTATCTCTTTCAAAACGCCAACTTTGATGATGAGATCCAACATGGGATCAGTGGTGCCAGCTCAGCCTTCTACAAACTATGGTGGTGAGGGTTTAACAGCCATGACCTTCGCAAGTCAACAAAAGTCCTAGGGCAGAATTTTGCCGTCAGCGAGCAGGGGGCGGGTCCCGCTCGCTGACACGTAAAATTACGCGGGACGATGTCGGGCGGAACCCCCGACGTCATCCCGGTTCATTTAAATTTTCAGAAAGGTGGGGGAGCAGCAAAATCAGCTGTGGGCCCGCCGACCTGTCAATGGCCAATTGAGGCCATTGACAGGATCATTTAAACAATTAAAGGGCCTGCCCGTCCAACCTTAAAGTTGGCGGGCAGGCCAGGAGACCCGGCGGCAAATAGAAAAAACCACTGGTGGGATGAGGTTTCATGCAGGGTTTTAAAAAGTTTAATAAAGTTTTCTTGGAAATTATGAACATCTCCCAACTCATGTGACATTGTCACATGAGGGGGACATGTTAGGGAGTTTTTATTTTTATTTTTAATCTTTTTCAAAGTGGAAGCGATCTCCCTGAGGCTGCACTTTGCAAAAGATTGCACTCCCGCTTTTGGGGAATCCCCCCACCTGCACAGGAAGCACATAGCGCTTCCCACCGGACGTCACACTGGGCGGGCCTTAATTGGCCCGTCCATGTAAAATGGTGGTGCAGCCCGCTTCTCCAGCCGGGATCGGCTCCCTGCCCGCCGGAGATTGAGTCGGGCCCGCCCGCCCGACAGGCAGAAAATTCTGCCCCTAGTGTATAGGAAAGTTGTCAATTAATGGCCAGCCAGTGTTAAATGCGCACTGAGGAGCTCAGCACTGCTGGGGTGGAGGCGGGAGGAGCATGAGCGCTAAAGTCTGTGCATGCACAGGGGAACACGCACTGAAAGCTCCCTGAAAGCACAGAGCTGCCTCAGGGAGCAGAGGGACTTTACAATGAAAATAAAAATTTTAAAAATAAGGGAAATGTGTCCCCACATGTGACTCAGTCACACGAATAGGGACATATTAAAAATAATATTTAGAAGTTTTTATTTTTAAAAAAATTACTGTTGGAAACCTCATCCTGCCCGTGGTTGAGGTTCCCTGAAAAATGCAAAGGCCGCCTGGCCTATTCGCGCGCCCACCAACTGTAAGGTTGGGCGGGCAGTGAAAAATACAAATCAATTGTTAGTTTAATGGCCTTAATAGGCCTCTTAATTGTCAGCGGGCACACTGCCGACTCTTGCGCATGGCGGCGACTGAAATATCGCGTGAGTGCACAATGACGTCGGGATGCTTGCTCAACGTCATTGCGCACTATTTTACTCCCGATTGGGTCGGGCACATGCCCGCCCACAGGATGTAAAATTCTGCCCCTGGACTGTGTATCAGCGACACATAAGAGCAGTAGAGAAATTCCATCAGCAATGCCACTGCTGCATCCTCTGGATTCATGGGAGGAGAATTGCACAGATGCTAGTGTCCTTCTTCAAGCCAGCTCCACAGGCATTCAGGCAAAACGCCTGCAAAATCAACAATAATGGACTGGACACTGTGTCCAGATAGCTAAAAAGTGTCTCCCCTGCCAGGTCCTTTTCTCTTAACTCTCAAATGGTCAGTGTTCCAGGGAAGGATGAAGAAAATGCCTCAAAGTCACTCTGAAGCTCTCCTTGAAGCATGGCAGCATTGATATTAATGACTGGGAGAAGCTTGCTACTAATTATGCAAAATGGTGATAACATGTCCATCAAGCTACAACATGTTTTGAATCCAAACACCTTAATGATGAGGCAGAGGGCAGCAAAGAAGGAAAGAAAAGGGAGCAAATCCTGAACTCTGGATCCCACTAGCTGGTGGGACATCCCGTCCCATGTGTCCAAAGATTTGCAGGTCGAGAATCAGCCTATCCAGTCACATGAAGACACATGGCAGAAACTCGCGACCCTAATTAGACATCATCCTCGAATCGAGGGACAGCCGATGATTGAACATATTCTGGAACTAAGTCGCTGTGTGTAGTTTGGCAAAGGAGGCTTTCACAGTCTAGACCACCTGCTTCAACTGGGTCTACAACATGCCTTTGCTTGACCTCCTTCCCTCCATCCCATCTGTTGTCTCCTTTGGCTTATTTTGGACAGAAAAGCCTCTACAGAAGAATTTATATCTGGGTGTTCCAAGCTCTGCTGAAGCACCATCAAACACGATCCCTTTGCTGTCTGCAATACAATTCATTGGATTATTGCTGGTCCTTACAATGCTGCAGCAATTTAAATACTTTAGTAGAACCTTGAACCCCTTCTTCCCCTCCTCCCCTTGAGAGCTGAGCTCTGAAGAAAGGGCACAAATAACATATGGAACCAACGCACAATATTAAAGTTGACCGGAGCACAAGAAAATGCAATCAGGTCACGCTAGCAGATGGAAGTGCAGCTTCAATACACTCCCAGCCATAGAGGAAAATCCAACCCAGTATCTGCTGACATTTATAAGTTGTTCAAGCTTCCATTTTTCGATTTATGATATCATCAAAGTGGCTCAATTGAATTATTGCATTGTAGCTTAATGCCAGTCATGTATTAAAAGTATAATTTAATGTACTCAATATATTTATAATTCAGCATTAAAATTCCTGATGTTTTCATAAATATCTTTTTGAAGTATTTTGGAATTTTTTTGAAGCAGAATATTTATTTATCGAAGACATAAATACATAAACGTCTCAAAGGAGAACCATGAATACAAAATGTATTACTAGAGCAAATTATGAAGGCCTTAAACTATGAATAAAAGAACATTTTAATATTTCCCTCAGTCCCTTGCCGTCTTTTCCCACATCCTCTTTGAGTTCTTATATATCGAATGATAGCCATGAAGGCACAAAATCTACCCTATAGCATTTTAATTCATGCAAGCAATAAGAAACTGAACTAACAAACTGGCACTTTTTTACATAAAGAAGACCCAAAGTTAAGCTGAAAATCCTGCCTTTTAAAATTAACATGGAAAATTATCGGGAATAATTAATTGCTTTTCATATGTGGCATTTTAGCAAATATACAAGCTGAAACCTTAGTGACTCCCTTTGACAACTGGAAACTTAATTTGCAGTTGGTGACACTTATCAAGGATTGGAAGAATCAAAAAAAAATATTCTTGGGATGTGGCAACATGGCAAGGCAACATTCATCTCCCATCCCGAGTTGCCCTGAGATGGAAGCGGTGTGTCCATGCTTTTTATTCCCTGTTTAGCTCAGCAGCTGTAGGCTTTTGATGGACGAGTAATGGCCTATACAGACTAGAGGCTCTCATCACTTGCCCTGGGGTGCAAAGATTAAATACTTCCTTCCCAGTCACTCAGCAGATTAGCAATGTACTTGGTTTAAATGGAAGCTGTTATTTCTCTCAAACGCTCAACCAATCTAAGTATGTATGTTGGTAAGTGTTTTTAACACATGACTAAACGCTCTCACATGCAAATACTTGAAATCTGGAAAAATGCATATATACAAATTTGCATTTAAACAGCTCAGGCAAGGTAATCTGGTTTAAAGGGTCACACATAAAAACTGAAATAATGATAGAAAAATGATGCCTGATAAATGATTATCAAAGTAATTCTTTTCATAACATGGTATTATCTGTACATGTCCAGTATTGAAAGTCAGGTACGGAATCTCACCATGTACTGCTGTTACATTTGAGGGATCACTCTCACCCTGACATTTATATTTAAAGGCAAATATCTGACATGATTGTAAATGGACATTGCTCAATTATTACATATAAATCTTACTTTCTAACTTCAATTTGCCTTGAAATTTGCAAATGGAGAATTTTGTCAAAACGAGTCAAAATGTAAATGAAATCAACGTGAAAAATGCATCTAACCAAGGATTGCACACAGCACCATTGCATTTTAGCAACTTTATTTAAAAAATAACTTCTTGCAAATTGTAGCTCCTTCACATTTTATAGCACAAGGGAACAAGTGAAAATAAATAAAAACAAAGTTATTATTAAACAGATATTAGGAAACAATTCCTTATTCAAAGAGTAATAGATGTTTGGAATAATCAGTCAGGCAATAGGGTTGATGCAAAAACATCCAGCTGTCAAGTCATTTAAATCCCCTGCCCTTTAAGTTTTGGAAAAAAAATCAGACTGCTATGATTCTCAGTTGAAAAAAAATCAGTGCTTGCAATTTCAATAGATGTTTGTTGATGTAGGCCTGAGGGTTACCATTATAAGATTAATGCTGCTTGACTGCTTCCACAACCTATCATTAGTAAGTTCACAGTTTGATTGACAGCTCTAAATTGTTATAAAGGGGTTACTGGCCTTTGATGTAGGACTATAAACGCTAATGTTGAGTTTTATAAGGCATTAAGTAGTTGAAGGAACTATTTGTTTTAAAATGGATTAAGTACTTGAAGGGATTTAAATGTATTGAATGGGGTTTTATCAATGAGAGATTTTTTTAATATAGTGAAGTCTGTAATAGATATTTAGAACTTTATTTCATTTTATCTCAGCATGGCTCCTGAGATCTGCCCATGATGGATACTGGGTGCATTGGCATGGAGGTTGCAAGGGCAAAGGGTGGTGGATGTGGGGTCATGGGTTGGCATGAGTTGACACTAAGTTGGCATAGGGGCTATAAAGGGCTATGGGGATGAGTGGGGGTCATGGGTTGAAGTACATCAGCATTAAGTTGGCATGGAAGGTATGAGGGCCATGGCGGTGGGTAGAGGGGAATAGGTTGGCATGGAAGGCATGAGGGGCCATGGGAGGTGGAGGTGGGGCATGAGGTGGCATGTTTTGGCATGGAAGGAGCATGGGGAGCATGTGAACGGTGAGGGGTTGTGAGGGGTGAGGGCTAAAGGGCTGTTTTTCATTTTATTGTTTTTATTACAACTGGGATGAAGTCCCAAATCAATGAACACCCAGGACAAGGCAAGGAAGCATAGAAGAAGGTAGTATGTCTCAGGGTGTTACTATTACAATCCAACATCATCAAACCCATCTAAGTTCTAGCAGAAGGCCACCTCATGATTCAGCACAAAGAGATACATAATCAGTTTTCTCCTGAGGTTCCCATGGATGAGCCACAGGCTACACTAAACCTACTTCTCAGACTAAAATAGCACTTAGAAGCAACATTATATTAGATAGCAAAAGCCACAGTAAACAGTATCTGCTACTGTATAGAGCAGTAGCACAATGCGAGTGGGTAAAAGGACATTTTAGCTGCCAGCCGCAATGGTAAGTGCAGCCTTAACAGAAGGCCAAAGCTGGGAATTCTGTGCAGAGGGGCAAAGAGGTGTTGCTTTCTTTTAAGCCCTCAATACTTATAGTGGAAGCTTGAGGCAATAAATATTTAACATTTTTGTCCATTGCTTAGTACAAGTTTAATTGTGTGTCTAATAAGAAAAAACAAACAAAAAGCTAAAACTAGATATAACTAATATAAATAATTTTAGACTTAGATCGTTGTGCATGTGCACTGCAGCTTGTGGGAGTTTGTGGACTCAAGGCAGTTCCAAGTGAACTCAACTGCAGTCTAAGTTCTTGCCTCGAATCTTTCTGGCTAAGAGTCATTGAGCTGGGATGTAAGTCAGAGGCACTTCGAAACATAAGGGAGGGGGAACAACAACTGGACAGTTGTCTTCAGACTTCACTTGCTTCATAGAGAGCCATAGGTTCAGAATGGGGTTGGCGTGGCCAATGTTGTGCAGATAAAGGGAACCCAGGTAAGATAGTGAATGAGGAACCATAGAAACAGAACGCACTCACTAGATACAATGGACTTAGTACCTGTGAGGATAAGGGTAAAGAATGCTGGAAGGACAGCCAAAATGTGGAGCATGGCATTTTGGAGCAGGAGCTTGTCCTAATTGGAAGGAGAAGTAGGAAGGGAAGCCTAATGAGGTAGATGTAGGGGATTCAATAATTAGGGGGAACAGATGGAATCCTCCGTAAACAGGATTGAAATTCCAGCGTGGTTTGTTACCTATCTGGTGCCAGGGTGAAGGACATCTCAAACTGGCTTGAAAGGATATTGGTAAAGGAAGAGAAGGATCCATATTGGGACCAGAAACATAGGAAAAAGGAGGCGAGAAAGGTCTTTTTTGGAGAGTACCAGGAACAAGGGACTAAATTAAAGGACAGGACCCAACAGTTATAATCCTTGCATTATTACATCAGTCACATGAAAATTGACATAGCGGGGCGCACACATGGCTGAAGGAAAGGTGTGAGAAATAGAGGCCCCAGTTCATGATTAAAACTGGAACAGGAAGAAACTATATCATTCGGTTGGAGGGGGGGGGGGTGCTGGTGGGTATGGGGCTGCATCTGAACTGGGCTCAGAACAGGGTCCCAGGGGAAAGGATACATAGGGCGGTCACAAGAACTTTAAACTAGTAAGTGGGAGGGGGGTGGGGGGGGGGGTGTAGGGTTCCAGTGGAAAGGGTAGTATAGATAATAATTCAACAACAAACAAAAGGTAAAGGGCAGAATCATCCCAGATTTGCAGTAAGTGCGGTAGCGGGCGGGAAAAAGCATGTTTACCCATTGGCTGCAATGGTGGCTTTTCAAGCTGTATCATTCAATTTCCCATGCGTCCCACCTCATTAATTATGCATTCCCGGGAAACACGCCGGGTCGCTGCAGGGGTTGGGGGGGTCGGGGGTGGGGGGGCAGCCTCTGATTCATCAGCCTGCCGTCACCTCAGGCCTACAGTAAACTGGGCGCAATGTTTAAAGGGTGCCCCTGCACTGAGCAAGCACTCTTCAAGGGAGAGGGAGCTGCTGGGAACTGATGGCTACCAAAGGGAGAAAACATGCTGCCCTCAAATTTAGTGATGCCTCCCTTGAGCACCTACTTGGACACAGTGGAGGCCCGCTGCAAAGTCATCTACCTCCGCTCTGGACAAAGACCAGCAAGCAGGGTCACCAATCCAGCACAGGAGGTGGTGGCAGCGTTGGTCAGCACCAGTCAGTGCCAATGCCCTGCAATGGAGGATCCAGTGCAGGAAGAGGGTGAATGCTCTCATCCATTCCACCAGGGTAAGTCACTCTTCGCATCACTCTCAACTCACACACTCACAAATCCATCACATCCACAGGGATCTCACACCTCAAGGGATAACACCACTAACTCTCACACACACCCTCACATCTCCATCAGGCTCATATCCTCTGGAACTTGAGTCCTCATCCAGTCCATGGCTGCCCTCACCACATAAACATTCCACGCAGTGCCATGTGTCCTCTCTCCACTCTCTCCACCTGTTTTCATGCAGGGGAAGCGAGCTCACAACAGCAGGGAGAGGTCCCAGACTGGGGGTGGAGTGGCCCACATTAGGCTCCTCACTCACTTTGAGGAGTGTGCCATTGTGCTGACGGGCGAGGACATGGACCGTGCCTGCGGCAACAGTGAGGTTGGTGGCAAACACTCACATGAGGGTCCTACGCCACATCATCCCTCTCTCAATGCAGCTGTGAGTGCTCTCCCTTCTCTTTTGACTCTGCTGCCATGTACTAATTACCTCTACTTTGGTTCACAGGGAGCTCTGCCAAACGACCGACATCCTGAGCCAGTCAGTCCCTCAGCTCCATCCATGTCCTCACCTCCAGCCAAGAGGACACCTCTTCCATTGAATCATGGAAATAAGCAGCCTGGAAGACCCATCACAGTATTTACCCACACCCTCCACCAGCGCAGAGACACACACCTCGGTGGGACCTAGATCTAGAGCAGGCTCGGGTTCACAATCACTGTACAGACAGGTGTCCTCAGCAGGAAGAGGCAGGTTCAGCCAAGCTTCCCAGCACTCGGAGGACTTCTGGGGATGAGGCATCAATGAGGTCAGAGTCAGATGACGAGCCTTTGGATTCAGCTTTCCAACTCATCGTGGAGAGTGGCAAACAAGTTGGAGGAGTGTGCATGCCTGCTCTCTGCTGAAGTGGTGCCCGTTGAGGTCTCCATGGGGAGGATAGCAGATGCCTTGGAGACCCTGTTCCAGCAGAAAGCGGAGATGCATACAGACCTGCACCCTATCACGGTAACCATGGGTGAGTTCCTGCAGTGGACAAGTCAGAAGCAAATGCAGCAGCTTGACGTCCATCCAGGTGCTCCTTCCCCTCAAGGAGTCAGGCTGGAGCCCTCAGGCACCAGAATGGAGGAGTGGCAACTGGCAACTCAGAAATCTCAGAGGCTGTCTTTGCCCTCCAAGTCCCCTTTACCTGTGATCCTCTCAACCTCGTCCTCTATCACCACAGAAGGGGCAGCTGGCCCACAGGAGGACAGCCAAAGCAAGCTGGGCCCTCAAGGCCTCAGATTCACAGAGGACCAGAAGTTATCAGAGGCAACAGGGCCAACTATTGCAAAGGCTGTCTCCACCCCTGCTGTGGATGTCAGGGCAGCACCTAGAAGAAGTGGTAAGCCCAGAAAAGTTAAGAATTTCTGATACAAGTGGTTGAATGGGTGAACATGTTTCTTCACTTTATAATCTGAAAATATATTCATGTTCACTGAGTAATGTGTAATGATGTCTTTCAGCTTCATTGACAGACTTTGCAAGCCCTCCCGCTGCATTCCCCCGCAACTAGCGGTTCAGTTGCACGCAGTCGGACCACGAGTGATTCTGGAGGGAGAAGTATGTGTGGCATGGCCTTTCAGAGCCTCTGCGAGCACTCTTCCCCACACATGCGGAGCCTTCACCTATTACACTCATCTCAATGACCTGAGCATTTTCAATGCTGCCTGCTGGGGTTCACTTTCAGATGTCCATCTAAGCTGCCTGCATCTCTACCCACCCACTGACTACACTCCCATGCAGCACTTGTGTCTGTCCAACACGATGCTCCTTTCACATTCGATTTCAAGAACATGGTTGAGGTAAGGTGTTTTTCAGCTCCCCCATCCTTTCCACTCCCCCATCACCCATGGCCTTTCTCCACCACTGTTGACACTCCTGGCACCACCTTCCACCTCCCCAACATCACCTACCAGCCAGGAACCTTTTTTCTATGTTGTCCAGGTGAATGTGCACATTCCCTCACATCCCAAAAATCCCACCCCCATCCACATTGACCTCCTCGGCTTCCTCCTTCCAACCCCCCGGGGCCATGTCTGCCTCCGAGTCCCCACCAACCCACCCTCGTCATCCCTTCTACTGCTACCATCGCATCCTCACCCTCCCATCCTTCCGGCTCACTCTGCCCCTTTTCATTCTCACCATTCCATCCTACTATGCCCACCCTCAGTTCGCTCCTCAGGAGGCAGCCATTGACTCCACGGATCCCTCCCTTGCATATCCACCCCACCCCCGCTTCATGCCTCACCCACACCCCCCGCCCCCTAACCACCCTGGCATCTTTGTTTTCCATCCCACCACCCTTACCCCTCCCCCTTGCCCCGGTACACCTTCCTCTCCCAGTCAAACCGAGACCTTCCTCTTCCAACTGGCACACCCTGCCCCCCAAGTACACCTTTATCTCACTCTCACAGCTGGACCTTCCTCTTCCCCCTTCCACCCCCATCGATGATCATCCATAGCAGCCCATGGACAAGACCGTGATGTCTCAAAGCAGACCCCAGACATCAATGGAAACTTCACACCTTCCGTGAACTGCTTGGTGGTGGAGCCATGTACATGAAAATCCACTCAGGATATGATGCACGTGTTTCTCCAGGGGCTGGTAGCTGTCGGGCTCCAGCATCTTCTGCTCCTCAGGTGTTCGCGATGTGAGCAAGGCCCTAACGGTTAAGTCCCGACTTCTGCACATCACACTTTCAAGACGTGTCCTGGGCCAACATGTTTTCCCACTGATGTGGGCATAAATTTGATGTGGTGGGTTGATTCCAGTGAGCAGGACTAATAATTAGATGCGAATGCATTAAATTGAGGTTCCCGACAGGCGGCGGTGGGAAATGCGGCTCACCATTGGTGGGCGGAGCAGATGATTGCAAGTTAGTTTCACAATGGCATGAAACCAATTTGTGGCTGTCTTGTCACATCGTCCTCTCATGCCCACCATGGCACCTGACACCAACGGGGCTGGAAAATTCCGGCCAAAGGGAAAACTAAAAGTTGTGTAATTAAGCCAGAGCAGAGAAATACCAAACATGTGAGTAAAACATGAGAGCAGGACACGTTAGGGTGTGGACCCAAATAAGTGTTCTTTTTGCAAATGCACAGAGATAAGAAACAAATTGAATGATTTCTCCCTGCAAATTCAACTTGGAGGGTATGACATGGTAGCCATTACAGAGACAAGGATGCAAAATGGTCAGGGCTGATTACTCAGTCTACCAGGTTACAAAGTCTATGGGAAAATAGGGAAAATGGTAAAGGGGGCAAAGTAGCCTTAATGATTAAGCATGAAATCACTTTTGTGTAGGCTTCCCTGGCTAGGCCAGCATTTGTTGCCCATTCCTAGTTGCCCTTGAGAAGGTGGTGGTGAGTTGCCTTCTTGAACCACTGCAGTCCATGTGGTGTAGGTACACCCACAGTGCTGTTAGGAAGGGAGTTCCAGGATTTTGACCCAGTGACAGTGAAGGAATGGCGATATATTTCCAAGTCAGGATGGTGAGTGACTTGGAGGGGAACTTTCAGGTGCCCATCTATCTGTTGCCCTTGTCCTTCTAGATAGTAGCGGTTGTGGGTTTGGAAGGTGCTGTCTGAGGAGCCTTGGCGAATTCCCGCAGTGCATCTTGTAGATGGTACACACTGTTGCTACTGTGCGTCAGTGGTGGAGGGAGTGAATGTTTGTGGATATGGTGCCAATCCAGTGGCTGCTTTGTCCTGGATGGTGTTGAGCTTCTTCAGTGTTGTGGGAGCTGCACTCATCCAGGCAAGTGGAGAGTATTCCATCACACTCCTGACTTGTGGCTTGTAGATGATGGACAGGCTTTGGGAAGTCAGGAAGTGAGTTAGTCATTGCAGGATTCCTAGCCTCTGACCTGCTCTCGTATCCACAGTATTTATATGGCTAGTCCAGTTCAGTTTCTGGCCAAGGTTAACCCCCAGGATGTTGATACTGGGAGAGTCAGTGATGGTAATGCCATTGAACATCAAGGGGCAATGGTTAGATTCTCTCTTGTTGGAGATGGCCAATGCCTGGCACTTGTATGGCATGAGTGTTATTTGCCATTTGTCAGCCCAAGCCTGGATATTGTCCAGGTCTTGCTGCATTTGGACGTGAACTGCTTCAGTATCTGGGGAGTCGCGAATGGTGCTGACCATTGTGCAATCATCAGCGAACACCCCCACTTCTGACCTTATGATGGAAGGAAGGTCATATTGACAAAGCAGCTGAAGATGTTTGGGCCAAGAGCACTACCCTGAGGGACTCCTGCAGTGATGCCTGGGGCTGAGATGACTGACCTCCAACAATCACAATCATTTTCCTTTGTGATAGGTATGACCCCAACCAATGGAGAGCTTTCCCCCTGATTCCCATTGACTCCAGGGGAAAGATTTTCCCCCCACTGGGGGGAAAGTGTGGGAGCGGGCGAGCCATTTTACGTGGGCGAGCCAATTAAGGCCTGCCCAGTGTGATGTCCACTTGGAAGCGCTATGCGCTCTCTGTACGGGCGGGGGGGTTTCCCTCAGCCGGGAATCCGCTCTTTTGTGCATGTGCGCGAAAGAGCGCACAGATATCCCTGAGGCTAAGTGCTGCCTCAGGGAGATCGGCTTGGAATTAAAATTTGTAATACAAATGATAAAAAAAATTCCCTGACATGTCGCCTCATGTGACACTGTCATGAGTTGGGACATGTCCATAACTTTTATTGAAACCGTTAATAAAAATTTAAATACCGTCATGAAACCTCATGCCGCCCGTGGATGAGGTTTCATGCTTTTTCCGAAGCCCGCCAGGGTTCTCAGCCTACCCGCCAACCTTAAGGTTTGACAGGCAGGTCCAGTAATGACTTTGATTAGTTTCTCAATGGCCTCAATAGGCCATTGACAGGTTGGCGGGTGAGCAGCTGACTCGGCTGCACCCCCGCCAACCTGAAAATGGAAATGACGTGGGGCAACGTCGGGAGTTCCACCCAACGTCATCCCGCATCATTTTATGCGTTGGCGAGTGGGCCCGCCCCAGCTCGCCGACCGGAAGATCCTGCCCCAGTTTCGCTAAGGCTCCTTGATGCCAGACTAGGTCAAATACAGCCTTGATGTCAAGGGCAGTCACTTTCGCCCTCACTTCACCAAAAAGAAAGGGTATAATAAGAGGTAAGCAGGCATTGGTGATTTCATGTTTAAAATTTAGAAAAAGATAAGAATTTATGACTGCAGTGGGAGTTGTGCATAGACTGGCAGAAGCTGCAAAGTCATAGCTTGTATAAATGCATAGATTATACAAGCTTCTAATAAAGGCAGAGTGGTATATTTTTATGGGTAGGAGTTTTCGTTTAGTGGGGCTTCTTGTTCCTCCATCCAAAGAGTTGGTGAGGAATGCATCCCCACCAAAACTGGCTGTTCTACAGCCATTTAACATTCAACAAGATTTTAATTGGCTAAGGGCAAGACTTCTGCCCTCATCTGGGGAGAAAGTCCCTCCTTTGGGAGCTGCTGACCAACCAGATGGCCGGCAGGTCTACAGTCCCATCAGCACCAGGTTCGAGCGGTGGCAACTGCTGGGACTATAGCCAGTCCCTGAAGAAGCAGAGCTAATGAAGGCTGGACTGAAGCTAAGTCCAGGTTTTGGTGAGGCCTGGCTGGCAAACTCAGGGAGGGGAATGAAGGGATTGGGGGGCTGTGTTTGAGAGGCGTTGGGGGTGGGGGGGAAGGGTTAAATGGAGGTATGACTTTGGGGTGCATTCCTCTGATGGGCACAGGGGATTCCCCAAAGGAGGCACACCTGCTATCCTGAAACCAGCACGTGCAGCTAAAGCTGCTGGAATACCCATTTGGCATGGGCCTCCCACTGTCGCAGAGGTTGGATGAGGCCCTTAAGTGGCCATTAAAGGTCTCCATCACCCCCTGTAAAATGCGAGGTAGGTCGGGGAGCAGTGTAGGCAGTGGGACTGCTATGTGCTGCCTTTTACAAGACCCCGCCTTCAAACCTGTCATCGGGGGACTGTAAAATTCCATCCCATGTTCTTAATTGGGATTTTAACTCTCATATGAATTGGGAAAGCAGACTAAGGCATGTCAGGAAGGTATGGGCTAGATTTTACTGTTTCCAGTGGGGTGAGGGAGGCAGAATGGGAAATGCTTGCTCCCACTGAGGCAGAATGGGAAATGCTCAATGCCAATTAACAGCCGCCTGGCAATAAGGCCAACCAATTAGTGTTGAGAGGGAGGGCTCTGTGCACAATCAGACATGTATGGCAGGACATTCAGCGGGAGTGCGGTTAGGCTGTAAACTAGAAGTCAGCCATTGCCACCCATTTAAAGTCATGCTGGTATTGTGTTGGTGGCAGCTTCACGAGAAATTCACGTTTGGTGACAGCACCCTTTGAAGAAGGCAACGTCCATAGCGGACACTGAAGTAGTGGAGCAGCAGCAGGTGAGAGTAGTTTTTCCATTCTGTGGACTATTGTGCCAGCAGTGTCTTGTTCAGGACCCTTGCCAGGGAGGAAGTCATATCTGAGCACACCTGTCCCATTCCCCTTTGAAATAAGAAATGTTTAGAAAAGGAGTCCTATTTTACCCTTTAACTCTGTTTCTCTTTTCATAGTGGTTGAAAGACCACCTACCTATTTCCAGTATTTTCTGCTTTGGATCCTCACCACCTATTGCAGCTGCCAGGCCAAATGGTCAGACTCACTATGGACGGCCGCACAGTTCAATGATGACTCCCTGCTCATCCTTAGTCTCGTCCTGAAACTCATCATCAGCAGATGTGGCTCTTCCACTAGATCATCCTCTGCCAGGGCTTCCCCTCTCTGGCGTGCCAGGTTGTGTATGGCACGGCAGATCATGGTGATTGGTGAGAAACGAGCTGGAGAATATTGCAGAGAGCCACCTGCACAGTCCAAGCATCAAAATCAACTGGTCTGCTCAATGATGGCCCTGGTAGATGCATGGCTTTCATTGTAACTCAGCGTCTCAGCCTCTGTACTTGGATTTCTCCTTGTGGTCCAGAGCCATCTCATCAGCGGGTTGCTCTTGTCTTCAAGTAGCCAACATGTGAATGGCACTGGTGGGTAAAAAATCCATTGCACCTGTGAGTGCCTAAGGATGTAAGAGTCGTGGCTACTCCCAGGATAGTGGGCATTCACCTACATAGAAACATATAAAATAGGAGCAGGAGTAGATCATTTGACCCTTTGAGCCTGCTCCGCCATTCAATATAATCATGGATGATCCTCTATCTCAACGCCATATTCCCGCTCTCTCCCCATGCCCCTTGATGCTTTTACAGTCCAGGAATCTATTGATTTCTTCCTTAAAGATATCCAGTGACATGGCCTCCATAGCCTTCCGTGGTAGACAATTCCCACCCTCTGAGTGAAGAAGTTTCTGCTCTTCTCAGTCCTAAATGGTCTACCCCACATCCTGAGACTAGACTTGTTCTAGACACCACCAGCCACCCCTGCATCCAGTCTGTCCAGCCCTGTCAGAATCTTATATGTTTCAATGAGATCTTCTCTCATTCTTCTAAACTCCAGTGAATACAGGTCTAGTTGGCCCAACCTCTCTATGAGCCTTTAATGATAGTCACACACAAGTTGGACATCAATGGAATGAAAACTTTATGATTGACAAATGCCCCAGGCTGACCTGATGGAGCTTTGACAGCCACACCTGTGCAATTTATCACACCTTGAACTTTGGGGAATCTAGTAATACATGCAAAGCCTCTGGCTCTCTCGGTCTGACTAATGTCATTGGTGGTGAAGGAGATAAAGTCATTCGCTCATCTAAACATTGCATCTGCGACCACCTGCATGCAATGGTGAACTGAAGCTCGAGATATGTTGCAAGGATGTCCGGCTGGGTCCTGGATTGAGCCTAATGCAGAAAGGTTCAAAGCCACAGTCAGCTTGAGAGTGACAGGCATAAGGTGGCCACCAACACAATTTGATCGGATCTCCCTAGCCAACAATTCACAAAGGGAAGTCACTGTCTCCCTGTAGAGACACTGGGCAGAATTTTGCCCTTGGTGGGTGTGCGGGCCCCACCGGCTCAGCGGCAGGCAGACAGCTGACCCCCGGCACTGAAACGGGGCCTGCCGCCATTTTGAGTGGGCAGGCCAATTTAGGCCTGACTGTGTGGGGGTGGGGGGGGGGGAGGGTTTGGAAGGATTCCCCATCTGTCAAAGTGCGCTCTTTTGCGCATGCATGCGAAATAGCGCACTGCTCCCTGAGACAAAGTACTGTCTCAGGGAGATTACTGACAGTCCAGAAAATATTAAAAATAGAAAAGTTACAAAATTATTAACATGTCCCCCTCATGTGACAATGTCACGCGAGATGGGACGTGTTAATAAATATCATATAAAATGTATTAAAGTTTTTAAAAAAGGACATGAAACCTCATCCCGCCAGTGGATGAGGTTTCATGTATTATCAGAAGCCCACTGGGGCTCCTGGCCTGCCCACCAGCCTTAAGGTTGGACGGGCTGGTCTTTAATTATCTTAATTACTCTGTCAATGGCCTCAATTGGCCATTGACAGGTCGGCGGACGAACAGCTGATTTCGCTGTCCGCCCACCTTCCTAAAAATTTAAAGGGACCGGGATGACTTTGGGGGTTCCTCCTGACGTCACCCCGCATCATTTTCCCGTCGGCAAGCGGGCCCTGCCCCCAAATCGCCGACGGGAAAATTCAGGCCATTGTCTGCGAAGACAAAAACAGAAATAGCTGGAAAAACTCAACAGTTCTGACAGCATCTGCGGAGAAGAACACAGTTAACGTTTCGAGTCCGGATGACTCTTCATCAGAACTAAAGAAATATAGAAATGTGGTGAAATATAAGCTGGTAGAGGGGGGTGGGACAGGCAGAGCTGGATAGAGGGCCAGTGATAAGTGGAGGCAAAGAAGAGATTGACAAAGATGTTGTAGACAAAAGGACAAAGGGGTGTAGATGGTGGTGATATTATCTAAGGAATGTGCTAATGGTGACATGAAGGATAGAAAGCATGACAAACAAATGGCAGATGGCCCAAGTGGGGGTGGGGTGGGGGGAAGTGATCGAAATGGGCTGAAAGGTGGAGATAAAACGTTAGATTTAGATATCGTTTTATCTCCACTTTTTAGCCCATTTTGATCCCTTCCCCCCACCCCACCCCCACTAGGGCCATCTGCCACTTGTTTGTCATGCTTTCTATCCTTAATGTTACCATTAGCACATTCCTTAGATAATATCACCATCGTCAACACCCCTTTGTCCTTTCGTCTACAACATCTTTGTCAATCTCTTCTTTGCCTCCACCTATCACTGGCCCTCTATCCAGCTCTACCTGTCCCACCCCCCTCTACCAGCTTATATTTCACCACATTTCTATATTTCTTTAGTTCTGATGAAGAGTCATCTGGACTCGAAACGTTAACTGTATTCCTCTCCGCATATGCTGTCAGGCCTGCTGAGTTTTGCCAGCTATTTCTGTTTTTGTTTCAGATTTCCAGCATCCGCAGTATTTTGCTTTTGTCTGCGAAGACACTGGTGCTCTGAAAGCTAAAGGTAATTCATCCTTTCCCTTTGCCTGTAGACTCTGTGCAGGATAGTATCTTCGCCTACCATGGATTGGCTATTGTTGTTGTCTGTCTTGTTCTGGCCCTTTCGCAGCAGCAGGTTCCTCACCTGACATGACTCCCTGGACAGTTGGCCTGCCCCGACTCCTTCTCATTTCTTCCTCACTGAAGGAGTTTCCTCCAGAGTGCACAAATCCCATGGGAACAGCAACCTCTGGTTCCTTTGTTGGAGTCCTCAACCTCCAGGTTTGTCCCCTCTCCAGACTCCCTTCCCTCTCATTCTCTCCTTATTGTAATGTCAACCCATAAAAACTGAAGAAATAGAGTCCACTCACAGCCAAACGCTGCCACCGTCAGCGGCAGACTCTACTGCTACAAGCAGCCATGGTCCTAGTTGCAGGTCTTTTCATCTGCCCTTGTGATGCCTCCTCATACCTGGGGTAAATCACTCCCAAGGTTTCTCCCATGCGACTACCGAAGAATGGAATGGTCAACGTAAAATAACAGTTAAATGCCCCTTTAACAAGCTCAACAGCCTGCTAATTGTTTTTTTTTTGGAAATGGCAGGCTGGCTTCTGATTTTGCTGTCTGCTCTCCTTCAGTGTTATTGGAAACAGGCGGAATGATGTCAGATTGTTGATCCGATGTCATCATGTCTTATTTTACTTAAGCATTTGGGGCAGGGGAGGGGTGCAGCCTGCCTGATTTGCAGTTGTAAAATCCAGCTTGTAGTGTATATCTTGAATGTGTCTGGGATAATTTTCTACAGCAATATATATCCGAGAACCAAAAAGGGGACGTGCCATATTAGATCTAGTGATGTGTAATGAGCCAGATTTTGTTAACATCCCAACATTGCAGTCAAATAGTGATCGTAATATCGTTGAGTTCAATGTAATGTTTGAAAGGGAGAAAAATGAAACAGCTACTAAAATTCTAGATTTAGGTAAGGCTGAATTCAGTGGGATGAGACAGAGACTGTCCACAGTAAACTGGACAAATCTGTTAAAGGGTAAAATGACAGAAGATCAGTGTGAGGTGTTCAAAGAAGAATTTAAGATGATACAGAATCAGTTTATACCCCTAAACAGCTAACATTCTATTTGCATTAAAAGGCAAGCAGAGACAGCTAAAGAGCTAAGAGCTACATAAAACTAAAAGAAAAAAGCATACAGAGGCAAAAATAGCACAGATCCTGCAAATGGGAAAGATATAAAGAGCTGTAAAGGGTTACAACGCAGATGGTTAGGACCACGAAAAGAGTGTGTGAAAAGAAACTTGCAAGGGATATCAAAGTCAATGAAAACAAATTACAAATACATTAGGAAAAATGATGTTGGTCACAAGCAACGTGGGTTCCTTGAAAATTCTTAACAGTGATGTCAATAAAAATAAGGAAATTCCAGAATAATTACTTCACAGAATCACAGATTTATTACACCACAGAAGGAGATCATTCGGCCCATTGTGTCTATACCAGCTCTCCGAATGTGCAATTCAATTCTATTCTCCTGCCTTCTCCCTGTCACCCTGCAAATTCTGCCTTTTCAGATAACCGTCTAATTCCATTTTGAATGCTTCAGTTGAACCTGCCTCCACCACATTCTCAGATGTTGCATTCCAGACCTTAACCACTCGCTGTTTGAGAATTTTTGTTTTCTTTATGGCAGTATTTCCAGATATCTGAAGGAAACTAATATTGAATAAGGGATAAGGACTCAACAAGATCAACATAAACAGGACAACAGTAATGGAGAAATTAATGGCAATAAAGAGCGACAAATATCCAGAACAAGATGGTTTCCACCCAAGGCTTTAAAAGAAGTAGATGAGAATATTGCAGATGCTCTAACCATAATCTTCAGAAGTTCTCTCAATTCCTGAATTGGCCTTTTAGATTGAAAATTTGCACATAGAGGGAAACCAGGGAATTATAGATCAGTTAGCCTAACATCTGTTGTTGGGAAATTACTGGTGTCTATAATTAAAGATAGGGTGACCTGGAAAAATTTCAGCTGATCAGGGAGTTAGGATGGATTTGTAAAGGGTAGGTCACGCCTGAGGAATCTGATTGAATTTTTTGAAGAGGTGGATAAACTAAATCTAGAATCTTAGTCCCTGCTTCAGTCTGTGGATGTTATTTATATGAACTTCCAGGAGGCATTTGATAAAGTCCCTCATAAGAGGCTGCTAGCTAAAGTTGAATTTCATGGAAATGAACATCCAATTAGGAAATTGGCTGAGTGGACGGAGACACAGGGCGGTGTTTAAAGTAGATGACAGGGTCTTGCCCATTAAGGTTGGACAGCCTTAAGAGCCCCAGGGCACCTACTTTTGGGAAGGTTCACTGCATCGAGTGCCAATTAGGCACTTAGCTGGGCAGCAACAGGCCTTCCCCAGGATCAAGGGCCCTGGACAGAAGCTCCCCCCCACCCCCCCAAGAACTGCCAGCCAATTAGTGCCGGGCAGCTCTGCATTGCTCAACAGTGCCACTGGAGTGGTGGTGGCTACTGTCGGTAGTGCACCACCCAAGGTTCAGGAACATCGATGGACTCAAACCACAGGTGAATGATGGCAGGAGAGGGGGTCAGGGGGAAGGAGGGCAATGGGGTCAGCAGCAAGGGAAGAGTGGTGGCTCTCAGTGGGCCCTTCCCTTCCTGATGCCAGAACCCTTGATCAGAAAGTGAGTGCCTTTGAATGAGGGACCCCCACCCCCCAAAGCCCACAAATAACATTACACAGAGGTCACATTTCAGGCTTATGGCATGGCAAGTCCCCCACCTGCCACTGGGTGAATACCAGTGGCAGCGGGATGAGGCCCTTAAGCATGAGCCTTCCACAAGCCTTCCCACCCCAGACTTAATTGGGGCAGAGGTGGAAAGGTGGCAGGGTCCCCACCCAGCACCCTCCTGCCTGATTAAATGGCTCCTCCATTACCAACCTCACCACATGGGAGGGCAATAAATTCCACACAAATGATTAGGGATAATGGGAAAGGTACTCATCTGTGGCTCAGTTTGTAACACTTTCACCTGGGCATCCTAAGGTTCTGGGTTCGAGTCCCAGCTCAGGACTTGAGAGCAAATATTAAGGCTGACAGTTCAGCATAGTACTGAGGGAGTACTATACTGTCAGGGGTGCCAACTTTTGGATGAGACATTAAACTGAGGCACCATCTGCCTGTTTGGGCAGTTGTAAATGATACCAAGGCACTATTTTGAAGAAGAGTTAGAGTGTATTCCAGGTATCTTGGAAGACGATCCCTCAATCAACATCACAAAAAAAAAACAGATTATCCGGTCATTTTCAATTGCTGTGTGTTAGCGTTTGCTGAGTGTAAATTGACTGCCATGTTTGCTGCACTGAATATACTTCAAAAAGTACTTCACTGGCTGTAAAGTGCTTTGAGATGCCTGGTGGTCATGGAAAGTGCTATATAAATGCAAGTCTTTTTCTCTAATTGGCAGGATGCAAAGATCTGTGTTGCAGCCTCAGCTATTCACTGAATTCATTAATGACTTAGATTATGGGATAGAAAGCCACACAACCAAATTTGCTGATGACACAACGATAGGAGGCATTGTAAGCAGTGTAGGTTGAAATGTAAAATTAGAAAGTGATAATAATAAATTAAGTGAATTGGCAAAACCATGGCAGATTGATTTCCGTGTATGCAGATATGATGTCATCCACTTTGTAACTAAAAAAGATAGAACAGGATGCTTTCTAAATGGTGAAATGCTAGATAAGGTCCAAAGAAATTTGTGGGTCCAGGTACATAAATCATTAAACTGTCATGAACAGGTACAGAAAATAATCAAAAAGGCTGGACTCCATATCCAGAGGAATAGAATAAAGGGATAGCAACAATTCTTATACAAAGCCCTGGTTAGATTACACCAGCACCACTGCGAGCAGTTCTGGACACCACACCTTAGGAAGAATGCATTCCCTGGAATCAAGGGGTGATTTGATGGGAGTTTTCAAGATATTAAGGGGAACAGATAGAGTAGATTGTGAGAAACTATTTCCGCTTGTTGGGAGTCCAGGACTCAAGAGCATAGTTAAAACATTGGATCCAGAACTTTCAGGAGTGAAACTAGGAAACACTTATTCATGCTAAGGGTGTTAGAAGTTTGGAACTCTCTTCCACAAAAGTAATTGACGCTAGATTGATTGTTAATTTTAACTCTGAGATTGATAAATTTTTGTTACCCAAAAATGTTAAGGGGTAGGGATCAAAGGCAAGCATGTGGAGTTTGGTTGCAGATCAGCTATGATCACATTGAATAGTGGAAGAGGCTCGAAGTATGGCTCATTCCTGTTCCAATGTTTCCATGTTCACACTACACTTCCACCAAAAGATTAGCACTGGGAAATGAGCTGTAATCACATTTACACAGAATATTTGGAGAAATTAAGCTAGTTGCACATATTATAGTGTACTACTGAGATTTCTTTCAAGATGGGGCATGTTCAGGTAACCTGCAATCAGCTAATGGCCATGTGGAATCGTTGAGGTAATTGATTTTCATGGAGGGCATGGTGGTAAAGAGCTATTACATTAACACAGTAGAATCAGACTGCTTGTGCAGGAGTTGCACCATAGGCTGAGGTAAAACTCCTGTCCATTACTCATTCATGCATGCATTTCCCTGTTGATACATCATATCCAATCATTTCTTCTTTTTCTTCTTCTTCCTCTTCTAAGGGCTGTAGTTACATCTGTTTGGCTTTGTCTCAATGACAAAATTGGAGTATGCAGCAGACCAAATGATGTTGGAGACTTTGTCAGAACTATACATTCTAGCAAGTGAAAATGTGGAATTGATATATTCGAGAAGAATTCAGGTAGAGGCATGAGCTTTATTGTATTTTTTTTCTTTTATGGGATGTGGGTGTCGCTGAAAATGCCAGCATTTGTTGCCCATCCCTAATTGCCCTCGAACTGGCTGACTTACTATAGGTCACTGCAGAGAGCAGTTAAGAGTCAACCACATTGCTGTGGTTATGGAGTCACATGTAGGCCAGACCAGTAATGACAGCAGGTTCCTTCCTTGAAGGACATCAGTGAACTAGATGGGTTTTTATGACAATCGATGATAGTCACATGGTCACTGTTTCTGATGCAAGCTTTCAATTCCAGATTATATTAATTGAATTTAAATTCCACCAGCTGCCATGGTGGGATTTGAACCCAGGAAATTACTATTAATTACTAGTCCAGTGACAGCACCACTACACTACCATCTTCCCTATGTGCCTTTGATGCCTGGTTGTGTTTTTTTTTGGAGGTCTGTAGCCAGGTTGCAGTTAGTACTCTTTGTCCCTCTGCAGCCTTCAAGCCAACCTGCCTGTTCCTTTGAGTAATGATGGAATGATGCAAAATTAGATCATCCTGGTCACTGTCAGGGTATTGTGTATCAAATTGCATTATTTGGTCCTTGTGATGTAAAACCATCTGCAAGTATATAGAATGGAACCCTTTTTCTGTCATAGATCCAGATGGCTCTCAATGAAGCTCTGTAGTTTTGGTACTAGCCTGGTAAAAGTGCACTACTCTCTTGTGCTGTTGCCATCCTTCTGTGGGGAAAGTGATGAAAGTTTTTTTGCACGGCAACCAACGCTTCTGTCACTTGTTTGATATGTCGGTGCAAAAAAGTATTAGGTTTATATAACGCCTTTCACAACCTCAGCATGTTCCAAAGTGCCTTACAGCCAATGAAGTAAGTTTGAAATGTCGTTGCTATTGTAATGTAGGAAATCCAGCAGCCAGTTTGCACACAGCAAACTCCCACAAATAAGAACATGTTAATGGCTAGACAATCTGTTTTTGTGAAGACTGACTCATATGGAAAACGTTACTGGTGATGGCTTGGAAAAATCAAGTAACACAAAATTTAATGCTGTGATGACCTTGACAGCCAAAGATAGGAAAAATTTACCTTTGGTAAAAATTGTCTGGAGGTCATATTAAAAGAGGCACCAATACACAGTGACAGCATTGCTTGTGAGGCAATAAACCATGAAAACAAATCACTTTGGACACGAACAGGTCTGATCATCCAGCCCTGGGATGAGGACAAGTGAGCACCAAAACCTCAGGCATACTCGTACCTGCTTTTCTTCTCTCACCGAGACTCCTCTTCCTTCTCAAAGTGTAAGAGTGTTCTAACAATGTCCAAGAAATTTCCAATTTGCTCACTGCCAGTGAAATAGTGGCTGTCAGTAAGAATGTTGCAGGGAAGGACTGGGGAAAAACAATCATTTTAATGCGAAGAAACCCATCAAACACCAGGAGGAAGGAATACACCAAAGATATTGCAGATGCATATATTAAAACCCATGGGATAAAAGGGACAGGAGCAGAATGGTTACAAATTTGACTGAGTGACAAGACACAGAGTAGTGGTGAACGGTTGTTTTTTGAACTAGGGGAAGTTATACAGTGGTGTCCCCCAGGGATTGGCATTAAGGTTTGCCTGATATACATAATTAATTTGGGTGTGCAGAGCACAATTTCAAAATTTTGGAAATATTGTGAACTGTGAGGAGGACAGCCATAGACTTCAAGAGGACATAGTGGATGGCTGGGCACGTGGCTGATTAAATTTAATGCAGAGAAATATGGAGTGATTCATTTTGGTTTGAAGAATGAAAAGAAGGAAGAAAAATAAAGGATAGAATTCTAAAGGGGGCGCAGGACCTGGGGGTATGTGTGCATCATTTATTGAAGATACAGCGCAGGTTGAGAAAATGGCTAAAAAGGCAAACAGTATCCTGGGCTTTATAAATAGAGGCATAGGAAACAAAAGCAAGGAACTTGTGGTGAGCCATTATAAAACACTGGTTTGGCCTCAACTGGAGCATTAAATGTAATTTAACCCCACCCGCGACGACATGTTTGTAGGCAGGTCATTTCATCAGGTGGGAGGGTGTAGTGTGGGGGCACCTCCACTTTCCTACCTCTGCCTGATAAAGTCTGGAGGGGAAGGCTCATGGGTGGCCTTCCCACCTCTGGACACAGTTAAAGCCAATTCCATGGCTTCATCTCACCACTGCTTCAACCAGTGACTCAGTTGCCATGTGGAAAGCCCAAAGGACTCTGGGGCCCAGCATTGGGAAGCTGGGAGCAGGGGATTAGCACTGAGAGACACGCCACCTCCCCCTCCCCACTAACCAGTGAGCCTCTCCCATCTTGCCCTCACTCGCCTTCCTTGGTGATACTAGGCCTCTAATGGGTGCATTACCAGCAGCTACCACTGCTCATGGTGGTGCTATTTGCAATGGCGAGCTGCCGGCCTCTGATTGGCTGATAGAACTGGGGGTCAGGGCAGGGTGGCTTTCTGCCTCTGGGGTCCTTAATCCCAGGGAAGGCTGCCGCTGGCCAGTTAAGTGCCTGAAAGGCACTTATTATGGCAGGCCTTCCCCAACGCAGGTGATGTGAGGTTCTTACCGCTCTCTAGCCAGTGGGCAAGACCCCTGTTGCCTGGATTAAATTCTGTCCCTGCTGTCCAATTTTGGGCACACCACATTTTAGGAAGGATATGAAGGGATTAAAGAGGGTGCAGAAGATACTCACAAGAATAATTCCAGGGATGAGGAACTTCAGTGATGTGGATAGATTGGAGAAGCTGGGGCTGTTGTCCTTGGAGAAGAGAGATTGAGAGGAGATTTGATAAACGTGTTCAAAATCATGAGGGGTCAAGACAGAGTAGATAGAAAGAAACTGCTCCTATTGGCAAAAGGGTTGAGAACCAGAGGAAACTGATATAAAGTGATTGTCAAAGGAACCAGAGGTGGCATGAGGAAAAAGAATATGCAGTGAGAGGTTAGCATCTAGAATGAACTGCTTTAGAGTGTGGTGGAGTAAGATTCAATTGTGGCTTTTAAAATGGAATTGGATAATTATCTGAACAGAAAAAAATGTAGGGCTAAAGAGAAAATGTGTTCTATGATTCTGTGATTTAAAAAATCAAAACAAAAAACCCCAGAATGATTGCATGGGACTCCCAGATGGCAAAGAATAGCACCTGTTGTGTTGAGACAAGTAGCACCAATGCAGTGAACAGGTGGAATAAAATAAGATAGTTCAATGGGGGAAACTAAAAAATTAAAGCGTCTCTCACATATTCATTGTTGTGTCACACAACCATTAAATTGGCTCTTATAACCAAGGTAGCTGCTAACGTGTTGACAAGGGTTGTAAGATACTTTTATTAGGGTTACTGTCAATGGCTAAGTGATAGTGATTGAGGGAGATATCTACGTACTGTCATTGAGTGAACGTAGTTCACGAGGTCAAAAGATAATTCTAGATGAGGAAGACTGTTTGGCACATTTTAATTCATCCATCCACTGAAGCACTAAGGCATTCCTCCTATCCATTGTAGCATCCAATTCTTTCTTACATGATTTCAGGGTGTTCGTTTCTCTCCTCTTTCTCAGTGGTTATTCCACATGGTGTTCACTTTTTGTCTGAACAAGAATTAACTTCCAATGGTCATTTATTACTAGGTTGAACCTGTTGCCCTAGCTGTACTCCCCCAGTTTAATTTAAAATAATATTCCAGATTGCAATGTTCTATTTAACAATTTTGTATATCTTCTTAAGATTATGTCTCAGGCACCTCCTTTGCAAGTTTAAAGCTCATGTTTCTCCAGCCTTTTCTCATAACTCAAACCCCTGACAGTGGGAATCAGCATTGTGGCTCTTTTCTGCATTACCTCCAGCCTGAATGTTTCTTTACAGCCAAAACTGGATCCAGTATTCAAGAGATGTTTGGATCAGAACATTATGGCCTGAATTTTCCCGTCGGCGATTTGGGGGTGGGGCCCGCTCGCTGACGGGAAAATGACGTGGGATGACGTCGGGAGGAATCCCTGACGTCATCCTGGTCCCTTTAAATTTTTAGGAAGGCGGGTGGACAGCAAAATCAGCTGTCCGCCCTCTGACCTGTCAATGGCCATTAAAGCCATTGACAGGCTAATTAAGATAATTAAAGACCTGCCCGTCCAACCTTAAGGCTGGCGGGCAGGCCAGGAGCCCCAGTGGGCTTCTGATAAAGCATGAAACCTCATCCACTGGTGGGATGAGGTTTCATGTCCGTTTTTAAAAAGTCCAATAAAGTTTATGTCATTTTTATTGACATGTCCCATCTCGTGTGACATTGTTTGACTTTTGACTTTGACTTTCTATTTTTTGACTTTTCTTACCTGTCACTAATCTCCCTGAGACAGGACTTTGCCTCCGGGAGCAGTGCGCTCTTTTGTGCGCATGTGCGAAAGCGCGCACTTTGACAGATTGGGAATCCCTCCCCCCCTCCCGCACAGGAAGCGCATAGCGCTTCCTGTCGGGCAGGCTGCTGGGTGGGCCTTAATTAGCCCGCACACTCAAAATGGCAGAGTGCCCCGTTTCGGTGGCAGGGGTCAGCTGTCCGCCCGCCGCCGAGCCGGTGGGGCCCACCTGCCATCCGAGGGCAAAATTCTGCCCTATGTAGTTTGACCATTACCTCTCTTACTTGTATTCTACTGTTTTGGTTATGTACTTCATCATAATGGCTTAGTTGGTTGCTGTTCTGCATTGATTGGACATAATTAGTAATAGCCCACTAAGTTTTTTGCACCTTCTGACTTGGCTATTTCAACAAGATTCATGGAGTGTGTGTGTCATCTATTGCACATTCCTATTGTTCACTTAACTGCATTAAATTTTATGTGCTATTGTTCTTTCTACTTGTATATTTTGTCAAACTTATTTGGTAATTCCTGAGCTTCTCCTTTGAAATCCACTGCTGCCCTAGTTTGGTATAGCCTGCAAAGTTGTCCACTTTGGATTGAGTTCCTGAATCCTGGTCATTGATGTAAATTCGAAACAGCAGTAGTCCCAGCACTAACTCTTGAGCTTCCATATTCAGTACATACTACCACCTGCTGCCCCCCACCACAAACCCGCCCCCACAAAATCTGACATAACACCTTTCACGAGCACTCATTGTTTCCTTCAGCCAGTTTCCTATTCATTCCCTTATCTTTTATGTGGGGAGAGACTAGCGCAGTGAGCTCTTTAGACAGGCACTAGAGAATGGATTACTGACTCTACAGGATTGTGTTACTTACTGGCTGATCACAGTTCCTGATTTCAAAGTTCAGCTTCAATTGGCTTTCCAACTTGGTATTGGATTACCTTAATAGCTTTGAGTTTAACTAATAGCTGTTTGTGTGCAACCTTGGTGAGAACGTGAATCTGGAGAGAACAGCATTCTGAAAAGAGAGTAAGTTTGTTCACTACTGGTTCAAGAACAGATGAGAAATATACCTTGATTGCAGTACTAAGTAATGCGTATCCTTCACTGTGTGTGACAGGGGGGCTGGGGGCGCGGGGAAGGGGAAATGACAGGGAAGAATCTCTTCCATATGTTGTTCAGGGCTGAATTGAATCCATCTTCCAGATGGCAAAATTGAACATGTTTTTTCTTTGATTGGTCATCATAGAAGGGTGGGATTGCATAGGTGTGATTGAGATTAGATCAAACATTTGTATCATAGTATTTAATGTTGATGTTATACCTGTTTACATTGTTGGCTCTGTTTACACTGCTGATCTTTCTGTGGCTAGCAGTTCAATATAAAATCAATAAAATTGAATAAAATGCTTAAGCTTTAATAAAAGTATCGGCACCTTTGTGAGAACAGCAACAGTCTGGGTGAGGAAATCAGGACAAGGAAATGCATACATAGGTGTATTTAAATGATAGATGACCATTGGGACAATTTATTCAGGGAAAAGATTAGTGCACTAATAATATTCCAAATAGGGAACATTGAAGTGCTACTTTATAGCTCAGAAAACTGCGCACGCTGCATGAATTCAGCATACACAATGGAGAATTTATTCCATGACTAAGGAGTAACTGCTAATAATGGCAAAGTCGTGAGTCAGCTACAATGTACCACCTACGAAGTGAAAAAAATAAGCATCATATTTCCCATCAATTTGTGCATATTCTATACTGCAGTTGTATTGCAATTAGACATAAAACCAGCTTTAAATTGTACTGAAATGATCTAAGAGAAATTTTATTTTCAATGTCACAAAGAATCCTACTGTGCTGTTGTGCTACCATTTTCAGTTTGATGTAGGGTGGCTTCAAGTGAAATGCATAACATAACCCTAACCATAATACATCAACGTGAGATCTAATTCCTGAGTCCTCACGTGTTAGATGCATCATAAATTCAGTTTAGTCCAAAGCTGCATTTAGAAAGTTCCCAAGTTGTCCATCGTGCATCTTACAAATACTGAAGACATCATTTTTAATGTTAGGAGAAACGTGCTCCTATGTTTTGCTTGACATTAAAAGTTGAATCTGTCAGCATTTGGAACTGTATATCATATGCAGAGGTTCTTGTTATTTGGCAGAATGTGATGTGCAGCCAGCAGTATAATTTAGGTCTGCTGGATGCCCATATACAGGATACCAGTATTTATAGAATAATAGCACCCTATTTAAAACCATGCAAAGTAATACGTGATAGTTTCTGATATATTTTTACATTATTTCTGTAATAGTGCTGATAAATAATTTGATATCCTAGGTAGTACTGATGGAATATACCTAGCAAATTCCTCTTTATGAGAGTTATTAATATATTTTAATAGAATAGAACTTAACATGACTGTATAAAATAAGTTTATTATTTAAGTGACTCAGGTTTTTTGTGATTGCAAGTTTTGTTCACTTCCACCTCTTATGTTAAAGTTACATTTCTAAGTTTGGCTTATTTTAACTGCAGACTATGATGATTTTAGGGTCAGGATTCTGCCCTCATTGGGTGGGGGCAAGCGGGAGTGGAAGCCAACTGCTACCCGCGATTGGGCCGCAACTGCAATTTCATGCTGGCGGGCCAATTAAGACCACCCAGCGTGAAATGCATGCTGCAGCACTCAGCGCTGCCTTGTGTGGGGGAGGAGGAGGGCAAGTGGGGAACTTCATGCATGTGTGCTGGTGTGCGCAGGAAAAGCTCGCTGAGGCACAGAGCTGCTTCAGCGAGATGAAGATATGAAAAATTAAAATTAAAGCATTTTAAGATGTTAAAAGACATGTCCTCTCTGTCACATGAGCAGGGACATGTTAGAAATTAGTATGAATTTTTTTTTTAATGACGGATCAAAACCTCATCCCGCCCGTGGATGAGGTTTTGCAGAAGATGCAAAGGCTGCTTGGCCTTTTCCCCTGCCCGCCAACCATAAGGTTGCACGGGCAGTGAAAAATTTAATTCAATTAGATTGTTCATGGCCTTAATAGGCCTTTTAATGGCCAGTGGGCGCCCTGCCAACTCTCGCATGTACCCGCTGACCAAAGTATCGCGTGAGTGTGCAATGACCTCGGGACACTTGCTCGCCGTCATTGCATGTCATTTTACGCTCGTTTGGGTCGGGCCCACGCCCACCTGACGAGCAGAAAATTCTCCCCTAGGTATTGACTGAAGGTCAAAGGTGATATTACATGTAACTAATAAGAATGCTACAAGTCAGATATGGGACAGGATTTTCCCTGTGGCGTTCTCAACTCTGCCATCAGACTGAAATGTGGGTCAGAAACTCACACTATGTGGAATTTAATGTCAGCAGCCTGGGTCCTGTGGAGGACTCGGAGGCAAGTGGCATTGTCGTTTGTGTTGGAAGTGGCAGGTCGAATGAGGTCATGTGGCGGCTGGTCTTTTGTTGAGGTAAAGGAGCGGGGCCCATTCAATCAGTTGTCCAGGGCGGGAAGGAAAGCATCAATCCCAGTGTCAGGTTATGGGAGCACTGCTGCTAGCGTCATTTTTAAACAGCAGCCAGACCTGTTCTGCATCATCATGCCAGCTGCTGCATGGACCCACCATCTAGTACAGACTAACAACTTTGATCTTCCAGACACTGATATTTATGTCCAAGATGTAGATAATTTATCTGCAAAGCATAGATCCCTCAGCTCCAAGATACAGGCCCTTATCGTTCAGACCAACAGCCTTCATGATCTGTGCCTGCTGTGCTCAATCTGCAGAGCAGAGCAGGGGGCTGTTACCAGTGGAATGTCACAGGGCAGAAGAAGTGGCCCCACAGTTTAGTCTCTCTTCAGGTTCTCCTCCAGGCTGCACTGGAAAGGCTGTATGTGCTGTTCCTGATGGATGACAACAAGAGACCCTCAAACCTGACAAAGAAAGCCTGGGTGGAGGTAGCAGTAATGATTAGTAAATGTGGGGTTCAGCAACATACATGGGTCCAGTGTTGAAAGCAGCTGACTGTGTGAGTGTGAGTAAATGATGAGCATGCTGTGGCTGTCCTCTGGATCTCACAATGGGTCTCAACATGGGGAGGGATTGGCTGGGTGGGTGAAAGAATGGTGTGCCTCAGCAGCAGCAGCCTCATGAGGAATGGCTGAATATGGATTACAGGTGTCATGCCCAGTACAGGCATGTCATACTATGAACTTTCAGTAAATAACTTTTTTAAATTTGGCTGCTGCAAAGGATGTGACTTTTGGCATTTGGACTACAGACAGTATCAAGTCTCCAGCAAATACCTAATTAACATGGACATAGGAGAGGGTACCTTACAGCCATTTGTGGAATTCACACATCTCATTGTTTAAGAATGGGCCAACACCTAAAGACTATAGAGTTTCCAGGCTGCTTGTCTCCCTGTTTCATACTAGACAATAGAGAAAATCTAAACTCAATGGCCATTATCAACTTGTATCACAATGGCCTGCCCCATTCAAACTAGGCTGAGTGGGCCTCAGGAATGTTAACCCAATGGTCATATGATTGATAAAAACAAAAAGCTAAAAGCCACTGCGGATGCTGGAAATCCAAAACAAAAACAGAATTACCTGGAAAAACTCTCCCTTCTCCTAACTATGCTTCAGTTCTGCCGAAGGGCCATGAAGGCTCGAAACGTTAACTGATTTCTTCTCCGCCGATGCTGCCAGACCTGCTGAGTTTTTCCAGGTAATTCTGTTTTTGTTTTGGTCATATGATTGAAGTTGGTTCCATGGTCTGCATCTTAATACCCCAGAGGATCTTTCAGAACCATCGGTTGTCAGCCAGCCTGAGAACCAGACTTAGAAACTAGCCGTAAATCATCAAGCAGACAAAGTGCTTAACCCTTTCAAGTATCGAAGTTCATCTGACGGCCAACCTCCTAGATATTTGACTACAAAAAACCTCACAATCTGCTATGAACCCTTTGCTTTACAAGATCCTAACTTCAAATTTAAATAATCTAATCCATTCATGAAACCACAGGCCTGACATGTTGGAGATTGTAAGTCATAAAAGACTGAGTTCACTGTAATCTGTAAAAGTGCACTAAATTTATCTGTATCTATTCTTTGTGTGTGTGCATGCATGAGACCGAGTGTGTGACATTGCATTAATTCAGGGTAAGTGCATGAGAATAAATAATCTTTTTATCTTAAATAACTCAGCAGAAAGCTTTCATGAGTTTAATTGAAATACACACTCCAAGGGTAGGAAAAGTGTAGTAATTATGGTTTTATTTAGTGTGTAATGTACCTTTAAGAATAATACTTGTTATGGAAGATCACTTAATCTGTAGCAATCAATAGGAGAGTAGTGTGGCTACCTCAGTAGTCAGTGTAGATATAGAGTTGGAGTTGAAAGCACATGTGTGGCTCCTGCTGAGTACATTGTAAATACACTTAAAGTTTCCACCCAAAAAGTGTCTGCAGATCAACTCTATCATTAATAATACAACTTGGCCACCCTACAACAAACTGACGACAAAGATAAAACAGGATTGAACAGAAGAGATCAAGTTAAAAACAAACTGGCACTGTACCTCACCCAGTAATTGTAAGTAGCAAGCTCTGTTAGCATTGAAGAGGTTATCCCTTCTCAAAATGCCATAATTTGGGAAGATTGATCCTTTTTAACCTGCCGCAGATGATTGGTCTCAATACATAGAACTATTCTATAGAATATATAGAATATAGAATATTCTATAGAACGTTCTATTTTCAAGCAAACGAGATTATGGGGGAAGAGAAGAGGTGAGCGATCCTCTTGAATACTTGTGGGAACAAAACCTACAGCTTGATTCGAAGTTTGACAGTACCCAGTGTCCCAGATTTGAAAAATTTTGATGAATTGATGGACCTTGTGAAGGGTCACTTTTAACCCAAGCCCTCAGTCATGATGCAGAAGTTCATGTTTAATTTGCAAAATAGAGCCCCGGGTGAGACAATTGCATGCTATGTGGCAAATTTTAAGCAGCTAACGGAACATTGTGAGTTTGGTACGACTCTGAATGACAAGCTCAGAGATCATTAAGTGTGTGGTGTGAAAGAAGACTCTATTCAGAAAAGATTATTGTCCGAATTGAATCTGGATTTAAGAAGGTGCTAGAGATGGCCCTGGCCATGGAGAGCGCAGTAAGAGATTCAAAAGCAATACAGGGTGTGCAAAATGGCGCCGTCCTCCACATCTAGTGGGAAATCTCAGCCAAAAGAGATGCAAAAAAAGTGAGACTGCCGAGAAGCGGGAAACAGTCCCCGAAAAATAAAGAAAAAGAAGTTAGCAGCAAAATCAAATAATAATTTTAATAGAGGTGGAAACAAGCAGTCTTTTAGTGATGGGCAGTTTAAAAAAAATCTGTCACAGAAATGGACATATGATGAGGCAGTGCAAGGAAAGATTCAAGCAGGCTTGTAAACAAAAGAAGAAGCCCAATGAAATTTTCAATGTAGAAGAGCCTGAAACAGCAAATCCTAATATTTACTCGTTGTTTAATCTGAAAGTTGGAAAGACAGAACCAATATTTATCACAGTGAAAGTAAATGGCAAACCTGTTAGAATGGAAATGGACATAATAGCTTCCACTACATTAATTGGGGAACATACCTTCAGATATTTGAATAATGGTGAATATCAATTAAGTTTAGAACAAACAGCTGCCAAGCTAAAAACATATATGGGTGAAGACATTCAAGTAAAAGCATACGCAGAGTAACTGTCCATCATGGAAGCCAATCGGCAAAGCTACCTTTGATAGTGGTAGCAGGTGAAGGGTCAAGCCTCCTGGGGCAAAATTGGTTAAAGGGGATTAAGTTAGAATGGGTTGAAATTTTCTAATTGAGAGGAAGTGGGCTACCAGAGCTACTTAGGAAGTATGCCACCATCTTCAAGGACAAACTGGGGAATATCCAGGGCCTGCAGGCCAAGATTCATGTAGATCCAGAAGCAACCCCTTGTTTCATGAAGGCAAGACCGGTGCCATATGCCCTCCAAGAAAAAGTTGACATTGAACTGAACAGACTAAAGAAACTGGGCATTATACAACCCGTTCAGTTCTCAGAACAGGCAGCACCCATAATCCCCATCCTTAAACCTGACCAAAGCATCCAAATTTGTGGGGACTACAAACTGACGGTTAATAAAGTAGCTAAGCTAGACAGACACCCCATTCCAAAAATTGAAGACCTATATGCCAAGCTGGCAGGAGGGACAACGTACACAAAACTTGACATGAGTCATGCTTATCAACAACTAGAATTGGATAATGTCTCCTGGGAATTTGTCACAATTAATACCCACAAAGGGCTGTACCAATATACACAATTGCCTTTCGGTGTCTCCTCAGCTTGTGCCATCTTTCAGGGAACAATGGAAAGTTTACTGCATGGACTGCCCCAGGTTGTAGTCTATTTAGATGATGTATTGGTGACAGGATATACTGAAAAAAAAACATTTGGCAAACTTAGAAGAAGTCTTAAAATGTTTCTGGCAAGCTGGAGTGCATTTAAAAAAAGAAAAGTGGACGTTCCAAGTGAGGGAGTTAATCTATTTGGTTCACTGGGCAGATTCACAGGGCCTCCACCTGGTTGAGGAGAAAGTGAGAGCCATAAGAGAGACACCTGTGCCAAAGAATACCTCAGTGCTCAAATCATTTGTAGGAATGATCAACTATTGTGGGTGGTTCTTACCCAATTTGTCCACAGTGCTGCCCCCCCTGCATTCCCTACTCAAAAAGAACCAACGTTGGTCTTGGGAGACGTCCCAGGAAGAAGCTTTCATAAAGGTGAAACAATTGTTGCACTCCTCCAATCTATTAGTGCATTACGACCAGACGAGAAAATTGGTGCTGACATGTGTCACATCTCCCTACGGAGTGGGAGCAGTGCTCTCTCATTGGATGGACAACGGCACGGAATGGCCAATAGGTTACATGTCAAGAATGCTCACCACAGTGGAAAAGGGATACTCGCAGATAGGAAAAAGGCCTGTCCATCATCTTTGGTGTCAAGAAATTTCACCAGTACGTACACCACCACCATTTTACAATCGTTACAGACCACAAATCATTTAGTGAGAACAAAGCTATACCACCCATAGCCTTAGCAAGAATACAACAATGGGCTTTAATTCTGGCAGCATATGAATATACTTTCGTACAAAGGCCTGGCAATCAAATTGCAAATGCCGATGCCCTTAGTTGTTTGCCTTTACAAGAAAATGATGAGCACATCTCAGTTCCACAGGAACTTGTTTTACTATTAAATTTCTTAGATTTCTCTCCGGTATGTGCTCAGCAGATGAGAGGCTGGACAAGTCGGGACCCAGTCCTATCTCAAGTACAAGATCAAGTGCTACATGGCTGGTCACAGGAGCCCATATCTGATGAAATGAAACAGTGCTTCAATAGAAGACATGAAATAACAAGCCAGGATGGCATCTTATTGTGGGGAGCACCAGTGTTATTTTCTCAAAAGGGAAGGGAGTCACTTTTAATTGAACTTTTAAGTGCCCATCCAGGAATTTCCCGAATGAAGACCATAGTATGCAGCTATCTGTGGTGGCCTGGGATAGATGGTGAAATAGAAAGCTTAGTAAAGCAGTGTGTGCAATGTCAGCAATTGGAAAAGTTGCCAGTGACAGCTCTGTTACAGCCATGGGAGTGGATATATGTGAGAGAGACATCCAGGAGTACCCAACATGGGCCTGAGCGATGTCAAGAAAGGAGGGGGGCAGTTGATCAAATCGTGGAGACTCACTTTTCCCCTCTTCCCGCAGGGAAAAACACCAGGCAAAGGCCAGAGATGGGTGGAGGTGAGTCTGACATATAAACCCTGACCGCAACTGAGAAGGCGGCTCTCAACCTGGCCAGAGAGCAGGGCTGCTGGGCAATAGCAGATAGAGAGCTTGGAATGACAGGCATTAAGAGTGAGAAGGCCTAGGTTGTGATGCCCACCTCTGGGCAGAAAAGAAACGTGTGGCACACGTGGATGGGAGGAGAGAATAGGAAGGTTGAAGACCTAATTGTTGGTGTTCTCCCACGCAGGTATCCATATTCAAGAGTGACAGGTTGCTGCCTTCACAGGGGTCATGTAGTCTGCCTCTGAGGAAGAAGGTGCCCAAGCTTCAGAGGATACAGCAACATATCGCTCCCTTGCACTCTCCAATAGTGTAGATACATTCACTTCGGTGGGGATGTGGACATGAATTGGTTCAGGATCACAAGCTGGTGAGATGAGAACCCTATGGACGCACAGGAGCAGCACCTGTGTAGGAGTCCCTCAGCATGCTGGGGCACCGAGAGGATGGATGCCAAGGTCATCTCAGGCATAGGGCATCACGTCCAACAGCATGCCTCCACCTCAGCTGCAGATGTTGGGCCACACCTCATCGGAGTACTTGGATGCGCACAAGAAAGAGCATTTAAATGCATCTGGGTGGGACAGGTGTTTAAACTTTAAATATTACTAAATGCTCTTTGTGTGCCATTAAATTGTGTTGGTGCATTCATTCCTATGTCCTTTATTCAGTTATTGATGGTTTCAGACAAGCAATGTAAACCCTTCGACCCTCATCTGCCTGTAGGAGAGAAGGTGGAGTCTGATCATCTCCCTGTATTGGACACTGGGTTTGGAGATGATGGATGATGGATGCTGGTAAGCACTAACTGTGATGATATGCGGGGGTGACATGGCCTGTTGGTAATATGCAGCAGCTTCCCTAGCACATTTCTCTAAGGCTCATGCATCTGGTGCAGGTGACTCCTCGGCCTCCTCCTCCACATCCTCATCAGAAGAGGGGGAGTCTCCTCCCTCTTTGCTAGGTTAAGACCACAGCAGATGACTCATTGTCATCTCCGTCATTGTCATCATCATCATCATGTGTACACTAACTGAAGGCAGGTCCTTGGTTCATACTAATCTTTCTATGTCTCTCTATCCTGTGCCAGTGTTTTCATTTGCCAATAGCTTCCTTCTATTTTCAAGCCATCAAATATTGATGTTCTCTTCCTTCCTCTTCCTCTTTTTCCTTAAAATCTTCCATTCATAACATCTATTTTCCATGCAGATGTGCCTTACCCAGACATTCTGTTCTTAATTCAATTCAGCAAATTTCTTTGTTCATTCCTTCTCCACAACACTTCATCATTTGATGCATTTTATGTTCAGCAGATTATTTCCATTCTTCTCCATGTCATGTTATTATAATGATAAAATAGCTTGGGCTTATTTATTGTACAAGACACAGGGCACCAATTGCTCATAGGGGATTGGGTAAACATGTTGTGGGTTCGCTTATTAAAGCTGGGCACATGAGAACAGATAGACATAGGTATAAAGCTTGAAGACAACAGAGCTTTGTGTGTGCTCTGATGTAGATAAAAGTGAAGCCAAAGCTGGACCAAATGATACATTTAATTTCTAGTGATGTCATGTTGATATCCCTTAAAGGCATATTACAACACTCCCTTTCTTTTTAGAGATACCTTCCCTCTTACAAAGAAGTATGACTATTTACAATACATGTTCATGTTTACTTACCATTACATAAGTGTATAGAGCTGATGAATCTATGAGTCTCTAAAGCATAAAGGTAATTTGCTGGTATGCCCAGATTTTGTGATGGTATTCTTGTTTGGTGGTTCCTTCAATAGTTCACAGTGACCTGTGAGATCGTCATTCTTGGATATCATTCCTGGTTGCAGTTCGGATCTTGTCCTAGATGCAGTAGGATTGTACGGTGGTTGAAGAGCTGGAATGGATTTGATTTATCCTTGGTTACACCTCACTGTTCTGCCTTTGTGTGTAATGACTTCATAGGATCTTAGTTCTGAACAAAATCTTGTCACCTCAGCTGGATGCCTTGTACCTTCTGTGGGACCCTGGATGTGAACTTGTTGACCCAAACTTGGCAATTTTGTACCTGCATTTTTGTACCTGTATGTTGGTCACCTTCTCTTGTAGTTTTAAAATAAACTATTCCTCTCATCTCGGTTCACGACCTAACATTGAAATATCCAGAATATTTCGACACGATTTGCAGTTTCAAGGTAACTGTAACATTACACTTGCAGAAGAATACAAGTCTGTCAATTGATCCACCACATAAGGCAGCATCCACATACAAGACAAACTGAAGGTCGAACTAGACAAAATGGAGAAAGACGAAATCATTAGAAGAGTACAACAGCACACAGATTGGTGCAGCTCAATCACATGTGTCATGGAGAAGAACAGATCATTGAATGTATGCCTCGATCCATGATGTTTAAACACAGCTTTGAAACATTGTCCTTACAAAATACCCATATTAGAAGAGTTAAGTCTGAGATTTGCAGGTGCAAATTTTTTTTTAGCTTGATGCCAAGCATGGTTACTGGTCAGTACATCTCACGGAGATGTCCCAAGAGCTTACTACATTTCATACCCCATTTGGATGATACTATTTTCAACAACTTCCTTTCGGGTTATCTGTTAGCCAGGATCTCTTTCAAGCTCACATGGACAGCATTACATGCACTGTACCAGGATGCGACTGTATCGCAGATGACATAGCTGTTGTGGGAAAAACAAAGCAAGAACATGACCATAATCTGTGCTTCTTGATGCAAGAGGCATCTAATGAAGAATTGGTATTCAACAGTCTGAAATATGGCACCAATGTGCAGCGGATCAATATCTTCGGTTCTATTTATTCTATTTGTTTATTTCTCTTCGGTTCTATTTATTCCAGTGCTGGCATATAAAACAATCCAAATAAAATATAGGATATTAAGGCCATGCCAACTCTCAAGTTAAGGATGGTCTTCGAAGATGTCCAGATCTGTTTAATTTCTTGTCTCCATATATTCCCAATTTCACTCAAAAATCTTCGTCGTGAAGGGAATTGTTGAGAAAGAATGTGCCTTTCCTGTGGCTCGAAGACTACCAATACTTTTTCAAAGAACTGATGAAGTCATTATTCAAAGCATTGACATTGCAGTTTTACGATCCTATGGAGAAAACTACCCTGGAGATAGATGCCTCACAGAAAGGTTTGGGAGCATGTATACTACAAAGAGGCAAACAGTTTGCATTTGCTTCAAAAGCTCTGTTCGTAAGGCAATTCAACTACTCCAACATTGAGTGGGAGACATTAGCTTTAGTGTCTGGAATCATGCATTTTCATTTCTATTTATTTGGCAAAAGATTTGTGGTAGAGACTGACAATAAACTACTGGAGATGATTTGGCAAAAAACCATTGACCAGTGCACCGCTGAGATTGCAATGTCTCTTGGTAAAGTTTCAAGGTTGTGACTGTGGGATTAGGTACAAGCCAGGTAAATTGATGGTCACTTCGGATAAACTTATCAGATTGCCTAACCCAGCGGAAACAAAAGATATATCCTTAGTTGATTTCATTGATTTTGAACGTGAAGATGTTCTCCAAATTGATCTAGTATATTTTGCGCAACACAAATGCCAGCAGCTACAAGAAGAAATGGAAAAATAAACTGTGACGACCATCACTGAAGGATGGCCTGATTCAATTCAGCACGCCCACGAACATGTGAGGCCATTTTGACCTTATTGGGTCGAGCTAGGCATCTCCCGTGGAGTCTTTTTAAAGGCTGGCAGGTCATAAATCTTTGCGACCTGATATTCTTCAACAGCTTCATCACTCACTCATGGGCATAGATCAGACAAGAAGATTCGCAAGAGAGACAATGTATTGGCTGGTTATGAAAATTGACATTGAAGTCATAGTCAAGATGTGCAAGACATGTCAAGAGCACATATCAAGTCAGCACAAAGCACAATTGATTCCTCATGAAGTTCCTACCCATCCTTGGTCCAAAATTGCATCTGACCTCTTTCATATTCATGACACTAACTTCATCATCATCGTTGATTACTTTACCAAGTACTCCATTATTCAACAATTGCACAATATGTCAAGCACAGCTGTTGTGCACACATTAAGTTCTATTTTCAATTTATCTGATGTGCCCAGAGAGATCATTATAGATAATGGTCTGAGATTTACTGGCAAGCCATTTCAGGATATGTGTGAGAAGTGTAATATTGATCACACTACTTCTTCTTCTCCTCATTACCCTAGATCTAACAGCCTAGCTGAATGAATGTTACACAGGGTGAAATCCCTAATTTTCAAATGTAGACAGACCAAGCAAGATCTGCACATTGCAATATTACACCTGAGTGCGGCTCCTTTTGAGTGCAACTATTCTATCACTGGCAGAGCTCATGTTTGGCAAACCAGTGCATATCAATTAACCTACTCTTACCCATTCTACTCTCCTCAGGAAACTAGAGAGCAACTTTTAAATCTACAAGAGAAGATGACCAACCTGCATGATAAAAATGCAGATACAAAATTGCCAAGTTTGCAGTTGGGATAACAAGTTTGTATTCAGGATTCCACAGAAGGTACATGGCAACCAGGCAGGGTGACAAGGATTTATTCAGAACCAAGATCCTATGAAGTCATTACACACAAAGGCACAATGGTGAGGCATAACCAAGGGCAAAGAAGCCCAAGGTATTATATCATTCTAATAACACGACAAGGTGAATAGGTCCTATGTCTTGACCACTCCCCCTTTACTGTCTACTGCCCTTGGAGGGAAAGTCCTACAGTTGCCCCTCTGCTCCTCTCAGCTGACTCTTTCCTATGCAGGTCTGAGTATCAGCCCAGAACGCTCAAACAGAACTAAGGGGTCCCAGAAGCCTCCTCCTTTTATGAGAACATAAGAGATAGGAGGAGTTGACCACACAGCCCCTCAAGTCTGTTCGTACATTCTACAATCATTGCCGATTTTCTGCTTCAGCTCATCGCTTCCACCCACCCCTGAAATCCCTTGATTCCCTGAGAAACCAAAAATCTGTCTATCCCAGCCTTAAATACATTCAACGATGGAGCATCCACCACTCTCTGGGGCAGAGAATTTCAAAGATTCACAATCCTTTGAGTGAAGTAACTTCCCCTCAGCTCATTGCTAAATGATTGACCCCTTATCTTGAGAATGTGTCCCACTGACCCGTTCCAGATTCTCCAGGTGGGGGAAAAGAAAGTGTCAGTGTCTACTCTATCAAGCCCCTTCAGAATTTTGTATGTTTTGGTGAAATTAGCTCTCATTCATCTAAACTCCAGAGCGTATCAGCCCAATTTACTCATCCTCTTATCACAGGACAAGCCTCTCATCCTAAGAGCAAATCTGGTGAACCTTTGCTGTACCTCCACCAAGTTAAATATACCCTTCCTTAGATATGGAGACCAAAACTATTGTCATGAAGCTATTAATGTATGTATATAATATTTTGGAAAATATTTTTCTTTTAAAATAGAGGTTTAGTCTCTGGGTATGTCTTAATTGGATTAAAGCCGGCTAGCCTGGGTGCTTTGATGGGTACTAGTTTTGATATGGAAGCAAGGTAGCGTGCATTTGCATTTTTTGAATAGAACGTTCAAGAAGTGGGGTGAAAACTTAACATCTTTCTAGCAGCTACCAAGCATATGTTTATATTACTAATAAAATTGATACTATGAAAGGGGTTTCATTGTTAAAAGTAAAGTTCAAAGAGACTGGTGAGACAATGAGAACTTGAATTCAATCAGTGGTGGTATGTATAACTTCAGTAGTTTTTGGGTATGCAAAGCAGAGGCAATGTAAGATCAAAAGGCAGCTGCAAACCTCCAACTGGCTCCACAGTGAAAAGAACCTCATTTTGAATTTGTAAGGTGAAAATGCTTTGCCTGGTGTTTGGTTAAGTCTGTGAGTTGTTGTTGCCTTAATGGAAATTAGTTTGGGAATTTGTTAAAAGTAATGATTGTAGTAATTTGTAGCCATGTGTATATATATTTTTAACCTGTGTAAATTAATAAAATTTTTCAATTAGTTAAGTATAAAACCTCAAGAACTGATGGTCTGATTCCTGAATTTAGAGTCACACCTCAAACATAACACTTAAAATTATAGGTTATGACAGTTGTGTAAAGTTTCCCACTGGGATTTTTAAATAACTCCGCTTTACCAACTGCATCGGTCATAACACTATGCACATGACTTCAAGTGTAATCTCTTTACAAAAACCCTGTACAATTATAGCAAGACTTCCCTATTTTTGTACTCCAATCCTCTTGCAATAATGCTCAACATGCTATTTGCCTCATAATTGCTTGCTGTACTTGCATACTAACTTTCTTCGTTCCTTGTATGAGTATGCACAAGTCTCTTTGAGCATCAATATTTAGAAGGTTCACAACTTTAAAAAAAAAATTCTATTCTTACAAAGTGAATGACCTCACACTTCCCCATGTTATACTCCATCTGCCATTTTGTTGTTCACTCACTTAACCTGTCTGCATTTCTTTGCAGCGTCTTTGTGTCCACCTCACAGCTTATATTCCCACCTAGCTTTGTATCATCAGCAAAATTGGATTTGTTACTCTCAGTCTCTTTGTCTAAGTCATTAATATTGATCGTAAATAGTCATGGCCCCAGCACTAACCCTTATGACGCTGTACTACTTACAGCCTGTCAACTTGAAAATGCCCCATTGATCTACTCTCGGCTTCCTGTCAGTTAACCAATCCTCCATTCATACTAATATATTACCCCCAACTCCATGGGCCCTTATCTTGCATATTAATCTTTTTGTCTGACACCTTATAACTTTTGGAAATCCGAGTATAGTATGTCTTCTGGCTCCATTTTACCTATCCTACCAGTGACATCTTCTTCCTCCATCTTCTGCACGCGGCCTTAGAGGGTCTCCAACTATAAATTCCATTACTGAAACAGAGATCAGAACTTTCTGTTCTGGAGTCTGAGTTTGATGACGAGCGCAGAAGTGAGAGTGATTCCCGCTGTGGGGCGGGAGGGCTGACCATGTGGGATTTTGTACTGTTCAGCTCATTAGATATGTATTCACGAGGAGTTTGCTGAATCTCACGGCGGGGCGGATAAGAAGTTGCCATCCCCGTTGTTACCTCATGGGGTCAAAGTCTGGGCGTCATATTGAAAAGACACCTGGACAGCCATTCACTCACTGCTAACCTGCAGTCCCGGATTCTGCCGAGACCAGGATGTTGCAGAGCAAACAATGAGTGGCCCCATGGTTCAGCGAAGCCTCCCTGCAAATTCTCCTCCAGGCCATCCAGGAAAGGTGGGAGGTGCTATTTCCCAGAGATGGCAGCAGGAGGCCCTCCCATCTGACCACGATGGCCTGGGTGGAAGTCGCAGCGGAGTGCCCATGGTGCCCGCAGGAGAATGGCCCAGCAGAGGAGGAAGAGGATGTATGATCTGCTGCGCTCCGTCAGGGCAAGTGGCACCGTCTACTCACTACAAAGTGCCACTCGTAAGCGCATCAGGCAGTGTGAGTGTGAGAGTGCACAGGGATGTCAGACAGAAGTTTGGGTTGCAGGACTCAGCACGGACATTCAAGTTCTCACCACTTTTGAGGAGGATGTCTCCAAGCTAGTGAAGGAGCAGCAGGACCATGCCTGTGCTGAAGGCAAGATAGAACTCCCCAGAAGGCCAGTGAGGATACTTCCAGTCTACAGTTGTCAGATGCAGCCACAGAATGAGACATTGCTTTAATTAAGGAGCCTGCTTAGGCAATCACTAAATCTTTCTTTTCTCCATTCCAGGAACCAACTAGAAAGGGGGGAGGCCAACAACGCAGAGCACCCACAGCTTCATCTCCAACTCCACCTCTGAGGAAGATGCCTCAGAATCTGCAGAGGATGCACAATCAGTGCTTTCACCTGCACCCTTCACCAGCACGGAGACATTCACCTCAGTGGGTCCAAGTTCTAGAGTGGGCTCGGGGTTACAAACTGGTGAGCGCATCACTGGCACAGGTCCACAGCTGGTGGAGGAAGTGATTGCTGAGGTCTCTGACACTCAGAGGACAGCTGGAGACCAGGTCTCTGCTGAGCCCCACACGGATGACAAGACTTTGGATATGTCCCTAAGATATCTGTTGGCAATGCAGAGACAGGCAGGGGAACAGAGTTGCCAGAGGCCATGCGCAGACTGAACCAAAGGCTAGAGGAGTCTGCCCGTGTTCTGTCTGCTGTCATGGCTCCGGCATCCAAGCACTTGGCTGTCTCCATGGAAAGAGTGGCGGTTGCCTTGGAGATCCAGCAGACCGCACAGTGGCTTGGTGGTAATGGTGGAGTGGGGGATATGCCGGGCCATGAGGTTACAGATTGTGGTTGAGTACAATTCTGCTGCTGCTGATGGCCCACAGCGCCTCATGTTTGCCCAGTCTTGAGTTGCTAGATCTGTTCAAAATCTATCCCAGTTAGCACAGTGGTAGTGCCACACAACATGATGGAGGATATCCTCAATGTGAAGACAGGGCTTCATCTCCACAAGGACTGTGCAGTGATCACTCCTACTGATACTGTCATGGACAGGTGCATCTGTGTCAGGCAGGTTGGTGAGGATGAGGCCAAGTATGTTTTTCCCTCTGGTTGGTTCCCTCACGATCTGCTGCAGACCCAGTCTAGCAGGTATGTCCTTTAGGCCTCATCCAGCTTGGTTAGTAGTGGTGCTATCAAGTCACTTGGTGATGGACATTGAAGTCCCCCACCCAGAGTACCAATATGCACCCTTGCCACCCTCAATGCTTCCTCCAAGTGATGTTCAACATGGAGGAGCACTGATTCATCAGCTGAGGGAGGGCGGTACGTGATAATCAGCAGGAGGTTTCCTTGCCCATGTTTGACCTGATGCCATGAGACTTCGTGGGGTCCGGAGCCAATGTTGAGGACTCCCACAGCAACCATCTCCTGACTGTATACCAATGTGCCGCCACCTGTGCTGGGTTTGTCCTGCCAGTGGGACAGGACATAGCCAGGGGTGATGATGGTGGTGCCTGGGACATTGCCTGTAAGGTATGTTTCCGTGGGTATGACTATGTCAGGTTGCTGAGGAGGACAGTGAAGTCCTAATTTTTGCAGATGTTAGTAAGAGGGACTTTGCATGGTCGACAGGGCTGAGTTTGCTGTTGTCGTTTCTGGTGCCTAGGTCAATGCCAGGTGGTCTGTCTGGTTCCATTCCTTTTAGACTATTTAGCGGATGACACATTGCTGTGGATCTGGAGTGTGTGAAGGCCAGATGGCAGATTTCCTTCCCTAAAGAACATTAGTGAACCTCATGGGTTTTTAAGACAATCGACAGTAGTTTCATGGTCATCATTAGACTTTTAATTCTGGATTTTTATTGAATTCAAATTTCACCACCTGCCATGGGCTTCGAACCCGGATCCCTAGAGCATTCCCTGGGTGTGTGGATTACTAATCCAGTGACAATACAACTCTGCCACCACCTGCAAAAGACCTAACCACCAGCAGGGCAGATGTTAAGTAGTGCAATTTAATTCAGTTATCACAAATCAAGGTACATTAGATCAAAGTACAATGTCTGTAACCAAAAAGGAGCTGGGGCCTTCGAGCCAGCAGGGGAAAGGAAACCAAATAGTAAAGGAACTGTCTTGGCAGCTTACTCTGCCTGAAATCTAGTAGCTATCAGATTAGTCTACCACATCATACTCCTGCAATGGCCTCTGTCTGTGGCTCTGTGACATCCTGGCCCTCATCAGCACCATCCCCTTCACTGTCCTCCTCAGAGGAGACATCTTGCTCCTCCATGTCACCCTCAGCCAAGGCATCCCCCCTTTGTAGAGTGAGGTTGAACAGCAGACAACAGTGACCCAGGACACTCTGTGGTGAGTATTGGAGAGTTCGCTGGTGCAGTCCAAACATCTGAACCCCATCTTTAGGAAGCCTATCGTCTGCTCAATTGTGGACCCGGTGGAGACACGTGCAGCATTGTACCTCTCCTCAGCAGCACTCATTGGATGGCGAACTGGAGTCATCAGCCATGTCTTCTGGGGGTATTCCTTGTCCTCAAGCAGTCAGCCCAGTAATTGCTGAGGTCCTTCAAAAGCCTGTAGCACCAGGGAGTGGGTCAGAATATAAGCATCGTGAGAGCACCCTGGGAACCAACCTCAAACATGCAGGATTTGCCTTCTGGGATCACATATCAGCTGCACGTTCAAAAAGTACCTTTCCTAATGATAAATATGACTAGCTGTTACCAGGAAACTCTCAAGGCCACATGTGTGCAGTCAAAAGCCCCTTGCACTTGTGGGAAACCTGAGATTGATGTAAAACCCAATGCTCTTTCAGCCTGGCTTTAGGGATCCAGAAGGAATTGGACAAATTGGTGCGCTCCCCTGAACAGGGCATCTGTCACTTCTCGGATGCACTTGTGTGTCGCTGTCTGGGAGATACTGCACAGGTTCCCCAGTGGAGCCCTGTAAGAAGCCACTGGCAAACAAGTTTAAGGTGTGGTAACCTTTAGTGCCACTGGCATGGGATTACCCCCAAGTCCTTGCAACCCCAGGTCATCATGGAGAAGCTGGCAGGTATGTCCAAACACAATTCGAGACATTCTAAGGTGCTTCCGGCATTGCCTTTCATTCATCTGTAGATAGCTACACTGCCTGTGATATCCTCATGGTCAGGCCAATGCTTGCTGTTGCACTGGCCCCTGATCACCACCATCCCGACCTTCTTGAGGCACCGCTGACTCATGCTGCTCAGGCCTTCGATTTCCTGGCCCTGTGCCAACCTGCGCCAGTGCCTCCTCCTCCTCATCTGGATGAGAACCAGTAGAAAGGCAGGGTTGCCTGAAGCCTGCATCATCTAGGCCTCCGTGAATCTGTGCTTAAATTGCAGTAATTAATCTACTAAGCATATTCCACTCAGGTTTGCTTCCACCTCAGAACCACTGAGCCAGTGCTAAGCCCTGTCTAGACATGGCATCCCAACCCACCCTTTCCAGATGAAGGCAATCCTGGAGGCACAGAGATGAGTATTCCTCCTGTTAATACATGACTGCTAATGGAGACATTGTTCTTTGACCAGGGTGATGAGAGCCATGTGCGAGAACCCTCCTCAGACATGATTCAGCTTGCCTCCATTACCTTTGAGAGTCTATAGAGAGACTTGGCAACGTAGAAAGACTATCAACATTAGCCTCTGTCAGCCATGACCATTTACCTGGGGGGATGGAGGTTTGGAGTCGGGAGTTTGCTGCCATCCACCAGCCGTGCCCCTTGGAGGCATCGACCTCCCTCCCTTCCTTCATCCCTGCCCCTGACAGCAGCAGATGGCAGAGGGCACAGAATGAACAGCAGCTCCACTTCCTGCTGGGATCTTGATGTTATGAGACCCATGAATCAAGGAGCAAAACTGCTGCCGTGTGGGCTTCACCACAGGGAGGAGAACACAACTCAGCATGGCTCTTATCCAGTTGCCTCATGATTATTAGGGCGTCGCATTAGTTGGCCAATTCTTCTGACCTTGAACTTCACCCACCTTAACAGACCCTCCTCCCACTTTGAATGATCGCAGTTTCAGGGCGACAGCATTGCATAGCTGAGAATCCCAGGAATGGTGCATATGACATGCGAGACTCGCTCCACCACCTTCTACCCTCCCCCATCACCTACCAACTTCCCCTCATCACCATTCCTCTCCCTTCTGCCACCCTTGAACCTCCCCGTTACCCTTGCACCTATAACCATCACTCTCCATGTACCTTCTCTCCCCCTGAGCCTACAACCATTACTGTCTCCATGCCCACCCTGACCCTGACCCTTTCTGTTATCTGACCCATCTGTTTCATCCATTTTCATAGCTCTCCCCGCCCCCTTCATGAAACCTTCAGCTACCCGACTATCACCCTGGACCTGCCACTCTACTGTATTCCACTCACCCCTCCTCCCCCCCGCCCCCACTGTGACTATTTGCTTTGCTGCCCAGTACCCTCAGTTCCACTCTCAGGACCCCATCGTAGGCAGCACTGACCCCAAACTCTAGGACCATCTCTCTACCATCTTCACTGCCCAGAAATTCCCTCCCCAACCCAACCACAGGACCCCAGACACAACAATCAATGCCCTTCCCTCCATCCCACGTCACTGCACCCTTGTGTTCTCTCGCTGCTTTCTTCCTTGCCTCAAACAGTCTGTCTTCGTCTCGTGGACAGCCTCCCTCCTTTCCAGCTTTAGCTTTCCTCCCATGTCCAGCCCCTGCTCCACCCTACCCCACTTCGATCCTTAGCCCGCCTCCTGTGTCCAATCTCTGCTCCACTCTTCTACCCTATCCCTCCCCCTCCACCCTTAGCCTGCCTCCCTCCCTTCGCGCAGTTTGTCTACCGGCACCTGATCTGAGTCAAGAGACTGAGATTTGTGAGCAGTCCCCAGGAAGGCCAAAGTAGCTTCTACTCACTTCGAAGTCCAGGAAGAAGTCAAGCTCACCGGGTGTATGCCACTTAAACGCAGTTGCAAATGTGAACATTCTCATTTCTGACTGGTGGGTGACTTAATTTGGAAGGGGATCTTAATTTCGGCGAAGTAGCCTTTTAATGGGCATGCATGACATTGTTTATTGGGAAGCTCTTTTGTTGTCGGGAAGCTCAACCCGTTTTTAACCGACCTTCAAAGTCCCTAGAACATAATTCCTAAAGCTCCTACTGCTGGGAAGCTGACTTTTGACCTCCGGCTAAATTAAGTTGACTGCCCACCCAGCCTTCCGCTGCTGGTGGGAGTGGAAGATTCCACGCAGGCTTTCTCCTGACTGACGAAGAATCTCCTCTGACCTTCTTGTTCCACTGCCTTGAAAATCCAAAAAGGTTTGCAAAACTCCTCCAACAAGAAACGGTACATTACTCCCGCAAATTCTGCACTTGCAAAAGTATGTCAAAAGCACCTCACTTGAAAATTCGATGGTTAGACCTTTAAATAACATTAACGGGAGAGGAATCACTCATGCACATGTTCAGCTAGGCTTTTAGTTGGACTTTGTGGCAATCTGACGTGTAATATACCTTTAAGAAGAATGTGATGATGGAAGATGATGGAAGATCACATGATCTTAGTATCCAATAGCAGAATAGCGCGGGCTACCTTAGTAGTCAGTACTCAGTAGTCTAGAGTTAAAGTCTGTAATGTAGAGACAGGGTTTGAGTTGTAAGCACACAAGTGTAGCTGCTGAGTTCCTTTGTAAATAAATAGAATGTGCTCTACATAAGAACTATCTGCTGATCTACTCTGTCTATGGTACCAACTTGGCCATCCCGAAACAAATGTGTAGCCCAGACCCTTTAGTGCAACCAGACTAGTGACCAGGAGCCATCAAACTGGCGGCGGGGAAAAAGCAAGGAAGGATGAAAAAAAAGCAAGAAAAAGCAAGAAGGAAATCAAGTGAACCGAGATCGGGCCATATCTCGCATGATAATTGTAAGTAGAATTTCCGTCCTAATCGTTGAAGCAGTCCCCTGGAAACATACTGCAGCTTGGAAGAGTTGATCCTTTCGACCCAACCGATTGATCCCATTATGTTGAACGCCTCATGTTCTTTTTCCAAGCTAATGACATTGCGGGGGAAGGAGAAGAGGTGAGCAATCCTCTTATCCACATGTGGGAGTAAGACTTATGGATTGATTCAAAGTTTGATGGCACCCAGTGTCCCAGGTTTGAAAAGTTTTACCAGCCCAAGCCCTCGGTAACGATGCAATGATTCAAATTTAACTCAAGAAATAGAGCCCCAGGGGAGACAATTGTTTGTTATGTGGCAAGTCTGAAACTTTGCGAGTTTGGTACATCTATAAATGATATACTTAGAGATTGTTTAGTGTGCAGTATAAATGAAGAGACAATACAGAACAGATTACCGTCTGAAACAAATTTGGATATTCAGATGGTACTAGAAATAGCACTGGCCATGAAAAGCACAGTGAGGGACACGAAAGTCATACAGGCAGCACAAAATGGCACCATCCTCCATATTGGGCAGGGAGCCCCAGCCAAAAAGGGTGCAAAAATGCACATCTCTGATGAGAAGTGGGAAGCCACCGCTTGCAGGCAAATAAAAAGAAATGACTTAGCAGCAAAAACATGGAATAATGGTAACAGAGGTGGAAGTAGACAACCTTGTAATGAATGGAAGTTTTAAAAAATCGAACGTTTTTACTGTCATTGAAATGGACAATTCATGAGACATTGCAAGGATAGAATCAGGCAATTTTTCAATCAAAAGAAAAAACCCCATGAGATCCATAACATAGAAGAGCCTGAAGTAACAGATTCAGTAATTTATTCATTGTATAATTTAAAGGTAGGAAGAACAGAACTAATCTATGGCCAGGATTTTCCAGTCGTCGGGCGGACTTGGCGGGAGCGGGCGATCACCCGCCATCGGCTCCACACTGCAATTTCACGTGGGCGGGCCAATTAAGACCTGCCCTGTATGGATCACGAGCAATAGTGCTGAGAGCGCTACCTGTGCGGGCAGGGGGAGGAGGGACAGTCTGGTCCAGTGCTGTTTCGCGCATGCACGCGAAAGAACGCTTCAATCTCCCTGCCTCAGAGCTGCCTCAGGGAGATTGAAGCGCTCTTTAAAAAAAAATATAAGGACATTAACAATTTAATGAAATATGTCCCCTCATGTGACTGTGTCACATGAGATGGGACATGTTTTTATTTTCAAAATAAAGTTTTTGTTTCATCAGTATTAGCTTTAGGAAACCTCATCCTGCTCATGGATGAGGTTTCCTAAAAAACGTAAAGGCCACTTGGCTTTTTCGCCTGCCCACCAAATGTAAGGTTGGACGGGCAGCATAAAATTCAACTTAATTACCTAATTACTGGCCTTAATAGGTCTTTCAATTATCGGCGGGCACACAGCCGACTCCGGCGCGTGCCCGCTAAATGAACTGAAGGCAAAACCAATACCTTATGGAATGTGGGAAAAAGTAGATGGTATGAGTTCGCAATGACGTTGGGATGCACGCCCGACATCCTCGTGCGTCATTTTAAGTTCTGGAGCATCGGGCCCATACCCGCATGCCGAATGTAAAACTCTGCCCTATGTAAGAGTGAGGGTGAACGATAGACTTATCAGAATGGGGGTGGACACAGGAGTTTCCACTACGGTAATAGGTGAGCATACCTTCAAATACCTGAAACATGCAGAATGTAAATTAAATTTGGAAGAAACAGATGCCAAATTCAAAACTTACACGGGAGAAGACATCAAAATCAAAGGCATATGCAGGGTTACTGTACAGTATGGAAGCCAATCAGTAAAATTACCCTTGATGGTGGTAGCAGGTGAGGGGCCAAGCCTCCTTGGATGAAACTGGTTGAAAGAAATTACATTGGGTTGGGCTGAGATCTTCCAGCTCAGAGCCAGTAGGCTACATGAGCTACTACAAAAATATGCCTCAGTTTTCCAAGATGAACTTGGGAAGATCCAGGGTCTACAAGCAAAAGTTCATGTGGATCCAGATGCTATCCCCCGATTTATGAAGGCAAAACCAATACCTTATGGAATGTGGGAAAAGGTAGATGGCAAACTGGATAGTTTAGAGAAACTGGGAGTTATACAACCTGTGCAGTTCTCAGAATGAGCAGCACCAATTGTCTCCGTACTGAAACCCGACCAAAGCGTTCAAATTTGTGGAGACTACAAATTGACTGTTAATAAAGTGGCGAAGTTGGACAGACACCCTATACCAAAAATTGAAGACCTGTATGCTAAGCTGGCAGGTGGAACTGCCTGCACAAAGCTTGATATGAGTCATGATTATCAACAATTGGAGTTAGAGAAGGCCTCCCAGAAGTTTGTCACAATTAATACACACAAAGGGTTGCACTAATACACCCATTTGCCTTTTGGCATCTCCTCAGCTTGCGCCATATTCTAGAGAACAATGGAAAGTTTACTGCAGGGATTGCCTCACATCGTAGTTTATGTAGATGATGTTCTGGTGACAGGACTCACTGAAAAGGAGCATTTGGCAAACTTGGGAGAAATTTTGAAATGTTTCTCACAGGTGGGAGTGTGTTTAAAAGAAGAAAAGTGCATGTTTCAAGTGAAAGAGGTCATTTATTTAGGTCACAAGTAGAATCACAGGGCCTCCCCACCTTGAGGAAAAAGTGAGAGCCATAGAGAGGCACCAACGCCAAGCTGAAATCATTCTTGGGGATGATCAATTATCATGGACATTTCTTGCTTAATTTGTTGACAAGGACTGCCATCCTGTCTTACCTACTCAAGAAAAACCAACGTTGGTCTTGGCAAATGCTGCAGAAAGAAACTTTCATAAAGGTGAAACAACTATTACTCTCATCCACCCTATTAGTACATTTTGACCAAAGAAAAGAGTTAGTTTTGACATGTGACACATCTCCCTATGGAGTGGGAGCAGGGCTCTCCCATCGAATGGACGATGGCTCGGAACGGCCTATTGGATAGGTATCAAGAACGCTCAACACAGCGGGAAAGGGATACTCACAGATAGAAAAAGAAGGCTTGTCAATCATCTTTGGTGTCAAGCAATTTCACCCATATGTACACGGTTGTCATATTACTATCGTTACGGACCACAAGCCTTTGCTAGAATTGTTCAGGGAGGACAAGGCTATACCGCAAATAGCCTCAGCAAAAATACAGAGATGGGCATTGATCCTGGCAGTGTATGAGTGTACTTTCATGCACAGGCCTGGAAATCAGATTGCAAACACTGATGCACTTAGTTGTTTGCCTTTGAAAGAAAATGACGAGGATGTTCCAGTCCCTCAAGAACTCCTTTTATTATTGAACTTCTTAGGTTCATCACTGGTATGTGCTAGTCAGATCAGAGACTGGACAAGTTGAGACCCAGTCTTATCCAAAGTATGAGAACAAGTTCTTCACAGTTGGTCACAAGAACAGGAATCTGATGAAAGGAAACCGCGTTTTCACAGAGGATATGCGATAACCAGCCAGGATGGTATCTTACTGGGGGGGAGCTCGAGTGATTGTTCCTCCAAAAGGACGAGAGCCATTGTTAACAGAACTATGTATTGCACATTCAGGTATTTCCCGAATGGAGACCATAGCACGCAGCTATCTATGGTGGCCTGGAATGGATGGAGAAATAGAGAGCTTAGTGAGAAGTTGTATGCAGTGTCAGCAAGTGCAAAAGATACCTCCTACAGTTCTGTTACACCCTTAGGAGTGGCCATGAAGGCCATGGGTGCAATTATATATTGACTATCTAGGACATTTTATGGGAACAATGTATCTCCTTATTGTTCATGCTCACTCAAAATGGACGGACATATATGAGATGAAGTCACTGACATCTTCTGCTACAATTGACAAGCTATTTCAAAATTTCACCGTCAACAGACTACCAGAAGTAGTCATATCGGATAATGGGACGGCATTTACGAGTGCTGAGTTTCAATGGTTCATCAGCCTCAACAGTATCATTCATGTAAAAACTTCACCATACCAACCTTCATCAAATGGACTGACTGAGAGAGCGGTTCAAACATTCAAATCTGGCATGAAGAAATTAACTGGAGGCTCCATAGTGACCAAGCTAGCATGTTTTCGGACCATCCCTCACATGACAACAGGTTTCACACCTGCAGAATTGTTGATGAAACGCCGCCTCAGAACGAGATTGAGCTTAATAATGCCAAATTTACTGGGGTGGGGGGGTAGGTGGAAAGGAGTTAGGGAAGTCAGAAAACTGGATATGACGGGCATAGTCATGACAGAAAGTTTACCGTAGGAGAGAGGTATATGTGAAAAATTTTGGAGAAGGATCCAAGTAGTTATCAGGTGAAATAAGTACAATGATTCTTTCTTACCACATGAAAGTGGAAGGCCAAGTCATATGGCGACTTATAGATCATATAAGGAGGAGAGGAACAAAGTATCAGGAAACGATTCCTCCAGTGTTCATGACTGCGTCAATGTCTCCTGTTGAAAGAACTCAACTGAGTGCAGATGTGTCTGAAGGATCAGCTGTACCTGCAATAATTGAGGAAACAGATTTGCAGAACCTGATGTTTGGACAACACCAGAAAAGGAGGTTCATGACAAATCATTTGAAGCTGTAGAGCTGAGACATTCTACATGCATAAGGAAACCCCCCAGAAAGACTGAATTTATAAATTACTTATCTGCATAAATAATTTGATATTTTGATAAAAATTATAATTGTAACTAAGAAGTATTTCTGAGTGAAGGGGGAGGGATGTGGTAATCTGATGTGTAATATACCTTTAAGAAGAATGTTATAATGGAAGATCACATGATCTTAGTATCCAATAGCAGAGTAGCATGGGCTACCTTAGTAGTCAATAGTCAGTAGTCTAGAGTTAGAGTTTGTAATGTAGAGACAGGGTTTGAGTTGTAAGCATGCAAGTGTAGCTGCCGAGTTCCTTTGTAAATAAATAGAATGTGCTCTGCATATGAACTGTCTACTGATCTACTCTGTCTATGGTACCAACTTGGCCATCCCAAAACAAACGTGCAACCCGGATCCTTTGGTCCAACCAAACTAGTGACCAGGATCCAAAAGACTTGCATGGTCCAAAATGGCAGGTTGTTCATCAAATTAGCATTAGGGACTGTTGATGTTACAACCTGTTACTCTGTATGCTTTCTGCACATGCATGGCTAGCAATGCTAGCACCCTATCTCATGCCAGAGGTGGAAGGATGCATTCCAGTACCATTGTTTTACTTCAGGACTACTATAGCACCAGCATCAGTGGCACTATGGAGTCCAATTTGCAGATTCATTATCCAAGTAATATGTGCTCTCCTACCAAAATATTTCATTCTTGTCTATATTGAAATTTATTTGCCAATTAATTGACTATTATGCAAATTTATTAATGCCTTCTTGTATTTTGTTGCATTCCTCCTTTGTATTAACTATAGCCTCCAATTTAGAATTTGCACTCCTGGTTCCTGAGCCCAACATTGAAGTAAATTATGAACCACAGAGGTCCCAGCAATGATCATTTTGAAACTCTGCCTCTCATCGTTGGTGTTAATTAAGACTATCTGGTTAACAGATTGTACACAAATTTGATTTGCTATGGATTCTTCCCAATTTAATCACAAGGAGACGAATAACCAGAAGCTTCTAAAATTATAAAATTTTAAGTGCTATCTCTTTCTTACAGTTTCAGTCATGGTTTAGTTGGAGTCAGAGTTTGTGGCTTCAAGTCCCACTCCAGAGACCTGAGCACAAAAATCTAAACTGACATCTCAGTGTAATAGTGAGGGAGTGCTGCATGGTTTGAGGTGCTATCTTTCAGATAAGATGTTAAACTGAGGCCCTGTCTGCTCCCTCAGGTAGACGTTAAAGATCCTGTGGCACAATTTTGAAGAAAAGCAACTGAATTATCCCCAGTGTCTTGGCCAATATTTATTCTTCAATCAACATCATTAAAACCGATTGGCTGGTCATTATCACATTGCTGTTTGTGGCTGTTTGCTGTGTACAAATTGGACTGCCATGTGTTCTACATTACAACAGTGACTACATGTCAAAAGTTTTGCATTGGCTGTAAAGTGCTTGGGATAGCCTGAGATCCTGAAAGGTGCTATACAAATGTCTTTCAGAGCCATAGATAATTCAGCCAACATTTTGAAACTTTGGTGGCAAGCTGGAATAGAGGAGGTCCATTGCTTCCTCTAGGAAAACATTCCTGCTTCTCCTGACCCACAAGGAAACATGACTTTCAAAAAAGCTTACCTTGTGGGGCCTCTTCTCACCCTGGCTGCTGTTCCTGGTATAGTTTTCCTGGCAGGGAAGCCACAGCCTAATTTGAATATTTAAAGTGGCCCTTGCTGGCTTAGGGCTGGTTTCATGCAATTTGAAATCCGGATCAAGGTGGGAAAAGAGTGAGCAAGTGCCCCGCTTCATTTTAACTACCCCCCTTGCCCTGTTGTTTAAACAAAGTGAAATTTGCCTGTTTTTTTCTTAAATTTAGATGTTTTACTGTTTTCAGTCTATTTTTACTGTTAAATATGTGACAGTCCATTGTTACATTTACCCAACACTATCTATAACAAAATCGAGAAATATCTTTCCTGTAAATTTTAGGAGTCATGCGTGATGTTGTATTGCAACACTACTTTCAAGATACCGCAGCAACAATTTATATTTATTTTAACCATGTTTCTTCCATGAATATTTGAAAAAGGAAAGATATATTACAAGAAACAAAAGGTTACAGCAGAAATTAATGTACTTTCTTTCATTTGTTTCTTTTCAGCTAAAACTTCCAAATCATATGGTAGACTAATTAGATCTGCTGGGTGACAGCACAATGATTGCTCTACAAAACAGGTAGCACAAATGTTGCTTATGGCAATTATATTCTCCCTGTGACAGTGCTTTCTATGCAGTGGAAGTGTGATAGAGCTACTTTACATATACAGTATTTTCACCACCTTGATCATCTTCAGCTTTGCTTCTTGTCACATTTCAACAGTCCCTATGCACCTTCAGTTTTCAGGAGTTTAGAACACCTAGTCACATCCTAAGTGCATATTTTTTTCACTTTCAAGAAACAACAGCAATTTCATACCCTTTACATATAAGATGGAGAGAAAATAAATCCCTGTGCTTGTCTCATCTTGGCTGCTTTTCTGAAGGATCTGATGTGAAAGTATGCATGCAGCATAAACAGACTTTTAGCTACTAAACTGCCAACAAAGAATGTTGATGTTTTAAAATTATGGGCAGTGCTGGGCTTTCAAAAGCCATACTTCTAAACAGAATTATTTATGAAGGATAAAATGAGCACTTAATGCTGCAATATTACACAGCATAAGAGATGCTGATGAATGGCAAAACTGATAATTTGTTTTTCTTCTCTTATGCAATATTTGCCTATTAGCAAGTGTCCATTGATCGATGATTTAGGGAAACTACCGGGCAAGAATATATTGTCATTAGAAAACAAAAAATAATATATTACTTTAAATTTTAAGGTTGATTATATTTGAATACAAGATGAAATTGTATCACTAAAATCCTGAATTTATCAAGGGCATTGTACTGTTCTAACTAGATTACAAAATGTAGCATTTCGTAAATCAGGATTACAGATACACTTTAGCAAAGGATCTGTTTTAGTTTTTGCACAGCTTCTTATGGTGACAAACTCTAATAACTGTCATGTTTATTTTGTCAAATCCATATTATGTTAGCAAGTAGAAAATTTAATCTGGGATCCAGAATGAACAATTGCATGTTACACTTAAATGTCTAAGCATTCAATGAATCAATGTCATGCTTCAATCATGAATTTTACATACGGGTACCCTAGTCTTTATACATTTTTTCCATCTTTTTTTTGATCAACTTCTCTGGGTTGCTACGGCACATTGTAGAAGCTCCTTATTTTGTTGGGTTTTTTGACAGCTGTTGCATGATAAATCAGTATAATAAATCTTCCCCACCCTTTTTTTATCATTACACTCTAGGAACCATGTTAGGTTTATTCATTTCGTATTTTACAATTCCTTTTCTCCATGTGTATGTGTTTGTGCTGTATATTAACATGTATTTTGTAAGAGCAATAGCGTCAAGAGGACACATTCTTTGGTTGCTGCAGTCTGAGTGTTTCCTGTAAACAGCTGGTTCTAAGTATTTTTTTCAGGAGCTGATCTTTGCTACTTCTTCATAAATATCTCTTCATTGTATAATCCGCTAAACAACTAAATTACATTTTTATACTTTATCCATATTAGCAACTGCAACTGTTTCCATTGCACTATAGCAAGTACTATTTAATGCGGCCTGAACTGCTGCCTTTTTTATATGAGCAGTAGGCTTTACCAATGATGAGGTACACAATAGGGATACACTATTCTGATTTCATAAAGATTTCAATTACCTTCCAATTGTATCTTTCCTTTTTAAGACAATTGGTTTTAACCAAAAGTAAAACATAGTGATTAAGAGTTTCTGCATATTCCTGTTGATTGGCAATCTGCGCTTATGCCCTCTATGTTTAATCAGCTGTTTGTATGTAATCATTGTTTAAACATTTCAGAAAATTGTTCAGTACACTTTTTGTGTTCTGCTTGACATACTGACAGATTTCCAATCAGTAACAGATGCTTTTTCACACAGATATTAGTGACACTGGCATCACAATAATGTGGTAACGTCTTCCTTCTACTGTAGTAAAGCTGCCAACTCTCAACCTACAATTTTTTATAGAGTTCCTCTATGACCTCACCTGAGCCAATGTGCACCCTAAGAACTATGAGCTACACCTAGAGGGGTAATATATTGAGTTTAATAGGAAGACAGTTAATAACCTTTTTTTTCCCTCGTGCACTATCAATCATGGCTGTCACCAGTCTGCTGAATCAAAGCAAAAGTGTTCTTCACAGATGACTGATTAGAAACGCAAAATCACAAGATCCATCTTCATGGTCACTTTTATTATAGTCATTTTTAAACTGACAGCAACCTGCTCTGTTTCAGCAGAGTGGGCATCACAAATAGTGTCACTCAGTGCAGCTGAGCATAGGAAGATGTGTTTCGGTTAATGCTAAAAAATAATTGGGCCTGCAGCCCTTCACAGGCCCATTCAAGAGTTTTCCGCATTCAACATATTTTCATTACACTCTGCTGACTGCCATTTTTATAGTGCAATGGTAACTAGAATTCGTTCTTCTACATTCTATTTTCCACTGTTTACTTTCAGTTTGACTAAATCCACAGTCACTGAAGTCCACACTGCTGTAACAAATCTTATCAAAATGGAAACAATAATAATGTCCCATGGCATAGGATTAACTAAAGTAAGGAGAGAAAGGACTATATTTCCTTTTTTATACTCGGTATTGCTTTACTCTATATTTCTCTGGTTTCTTATTATCCATGTTAGAGCAAGTTTATAACATAACAGTTCCTGTTTTAAAAACAAAACAAAAACAACTATTTCTGCACTAGTCAATAATCCTTTCATTTGCCCTTTAAAAATATACTACTAAACAACACTCTCTGTGAGGAATCTCCTTTGTTCTCTGTATCAAATTCATGACCATGAGGATTTTCATAAAGGCATTTAAAGGTTCAGGCTATGTCATTGCAAATCATATTCAGCGCACGGTGAAGTGGAAAACCTTTCTACGCCCTAGCACAATAATAAGCGCACAATAATAAGCTACAAAAAGCAGCAGCAACAGAAATCAATAAATACCAAAAAAAATAAGGATAACAGGACCACTTTAATGATAAACAGTGTGAATTAAGAACAGTTCCCTTGAGTTTTCAGTAAAAAGCCTGATTATTAACATACTTATGCTGTGGAGTATATTTTAACTCTGAAATGAATATGATGTATAATTAGAGAATAGGTTAAATAAACTGGACAAAGTGCTGATAAGCAGGAGCTAGAACAAACAAGTAGGCAGGCCCATGCATATCTAATCAAGGTCCAGCTCTTTTATAAGCTGTTATAATTTCTCAAAACAACGTTCAGCCTAATCTCAGTTGAAGATAATCGGTGTCTGATGATAAAGGATGACAGCAGTGCTTCTTTTTCCAAAGAGAATGTACAGCATCTATGGCTTTTTTCACTGGTTTGCAGGATCATTGATATGCTAATAGTAATTGACATTGGTTCAAAAATCACCTGAGGTTGTGTGAGTCTCAGAATAAAATTATATGCATAAGAAAAATATGTAGCAAAAAGCAAGCAGAATTTTACTTCCTCGGCTAGTAATTTAAGATTTTAATAATTATTGTAAAAAGATCTGACATCCTTTTGAAAACAGCAGTCTCAGATGTTAATACTAGATTAAAAGCTTAAACGATGGCTTTTTGTCCGTTGCTGGCCTCATTCAAATCTTATGTTTTAAAGGCTATCATTAATATAGAGGCTGGAAATAAGGATGAGCACAAAAAGGAGAAAGCATTCTGTGACTTTGACAACAAATCTTGCACCCACATGATGTTGGTTTTTCTTATGGAGAAGGTTATTCAGTCATAGTTATGTTTTTTCATTCTGAAACTCTTAATGTTATTGAAATAAATTTTGTTCCATCCCTACATCCAGATTTTATCCTGTAGTAGTTATACCATTAGATATAGGAGTAATCTAGAGACAAAATGCATAGCTGCATTGAATCCAATGGAGCCAACTTATGTGGGTTTGGACTTCATGCGGTATTACTCAAGATAAAAACAAAAACATTCATCCTTTATTGGGATATTCACCTCTAACTATCCACTTTATTGTAAAATTTATAATTTATGTGGTATAATAGATGGCTGAATTATAAGACTATAGTTCAATTGAAAAATATCACAAGCTGTGAGACCAAAGCATGAGGTCTTTCTATAAACTTCAACGGTAGCACAAGATTGAATTACAGTTGAGAACTCGCAATAAGCTATTTGTTATTTCATACTATACATTTTCAATTATATTTCTGTTTTCTGATATTTTTCACCATATCTGCAGCAGGCAAGTTAAATGTGAGTACGGGGTCAAAGGTAATACTAGCAGGAGGTCTTCTAAATTCTCTTGAACAAGTTTCACACCCTGTAGCCACACTGGCTGCCTGCCTGAGGAAAAAGCAGCTGAAGAGTGAATGTCTAGTAAGTAGGAGATTGGGGGGGTGTGGGGGGGTGGGGAGGGGGGGGGGGGGTGGCGGGGGGGGGATGTTGGGGGCAGTCATGGGGGTACTGGTGGGGGGAGGTGACATGAGTGTGGGTTGATTCAGATATCAGGGAGTGGTGAGCATTTGGAGATTGTGAGGGGGGATGATGGATCAGAGATTGATGGTGGGAGGAGTTGAAAACCAAGGTCTGAATATGGGGTCCGTCAGGAGATTAAATTGTTGGGCTTGGAAGGAATACTCCTGCTCTTCTTGGCCCACAAGCAATGCTGCAAATGTACTTACTTCATAGATATGGCCCTTCTTGTCTTTTATCTGCTTGGAGCCTGGGGAACCCAGCCTCCATGAATTAAAAGTAAATTTTCTATTAAAATGGAGGCATGCAGCCTCCTTAAAAAAATTCAGTGACCACGGACCACTAGAGAGCAGATTGGTTCCTCCTCCCCTCTATTCCACCTCCATTAAAACAGGAACTGGGCATTTGGGGATGGGTTGGAGTTTGAGGTTCTTAAAGTTTTTACTTCCTACACTTATTGTCAGCTTGCTTTTTAAAATAAATATATATAAATCACCCAGGATCTTGGGCCATTGGAGACTGTTCCAGTTTGTTAGATTTTCCCACTTCCAATTTTATCTGTCCTGCTCCCTGCACCCTTAGCTATTTGCACCTTCTCTGAATTATATATGTTTTTAATTTCTCTCATTCTGCCACTATTGTCTCATATTTGTATCACTGCAGCCATTTAACCATCTCTCTTTTCCATTTCAGCAGATTAAACAACTTTCTACGCCTCCTCTTGTATATGTGCATCTTCCCTTTGTTCTGTTTATTCTTAATTGCTGTCATTCTGCAATTTCATCCTGATCTAATGAAAGGTCCACACCTTTAACGTTATTGTTAATGTTACACCTGAAATGTTAACTCATTTGCTCACTCCATAAGATCTAGACTGATCTATTAAATGTCACTGACATCTTCTGTTTTAACTTCAGAGTTCCAACATCTATGATTCTTTGTTTTTTGTTTGTAGTGTTTAAATATGATTGTTGTACAGGTGGCATAATTGTGGGTTTGAGAGTAATAAAACTGAATCTGTTATTTGATATAAGGCAGCAAATTATCATGTTCTAACTTATTAACAGCACTAGATTAGTTAATTTAGTTATTTCTTCTAAATTACAAAAGTAAATTCAGAGCTTTTCACAAAATAAAATATTAATTCAGCCATATTCAAATAAAAATATTTTCGTACAATATCCTTTTCATATTGCACACACTCTGTGTGTAAGTATCTGCACGTGTACTTTGTGTGATATTAATATATGCCCGAATTAGTTACATTTACAGTGCAATGTTCAGCACCATTCGCGACTCCTCAGATACTGAAGCAGTCCATGTCCAATGCAGCAAGACCTGGACAATATCCAGGCTTGGGCTGATAAGTTGCAAGTAACATTCACGCCACACAAGTGCCAGGCAATGACCAACTCCAACAAGAGAGAATCTAACCATTGCCCCTTGACATTCAATGGCATTACCATTGTTGAATCCCTCACTATCAACATCCTGGGGGTTACCATTGACCAGAAACTGAACTGGACTAGCCATATAAATACAGTGGCTACAAGAGCAGTCAGAGGCCAGGAATCCTGCATCGAGTAACTCACCTCCTGACTCTCCAAAGCCTGTCCACCATCTACAAAGCACAGGTCAAGAGTGTGATGGGATACTCTCCACTTGCCTAGATTGGTGCAGCTCCAACAACATTCAAGAAGCTTGACACCATCCAGGACAAAGCAGCCCATTTGATTGGCACCCAATCCACAGACATTCACTTCCTCACCACTGATGCACAGCGGCAGCAGTGTATGCTATCTACAAGATGCAAGGCAGGAACTCACCAAGCCTTATTAGGCAGCACCTTCCAAACCCATGACTGCTACCATCTAGAAGGACAAGGACAGCAGACAAATAAGAACACTGCCACCTGGAAGTTCCCATCCAAGCCACTCACCATCCTGACTTGGAAATATATCACCATTCCTGTCACTGGGTCAAAACCTGGAACTCCCTTCCTAACAGCACTGCGGGTGCTACACCACATGGACTGCAGCAGTTCAAGGAGGCAGCTCACCACCACCTTCTCAAGGGCAACTAGGAATGGGCAATAAATGTAATTTAAAATCCATGCAGTATTTGTTATATGTGAGAGCCTAATGCACACTTCTATTGAGATCATTATAACATATGTATTTAAATATACCTTTTGGCCATGCCATTGAAAGTTTGATTTGGTTTCATAATTTCATTTTATTTGTGTTCTGAAGTAGTTGTTCCAAGTTTTAAAACAAGATATTTCCAAAGAGTCATAACTCTCTTAAAAACCAGAAAGGAAATTCAAAGGGCCGCATGCAATTTATTTTTTTCAAATATTGCAGTGGTGGCATTCCTTTAAAGATAGAAACATAGGGCAGAATTTTTAGTTTGGCATGTGGGTGCACACCCAACCTGCTTGAGTGTAAAGTAGCGTGTGATGACGTTGGGCCAGCGTCTTGACATCATCCCACACTTGTGCGATATTTCAGTCGGTAGGCGCACACAAAAGTTGAAAGCGTGCCCGCCGACAATTAAGAGGGCAATTAATCCCATTAAAGTTCCAATTGTTTCCGATTTCTCGTGGTCTGTCCAACCTATGGGCGAATTGGCCAGGCGGGCTTTGCATTTTTGATGAAACCTCATCCGAGGGCGGGATGAGGTTTCCATTAATAAATTTAAAAAATAAAAATGTATGGACAGAATTTTCATCATCTCTATGTTCAGGTGACGGATTCCAATGCGTGGACATTTTTTTCCTGATTTTAAAATCTTTATTTATTGGTTTTAAATTCTTCAGTTCCCTGAGGCAGCTCCCTGCCTTCAGGGAGCTTTCATTCGCGCTTCCCCCGCTCCTGTGCCTATGTCAGCACCCATCCTCCTCCCACCCCCACCCTGGCAGTGCTGTGCATTTCAGTGCGTGTTTCACACTGGCTAGCCTTTAATTGGCCAGCCAGTGTGAAATTGCAGTCGGGAGCCGATCGCCCACGGATTGCACCCGCACGCCAACCTAAAAATCCTGCCCATTGTACATGAAATTCTATTAGATTGAAGAACTAAACTTGTTTAGCTACCGAGTTACTGGAACACCACTTTTCTACAGCTGCCTTTACCTAAACCAACCGAAACAGTCATGGGTGAAATTTCCGGGAGTGGGGGGAAGGAATGGGGTGGAGAGTGGTTTGTTGGGATGTGGGGGGGGTGGTGTGGGGCATAGTCCTCATGTCCCCAGTCGAAAAATCAGTTGCTACCATGCCGACTTTAAAAGGGGCTGCCCCACAGTGATAATATGCTAGGGATGGCCTTAACAGGGTGAGAATGAGACTTCCGCCCCTCAGACACAGAGAGTCCTATCCTCAAGAGCAGCCAGTCAACCTTGTTGGCGGCTGCTGAATAGTCCCAGCAATGCCAGAACACAGTGGTGGCCCCTGCTGGGACTATAAGGAGTCCTGAGAAGAAGGAAGATGGATACAGGACTTCGAGAGACCAGGCGGGGATGCACAAAAGTGGGGGGTACCATCTTGTGTGGGGGTGCCCTGATGGGAACAGGGACCCCCCTCACTCCAAAAGGAGGTACCCCACTTCCTTCCCACCTTTTAGCCGAGCTGTTCAATCCGCAGGCTAGGCTATCTTCCTTCTGCTTCCCCTGCCCAAGGCATTATGGCAACTTAAGGGCCTCAGAAGAACAGCTTGGGGGTTGGGGGGAAGGTGGTGCACTGGCCACCCACTTTATTTTACATGCCCCCCTGCCTTCAAATGCAGCTGTGGGGTCTGTAAAATTCCCCCTCCCTCTGCCAATATCTTGGAGCTTTTCTACAATTAGCACTTCAAACACTTCAGTGCCAGACACCTTCAGCCACTATGACCAGAATAATCATGGGGGATGAGGGGTTGGGGGATGGGGGGGCGGTGAGGCACATGGCTTTCCCCCTCCTCCCCCCACCTCAGAAACAAAATCTGATTGGCTGGAAGCCGTCAGTCCCGGCAGCGCCAAGAGTGCATTCGTGGGTGCTGCCGGAATTGCAACGAGTAATAAGGAGAAGGTCCAATGGATCCTGGAGACTGGTAAGTCCAGGGTCATGGGCAGGGAGGGTTTAGGAAGTTTAAAGAGGAGGGTGGAGTGGCGTGGTGGGTTCAAGGCAACAGATGGGTAGGAAGAAAGGAGGGGTTCTATCTTAGAGGAGGGGTTGCCCCCAGATCCGTGAATGGCAACCCCAAAGATAGGATGCCCCCTTCCTTCCCACCCTTTGAAGAATTATTTTTAAAAAAATCAGTCTACCCACTCCCGCCCGATTGCTCATGTCAGCCGTTTTATAGTGTTGGCAACGTATTATTGGGGCCAATTGGTTTGGCAACAAGCCTAACTGACCCTTGATTATCAATTCAAATATGGCAGGTGGGCTGCCAATTTCGATGCCTGCTCACCACGCCCCCCACCACCCTCATATTATGGGAGTGAGCTCGGGGTGTGAAGGCGGTGGTGTGGGCACCTGCCCCATTTTACGTGACCCACCCCACTGAATACACGCCTGGCATGGGCAGGTAAAATGCAGCCCAATATCTGACAAACAATGTATTCAAATAAAAAAAAGATTTGTAATATTCAGAATTATAGCCTCTCAACTCTACTTAGTACTGCACCAGTGATATAACTGCATTAAGCAAATCAAAAATGGCTGTAATGTTCATTCAGAAAATGAAAACAACACTGACAACACTGCATTTGAAATGTACTAAAGATTCCTCTACTACACCTGCCTTTCTGTTTGTGTGCACGCTTGTTCTTGTCCTCCCACGTGCAGGTTTTCTGAGGAACTTAGCATGTGCTGTTGAATCTTTGGGAAAGCCGCCTCTGAGTTCCTGACTTATATTGAAGAATTGGGAGATCTATGGGTAGGCCCAGCTTGTCTCGCTGCTACTGCAGTTCAGAACCTTGGCTCCCCCTTAGTGATCTTTAGAGGAAGAAAAAAAGAAAAAATTGTAGAGATCATTTAAAATGCATAAGTGGAGTTTTGGAAAAAAAGAATCTTGCACTTCCAGTACGGTTTTATTTTCCATAGCCCTTAATGGAAACTATGCTAGATCTGAACGGTTGCACATTCAGTTAAATTTCCCATGACATTTAGTTTATTCAAGTAAACAAAAATATTGACAGTGTCAAAATAACGGTATAGTCAGGCTTATTAGCTACATTAATAAGTTGATAGCTGTAAAACATAGTAGCATAAAAGTCTTAAATAATTCACTAGAGCAAAGCAAGGCATTTTAAGCACAATAGATATAAAGATAATAAGTAAGGTTTTCATTATTAAAATTGCAATATCCCTTTTCTCTGGCATTCACAATCCACTTTACAGCCTTCAACAGTTTCTTCATGCAAACCAATATATAAGCCTTCAATCAGATTTTGAAAAATTCACTCTGAAGCTAACGGCAGCCTTTTGAGACACTGAAAAGCTGGTAGCCAATGTTTCTCTAGAGATTGCAAAAATTACTTTAAAGTTATCCATTCCAGCTTTTAATAACCACCATAGTGAATACTGTAGCCGGTATAAGTTAGAATATTGATACAGGCAGGACACAAAAATTACATCAAAATATGACTTAAAACAAAAAAAACTATATAAGATGTTTCTATAGTTGCTATATGATCTTAATGGAGTAATTGTACTGAATAACTAAACAATCTAATTTCTCCAATTGTACAGTATCTCAATCATGATAAACTTGGTTAATTTTGTTCAAAAGTGTTTTGAGATATTTGTGTCTGTAAAATAGATTGCGATCTATTGAGTCAGATTATTATTATTTTAAAATTTCCAAAACTGGGTTTAAAAACATTATTTCCCCCCCTCACCCTTGAAGGAAGATGTAACAAAAATATTGTTCCATGTAATATTTAAAAGTGCAATGTTTCTAGCTTACTGATATTTAAGGAACACAGAATAGGTATAATTGCATGATGATATTGTTTTATTGAGCTCTTTGGCAACATACTGGTGGTTATTTCTTTCATACCTGCCGTGGCTGCAGTCTAAATATTTAGCCCTTATAATCTCTGAAATAAACATTTTGAAAAGCTAAGCTATCACAGAAGAAATGATATTTTTGTTTTAAGTATACATTGTAAGTAGATTACTTTTCTTTGGTGTCTTTATTGTACAATTTTTCAGGGCTTATAATACTTGCACTTGAACTCCAAAAGGTAATTTTACTTCACAATATGCCGAAAGGCTCTGGAATATAATAAAGTACTGAAGTGATGCTTCCATTAAATCTCCTCTTTCATTCATTTTTTATCATGATTATTTCTCAACAATTACAACTTTGTTCGGTGCTTTATACTTGAGGGGAAAGGAGAAAATAATTGATTTTAATAATTATGATAGTACTCTTAACATTTTAACCTAAAAGTGAAAGTAAAAACAAATATTGCAATAACAAAAAAACTATAGATGAATATTGTGATATTTGATGGCAACAGTAGTCTCAGCAAAAGCTTGCAATGTCAGGCAGAGCTGCATACTGTACTACCTTTAATGCACTGACTAGGACTTGGTAGGTACCTTTAAAGAATAACTTGACACCATGTGCAAACAGTGAAATCTAACAGTATTGACTAAATTAGGTTCACTGATTTGTACTGAGGCTAATATCTTCTTTAAACACTTCCCCGTAAATTGTCCGTATAAAGTCATTGAAAGCTATTCCTCAGGACAGTCTTGCTGTCTGGCTACCTGCCGGAGTGAGGAAGGTAATCAATAGAAGGAAATAGAGATGAGCATGAGACTTGAAGGTTTCAGAGCAGTTAGTACTGATAAAAGCAGACGGTGTCAATATTTGGGAATAACACAGCATTGGGATAATAGACAAAAGAGGAGTGCATATGTTGCAGTGTTCAAACAGGGACAGAATTAATGCAGAGGTACCAGATGTTCCCTGAGGCAATGTAAGACTGTGTCTAGTGCAGGTAATACGGGAGTTCTGTGAAAAACAGCACCCTTGAACTGTATAGATTTTTCTTTCTAGCAGATATATATGATACCCATTCAGGAATTTAAAATTTAAATCCAATGCAATCTATGATGAATGGGTTTATACCATATTGAGCATGTACTTTTTCCATCTTTATATTTGCATGACAGTACTGAAAATAATGTTTCCTCTGTGGCTGCCATGAAATTTAGGCTGAACACTCAAAGATTCAAAATTATAATGACTGAAAATGATTTTCTTAAATTAAAGTATAATTACCAAAAAAATAGTTTCAACGGAAATAAACACCCTGGACAGTTGTTTTAATTTGGGTAAGGTAATCTATCTAATCATTTTATCAATTTCCAGGGCTCAAAATTGAAACAGCTGATGTTAAATATCTATTAACTTGATGATTTCAGGCAAATTGGAGCAGCAAGGTGAATTCAATAGGGAAAATGGTTTCAGTGTTATTGTCAGCTGAAGGAGAAGGTCCTGTCCTACTGTGCCGATCCTACGGTTGATGGAACATGACATCATCTGTCATCAAGAGTAGATACTTGGGTAAAAGATTGGGTGTTTGAGATAGCAATACTGGATTCTGTCTTTTAATATATTTTTAGTATTAGAGCTAAAGTATACTAGTATAAAGTATTTTCTATAGGAGTAGGTTGAGCGGATAGTTAATCTAGAAAACTAAGACAGGGTTTAATGCTAATTTAGGAATGATTGACTTAATATTGGGAAACATCATTTTTTCTTTAAATATATATTAAATGGAATAATTGAATGGCATTACGTAGATTCTTTACTTCAGAAGTTGCTATTAATTCATATTTTAAAATATAATTACAAGATTTGGAGAAATGTTGCTATCAGTCAGTGTTATCATGTTTAACCAATTAATTCAGTTTAAGAATAAACCAGAGAAATCATCCAATGTGCATCTGTTTAAAACTATACCTCGAATGATTCTCATTGCACAAAGAATTTGAAATATAAGGCAGGTACCCTAAGTGCCTTTACTGTTGGAGGGATATTAATATTTACAATGCAACATCTTATTTTGCAGCATATGTTAACCTTACAACATCAACTTCTCATAAAAGGCTCATTCATTATCAAGTACTTTACTTAAATCTGAGGAAAAAGTCTTTCAAAAGCACTTCACAATTTCATTTAGATTTTTTTTTCAGATCTGTACTGCAAATAATTTGCTAATATTATGCCACTTCTATCTTTTGTCACACTTATATACCAGAAAATTGGTTCCATTTCATATCTGGTCTCTGTTGAATTAATACCACCTAGTGCAAAGGATGAGTACGATGTTGAGGAAGAGTGAATTTGAGGTCTTTTGTGGAAAATGCACATACACTTCCAGACATCTGAACATTTGAAAGTGGCTTATTATGCATTTAATGCAGAAAATAGGTTTGAATACAAAAATCTCATGTGTAATTGCAACTGATTTCTTTTCGTTTGAAAATATAGCATTCCTCTTCTAATGAGTTGAAGGCTTTTATCATTCTTTTTGCTTGGAGAAATATTAAGCATCTTTCAAATGATTTGTACATGTTTCATTTTAAATAATCAGTATTTGAGCTGATGAAGAAAGGGAAATACATTTATTATATGCTTGTGTAAATTAAGTATGGTCCACTTTTATTCATGATTTTCTTGCTTTATTGGGATTCTAAAGAATGAAACGGAAAGGAATCAAAATTAGGTACATTACAAGGTAAGACTAAGTTAGGATTTTGTACTATTGCAATTAAACACGAGCTTTGATTTGACTGTGGTGCTTGTTTATTCACTTGTGCATTCTGCACAGGTAATATAGGATAGTAATGATGTACTGCCCAGTAATACTAGAACACAACAGGAGAAATAAACATGAAAGCTACTGCTTTCTAAAAAATAGCATTGAGTGAACTGGCTCAGTTAATGCACTGAACAAAAGTTAATGCATATTTCACAGTGGAAACACTAAATGCCTCTCAATAATTGCATTAGGCGTAATCATGAAACTGCTCCTATGCATGTTTTATGTATGGTTCAGGATAAGTGAAAAATAAAAACCCAAAGAGTTTTTCTGATTTGGGGTGGAATGTGAAGAGACAGCCTGATAGGGTAGATTTATGGCAGCTGGTAAGAAATGGGGCTTGCAAAGGTTATGGCATGCATAGAAAAAAAACTATGCGCTGTAAGCTGCTGATTTACGTTGACACATATCCAGATGAAATTCTTGTTTGTAAATTGCCTGGAGTGGTCATTTTGAGGCTGTACTTTATGAAGTGTTTGACATCTTAGACAATATACATAACTGCTCCATGAACGAGTATGCAAAGATATTAACTACATTTACTGGTGCATGTCTGCATATTCACTTTTATAACTGTGGGATATATTGATTGAACATTGAGAGAACTTTCCTAATTAGGTTATAGTTCTATGCTGCCTCGAATGCGCCTTTCATTTTTTCATCAGGTTCCTTATACCCACATCTGGTGATCCAGGCTCAAATATATCAGAAAGTATAATACATGCATGTTCAATGTCATAGTGTTTTATTACAAGTGACAAAGATTAAAAAAGGCAGACAGTATGTTTCTGAGGTTGGGGTTTGGGCTACTTTGTCAAAGCAATGTGAGGGTACTTAACTTTTCTACTGACCCAAATCATGGTTTAGTACTGTCACTCAATACAAACATGAGAAAAGGACATTATTACGGAGCATACTTGAAGATCCACCACAATTTACGTGCAATGTTTAATCTTTTCAAGTTTGGAAGTAATAATATTCAATGTAACTAAGTAAAATCCTTTTTGTTTACTCCATTTGGATTATTTCTCTTTTTATGACACTATTTCAATCATATATACATAGCAGTTTAACATAACTAACAATGCTAAAATAACAGAAATCTCTGAAAAGTCTTTGCAATTTTACCATAATATGTAATGATTAAAGTTCCTTGAAAACCATCAGAACTTTGCACAAAGCCTGAGGCAGTTCTAAGTGATGGGTAAATTGTCAAAAATTCAACCCTACTGGGGCTGCCCAGTTGTTCAAGTAGTTGAGCATTTGGCTTTCAGCCAGGAGGTCCTATGTTCGAGTTTCAAGTTGCCTGTCATTCAAGCTCACTGGCTACAACTCTGCAAGTTTTCTCACTTCTCAGTCAGGCCACTAGATGGGATGGCATGTGATAGTGAGAAATTATTCTCGGGCTGAGAAATATGACTTAGTCTAGATGTTTCAATTTGAATTGTACAAATAAAAAAGACAATTCTTTTACATCAGTTAAGATATACCAAAACAAATGTTCATGTTCCTTCAATAAAAGCAACACTTTGATTGTGAAAAACTATACAGTAAAATCACTAACATTTATTCACTATTCTAGTAGTGTTCTAGTAAATAAAGTATACTTTTTATTTTGTTTTAAGGACTTATAAGTACATCCAATTTTAGATGAACACTGATAGATTTTCAAAATGCCTTTTTTTAATGACCAATACTTGATGCCTGAATTCTGAAGGATTTCTAACCACATTTGTAATTGCACTATTCTCCTGTATGTTTTATTCTTTTAAACTTTTGCACTGCAGGAATAATTTCCTTTGAATTCATGTAGTTTGCCTCAGGACCATTGTTAATTAACACAGAAGAGTAACTTATAAAGTGAATAAAATAGGGTAACTACTATTCTACATTACCTCCAGGAGAATGCCACTGTTTAATGTGGACAGAAAGGCTGTTTTGCATAAAATGACCCCTTAACTGTTCTGCACTAAGAATAACATATTTTTCTTCCTTTCTTTTTTTTGGCATTGAGCCTGAATTGCCATTCAGTTCTGGTAATTACAAGCAAAATCATTTTTGGGTGTGATAAAACATGTCAGAACTTCTCTGTCAATGACCTCAAAAATCTGGATATTATATATTATTTGTTATGCTCTACATGTTATTTTAATATTGCGAAAGTGTTGATATTTCTTTTCAATCATCAGATAGATGGATGGTATTGCTGGAAAATGGAACACTGTACCATTTTCTATTTATTGATGATGTTAAGCATTTCACCATCAGATATGGCATGGTGTAGTTATATGGCTCAGTCGCATATATCTTAACTCTAGATTTGCAATCTTTTCCACAAACAAACATTTAATGCAGTCATTTGAAATGTATGTATCCTCTATTATTGGTGCCAGTTTAAATAAGGTTCATAATATAATACACTTACTGATGAATCCGAATGCAATCTTATGCTGTGATACCCCTAGTCACTAAAACTGGATTTAGAATGGCTGAACAGATTTACATAGATCCGTTCACAGCATTAGGCAGAGGAGACTTCCATTAAATACCTGAGTCATATTCAAACTCAGGTCCCAGAGGTGAAGGAAAAGTGACCTGACATGTAATATTTATTCTTCAGGCATTTAGATTACCATTTACTTTTTAAAAAACTCTTCTGCACCATTAAAAAATTACAATGTCAACCTTAGACAGTTTACTACTCTTTTAAAAAAAAATTGAATCCCAAGAATATCCAATCCATCTGGACAAAAGGAATTCTGTGTAACTGACCAGCTGCAGGAATGTGGACTTTTTCTCTTTATAGTAAATGTTTCTTAAAGTCCTCTTTAAGTGGGAATAGCATCATAATTTGAACCTTTGTTTCCACAAAGCATGTGTCCAATTTTGCACCATACAAAACTGATAAACATGCACAAAAAAGTAATCATTTCCTCCCCTGTGTAGAAATAGTGTGGTTTATTTGTTGAGACCCCGTTTTAAGAATATTTCCTAAAGATCTAACATTAAATTATGGGGAATCAATGTTACCTGTAACCCAAACTTCACAGTACAGTGAAAATAATTATCCTAACTTTGTGAAAGTGTTTAAATCTAGTTTAATTATTTTAACTGAAGTAAGTTACAGCGACATCAAGGAGTACCCAAAAAGAAAATGCTGGGCTAGCTACACTGAATGTGGACTGACAGTCTGATGGAGACTGGGCAACCATTTTCAGTCTGCAGTGATTATTGAAGAAGGCACCAATAATGTCTTATACTAGTCTCTGCCTAACTCAACTAAAAATAGTTGAAGAAAACATATTGAATACTAAAAATAGTTACTCTGAATGGAAATTTGGCTGCTGTTAACTTGTTAGAAATATATTTTCAAATGCTATTAATCAGCTAGTAGCAAATATTTTATACTGATGGAATTGCCTGCCTAACACCACTATACTGTGTAATTTTACGGTGAATAGTTTTGAGATAAGAAACAGTGATAAGAAAATGAAACTGAACAAATAGCTTTGCATTTCAATTTGTTACTTGTTTGATTTTTGAGAACGATGAGGCAGTTTGACTGATTCTCCTTAAAGCAGTGTAAAAACTTCCAGATGACAACATTTAGGATATTTTCATGCCCAGTAATAATGAAGGCATCATTGATTAACTGGCGTTATAAGTAGACTGAAAAATACCTTTAGTTGTTTTAATGCCTCACTGCATTTGAGACATTATCTGGTGCTTGATGCATCAGTACACAGTATAAATTAATTTATTGTAATATTCAAGACATAAATTACATTGTTTTGCAAAATAAATAATATCGAGAAAGTATATATGTGACATTTTCTTCTGTTTAAACTATTTTAAATATGATGCTTCTTTTATTTAAGAAAAAGACAAATCCTTTATGTAGAATTCATAACAATATTTATTTTTTAAAAATCAGTGTAAAAAATGAAAATTATGAGCTGCAGTTTTGTCATTACACAAAGCATGTCTACTAATTGCACACATATACACACATGTAAATGCTTTTCAAGGTTCTGCTTTATGCAACTTTATAATGTTGCATAAGTGAGAAACATTCTTGTAATGTTCATCTTATACCAACTACTTACACAAAGTATTCAATTTGAATAGCTCACCGTGAATTCAAATCGCTTCAAATGCATGATATGAGGTTTTGAGCGACTACCACATGATTAGACTTACAAACTGGAAATGCCATGTATGAATCTCTAATAAATAAATGGTATATCTGATAGTCGTAAAATTCTGACAATGATAAGGAATTATTGGAACCACAGGTATTCTTTTCAGAATAATATAATTTTACTAAGGTAAAAGGGATATAAACATCTTATTTACTTTGCTATTGAAAAGTACAGTTTTTCAAAGATATTATCAGGTGTAATATGAAATAATTTCTATTTTCTTTGCTTGACATCTCTGATTTCACATTAAAGGACAAGCAGCAATGTACTTTAATGTTAGTGATATCTTTTGAATGCAAAAAGAACATAATTTCAAAAGACAAAATTACTTCTTAGCTGAAACAGTGAAGTCATAGATTGGCTGAGTACATTTTTCTACTTTTGTGCTAAAGAATCAGTAGGTTTTAAATTACACCATCTCAAGCCTTTGCTCTTCAATCCCTTAATCCTGATGGAGCAGAGGTTTCTGTTCAAGATAACTTCACGCAGAACATTAAAAAAAAGACTCAAGTGAGCCTACCTCAAGTATGCTGATGATTTTTTCAGCTGCAATCTATCATTTGTGTCCTGCGGTATAAATGACTTCAAGGGAAAACCAGTGTCAAATAATTAACGTATTTTCACTGAAAACAATCAGAACCAAGAAAAGGGCTCCATCCTTTTTTTGTAAGGTTGCATGAAAAGCAATAAACGCATTCACATGAGACACTGTAGCCATTTGTACCTGTGGTTTTCATCACTTTTGACTTGGGTTCCTTACATGAGTGAGTCTATCTGAACTGCATGACTTCAGATGAAGAGGGAAGGAAGACTGACAGCTTTTACATCTGGTAGCCACCACACTGCCTCTCATTCAGCCAAATAAGTTACGTCAGGTTTCAAAAAGTTAGAGAGCTGAATTAAAGCAATTATGTCTGCAAAATGTTTCTGCCTGACATTGGACATATATACTTTTATATCAATCATTGCCATGTGTTTTTAATAAATCATATACTTTGTGTATCTACAATTAATCTTGTTCTGTTAATTTTGTCTTGCCAAAATATCACATGCCTAAACATGTGTAATTTTACACGAACAACAAAGACACATCAGTAAGTGTACGCAATTACTAAAATTGTATAATACCAGCTATATTGTATATTCACGTGTCATGTCCATCGTCTAATGTAATAACCTCCAGGTGCTGTACTTTTTGTATGATCAAAGAACAGCAAGCATAGTTGGTGATATGTGGAATTAAATCTGGTTTAGGCTCTTTCAATTAAAAATATTTAATGGTATTTGCACACTGAGTTAATCAAACAGAAACCCCTAGCACACTGAATGTGTACACATTTCATAACAGATTAATCAGAAGTACACTAACTTTTAACAAATATTTTGTGTTTCTGAGATGGACTATGATATTTCTTCAAAGTTGTTGAACTTCAAGATAATCTATTAATAATATCCGTTTACTCAACTGATTAATGTCATTTATCCTCTTTGTTTTCACCAGAAAAAAGCCATTGAAGTGAATGGCTTTTTGTTGTAAAAAGTCTCATGTGAGGCCAAAAGGTTAAGATATGTGTGCAGCAGTTTATAAAGCCTACAAATAATTGCAGTTAATTTTACATCTGGCTGCAGGAAAAATAATAGGTTAAACAATCCAGTCTGAATAGTTTCAAGTTTAACTCTCCTGCATTTATAACAGTCAAATGCAAGTTTCACACATTACAGTTAGAAATGTGCCAGCTATTAAGCTAACAATTTTGTCAACAACTAGAAAAACAGATTAACTTGGCCTACTTGGAGTTCCTTACCTTATTTTACTGCAAGCCTCATCAAAATTTATTTGACCTTAATCATTGTTTCCATCAGTTTTACTGTGATGTAAAAACCTCTTCAAAACACTGTTTTCTCTTTTGCTACATAGTCCTAAACCTAGGCAACTGCTTCTGCTGTTACAACAACCACATCCCGAGTCCTGCTTTGGAATGAAGAAGGTGTAATTATGTCCTCTTTGCAATCTTTTTTAGATTTCTACTGATGCTAGGGAGTCTAATCGCATTCTCGCTTCTGCACCGCAGACCACAGCCTGTTTTGAGCCGCCTGGAAATCTCTTACATCTGGAGAAGCAATAATTCATAGGATTTTACTTGACAGCCATGACAGGCAGTGGGGCAGCCAGAAACAACTGTCTCTTATGTTGGACTATTTGCAAAAAGTCAGGAAAGGAGGAGCAGGCATAGGACCACATCCTTTTGCAGCATATACTGGCGGATGGAGCTCTTTCATTGTCTGCCAATTGGTCTGCAAAAAGGCCTTAAATATCACATTGACAGTAGCTATCACTTCCAAACAAAATTCCTTGCAGTTTGCTGAGCTGCAGAACACACGAAGCTCTATTGTCTGGTGTGAGTCATGATGCATATGACTCGGGTTTAAAAAATAAATTGTGTGCCCTTTTTCTCGCGTGCTATAATTGGATTTGTGGACAACTATACACCTACATTGTGGATATATTATCTTTTCTGCAGGATATTCACAGGGGAATCAGATCCAGTGGCTACAACTGACCAGCCAGCAGTGGCTAGTAAAGCGCAGGAATTCATTGTGGCACAGCTTGCACAGACAGTATTGTGGCTGGTGTTTATGATTTCAGCAGAAGCAGGAATAAACAACTTCCCTTTACTGGGTCTGTTCCTTATGTGTAGGTAGCGGAAGCCCTATCTGCTTTGAGTCATATCTAGTGGTAGCTGGCGTGATGAGTTGCTACAGATCATGTGGAACCAATGTCCAAAGATTTGCATTTCTGCCCTCCCCAGCTGCCTGTAGTAGCAGTAGGTCACTGATAAATCATCTGTGAAGGTTTAGCTGGGTAGTGTTTCATCACACCTCCCCATTCATAGCCAAGGCTGATTTCTGACCTAAGGGCAGAAGGGCCTAAGAAGGGATTGGGTTCCCCCACACACCCATTATCAGCTGCATTCACTCAGTGCCATCAGCTGAGACTGTCTAAACGGGAACAGCTGATCCTTACAAAAAAAAAATATCTAAAACGTTTTCTAGTAAGTGATCTCCAGCTGGCTTTCTCAGAGCAGCACTTTAAGAGTAACTCAAGAACAGTGCACTCATGGGCAGACGGAAAAGAGAAATGTTCAAAACTGGACCAAGTGCTGCACGCCAAAGAAAAACAAATCCGATGCCAAACTACACATCGTTAGCTCAAATCTGTTCCATGTGGAAATCAGAATAATAACGTGAGGGAAAACGACTAGTGATCTTGAAGTGATTTGGCTTGCTGCCTGTCAAATATTCACTTTTGCTTCCACTTCTGCAATTACTATAGGAAATACATTTTCATTCATTTTCCCTTATCCAAGAACAACCCCACTCCCCCTCCCCCCTTCCCCTTCTAGCTTGAGATTGGAATAATTATCTGATTCACTGCTTCCATGAATGTTAACATTTTGAGCCACGCTTTCCAAGATGTTCTGCTTTCCTCCCCGCATTTTTGCCTGCTGCCAACTAGCCTCATGAGTCCAAGGATTTAAGGCTTGTAATTAAACAGAATAACCAGTGCAGTCTCTGTCTGAGCACTACCACCAACCAACCACCCCCCCTCCCCATCTCAATTTTCAGTTACAGATGTATTTCATTCAGCTAGGTTTTATTTATGACACTGGATTTTAGTTTTTTTTCCCCCTCCTGTTGCACAGCACAACATTCCATCCTGGTTTAGCACAATGTATTTAATAACTATGTCGACTGTCTTAATTACCCTATAAAGCTGGATTCCATTGGCATTTGACCCTCCTCAGCATTCCACAGAAACTGCAGGACTATGATAATTACCAAGTAACTGTGAGAAAATTAAACAAAAAGATCCAACATTCCAAACACTCTTAAACAACCTGTAACATTGTGTAGATAAATCATTGATGAAACAACAGACTTAGCTTGCGAATGGCCTTTCAATGCTGAAGTATTTCACCTTGTGTAATCAGGAAAAGAACAGGAAATATGTTTAACCGTAGATTTCAACTTCTCTTTACTTACTACCAACGAAGCATTATCACATACTCTGCAGGAAATGATCTCTTGAATAAATGTTTTTAAAATACATTTTTAAGGTACGATTACACGGTATGTTTTGCAGAACTACAAAGCTTTGCCGTAGCACTGAAGTGACAGTATAACTGTGAGGTAAAGACTCAATCATCAATGTTGTGACTGCTCCCTCAGGAAGACTGTCTCGTACCTACTAGGGTCTGACACTGCATAACTCCAGAGTGCTGTCAGGCAGTGTTTAAAATGTGCCAAGGTGGTATATTCAACCTCCCAGGTAGTTTTTAAATGTATGCAGAGTCTTTTTGGTAATGTTTTGAAAAGAGAACACTTCTACCTTCAGTTTAGCAAATCCTTACATTTCTCCACCTGAGAGCAGAGCTCTGTGTACGTCTATGACTGTAGGAATGCAATGCCTCAGATCAGTAGCACAGTAAAATGGCAGCCAAAAAACACAGTTTCTTATCACATATTTACCTAACATTACTCAGTAAAGTATGAACTGAATTTATAGTAAGTGAACTTCTTGAAAATTTAAAATCTTTTTGTGCACAATCCTGGCGTATGTGTTGAGTGTGTCCTTAACTCAGGACTTGACATTTTCCCTCGTGTTTTATTTTACCTATCAGCTGAATGTATCAGGCTCTACATTCATTTACATATTTCAGGTTGGCTGAAAGCTGACAACTATTGACAAGTTCATTAATGACCAACTTGGACTTCAGATAATGCTAAAATGACACAATGTATGCATACCAGAAGGTAGCTTTACATTAAAAATAAGCTGTAGAAGGATGGAACCTCTGTGAAAACAATTTTCATTAGATAATGGGATTCTGGACTAAGACTTTCCAGAATAAATTAAAGCTAAACTATTAGATATGTGTAACTTTTACCAAACAGGTGTAAATGAAGTTTCCACCAATTGTGTGAGGAGAAAAACAAAACATGCTTAAAAAGCATCTCTAATATATGCTTGTTTTATAGAACAAAAATATTGATCTTAATGAGTCCCCACAAGCATCATGTTATAATCTTATAATTGGCAAAAACCTATATTAATAACTGATAGATTGCTTGACTCTGATATTTATTATTTTTTCTTGCTGCTCAGTTTACTTGCTTTCCTCTGTTTTGTTGTCTGGTGTGAGCAGGTGCACAAATATTAAACACTTATCAATCAACAAAAAGGGAAATAAAAATTTAACCCAAAAGTTAGTTACTCCATTTATCATAAATACTGCGCAGAGAGTGTTTTAGTAAGGATTTATTCCCAAAAGAATCTAATTTGCATTATATAACAAGACAATGCCTATATTTCAAATGCTACTGACCATGTTATTTCAATGATTGATCAGGAAACAATAGGATATATACAGGGTTCATGTTAACATTCACAATACTGCTATGCCACTAAAATTTCGTCTAACTGGTGTGTTTTTAAAAATAAAATCGTGTTCATAAAAAATGAATCATGTCAGCAGATACAATAAGAATCTTTGAGAACTGGGAAAACATTTCAACTCCTACAATTAAAATATTGTTTAATTTCCTTTTCTTGTGATGGGGGCAGGCTCTGTGGTTATGTACGTTTTTTTAGATTTGACTAATCATGTTCGACATTGCACAAAAATGTGTTCAGTTGTGATTGTTACAGTTTAGAGAAAGAAAATTCTGATCCCAGTAAAAGACATGCAGCATTTAACTAGTTACATTTCTCTATATTCAACAGCAAACACTTAGTAGGTTGTATCTCATACTCTTAACTGATGATGTAGAGTTTTGGTGGAGAATTGAATAAAATTAATTAACAGGATGTAATTATTTTCATTTATTTGCATTTTTATTAATGCACTCTGATATCACAGTTTGAAACCAAAGACCATGTCAATCTTATGGAGTGAAATAAGCTTCCAGCGCAGGACAAAGCTTTACTGGCAGCTTCCCTATTTGTTCTATGTGTTTTCTATCTTCTTTCCACTGTGCCTTCTTCAGCTCTATTATACTCTGGGTGCTGCCCTGTTTTCATATAGCAGCTCCCACTACTTGATCCCTGCTTCATCTACTCTGCAGGCCCAGACATTTGTTGGCACTATTAGCACAGCAGGAACCTTATCATATTTTCTATCTGTGGCTGTTGGAGATGTCAAGAGATGGAAAACGCTGTGCACGCTTTCATTCTCCCTCCCTGTACTTCCTCCATAACCACACGCTGCATTTGTGTCAATGCCCTCCCACTACTAGCTGCTGGAATCTCCTTAAATGTGTCTAGGTTTGCCATCTGTACGAATAATGCTGCTAAGACTTAGCCATGATTAAGCTGTCAAGATTTATTACGTTAAAAAGTAGCAAAGTTTTTCACTGTAACCCTTGACCTCTATAGGTTCCACCTCCTCTCCAGTTCCTTCCCCTCCCCCAAAGTATCACAAGCAGAGTGCTTCAGTTGACCTTGACCAATATATGTGCCCAGGGAACACTAATGAATTTTGGCTGATTCATCATCAAACTCCAAATTTAATCAAGCCAACATGGCAGGGAAAGCTAGCTGTGATTAACTCTTAAATTTATGATAATCTGCTAATTTTAGGAAAGTTGGCATGATCTGGTTGTTAATTCAAAGCTTCTTTGGCTAAAAATCCACCAGCTGGTCATAGTTGTTGCTTTTGGATCCTGAAATTACCTGTTCAATAGCTTCAGAAGTTAATTGCTGTTTGCAGTTATTTTCTATTAAAATATTATAATAAACCAGATTATTTGTATCAATAAAATGTCATAATATTGACTTATCTACACAATATTTGCAGCACATATAGCACAATTTAGTTGCTTTATGGCTTAATCCAAACATAATTAGTGACTATTTTATTCAATACTTTGACAAAAACCAATAGGTTCTCTACAATGAATTTAAAGAAAATTTGTAAATTTTATACCTGAATTGAATCATCATGACAAAAATGCAACTACATCTGCATCCTGTAAAATTGCTCCATTAATAAGGGATAGAGAATACACAATGAAGTAGCAAGACAAGTGGACTAGAGGTGTCAAAAATATATATTGTTGAATGATGTTGTGTCTCACAATTCACAAGTGCCACAACTGCCTCAGGAAGGGAAAAGTTTTCAGACATCATTTCTCACAAATCATCTGTTCTGTTTCTATTTACTATGAGGCACCTTGTCCCACTGCATTTCCCAAAAATTATAGATCTGTAAATTGAACAATCTTGTGTCAGAATGTGCAAATTATTTTCTTGTCATTTATGTCTCTGACAATAAATGTACATTGTGTTATTGTACTTCTGAGCTTCATACCAATTGTTCTTCATTATCAGCCACCTCCTCACCTATGCAGTCAACATATGTTGATTAGATGCCAACCGCTCTTCAAAAATAGAAATGAGGGATTTTTTAAAAAAGCAACTTGTAGATAAAAAGGAGCATTGCTAATGTAAATTCTACTGGTCAAACTGGACATGCATGTGTATAACCAGGGTAGGGTATAACAGACATCACAATTATTTGTTGTAAAGGGAAGAAAAATATACACAGCAGAAATTTTTATTCATCAGAGTTGTATAGAGCAGGGCTGACAGTTTTACTGTACAAAATAGTCGATGGTTATAAAGCCAGATGCATAGATTTGGGCCTGTATTTATTTTGGCCTTGCATTGCACTGTGATTGCCCAAGCCATCTTGGCACCATATACACATCTGTACAATGCTCCTTGCATACCTGTTATTCTGCAGTTACAGCATCTCTGCAGACTCAGACCGTTGAGTAAGATCTTGCAATTCAGCCTTATCTAGTCCACATATAATGTATTTACTTACTGGGTCTGGGGCTATTTTTCTTAAACACCCATGATTCTCAGCTAACCAACTGAATGTTCTGAACACAAGAAACCTGGCATTTCCTATTTGGGAAGAGCTCCAATGGCAGATGAATCTTCCCTAAACTCAATTCATTTCCTTGGGTCAGGGATCATTACCAATGCATGACTGGCTCCTGGTGGCAATCTGTCATTGCAGCACTAGAAGATGTACTGAAAAAGACACGAAAGTCTATGGAAATTGTCTGCCTTTGCCAATATTAATGTGAGGCAGATTGGAGCAAAAGAGGGCTGCTAAAAGGCCCTCTGCCTCTATTGTGGGGGTCAGACTGTTGTTACCTTTGAACACAGGGCTATGTGCTCAAAAGTGTTATAAGTGGAGTGGACACTGAAAGTAGCCCCAACCTCCATTGTTGCTGTTTGCTTGTGGCAGTGGGGAAAGAGTGGTCATTCAGCAGAGAGGGAAACCCAGGCCAATGCAATGAGATGTTGGTAGGCCTCAGCACTGGAATATTTTCTCATTTTCCACTCTGAAATCAAAACATCTTAGAAGAGAATCCAGTCAATTAATTACTTTGTCACTCTGCTAGTTTCAATTTCTAACATTGTGAGTCATTGATTTTGCAAATATTACAACAGTAAGAATAAATTTTAACATTTTGGGCCTATGCTTGAACACTTCAATTCCACGCTCAACAGATCAAGGATAGAATTGAGGTGGTTGAATGGGGGCTAGGTCGGATGATTCTCAAAAACGGGCTTGGAGACCATGATACGTATTTAACTCACACTTGTTGATTGAAATACAGGCATCATGCCAACTTCGAGTTGGCAGTTCATTAGAAAGATTTCATCATGCAGCCAGCACATTGGTTGCACATATTAAGAGGGGCCTCAAAATTGTAACTTGCTAGCAGGTCTTAAAGCAAGCTGCTACTGCTTATAGCTAGCCTGCACCTTTTAATGGAAATGTGCATTGTGACAAGGTGGTACAACTGCAGTCAGCAGGCCTAAAAAGGACAGGCAAACCTGTATGCTTTAATTTCCCAGGAGGAGGTGTTGCTGGCCTTTATTCAAATGGCCATTCCTGAGGCTAAGCCAGCAGCGGGGTTTAAACCATTGAAGGTGATTTATTCTCGTGCCTAATCCTACTTCTCACATTTCTTCTTCTCCTTCATCCTTCAGTCCTTCTGATATATAAGCTGAAAGTGGTGTAAGTATGAACTCTTTAGTTTCCTCTCCTTACCTCATCACAACATTATTCTTATGCTTTTTTCCTTTCAGATGCCCAAGAAGTATAACCTGCCCAAGTAGTGGAGGATCATCAAAAAGAAAGTGATCATGAAGACACAGCACTGTCACCTGTTTCTGTGCATGCAGCCACCAGTTCAGATACTGACACTGCGTGTAATTTAAAGGATAGAACAGAGACAGGATCTGCACATGGTGAGATACCTGGCATATGTGCACTACAGTCAGGGCAGGGGGCAAGGATAGCACAGGTACCAGCTTGCCCGAGGGTCATGTTGCAGACTGTGTTCCACAGCAGAGGACGCAAATGAAGACTTAGATAGGGCAGCCTACAGAAGAATGCTGATGGGTATGCACAATGAAATGCTTAATGCATTGTGAAGTCTGCCAGAGAGCCTGCGTTCAATGTCAAAGAGCATGGGGAGTCCAGCACCAACTTGGCACACTTGCAGAGCTTGGAGCCCATCCTTTCCAAAATGGGAGTGGTGGCCAAACCTGTTAACGCACTTTTGGACCCAACCATGAAGCAGCACCTGATTGCTGATGTTGTAGCTTCCATTGCAGCAGAAGCAGCAGTCACTAAATGCCTGAGTGCTGACTGAAACTTGGACTGCGGTTATGCAAAGCCCCCTTGCTGACAAGCAAGCTCAGGGTGCTGCCATCATGGTTGTGTTTGCCAATGTTCAAACGGACTTGCAGCATGTCACAGCAGTTCAGCAACCACCCTTTAACAAAATACTAGATTGTTGAGGTGCCACGCTGGGGAGTGACAGAGGATCCATGGAATACAAACCTGCTGTCCTCTCTCAGAAAGACAGCGTTTGTTCTCCCACCACATCGACTCTGACAGTGCCCTTGCTGTTGCCTGTCAGCCAGCCAGCCCAGGCTGCTGCCACCCATGCTGAGATGGTGCAGTCTCCAGCCAGACCTGTTTGGTTCAGGGATGCTGGAGATTGTTCTCCAAGGCCATCTGCAGTCTCTCTCTCTGAATGTCCCTCTTCCACCAACCATGTTGTAGCTGCTAGGGTAACATTTTGTAGGAGACTAAGACAAGGAAAGTCACACAAAAGACAGTCAATAAGCAAAGTTTCTTTTTAATTCATTCATGGCATGTGGGCTTTGCTGGCTGGGCCAGCATTTATTGCCCATCCCTAATTGCCCTTGAGAAGGTGGTGGTGAGCTGCCTTCTTGAACTGCTGCCATCCATATGGTGTAGGTACACCCACAGTGCTGTTAGGAAGGGAGTTCCAGAATTTTGACCCAGCAACAGTGAAGGAACAGCGATATGTTTCCAAGTCAGGATGGTGAGTGACTTGGAGGGGACCTTCTAGGTAGTGATGTTCCATCTATCTGTGTCCTTGTCCTTCTAGATGGTAGTGGTCGTGGGTTTGGAAGGAGCTGTTGAAGGAGCCTTGGTGAATTCCTGCAGTGCATCTTGTAGATGGTACACACTGCTGCTACTGTGCGTCGGTGGTGGAGGGACTGCATATTTGTGGTTGTGGTGCCAATCAAGCGGGCTGCTTTGTCCTGGATGATGTCAAGCTTCTTGAATGTTGTGGGACATGCATTCATCCAGGCAAGTGGGGAGTATTCCATCACACTCCTGACTTGTGCCTTGTAGATGGTGGACAGGCTTTAGGGAGTGAGGAGGTGAGTTACTCGTCACAGGGTTCCTAGCCTCTGACCTGCTCTTGTAGCCACAGTATTTATATGGCTGGTCCAGTTCAGTTTCTGGTTAATAGTAACCCCCAGGATGTTGATAGTGGAGGATTCAGTGATGGTAATGCCATTGAACATCAAGGGGGTGGTGGGTGGATTCTCTCTTGTTGGAGATGGTCATTGCCTGACACTTGTGTGGTGCGAATATTACTTGCCACTTGTCAGCTCAAGCCTGAATATTGTCCAGGTTTTGCTGCACTTGGACATGGGCTGCTTCAGTATTTGAGGAGTTGCGAATGGTGCTGAACATTATGCAATCATCAGTGAACATCCCCACTTCTGAACTTACGATGGAAGGAAGGTCATTGATGAAGTAGCTGAAGATGGTTGGGCCGAGGACAGTTCCAACATCTGCTCTGCCTAGGACTCTATAGCTTCACCAGGGCAGTCCAAGCAGGGGAAGTGTTGTTTTAGTATGCCAATGCACTGCTGTATCACATTTTTTGTGGTAGCATGGCTCTCACTTTCTGCATGCTGCACATGACTGCATGGGCTGCGCACACCAGAGTCATCAGCCATGTCGTTAATGGATATGCGCACCAGAGTCATCAGCTATGTCGCCTTGTCATACAGCTGCCACCCTTGTTTTGTCGTGGCTGCTCAAATGCAGCTGGCACAATGGACTATCACAGAGCCAAGGCATCCTGGCTGTTGTCAAGGTAGAAGACTTGGACCCACATGAATCACTGCCTATGGTCACACAACAGCTGGAAGTTGAGGGAGTAGAATCCCTTTCAGTTCCTATATATGGCAGAGTTGGCATGCAGCAACTGCAAAGCAACCGTGCTTGCAGTCAATGGTACCTTGCACCAAGCCGAAGCCTATGTCTTCACTTTGCCTGCTGGTCTCTGGGAAGGGAGAATCCCAAGCTGATTGCTCTCTTTGAGTAGATCTCCCTAACTCAGTAGATGCCAAACTACGAGATGTTGCAAATATCTTCACTGACACCTAGAAGGAATCAGACACACGAAAGTTCATCACCACAATCACCTTGCCCTCTTTAAGGTTGTAGTTGTATCTGTAGTAGGTGGCAGATTTCAATGAGGACACCCTTTACTGAAGCACAGATGTCACTTACATTGTTCTTCACTGTGGTTCAGGTCGAGAATTGGTCCATGAATAACCTGGACAAATATGGTCTCCCACTGAGAGCCCTTTTCTCCCACCTCTGTTTTATATTGGTTAGTCTAGCTGCGAAATGATTGCTGAGGTGTTGGTATGTTCAAACAATAACTGGTTTATTATATATAATTAAACTATCTACAGGTACACATGACTCGGTGTTACCTGTTGAAGCCATGCACATTCTCCCTCTCGACCCCTTGTCATGTGTTTTCTTCCATCTTCATTATGGGGGGTGCTATTTACTCAGCCCCAGACATTCATCATTACAAACCCTAATACTGCCTCTCCCCCCAAGTCTCCGCCCATATTTTTTATATTCATATTTACATCCCGCCCCATCTCCCCCAAGTCTCTAATATCACAGATTTAATCTGTCAGGAGGCTTCTCAACTCTCCCTGTTGGTGTTCTTATCAGGTTTGAAAGGTCAGTAGACTCTCTTTGAACTTATTTTTCTTGATTTGAATGGTTTTCATTGACTGTTGTAGCATCTTTATTAATTTCTGACTCAACGTCTGTTTCTTCCAAATGTATGACTGACATTGTCTTGGATGAATAGAAATAAGATTCCTCTGGTTTCTTTGTATAGTAACTTCTGAAGTATGTACTAAATAAAATCTCTGTTGATTGCCATCTCTCTGGACTATTACTCCTCCTTTCCCTTGGACCGACTTCTGGATTTGCACTTGGTCCTTTCCTTCCTATCTTTGCTGCAATACTTTTCTCGATCACATTTCCCTTTCTCTTGATTTGATTTTGTAGGTTTGTCCCTCACTTTGCATTCCCTGTCCTTGCCTCTTGAGTTTGTCCTCTTTCTGCGATAACTCCTTGTAGTTTCTCATTATTCAACTCACGTGTAGTCCTGGACTTCAAGCCCTGGAAGTAATTCTTTGGGTAGGGTGGGAAGGAAACCAAATGAACCCTGTCTTGGTTTTCCTCAAAATCCAGCAGATGTGGTTTATCAATAAGTTCATTTCTTCCCACGTAGAAAAGGTGGACATTGCATTGCTTGGTTCCATGTCTAGTTTTTAACTTCTTGGATTGCTAGCATCCTTGATGACTGCTTTTGGTGGATGGATAGGTGCAGATGTACTTTCTAGAAGGTCACCACTTTTGGATGAAGGTGGTATTTGAAAAAAGTATTCTGTCACCAGGGCTTGAATCTTCTGGTTGGCGTGTGGTGACGTCGGGCGTGCGTCCCGATGTCACCATGTGTCATTCCGATTCTCAGTTCAGTGGGCACATAGCGGAGTCGGCTATGCACCCGCTGAACTGTCAAAGGCCTATTAAGGCCACTAGTTAACTAATTAAACTGATTCTCAGGGCTGCCCATCCAACCTTAAGGTTGGTGGGCAGGCGAAGAGAGCAAGCGGCCTTTGCATTTTTCATGGAACCTCATCCACTGGCGGGATGAAGTTTCATGAAGGTTTTACAACTTTAATAAACATTTTTAATAAAATTCATAGACATGTCCCAGCTCATGTGAGGGGAGATGTCCGCATAATTTTTTCAAACCTTTTTTTTAGGTTTTCACAATGAAATTAAACTGCCTGAGGCAGCTCCATGCCTCAGGGAGATTTCTGTGCTCTTTCACATGCACTCGCAAAAGAGCGCAGGCCCCGACTCTCCCACCTCCCCCCACCTGCACAGGGAGCGCTGAGTGTGTCATGCTGGACGGGCCTTAATTGGCCCGCCACATAAAATGGCGGCGCATAGCCGATTGTGGGCGGCGATCGGCTCCGCACCTGCCCATGCCCGCTCCCGCCCAGCCTGCACGACGGGGAGAGAATTCTCCCCCAGCTTTTCATCTTCCACTTTCAAAGCAATACTACAGAATGATGAATGATCACCCTTATTCTTGTGTTTCTTCTGGGTCAATATTTTTTACTGTACATTGGTGTGAGTGAGCGGACTTCCCTCCTACTGGATGTCTTCCTGCAAAATGATCGGACTATCAATCTCTGTGAAGAGTGTCAAAAAGGCAGTACTGAAGTTACAATACAGATCTTCATTGCAGTTGGATAGTTTCAGGGATCCATTTCCAAAGTCACCCTTGGATTCTTGCTGATTAACTTCTTCCACTGTCCTGATAAGATTGAGGTCTGTACAAACTCCTCTATTTAAAACATAATTCCTGATTCTGTAGAACATACAATGCTTCCAACATCTGCTTTCCCTTGTACTGGAGTGTTGCCTGAAACTTTCCCTTGACTTTTAATTTGATCCCTTCTGGACTGTATAGCTGGGTTTCTGTTGGCTGCAGGCATTGTGTTGGTAACCATGGTTTGTTGTCTGATAAAACCACTATACTCACTCCAGTATTTACTTTAAAGTTCCTCTCTGGCGGAAATTCTTCAACTTCATTAATAGCCTTGTGCATGTAGAATATTTCTCTGAAACTTATGAAGTTAGAGGTTTTACTTTGGCACATCTTCCCAAAATGGCCAATTCTTCTGCACAGAAAGCATTCTGCAATGTTTGCAGGACACTGTTTGCACCTGTGGGTCTCTTTTGCGCTGCAGCGCTGGCAAGGTTTTATGGCATCTTATACTTTTTCTCCAAATTCTACCTTCTTTTCAGATGCTCCTTTTATATTCTTGGGCTTAAGGAATTGTATGGTCACTGGAGGTTTCCTGAGCCAATGTTTGTCTTCACCTCTCAGTGTAGTCTGGCTCTGTTTATGAACCTCTGTTTGTCTCACCAGCTGTATTACTTTTTCTAAGATGAGGTTTTCCTTAGATTGCATAAGTCTGATAATGATTCATTTGTAAAACCGACTATAGTGTATATTAATTCTGTTTTTAGGTCTCTATACCCACATTCTTCAACAAACCTGCATAGATCATTAATAAAATCACCTGCTGGTTCACCTAGTTTCTGGACCATTTTGTTGAATCTTGTCCTTTCCAGAATCTTATTGTTCCTCAGGTTGGAATAGTTATCAAAAGCTTTTAAGGCATCTTCAAATTTACCTGAGGTCTCATTGATGACCTGTCATGCAATAACATCATCTGCTACTGTTCCTATGGAGTAAAATAATGTGTTGACCTGTTCAGCTTCAGACTTACGATCCAATCATGAAGCAATTCAGAACCTGAAGAATATTTTTGTCCAATAACCAGTGTGCCCAATTTTGAGTTTGATTTGGCCCTTCCATGTGTCCAAACCTCTCAGGTAAGATAAATTTAGGACCCATGGCTTTTCTCAGCTTTTAGATAGTTTGCCAAAAGTTTTAAATTTTCCTTCCCATATCTGAAGCTTGCTTGTGCTATTTAGCTTCTCACCAAGACCTGCTGTGGTCACTGACTCTCTCTGGGGGATCTCTCAGCTAGATTTGATTTTTTTTCCCAAATTCTGCAAAGCTGTTAAAAATTGCTTTGCTTTACATTATTTCAATGATCTCTTCACTCCCTTTCCGGGAGCAGTTAGTATTTGCAGCCACTTTCTCTTTTTTGTGCTGCCTCGCAGTCACCACATGTAATGGTGCAACCTTGGACCCAGACTGCAGGGTTTTCCATAATCCACCCACACTAGGGATCTGGTTTTCCCAGTGTTGCATGCCAAGTCTGCTGTTAAAATTGATTTTTACTTTTGTTAAGGGTCACTCGCCAGTTCCACAATCTTTGCTTGGTTCTCCTACTCGAAGCCTATGATTGCTAAATTGGAATTTTCTTTACAGACCACCAAGTTCTGTGGTGCAGGCCTGAATGACTTTAAAAGTTGATTTTCTGACTCTTCCTGGCTCTAATTTTTCTATGAGCAGCTTTGGAGTTCTTCAACTATGCCTTATAGAGTTTTGCAGTTTTGGCACCACTTTTACAGGGCTGACATTTAATCTTCTTTAAAGTTGAATTTTCAGTGTTTGGGGGTACATCACTGCTGCCATCATGTTGTATATTGGTTAGTCTAGCTGACGAATGATTGCTGAGACATTGGCATATTCAAACAATAACAGGTTATTATATATAACCAAACTATATGCAGCTACTCATGACTAGGTATTACACTGCGGAAGCCATGAACATTCTCCTTCTTGACTCCTCGTCATGTGTTCTCTTACATCAGTATTATGGAAGGTGCTATTTACACAGCCCCACACATTAATCCTTACAAACCCTAACACTATAACTTCCTCCTCTTTGCACCAGTTTCTCCTGCTCTGTGTGGCCTCCTTTCATTCTGCAAGCCATGATGTATTCCAAGGGCCTACTAGTCTTTTCATGCCTAGGAGCAATTACTTTGTGCAGAAGCCCTCAAGACAGCAAAAGGTCCTCCAGTGCCTGCCACACCACTCCTTGCAGACTTTTTCAACTAGGAAGAAGCATAGAGAGCTTGAAATACCTGTAGAAATGTGGCAACAGCCAAAGGAAGTCAACCAACAACTGATCTGTCAGTGGTTGATGATCCCTTTAAATGTTATCTGGAGTTGGGGGTTGGATGGGTGGGGGGGTTCCTTGCTGCTGCTGAATGTTTCTTCAGCTGTAAGAGTTTAAGAGAGGGCATTTTCTGGGATGTTAAGCTCTAAAATGGCACCACTGACATCAAGTCAGCGTTGCGCATGGAGTGATGTCATGATCAACCTGCTCCGCATACTTTGACAAATGTTCACTGCATACATGCTAATGCCTGCACTGAGATGGTGTCCGGCAAGACTCGCCCCAGAAGTGCGTGCACGCATCGCAGATACCATTTTGGAGCTGTAAGGGCACTCGTCGCACCCAAAAAACTGGCACAATGGAGCCCAATTTCTTGACTGTCATTAGTTATTGCCCATTTGATCAATGGTAGTGAATTTTCCCAATGGAAATTTCATTGTTGTATAAGCCATAAATTATTTATGGTGCGTTGTTGGGGCAAATCTAGTGTGCTCCTTGGATTGGTTTAGCTGACATTTAAAATGACTTACAGGCACTGGATTTTAAAAATCTTTGATGGGATGTAAGCATTGCTGGGAAGGCCAGCATTTGTTACCCATCCCTAATTGTCTTGGAACTGAATGGTTTACTAGGCTATTTCAGAGGGCAGTATAATCAGCTATTTGAGATGGAATCCAGAATTCTCTCAGCAATGTTTGTGCTTATCTTAAGGCTATTCAAACCACAATAGAGAATATGGTCCACCTGTGTATGCCAGGTCACGTGCATCCAGTTTTAAACTTCTGATCAACTAACCAGATCATCAAATCATATGGAATTATTATCAAAAATCTGTCATTTAGGGCTGAATTTTGGGGGGTAGGCCCCAGGTCCAGCTGTTGGTATTAGATGTGTGAGCCACTGGTGACTGAAGAGCGATTCATCAGCCACATGCAATTGTCCAGCTGCCGACAATTAGGAGCCAGTAGGCGAGAGAGTTGTCCACTAAGGGAGCAGAGGTGGGCAGAGAGATGGAGGAGGCAGCTTGAGGTCATGTCGTGGCAGTTGCTGGCACCATATTTAAGGGGTTGGCAGCTCTTGATATCATGGGAACTGATAGGATATCTAAAGAAGGGAAGGAAATCAGCAGAGATAATAATGGAAGAAAGACCCCGGGTGGCTCAACAGTTCAGTGAAGCCTTCCTGCAGCTTCTCTTCCAGGCTGAAAGGACAAAACAGGAGGTCTTCTTCCCCAGGGATGGGTGGAGGAGAAGCCTGGCCAAGCAAGCCTGGATGGAGATTGCAGAGGAGGTCAGCAGCCGTGGGTCATTCCCAAAACCTGGCTCCAGTGCCATGAGTGTGTCAATGACTTTATTCGCTTTGCCAAGGTGAGTACTCCATATCTCTTTATCCTTTGGGGCTTCCAAGTAGCAACATATGAGGGCAAGTTGGGTGGAGAGGGAGCGACCACCCAGTTGGTGGCAAAGGGGTCAGGCAGTAGTATATCCTCGGTGAGAGGTGCAGAGAAGACAGACCATAGTGTTAAGGAATGGGCTAAGATCGGCAGAGGGACTACATACCTGGCCATGCTAACCCCATTGAATGAGGTGTTGGAACTGGCAGGGCAGCATGCTGGCCACTCCATCACATAAAGTGAGGCAGGAGTGCAGATCCAAGAGAGTGAGTGGCCGAGTGCAGATACACAAGGGAGTGTATGGCACACATGAGGCATGGTGAACATGTTTCCACCACTGGACAGATGGAGCTCCGCAGTAGGAATAATTGGATGGAAAAAATGGGAAGTACATAACACTTTAATCTATCTATTTTCTCATGCAGGTTGGGTAGGAGGACAGAAAGCTGCAGGGATAGCTACCCACCTTTGAGGAGCAGGAGGGATCATCAGAGGCTGCACCACCACATCATTCTGCTGAAACATCCATCAGCACAGATACTTTCATATTAGTGGATATGTGTTTGTGCACAGATTCAGGTCACAGCTTGGTAAGCACATCACAGGCACACCTGAGCAGCTAACGGAGGCTGTGACAGCCGTGGCCACTGACACTCGGAGCGCTGTGGGAGGCCAGGGCGATGCTGAGCTCCAGGATGATGATGGACCTCTGGAATCATCTACAAGTCAGCAAATTCTGGAGTTGCAGTGTGAGCTAAGGATACATCTGATGGAAATTCCAGAGACAGTGTGCACGCATGAGCAGACAGTGAAGGAGCCCACCCAAGCCATGAGTGCTGCCATGTCTCACTCATGTGAACATTTGGCTTCATCTATCAAGAGATTGGTGATCCTCATGGAGAGCCAGGTTCAACAGAGTAGCCAGTGGATGCGGAAGATGTGTGCAGGCCTAGATGATTTCACCTTGTGCATGAGCTTTATGCAGCAATGGCAAGGTGAGAAGGGAATGAGGTGCCTGCAGTCCCCACCAGGCCTTTGTACTTCTCAGGTTAGCAGGGAGGTAGAAATGTGCCTTTCAAGGGAGGAGGAATGTCCAGAAGATCATAAGACGTAGGAGCAGAAGTAGGCCATTCGGCCCATCAAGTCTGCTCCACCATTCAATGAGATCATGGCTGATTTGATAATCCTCAACTCCAATTTCTTGCCTTTTCCCCATAATGCTTGATTCCCTTACTGTTTAAAAATCTGTCTTCCTCAGCCTTGAATATACTTAACGGCCCAGCCTCTACAGCCCTCTGCGATAAAGAATTCCACAGATTCACTACCCTTTGAGAGAAGAAATTCCTCCTCATCTCCGTTATAAATGGGCGCCCCCTTACTCTGAGATTATGCCCTTTGGTCCTAGATTCTCCCACAAGGGGAAACAACCTCTCAGCATCAACCCTGTCAAGCCCTCTAAGGATCTTATATGTGGTGATAAGGTCGCCTCTCATTCTTCTAAACTCTAATGAGTACAGGCCCAGCCTACTCAACCTCTCCTCATAAGAAAATCCCTCAATTCCCGGGATCAATCTCGTGAACGAGTGTCTGCCTTCTGCATTTGGGAGCTCCTTTCAGGTTACTCCAAATGTGGGCAGTGGTTCCTTAGCCAATCAGCCTGTGATACCTCAAGTAACAGCGATGACAGAGGAAGGTCCTGCACCTTTACAATAGCCCTTCAAGCATGATGGGGCCCTCCAGGCCTCAGGCAGCCAGAGGATGGCCATTAAAATCATCCCAGGTCATGGAGCAGCAAGGTAGCAGCCAGGCTCCATGTCAGCTGCAAGCACAGGGGGATCGCCTCTTAGGAGGACACATAAGAGAGTTAAGAAGGGCACCTAGCTGCACTTGGAATTCACGGGTGAAGAGAGTGTCAAAGTGTGAAGCCTCATGTTTCTTATTCTGTTTACTAATGCTTTAATGTGGTTGCACAACACCTCCTTCCATATTTAGCAGGAACTTGCGATAAAACGTGGCTCCCTCAAGGGGTTTGTTGTGAGGCACCATGCCATATGTGGTTGATGCTCTGCCCTTGCCACTGTGCGATATGCAACTGGGCACAGGGCGAAGGAATGGTAAATGAAGGAGGTAACAACAGGGCTGCAGAAAGATAAAGCTTTACTGGTATGGATCTAACAGATAATAAGAGTCATATGAAAAGTCTGTGTGTTGTTGTGTCCCTAGCCTCTCTTATACATACTACTTTGTGCTTCACCTGATCATAAGAAGTAGGAGCCAGGATAGACCATTTGGCTCTTCAAGCCTGCTCTGCCATTCAATAATATCATGGCTGATCTGATTGTAGCCTTAACTCCACTTTCCTGCCTGCCCCCATAATCCTTGACTCCCTTGGCAATCTGCCTAACTCAGCCTTGAATGTATTCAATGATCCAGCTTCCATTCTCCCTGGTGAAGAGAATTCCAAAGGTTAATGACCCAGGAGAGAAGAAATTCGTCCTCATTGCCATCTTAAATGGGGGACCTTAAACTGTGTCCTAGTTCTGGACTCTCTCACGAGAGGAAACATCCTCTCAGAATCCACCTTGTCAAGCCCCCTCAGAATCTTATATCTTTCAATAAACCTCCCATTCTTTTAAACACCAATGACTATAGGCCCAACCTGCTCATCCTTTCCTCATAAGACAACCTTTTCATTCTTGCAATCAGCCGAGTGAACTTTATTTCAACTGCTTCCAATGCAAGCATGTCCCTCCTTAAGTAAGGAGACCAAAACTGTGCACAACACTTTAGGTGCTGTCTCACCAATGACATGTGGGTTGGGGCCCCTGGAGTCCTTCATCTTGCATCATCTGGTCAGCACCCTCCTCCACATCCTCATCGTTGGCAGAGGCATCGTTCTTCACAATATCCTTACTGTTCAACACCTCTCCCCTGTGTAGCACCAGGTTGTGTGGTGCACAGCAGAGCACCATGGATTTTTTTTAAATTTAGGTTTCATTCCAACTTAAGAAGAAGCTGAGCAAGGTGAAAGTTCAGTCCTCCTAAATCACTAACTCTCATCACTTGCTGGGCCAAGGACTGTACAGCAGCACAAAAAAAACCACAATGATCTCATTGGCTAGTCCCAAAGTTCAACAATATCGATGCCAATCATCCTGAATTTGCCAGCATTATGCACCTGCACTATCTCCCTGAACAATCTGTTCCAAATATTCCCCACCTTCAAAGTAAAAGCTATTTAATTCCAAACTGCCTGTCCAGATGCTAGTCAGCCTGCAGAATTCCGCCTTTCGATCTCTTCTTTCATTTAAGGCAACTGATCTTCCAGTGACACTGTGGGAACTTTTAAGAAAGCGTAGAGCTGTTGGTTTTCTCAGTTGGAACACGTTGGTTTGACATCCACCCTTGCTCCCAGCAGTGTTGCTCTCCTCTTTCAGTAACACATTTCAACCCTGTATTCTGCTGAGAAACCTGTCAGCACGATCAATGATTTTTTAATTTTATTTCCCATGACCCCGCTGGAAGATCAGCTGTTTCTATTGGTAGTTATTTTTCAGAAGTAAGTGATTTTCAGTTACAGCTCACCTTGTCTCACTTATCTGTGTTTCCCCACTGGGCCTAGGAATGAGAAAGAGGACAGCCCTGCTTGGGGCCTGGAGCCAACTGCTGCTGCTTCTACCTGCCTTGCCCAAATCCAGAGGTTGCTGTCCCTCTGTTATAAATGCAAGTTGTTGCTGTTGGCCAAAATTGCGGAGAAAACAGGAGAGGATAAAAATAGAAATGTACGAAAGGGAAGAGAACAAAAGAGACACAGGAATGAAGGAGAGAGATTAAATTGGAATGAGAGATAGAGACATCAACTTATAATTTGATAGTGCCTTTAATGTAAAAAAAAACTTATCAAGGTGGTTCAGAAACGGATTTGGAAATAAATTCCCTTTCAGCTTTGGAAGGAGTGATTAGGAGGGATTATCGAAAGCCTAATTGAAATGATGGGTTGAAACAATACTTTTCAAAGGAGAATAAAGTTGAGGGTGATAGGGTTTATTGTGGCCATTCCACAGAATAGGGTCCAGACAGCTGAAGACTGGTGATAGATGTCCAATTAAATATTTTTGATCAACTCTGAGGAGGATGGGGCACAAAATGGATACTGGAGCTTCAACTCACAATAGACAGAAGTCACACCAAGCAGCAGTCTTTAAGGAAATTAGCACCTGCCCTTCTGCCAGTTGTACATCTCTGTTCTGATACACAAAATGCTGACTCTTACCCAATGTTTTCACTGCTTATTTCCTTTCCCCAGTCTCATCACTTTGCATTTATCTCTGTTAATATCATCTGTCACTTCTCAGCTCAAGCTCTGAATCTATCCATATCTTTTCGTATTGGACCACTTATTCCATGTTATTTACAATCCCCTCCCACCTCAAGCCTCCCTTTTGATACCATCACCAAACTCTGATAGCAGTTGTTCCCTTAATTTCTCCTTCCAAATCATCTGTGTAGTTTATTTAAACATGATGGTGAAAGCACTTGGATCGTACTTAATACAAAGGTTGTCCAATTGATATGTTATGATCCAAAGATGAAAATTGCAAATCTCAGCATAAAGCTCAGAGGAGGTCCTGTATTTTATTATATCAAGTTGGTAGGTGTTCTATTAGGAGTGCAGGTCAGGCATCTGTCATTTCACTTGGGCCAGGAAATCTGGCAAATGTTTTTGGGCAGAATGAATACTAAAGTTACTTCCTCAGCCCCCTTTGCAGGTAGGGCCAAAAGGTCACAACCTTCTGTCAAAATCTTCAGGTGTAGGTCATAAACAAGGCCTGTATTACCTGGTGGTCTTCACTTCTGCACTTTGTTGTACCTAGTGTACCCACTTACTGATTCAATACCATGGTGGAAGACTCCGCCTTGGTCTTTCCTCATCCTATATCCATGCTTCTATTTGAGGTGTGTGAAGTCTTTGTCCTTTATGGGGCCATCTGTAAACTTCCAATGGAATTTGACATCCATCAGCCATACTTTCACTGAAGTTAAGATGGGAATGCTTTGAACCGATCACTAAAATTCAGCTGTGAAATGTTTAGGAACATGATATTGGAAAGTCACAAAGAATGGATTTTGTTCTTGACTTTAAAATGGCTCACAGGCATTCCAAAGTTGTGTGAAATGCACATACAGCTGGGTTTTATTGAAAATCATCCCTACTGAAAATCCTTTTCCCCTTGTTTCCATCAGCTTACATTGATGGTTTCTCTGCTGCCCTGTAATGCAGGTCACTTGTACAAATTTATGTTGCCCCATGGAAGGATGCAACAACAACTAGATAAGGGTTAGTCTATGTTATGGGGCAGGCAGACTTCCTTCTATATAAATTAAAATAATCCATTCCTTTCTGGGAAAGAAAAGAAATGGCCTCGCTTACATAGTTATGGCTGAACACATGTGACCCAACTTCCAACAAGTTAATACCTCCACAAAATGATCCACCATTCTTCCTGAACCAAACCTTTGTGAAGCCAGGCAATATATGCCAGACATATACATTGAAAATATCATTTATTTATTGTAGAATATCTTGAAAAGACTTACAGTGGAAAACAGCGTAACTGAAAAAAAAAATTAATGCTCTGGTATTGGGGACTGTGCATCTTCAATTACTTCAGACCCCATAACTCTTTCAGGATCTAACATTATTTATTCTGTTCTGAGAGAGTCAGGCTTGGTTCGATGGGTGTGCTTTGGTTTCTAAGACAGAACGCTGCAGTTTCAAGTCCCAATCTAGAGAGTTAAGTACTAAATCTAGCCTGGTATTTTAGTGAAGGAATGTTGCAGTGTAGGAGGTGTTGCCTTTCAGATGAGATATTAAATGGAAATACAGCCTGACCTCTTAGGTTGTCATAAAACATACTATTGCACTATTTGAAGATGAGCAAGGGAATTGTTCTGGTCACTATATATCTCTCAACCAACCATTTTGAAAGAGATCTGGTAATTTTTTTCCCTTTGCTGTTAGTAGGGCCTCACTGTGTGCAAAATTGTTGCTTTGTTTGACTGCATTACAACACTGACTACACTTGAAAAATAATTATTTGGCTGTAAGGTGTTTTGGGACATCCTGAGGACTCGTAAGACGTTGTATGAACGTAGTTTTGTTTTTGTTAGTCTTGCCACATTATAGCACAACAGCATCTTCTCTATACTAATGCTTCTCTAATTTTTCATCTTTAAGAAAATTGAAAAACTTTCTGATTCATAATGATGATTATTATTTCTGCAAGAGGGCTGCAAAATTGAGCTCAGTAGCACAGCAAGTTTTGGAGCAATGGGAGCTCTTGGGCTGCAGCACAACAGAGAGATGGAGCACAGGCAGCTGTGCACAAAGGGAGAAGGAGGAGAGCCCTCAACAAAGGCCATGTCCACCAAGGGTCTTCAGAAAGCACTTCTCCTACCCCAACCTCAGCCAAGTCCAGAGTCTGAGGCAGCTAAAATTCACCAAGGGGGTGGTCACTGAACTGTGCCACCTCTTCCAACTGGACCTGCAGCTGCAGAGCAGGATGAAGATGCTGCAGCCAGTGGCCATCAAGGTCAATCTCACCCTCAATTCCTATGCCTTAAGATTCTCCTAGGCTCAAGACAGTTACACCCCCAGTATCTGTTAGTTCACCGTGCATTGTTGCAGTGAGGTCACCAAGGCCCTGTACCTAGGGGACTTACATTGTTTTCTCTCCAAGCAGAGAGAAGCAGTAATAATGAACAGGATAGCAGGATTCTCAATGGTGCAGTGACTGCAGGCCTCAGCTCTAAATGGGGAGATGGTCCAGCAACGTAAGGGTTTCACACCCTCATTGTGCAATTGGTGTGAGATCATGCATGCAGTATCATCTTGGTGAGTGCCTGCTATCCAGGCAGCAGCCATGATGCTGTTTTCCTGTGTTTTAAAACTATAATAATTTTCAGAATTGTACTGTGGTTTATTGTAAAGTAGGTTTATGGGTATGAGTGTAGGTGGTCCTGTCTGTGTGATTTAATTAATTTGGAGTCAGATAGGCTGTAAGCTTGAAATTATCAAAAGAAGTTAGGGGTAAAAGGCGTTTGAAATGCTAATGAGTAAACATGGATGAGGCCTTAGCATATAGGGTTTGAAGGAAATTTGCATTTTTAGATAAATGAAGGACTTGTTTGGGTTTCAAAGGAATGTTAGGATGTTTACAACTAACAAGATAAATAGGACAAGGTTATCATGTTTATGTTTTTCAAAAGGTACTGACCATACAGGCAGCATGAAAGATTTTTATATTATGGCAAAAGTACACTTCCCAAGGCATATGGAACAATGGAATTTACAGATTAAGGAGAGAGAAACATATATAAAGAGGAATGAAAAGCTTTGTTGTGGAGCCATATAAGAACTATAAGGAGTGTGTAAAACAGCTTCAGGGGAGCTTCCAGCCATTTTTGCAAAGGTCTGCTGTGTCCAGTAACTAAAGTTGTAAAAAAGCCTTTGGAATTCCACTGTTGAGTGGATGCTGTGGTAAATTTGCTGGCTTGTTATTTAAATTTAGAATCTATTTTGGACTTAAAGGGGGTGTATATCTGGGAGTAAGGTTAATTAGGAATTCTGGGAATTTTTATAGTATTAAGTAACTGTAATCTTATGTATGTGCTTGAGATCTCTTCTTTTGTTAATAAATGTTTTAATTTCATTTTTAAAATCTCTAAAGGTGTTAATGGACTCATTACTTCTGAATTCAGTGCCATAATAAATACAAATTGCAAAACCATTGTGATAACTTGGGCCAAGTTTCACTTGCGAATTTGGTCACCTGGCACACATCAGCTGCCATGTCATAACACTACGTCAGACAGCCGTTCACACCATCTTGAGCTGCACATTGAAACTGAGGCTGGCTGCTTTGTGAAATGGATGCCCTCTATAGAATGGGCTCATGACTTTGCTCCATCACCCAACAACACATGGACAGTGCTCTTACAAGGAGAACCATGCAGTGAAGAGAAACATCATGCAGAAGACCATTGGCATTCTCAGACAATAATTCTACTGCCTTGACAAACTTGGGGAACCAAACAATAAGTTGCAGAGCATGTTTCCAAATTCACGGTGGTCTGCTGTATTCTACACAAACTGGCAATCATGAAGGCATAGCTCTTGCCATCAGGCCTTCAGAAACATCTCAGGAGGAGTAATGATCCATCTCAGCTTCCTTCTGAGGTCCCCAACATCACAGATGTAAGTGATTCACTCCATGCGATGTCAAGAAATGGCTGAATGGAAAGGACAAATAGAGCAAAGGCTTTGGGCTCCATCAATATGGAAGCTATAGTACTGAAGACTTGTGGTCTGATCTGGCTACATTCCTAGCCAAGCTGTCCCAGTACAGAAACCACACTGGCATCTGCCTGAAAAAATGGAGAATTGCACAGGTATATCATGTCCACAAAAAGCAGGACAAATCCAACCTGGTCAATTAGTGCCCCATTAGTCTACTCTCAATCATCAGCAAAGTGATGGAAAGTGTCACCATCAGTGCTATCAAACAGCACTTGCTCAGCAATGACCTGTTCACTGACACTCAGTTTGGGTTCCGCCAGGGCCATTTGGCTCCAGACCTCATTACAGCCTTGGTCCAAACATGGACAAAAGAGCTGAATTCCAGAGATGAGATGAGCGTAGCTGCCCTTGACATCAAGGCAGCATTTGAGTGTGTGTGGCATTAAGGAATCCTAGCAAAATTGAAGTCAATGGGAATTGGGGGGGAAAACTCTCAACTGATCAGAGTCATATGAAATGAAGATGGGTGTGGTTTTTGGAGACCAATCATCTTAGCCCTAGGACATCACAGCAAGAATTCCTTAGGGTAGTGTCCTAGGTCCAATCATTTCAACTGCTTCATCAATGATCTTCCCTCCATCATATAGTCAGAAGGGGCGATGTACTCTGATGTTTACACAGTGTTCAGTATCATTCACAACTCCTCAGAAACTGAAGCATTCCATGACTGCATGCAGCAAGGCCTGGATAACACTCAGACTTGGGCTTTCAAGTGGCAAGTAACATCTGCACCTCACAAGAACCAGCCAATGACCATCTCCAGAAGGAGAGAATCTAATCATCTCACTTTGACATTCAATGGCATTATTATTGCTGAATCCGCCACTATCAACATCCTGGGGGTTACCATTGACAAGAAACTTGACTGGGCCAAGGATATAAACACTGTGTCTACAAGAACAGGCCAGAGATTGGGAACTCTTAGGTGAGTAACTCATCTCCCCAAAGCCTGTCCACCATGTAGAAAGCACAAGTCAGGAGTGTGATGAAATACTTTCTACTTGTCTGGATGAGTGCAGCTCCAACAACACTCAAGAAGCTCAACACCATCCAGGACAAAGCAGCCCGCTTAATCAGCACCACATCGAGTATCTTAAAATACACTCCCTCCACTACCAATGCACTGTGGCAGCAGTGTGTACCATTTGGAAGATGCATTGCAGAAACTCACTAAGGCTCCTTTGACAGGACATTTTAAACCCATAGCCTCTAACACCTAGAAGGACAAGGGAAATAGATGCATGTTAAATCTTCCATCTGCCTGTTCCCCTCCAAGTCACACAGCATCCTGACACTGAACTATATAGCTGTTGCTTCACTGTCACTGCAACAAAATCCTGGAACTGCCTCACTAGTAGCATCAGTATCCACATCACATTGACAGCAGCAGTTCAAGAAGATTGTTCACCACCAACATCTTAAAGGTAATTAAGGGTGGACAATAAATGTTGGTTCTGCAGCGACGCTCATGTCCTGTGAATAAATAAACAAAGAGGAGTAAGGGAGGATGCATCCAGGACATCATTGCCCTGACAGGCTATTTCTGTGTGTCTCATGAGGATCCACTTCCACTAAAACTATCCCTACATTCTCATTGTTTCACAATTCCCCATCTTCCATCCCTTTGTCACACGGCATCACGGTGTCCTCTTAGTCAAAATCTTGAAATGAAAGACATCAAAAAAAAGTTCCTTAACAACTTTAACCTACAATACTTTCAATAATACATACAAAACTATTCACCCTTGTGCTTTCCATTAATACATGTTTTGCAGATGTCTTTGCCTGTCCTCGTGCTCCTCCACACTGCTATCACAGTTGCTGCAGTATGGTAGGTGGAAGGGTGCTGAGTTTTAGTGGGGGAGGCTGCAGATGGCCTTGCAGGATGACTTCAAGCAGTTCTGGGCCTTAAGGGGCTGGCTTTGGACTGCACCACCTAAGCATGAGTGACCGCAGTCTGGCTGGCTCATTGAGACTGGCGTTGTGGCAGTGGTGAAAGAACAAATGCTGCCATCTTAAGGGAGGCCAGCAGGTTCTTGCAGCAAGGAGCTCCTGCTGGTTCCCAGGGTAGTGCTGAGGTAGTCCAGACTACTGAACTGCTGCAGAAGCCTGATATTTGGGCATCTAAAAGCATAAATGAAGGTGGGGAGGGTTTGGGGTAAGGGAAGGTAGAGGGGAAGTGGTGAATGGAAGAGGTCATGTTCATACCATCTGTTCTTGTATTTCTTGTTAGATTCTGTGGCAAGGGTAAAGTCAGATTTGAGAAAGTACATAAGGCAGGAAAATACCGTCATGCTGAATATTCTTGGTGGTGCTGGTTGCAACAACCTCAGAGATTGGCGACTTAATAATTCAGAGTGCCGTCTCCTCCAAGGAATTCAGGAGATGCAGCTGTGCCTGTCCCCTGCTGGTCCTCTGCTGCACCCTCCTCATTCTAGAAGAGAGAGGGAAAAGTTTCAGTAAATGTGCTTCAATATGTCAAGGTGATGTGCCTGTCCTAGCTGAATAGCTGGAAGTATGTGTAAGTTGTGAGATGTGGCTGTTAGGCTTGCAGCAGTGTGTGTAGGTGAAGCTGAGATGAAGCATAAGATTGTTAGATATGAATCCTGGTTGTTGCAGATTTCTGATAGGTGAGTGATGGGGTTGTGGCACATGAGCTGTTTGTGAGGTTGGTGATGTGGTCGGTAGGAGATGGCTTTTGAAGACACATTCACTGACCTTGATCACCCATTAGAGATCATTAAACTTTTTGTGGCATTTGGGGCAAGGATCCATGCATTGGCCTCCCTGGTTACCACTTGCCATTCACGGTTTATGCTCGGTGGGTCTCCTTTTCCCCCTGTGGAAGCATAACCTCTCTCTTCCTTTCCACCTCCTGGACTAAGGCCTCCAGCACTCTCTCCACCAAAGAAACTGGGAGCCCTCTCTCTGACCTGCTGCTCAATTTGATACTCTTTCCTCCTTGTGAAAATCACTTACAGAAACATTTTCAACACCTGCTACAGCCAGAATGCACCTCTCCTTCAAGAAGAACAGTCTAGCTCTAGGAAGTACAGATTAGCTTTAACTCATACTAGAATCACCTGAACCTGGGGCACCTGCTGCGCATGCAGCTGCTCAGCAGTACAGTTGGTGCTGGACTGCAGGCTGTGATCATGGAGATGAGCTGGCAGCACAAAAGTTGCTGCATCTTCTCAATCGGGCACAAGGTAATCGGGCATTGCCATCTCCACAAACCAGCATTATTCAATTGTTAGTCTGAGGTGTCTGGAACATGCCGCAACAATCAATGCAACCATAGAAGTCACACCAATGCTAATTTTCTTGCTGACATCGTTATGTTGCTATTGTGATACACACTATCTGCACCCGTCTTTTTAGGTCATCTGGAGCTAATTTTTTTCCCCATTTAAAAACAATGGTGAAATGCCAGTTTTCCATTGTAATTTACAACCCACTAATGAAATTGTGGGATTGTGGAGTTTTTATACTTGTGATTGCTGAGAATGCAATTTCAGTTGTGAGAATGAAACAATTATCGGTCAATTACAACACATTTGTAATAATGATCTTTTAATGTTCTCAAGCAGCCAATGAGTCATTTAATTGGCATAAATGTAAAAAAGTTTGTAATTCAGTTGTGCAATTTTAGAACTATATGGCTCAATGACAACTGGAAAAGACTCTCTCCTGAAGAAACTTGAGCGGATCTTTGGTGGGAAAATATGAATCAAACGGCATGAAATTTGGTGGGTTGCAGGAAGGGTGGCTGTTCTGCCAGATTCATGTCCAGGCAGTGAAGTTGAAAATAAACATAGGAACATGTTGGAAAGTAATCGTTATTAAGAATATGTGCAAAAAATACTGTACTGAAACAGAGAAATGTGAGGAAGGATGTCACATGTAAAGTATTCAAAGGGAAAATAGCAACATTGGTATTTCTCCAGAACTGAGCTTGCCACTACCTTGTCAGTGTTACTATTTCCTCCTAAAATATTAAACATATCATAAAGAAAACATACCTTGGTTTTCAATTCCTCTTATTTTTCAAGGAAAAGCCGGCACATATAGTTAGGACCACAGAAATACCTGTAAGCTTTTTTTTCTTATTCTTTCATGGGATGTGAGCACCGTTGGCAAGGCAGGAATTTATTGCCTATCCTTAATTACCCTTGAGAAAGTGGTGGCAGACCACCTTTTTGGACCGCTGCAGTCTATCTGATGTAATTACACCCACAGTGCTGTAAGGGAGGGAGTTCCAGGTTTTTGACCTAATAACAAAGAATGAATGGCAATATAGTTCCAAGTGAAGATGGTGTGTGGCTTAGAGGGGAACATGGAGGTGTTCCCATGCTCTTGTCCTTCTAAGGGGTAAAAGTGGTGGGTTTACAAGGTGCTGTCCAGAGGAAACTAGGCAAGTTGCTGCAGTGCACCTTGTATATGGCACACACTACTGCCACTGTGCGTTGGTGGTAGAAGGAGTGAACATTTAAGGTGGAGTACACTTATTAAAAGCTCAGTCAAGACCACTCTTCACACTAAGAGTATTGTACCTTAAAAACTGGTGCCCCCACTTTTGTATAAGAACCTGGCACTTACAGGGTTAATGTGGGACTGAGTACAGTACTGCCCAAACAGTGATGTAAGAAGACACATGACTCAGACTTAGGGCCTGTGTGATATTGAGCAGACATGTGTGAAGACCTAGATACGGAGATAGCTTCTTGCCTGTACCTTTCACTATATATGTATATAGTTACAAGTAATTAGTAAAGACTTACTGTTAACATAATGAAGACTATGAAGACTCCTTTAAAATACACTATTCTGTAACCAACACTGTCCCAACACTCACTTCCTTTGCAAGTTCCAGTGTCAGCTCAATGCCTTCTGCATTAATATACCTGTTACTCTCATTTTAACAATAATTGGAGTACTTAAGTAGAGACCAGCGGAGGACTGTGTCAGTGGAATCAATAATGCCACAAAAATGTGTTAAATGGTTAGATACTAGCAAAAGTGCTCTCACTGTTGGTATGTTTGACACGAAGTCAATTAGCCAATCAAGTCCATAATCAGGGGTTGAAGGTCTTGGCAACAGGGCAGTGAATTGTGAGAGAAGGTTTGGCAGACTGACAATTAGCTGGATTAGCTCTAACGCATCTTTGACCAATTTTTCAGATACAAAACCCAGGATGTTGGTCTCAAGTCAGTCAGTTGACCTCAGTGTTGGACAGTCCAGGCAACAAATCCATTTATACCCCACTCTAAGGTGTTGAGTTTACTACAGTGATTTGAGGTTTTCTGCTACTTCAAACCACTCTCACATCCTAAATTGCATCAACACAGTTCCTTTAGTGGAACTACTATCACAATGAATCACAAAGGACAAAGAAAACAAGCATCTAATTTGATGTGAGAAGTGTCCACGTGCCACAGGGTAAAATAACAAAATAGAGTTCCTATTAAATAAATCACTTTGATCACATAATATGAATTAAGTCATTCATTGATGAATGTTTTTGAATTTCCCCTGAATTTGTCCTTATGTGGAATTAATATGAATAAGTTTTTGTGAAATTCAGGCAGAAACAGAAAGGTCACCTTCACCTATACCTTGTGAACAAGAATTGATTCATGAGTAATTTTGAATAACCTAAAATGGGCAAAATATTGAATAGTGGATGATTGCAATCACACTGGCACATGCAATGCCCTCAATTAAAATAAGTGCGCATTTGGCTTAAAAAATTTCTTGTGAAAAGCTGCCTCATCTGCTGGTGCAGCCTGTTGACATCCTTCTTCATCTATTGGCATGTCATAGGACGGTGCTTCATTAATGTCTAGGTGGATGTTCCCCTGAATGATTAAGTTATGTAGAGTTCAGTAAACTACAAAAAAAATCTAATGCTTTGCATGATGCTCTAACTGTTTCTCTTCCATTTTTGTGAAATGGATAGACCTGTGAGCCTTCTAGAACAGTGCATCAGTCACCTCTTGAATGCAGGTGGACATAGTGCCTTATCTTATACACAAGAAAATAAATCACCTACTGGTGCCTGAAAGAACCAAGTAGCCAGAAAATTAATGGCTGCTCTCACTTTGACAGCCACAGGCAGAGCAGCTTAGAGTGCTGATGTTCCTTTACGTTAGCTTCTAGCATTGCAAGTACCTCGAACTATACCTTCCCTGAATATCTGAAGCTCTGTGTAGAATGTTATTCTTATCGGCTTAGAGAAGCTTTATGAGAAGCCCATAGAGCCCTTACATAAAGTTTTTGCCACATTATCTTTCTCATGTACATCCATCCCTCATCTTTTCCTTTCATTGCTTTGGTGTTGAAGCACATGGTGCAAATTTCAAGTTTTCTCCCATCAACCGATAACATTTACTTTGTCAACATTTTTACAAACCTGGTGAAAATGTGATTTACGGCAATAATTAAGTAATTCTAAATTTCAAAATAAGCTGTGTGCTTAAATTAGTTGAATTATCCTTCATCCATCGCCCTGAATATTTGGCCCAGTTACATTTTTAACCCACAAATAAAAAACAACATTGCAGTCAAATTGTATCAGAATACATGAATTATCATTGCTACCTTCCAATGTAACCTTAAGTCATGGGTGGCAATTTAGTCCATGGTGGCAACTTTCAAATAGAATGACTGCCAATCTCCCAATAGTCCCATAAACAATGGAAAAAAAATCTATGAAAGAAAATCTTAAGAAAATTAAAGCGCACATGAGAGTACAAAGATTAATGCCTTTGAACGGAATAATTTCTATAGGATCAGGAGCCAGAGTTGAAGGAGAAACCATAGTTTTCCATATTGCCCTGGACTATTATGATGGCCAAAATCACCAAATATTTGAAATGAAGTTTAAGCTGAACTGAGATATAAAATCACATCCTGACAACATTTTGTGCAATGCTGTAAAAGATCCCTGAGAACTCTGATACGAAAACTTAAAGGAGAACATACTCACTATATCTTTATGTAGGGGTTAATTATGGGTTTGATCTCCAGCATTTTGAGAAGATCAAAAATAAAGTAGGACTATTTATATTTGGGGAAGGGTGTCAATTTTGTTGCAAAGTCATGTGATTTTGCACTTAATTGGATAACTGGCCCAAATCTTTAAATTCTCTGAGTTGATCCTATCGTGATATATTTATATTCAATAATGGTGTAATTGAAGGCTGAAATATAATTGAAGAGTACAATAGGTAGAATCAAGAGAGTTCTATGATCAGGTTGGGAGCAAAGTTCCTATTTGCAGCTGATTACTCTATATGCTAGAAGAGGAAGTCAGCTGAGATATAAAGAGACAAAAAAAACAATGATTCCAATAATCATTGGAACATGATCCAAGCATATATACTGATATCACAACATTGCTGACCCTACAGGGGTAAGGGGTGGTGGGGGAATGATTTTCATGTGATAGATGGGCACAGGCACCACTATGAGATTATTTTACGTCTGCATGCCACATGAAGCTATAAAATCAGATTCCATCTATTGAGAGGGGCAGATTGTTAATCCCTTCCTCCAGGACCCAGTTATATTCTCTTATTTCCCCACTCCCTTTATAAGGGTGATAATAAAACTTCTGTGCTTTTTTCTAGGATCTATGCTGTTGTCCCTGACCTGGACCACCTCAGAGGTTCATCTCACTCGGTGTAGTGGCCTCTAGAGATACACTGGATCTTGATTGAGCTAGAGACGTGGAAACACTTGCTGTAAAGAGATCTACCTGATGACTTTTACCTTATAATTAGAGGGGGGAAATTCCACCCATTACAAGCTATGACACTAAGGCTCTTTCGACAGCATCTCCTAAACCCGTGACCTTTACATCTAGAAGGACAAGGGTAGCAGGCACAAAGGAACACCAGCATTTTCAAGTTCACCTCCAAGTTGCTCAACATCCTAACTTGAGGCTATAAGGCCGTTCCTTTACTGTCACTGGGTCAAAATCCTGGAACTCCCTCCCTAACAGCATTGTAGGTGTACCTACTCTAGATGGACAGCAGCGGATCACCATGACTTTCTCAAGGACCTTAGGGATGGACAAGAAATGTTGGCCTTGCCAGCGATGTTCACATATCAGGATGAATAAAAAAAATACTCAATGAAATGATGGACTCCTGGGACAAGGGGGTTCCTACTATTTTCTCGGAGCAATGATGAGACTGGAATGCCTGAGGAATTCAGGGTAAAGTCCAGGAAAAGTGACAGCTTGGTTAAATAGAAAGCAACGTGATACTGGCAACAGGAAGAGCTCCAGAATAGATTGTTGTGGATACAAATTGTGCACATGGATATCTTCCACTGAGCATGTTGGAAACAAACAAGTCATCCTTTATAATTCATATTCAATTACTCACTAATTTTCAGTCAGCCATAAAAATCTATTACAAAAAGCAACAAAATTATGGCACACATTGATATTGTTCGTCTTATTTTAGGCATGATTGTTTTAGGAGCTGAGGAGGAAAATCAATGATAAACATTCACAAAAAGCGTTAAAAGCAGTACAATGAAATAGATACAGAAGGAAAGCCACAAGAAGGAATATAAGAACATAAGAAATAGGCATAGGAGTAGGCCATTCTGCCCCTTGAGCCTGCTCCGCCATTCAATCAAATCATGGCTGACCTGATGGTGGCCTTAACTCCACTTTCCTGCCTGTCCCCCATAATTCTTGACTCCCTTGTCAATCAAAACTCTGTCTAACTCAGCTTTGAATATATTCAATGATCCAGCCTCCGTTTTCCATGGGAAATAGAATTCCAAAGACTTATGACCCTCTGAGAGAAAAAATTCCTTCTCATCTCTGTCTTAAGTGGGAGAGCCCTTATTTTTAAAATGTGTCCCCTAGTTCTAGACTCTCCCGCGAGGGGAAATATCCTCTCAGCATCTACTCTATCAGACCCCCTTAGAATTTTATAAGTTTCAATAAGATCGCCTCTTATTCTTCTAAACTCTAATGAGCATTGGGCCAACCTGCTCAACCTTGCTTCATAAGACATACCCTGAGAGTGCTTGGAGGAAATGTAAAGATGCCTGTGTGGTCACCTGAGAAATGAATGAAGCACATATCTTATAAGTGCATTGATTCTTGCAGGGCCAATGAAAATTGTGTCAATTTAGAAATTTTACTCCCTTACTTCTCAGGCAACAGATGTAAAGTTTTTTTTTGAGAACAAAGCCCAATTTGAGTCCAGATTAATCAAAACAACACTAAAGGTATGGATAATCTTGATATGTGTTCAATGCAAGAGATTTTTGATTACAGAAAAGACTAGCTATGCATTTCTTTGGCAGACAAAAGTGAGTTTACATTGGGTTTGTCTTTAAATGGAGTGATGTAACATGAAGAGAAACTGATCTTTGCAAATACTTCCCTTCATGTGAGCAACCAATTAAATTTGGAAAAACATGGCTGGAATTTTCTGCTCCAGGTCTAAATCCATTGGTAGGGTTGGGAAGTCGGAGTGACCTCCACTGGAGAGCGGGGCAGGTAAGCATACCGAATCGTGCGCTGTTTACCTGATTAATTATACAGCCATGAGGACCATGTCACATTGCATGGCGGAGAGGGCAGGAAGTCACCCGCCCTGCCGTCATGTCCAGGTGCCATATTTAAAAGGCACCCAGACAGCCATTCAGCCAATGCACCAGGAGCTTCGGAGACTGAAAATGTCGAGTAGAGGGCAACAAGCTCTGGTCCCAGGGTTCAGCGATATCTCCCTGGAGATTCTCCTCCAGGCCGTCGGCAGGTCCTCTTTACCAGGGATGGGAGCAGGAGGCCCTCCCTGTCTGACCACAGTGGCCTGGGAGGAGGTGACGAGAGTGGTCAGTGCCTGTGGGGTCCAAAATAGGACAGCCCTACAGTGCAGGAAATGGATGAATGATCTCGTCCACTCCACTCAAGTAAGTGAACCTTCTACTCTCCAAACTCACACCAGCAATGTTTTTTTTCATCTTTCATGGGATGTGGGCATCTCTGACTAGGCCAGCACTTTCAATACCCATCCCTAATTGCCCTTGAGAAGATGGTGGTGAACTGCCTTCTTGAACTGCTGCAGTCCATGTGGCACAGGTACACCCACAGAGCTGTTAGGGAGGGTTGTGACCCACCAGCAGTGAAGGGTCAGGGGAGCAGCTCCAAGTCAGGGTGTGTGGTTGGGAGGGGAGCTTGCAGATGGTGGTGTTCCCATGTTCCTTTGTCCTTCTACATGGTAGAGGTGGCAGGTTTAGAAGGTGCTATCAAAGGTGCCTAGGTGAGTTGCTGCAGTGCATCCTGTATGTGGTACACACTGCTGCCACTTTGTGTCAGCGATGAAGGGAGTTAATGTTCAAGGTGATGGATGGGATACCAATCAAGTGGGATGCTTGGCCCTGGATGGTGTTGAGCTTCTTTGGTGGGGCTGTATTCACCCTGGCAAGTGGAGCGTAATCAACCACGCTTCTGACTTGTGCCTTGCAGATGCTGCACAGGCTTTTGGGGAGTCAGGGGGTGAGGTACCCTCCACAGGATTTCCAATCTCTGGCCTGCTCTTTCATCCATCGTGCTCACCCTCAATCCACTTGTCTTTGTGCAGGACAAGATAGCCCACAACAGGAGGGAGAGAAAGAAGACAGGAGATGGATTTCCAGAGTTGCGAAACCTCACGGAATTTGAGCAGTAGGCAGCAGGGTTGGCAGGGAAGGAAAGGAACCATGTCTGTGCTGATGACAAGGTCGGCCATTCCCAACTCCCAGTGAGGAAGTAGACACAACTTCGGACAAGAGTGTGAATGACGTGTGTAAGGTCTGAGCCAGCCTAGGCTCATTCTCTCCTTTCTCCATTCCAGATGCCAGCAAGGAGAGGGGGAGGCCAACCTCCTTCACAGAGGAAAGCCCCAGCACCCAGGCCACCTCGGAGGAGGAAGAAGACCCTTTTACACCTGTACAGCCGTCACAGCATTCATCTGCACCCTCCAGCAGCGCAGAGACACACACATCAGTGGGTCATAGTTCAAGCGTAGGCTTTGAGTGGTCACTGCACTGACAAGTCTGCACAGCAGCAGGCAGAGGCAGTGAAAGCTGAGCTCTCTGGCACCCAGAGAGCTGCTGGAGAACAGGCCACTGCAGAGTCCAAGTCAGATGATCAGTGTTATGGAGTTGATTTTCCAGGCATTTATCTTAGTGGAAACATTGAACTTTATTTACAAGACAGCAGCAGCAACTACATGTGTGCAGCTAACTCAATAACTAAAGAAAACTCTCTTCTAGAGCTTCAATGCTCTACAAACTGATTGGTTTACACAGATCATGTGATCTTATCACACAAGATTATCCTTAAAGCTACATTCCTATGTTTATCAAAACTATAATTATTACATTCCTCCACCTTTAACTTTTCTGTACATTTTGTATTTACAAGGATATTTATCTCATGACATTAAATGTTTACACAGGTCACGAAATTATAAGTTCAGGCTTTCAGGTGGTTTCCTGATCCGTGAAGAATGTCGTAGCTCCACGGCTTCCGAATCTTTTGCAGCAAACACAATCTCTGGAAACACAATAACATCAGGTACCTCATTAGGCAGTTCCGTGTCATTCACTCCATCAGAGACATCGGGCATGTCTATCCTTGGCTGAACAACTTTAACTGGAACCGCAGGTTCAGCAATGGTTATAGGTGGAACACCATTTTGTTGGGGTATCTCCCTTCTTCTTAAATGATCCACATGCTTACGGGTGATCCAGCCCTCCACTTTCACGTGGTATGACAATGGTCCGGTCACAGAGCTTACTTCACCAGGTAACCACTTCAGTCCTCCTCCGAAATTCTTTTCATATACTGCTTCTCCAACAGTAAATTGTCACTCACAACTATGAAAATCATGAGTTGCTTTTTGGTTCCCTTGACTTTTCTCCACTTCCCCTCCAAATTGGGAAGTATCAGGCTTAGTCTTGTTCGAAGACAACGCCTCATCAGTAACTCTGCAGGTGTTGCACCTGTCATAGTGTGGGGGGGGTGGGGGAGGTTGTTCTGTAGTGAAATAGGAAATGAGCAAGTTTAGTTTCCAACAATTCACTTGTAAATTTTTTCATTCCTTCCTCAAAAGTTTGTACTGCCCTTTCTGCCAGTCCATTAAATGACGGATGGTATGGTACAGTCTTCACGTGGTTGATACCATTTAGGCTGTCAAATCTTTGAAATTCAGTGCTAGTAAACGCAGTGCCATTATCTGAGGCAATTACTTCTGGCAATCCATGGATAGAAAAACTAACTTTTCTATAGTAGCGTCTGATGTTGAAGACTTGACCTCATAAACATCTAACCACTTGGAATGAGCATCTATAATCAGTGGAAGCATGATTCCAAGGAAAGGACTGATGTATTCTATGCGTAATCTCACCCAGGGCCTACCAGGCCACTCCCATGGGTCTAATGGGGCTACCACCGGCAACTTCTGTAGTTGTTGGCATTGCACACAGTGTTTAACCACCGTCTCAATATTGCCATCCATTCCCGGCCACCAAAGATAACTTTGCGCGATCATCTTCATATTTGAGATTCCTCGATGGGCACTGTGTAACTCTACTAAGAGCGGATCCCTGCCTTGTGAAGGAACTACTACTCACGCACCCCATAGTAGGATACCATCTTGACTGCTTATTTTGTGTCTTCGGTTGAAAAATGGCTTCAATTCATCAGAGGCTGGTTCCTGGGACGATCCATTTAACAGTTGTCCTCTCACTCAAGACAGGCCTGGATCACAATTCATCCAGTTTCCTATCTGTCTGGCACAGACTGGTGAGGAATCTAGAAAATTCATCACTAATACAAACTCTTGGGGAATTGGGGCATGTTCATTGTTCTCTTTCAAAGGAAAGTGACTTAGGGCATTGGCATTGGCTATATGCATCCCTGGCCTATGCACAAAAGTGTATTCATATGTCACTAAAATTAGGGCCCACCTTTAAATTCATGCTGAAGCTATGGGAGGGATCGCCTTTTCTCCACTAAACAGGCCCAAGAGTGGTTTGTAGTCTGATACTATCGTGAAGTGTACGTATTGATGGAATGTTTTTACACCAAAAATAACTGACAGGCCTTCCTTTTCTATTTGTGAATATCCTTTTTTGGCTGTGGTAAGTGTCCTGGATACATGGCCTATTCGCCTCTCTGCACCACCATCCAACTTGTGAGATAGTACCGCTCCCACTCCATAGGGGGATGTATTGCAGGTTAGCACCAATTCCTTAGTTGCGTTGAAGTGCACTAACAAATTTGAAGAGTGCAAGACCTGTTTGACTTTCATGAAGTCTTCTTCTTGGGGTGACTTCCAAACCCAACACTAGTTTTTCGTTAGCAGTGAATTTAGAAAGCCTAGAACTGTTGATAAGTTGGGTAGGAATCAGCCATAATAATTTACCACCCCTAAAAATGATTTAAGTTCAAAGACGTTCTTAGGTGCAGGTGCCTCTCTGGTAGCTTTAGCCTTCTCTTCAACAGGCATCTACATGGTGGCCAAAATAAATGACTTCATTTGCCTGAAAAGTACATTTTTCCTCCTTTAGGTGCACTCTTGCTTCTAAACATCGTTTCACGACTTTCTTCAGATTAGCTAAGTGTTCCGTTTCCGTGAATCCAGTTATTAGTACATCGTCCAGGTAGGCCACAACTTGAAGTAGTCCTTGTAGCAAGCTCTCCATCATCCACTGAAAAATGGCACAGGCCGAAGAAACACTGAAGGGCAGGCGTATGTATTAATCTAACCCTTTATGGGAGTTTATGGTCACAAATTCTCTCGAAGCATCATCCAGTTCCAGTTGCTGATATACATGACTCAAATCAAGTGTTGTATACGTTGTCCCTCCTGCTAGTTTCGCATATAGGTCTTCAACCTTGGGAAAGGGTACCTATTCAGTTTGGCTGCTTTGTTGACCATTAGCTTATAGTCCCCACAGATCCGAAATGTTCAATCCGGTTTTAGGGCAGGGACTATATGCGCTGCTTACTCTGAGAAATGAACTGCTTTTACAACACCCAGCCTCTCTAGCTGGTTCAACTCAGTGTTAACCTTCTCTCTCAGAGCATGTGGCACCAGTCTTGCTTTCAAAAAGTGAAGTGTTGCTTCTGAGTCCACGTAAATATTGGTCTGTAGGCCTTTGATTTTCCCCAGTTCATTCCAGAAGACGGTATCATTTTTTTTAGCAACTCTGGCAGTCCTCTTGCTCACAAGTGGAAAATTTCAGACCAGTTTAATTTAATCTCTTTTAACCAATCACGACCTAGAAGGCTTGGCCCTTTGCCTTCTACCACCATCACTAGTGGTTGTGTTGTTTGGTGTCTATAATAAACAGGCACACTGGTAATACCCTTTACTTGGATTTCTTCGCCTGTATACATTTTCAACTTGGCAGAAGTCTGTTCCAAATTTAATTGTTGAGCACTTTTTATTTAAATATCTGAAAGCGTGCTCTCCTACTACAGTGCTAGAAGCACCAGTGTCTACTTCCATTTTTAAGAGTTTCCCATTCACCTGTAAAGTGACAGTGATTGGCTCTGTCTTCCCTACTTTTACATTAAAGAAGGAGTAAATATCAGAATTGCTTGTTTCTGGTTCTTCCACATTATATTCTTCATTTGACTTTGTTGGTTGCTTGGAAGCCTGTTTTAATCTCACTTTGCAATGTTTCAATATGTGCCCCCTTTTGTGACAAAAATAGTGCTCCCCCTCTTTAACTCGGCAACCTTTAGAAGTATGATTGTTTCCACGTTGATAAAAATTAGTTTTCGAATTTGCTGCTGAGCTGTTTCCTCTAAATCTTTGGGTAGCGGAGGCTGTTTTCCACTTCGCGGCTGAGCCCCGGCTTTTTGCGCCACTTCCGGCTGACCGTTCCCACCAAACTAGGAAAACGGTGCCATTTTGTGCACCTTGAATTGCTTGTGAATTCTTTACAATGCTTTCCATCACAAGCGCTATTTCTAACACTTTCTTAAAATCAAGATCCACTTCAGCCAACAATCTTCGTTGAATAGCCTTATCTTGCACACCACAGACCAAACAATCCCTGAGCATATCATTCATGGTTTCACCAAAATCACAATATTCCATTAGTTGTTTTAATTTTGCCATGTATGTAGCCATGGTCTCCCTTGTGGCTCTATTCCATGAATTAAACTTGAACCTCTGCATTGTGACTGAGGGCTTGGGTTGAAAATGTCGTTTAACGATGTCTACTAATTCACTGAAGGTCTTCAAATCTGGGGCACTGGTGGCCATCAAGCTTCGAATTAAACTGTAGGTCTTGCTCCCACAAATGCTTAGGAGAATTGCTCTTTTCCTCTCACGTGATTTTGTTGGCTTGAAAAGAGAACCCAAGATGTTCTATTTATTGAGACAAGTCTTCTATGACTGGCTCAAAGAGATCGATTCTGCCAAAATGTGGCATCTCGGATGAGTATGTCTTCCCTTCATTTTAATTACCTTAGATACTCACAATCACTGGGTGAGGGACAGCACTGGATCTGATCCCATCCTTGTCACCAGTTTGTTATAGAATTGATTTTCCAGGCAACTTATCTTGGTGGAAACATTGAGCTTTATTTATAAGACAGCAGCAGCTACACGTGTGCATCTAACTCTGTAACTAAAGAAGTAATCTCTTCGAGAGGTTCCCCGCTCTGCAAACTGATTGGTTTACACAGATCATGTGATCTTACCACACAGGATTATTCTTAAAGCTACTGTCCTACGTCTACCAAAACCATAATTATTACAATGAGCCTCTGCAATTGGCCTTAGGGTATATGCTGGAGATTCAAAGAGACACAGAGGAACATCAGGCAGAGCTGTCAGAGGCCCTCAAAAAAGTGGCATGAGAGATGGAGGAATCCATCCGCGTGCTCTCTGATGTCATGGCCCCAGCATGTGAGTGCCTCAAAGACTGTGTGGGAAGGATGGCGGCTGCCTTGGAAACCCAGATCTAGCTGTTTCTGCCGAATATGCGCTTGGACCTGCACTCCATCACTGTAGGCATGGGTGTTTCAGCAGTGGCTAGGTGAGAGGGGAATGGGGCACCTCAACCTTCCTCCAGGTGCTCCTTCCTCCCAAGGAGTCAGGGAGGGCCCTCCGCCATCCAAAGGGAGGAAGACTGTCAGCTGGACATCCCGGGGGCACCTAACCAGGACACTCCAAGGGTGCCCTGCTGCTCTAAATCCGCTCTGCCTGTGACCCGATTAACTCCAGCAGGTCAGGCTGAGGGGGGTGAACCTGCCCCACAGGCCGGGGCCCACCAGGTCTCGGACCCCCAGAGGATGGCCGCCAAAGACATCTGAGTCAACAGGGCATAGCAGTCAGCAGGCTGCCTTCAGCTCTGCTATGGATGTCAGGGATGCACTCAGACAAAGTGATAAAGTAAGAAAAATTAAGAATGCATACTGGTGGCATGGCTGTACAATCATTGTACACAGTTCTGGCATATCTAAATATATGTTCATTTGCACGGTTTTAAAGTCCCCTGGATTCTATCTTGCTGTTAGTCACTTTAATGGTCACACGCACTCCACCCCTTCCAGGTGAAGGTCATCTTGCAGGACCAAGGATGGCCGTTCCTCCCCCTAATACATGCCTGCGCATGGAGACATCGCTCTTTGACAAGGGTGATGAGAGCCATGTATGAAAAGCCTCCCTCCCATGCTATCCACTTGCATCCACTGCCCTCGAGACTGTATAGTGAGATCTTTGCCTTGCCATAATAGAAGGACTGACCACATGAGCCCTTGTCTGGCATGACCATTCCCCCAGCAGGATGGAGGTTTGTAGTTGTGAGTTGGCTGCCATTCACCAGCCATGCCCCTTGTAGGCATCCACCTCTCTCTCCCTTCATCCCTACCTCTGACTGCAGCTGATGTCTCCACCTTGCTGGGATCTCGATGTTATGAGAACCCTCTGGCCTTGCCCTGTGGGCTGCACCATACAGTGAGGTTTTCAACTGCCCATACCTCTCATACAGTTCCCCCATGATTATTAAGGTGTGCTTTTAGTTGGCCAATTGTGCTGACCTTGAGCTCCACCCACCCAAGAAAACCCTTTTCCAGCTTCAATGTAAAACAACTGGACATCGAGGGTGTTGCCTTGCTGATGCAGAGATAGTGCACATCTCCTTCCAGATCCATTCCACCACCTTTTACCCTCTCCCTGTCACCCACCAACTTGCCCCCTCACCATTGACCCACCCAATGTAACCCTAATGCTCTGGACCACAAACGCCTCCACATGCGTTCCCGCTACTCAGAGCCCACATCCCTTACCGTGCCAATGCTCATCCTATCCATGCCCACTCCTATTATCCATGCCACCTTTGTTGTCCCCTTCCATCACCCTCCTGATGTGAACGACATCTGCCAAACACACCCTGACGCTCCCCTACCCTACTGCATCCCACTTCCCTCTGTCATGTAACTGTTGCCTCTTACCATCATTAGCCTCAGTTCTCCCCCAAGGGTTCCACCATCGACTCTACAGACCCCACCCTATAAAGCACTCTGCCCCCATCTTCTCTGGACACTACACTCACCCCATGCCTTCCATCCACCCCGCCGTCCCTTGCAGCCTTCCACCTCCCCTCCTTCCCTTGTGTACCATCTCCTGGCACCTGAGAGCAGCCATTGGGAATGTTGCAGGCAGTGTCGAGTGCCTGGTAAGTGCTGAAAGTCTGTCTGGCTAGGTGCACACCACTTCTATTGAGTCGTGAAGAAGTCTAAATTCCCGCTGGTGGGTTGGAAAATATGGGGTAACAAGATTCCGGCTTGTTAGGGTTTTAATAAGCATTCATGAGGTGCAAAAAGGTTCCCAATGTACATCACTGGGAAAGTCAATCTACCATTAACCCGCCATGCAGGTCAGGAAAACAAGGTTCCAAACTAATTTCCTGACGACAGGAAACTGATTTTTTGAGTCTTGCCAAATCTTGCAACCCAACCTGCCAGAATTCCCGCTGCTGACGGGAGGGGACGATTCCACCACATGAATACTGCAGGGATTTCTCAAATTAGCAAAAAGAACATTACCCTGAATCTTCAATGGAATACAGTTGTAAACAAATTTCTTTTTAATATACATTTTGATTGCCACTCCTGCAGTTGGCAACATCTCACAGGATTATACTGAATTTGTTTTCTATCCATATTCATTGATGCTACTATCATGTTATTTATTTTTCTTAACATAATGCAATTTAAAAAATTTTAGATCTTTTTATAGATAGCAAATATACACTGACTTATAGACACCTGCCCAAATGAATCTTGGAGTATGAGCTATCAGGTCCAATGGTAACTGAAGATCTACACCTCAGACATAATTCTAATAGATTTCATTGCAACCTCTCCAAAACTTTGACATCCTTCCAAAGATGTGATCCACAGAGTTGTCACATTGGGCAGAATTTTGTCAGTGGTGCACTGTTTCTGACGGCGGAACTGGAAGTGTGCTCCACGCAATTACAGTTAAAATTTAAAGTGCCGGTGGTGTGCGTGGGAGACACATGCAATTCTGCTGTGGGGGATGCTTTTCAGTGGTGAAACTCACCAACAGTTGAAAAATGATGCAGCGTCAGCTAGGCTCTAAAGGAACCTCCTGGAAAAACAGGGAGGCTCTGTATCATGGCCACAACTTTCCTGTCTAACTCCATTGATCTTAACATAAGACTTGAGAGTACAAAGGTGGCACAAGGGGCTTTCAAAATTAAACTTCACATTACATTGGTTTCACTTTATTCATGTGTACATCAGGGTTATTTGCTGAGACTACCTTGGTCAGAGAGCTAAATGTCCTGGCACGCCTCATGGTTGGCACAAATTGATGATTACAGGGGAGTTATGGACATTTCTTTATTAAGGCAGAAACAACGTTGTGCTTTCTTGTTCATTCTTTATTGAATGTTCATGTTAGTGTCCAGTGTTGTACTTGCAACATGGCTGAACTCGTAGACTCAGCTGGGTCTCCCTTCCATGCATTGTGAAGCACATTGTCTGAAATCACTCTCAGCAGGGATAATTAAAATGTTGTAGGTGAACTCAAAGCCCTGTAGGACACTGCCAGCCAGCACCCTGAGGTGGACCCACACGTGGACAGCATTGACACTGCCTTTTAGGCCCTTCATTTTCTTACCTTGATTGAGTGTTCCCACCACTCCCCACCACACCCAAGATGCCAGGCCCTTCCCACTTCACTCCCCCATGCCCCCAACCCCACACTCTGTCCTCCCTTGGATCCCTCTTCCACTCCTCCATGCCCCCCTTCCTTGTGCTGTACAATTCAACAAGGAAAACCGCTGACCTTACACACAACTGCAGTAAGCGACTAGAACACACCACCTTTAAACAAACATAAACCAGGTGCCACAAGATTCTAGTGTGCAGCTGACTTGTCTTGAAGGTAAGATTTTGTTGCAAAAAGTTTTACACTAATGAGTATTCATTGTATGAAAATGAATTACAAGTATGAACCCACCACAGGCTGGCATACGCACCACTAACATAATCTCTTCATCTCAACCAGCTGTCAGGAAATTGAGATTTCACATCCTGCCTAATTAAGTCACCCCTCACACCATGTTTCCCACTCTTGCAGGCTCCATAAAATTCTCCCTAATATTCCACCTGATGCCTAACCAGTTTTTGTAAATACTTAGTCTAGCTTCTTTTGCTTCTGCATTCTTTCCATTTATTTATGCAGCCCATAAATGTTTTATTAATAACGTTCGCAACCTGTCCTGCTCTCAAACATTTTTGCATTTGGTACTAAGGGTGGAATTGTTCCAGATTTGTACTAAATGCAGTAATGGATGGAAAAAAGAATGTTTTACCCGCCAGCTGCTATGACGACTTTTAATGCCCTATCATCCCAATCCAGCCTCATTAATTATGCAGCCACAGGAAACATGCCATCTCGCTCGCGGGCAGTCTCTGAATCACCCGCCATGCCATTACCTTGCCATTTCCTCACTCCAGGTGTCATATCTAAACTGCAGCCGCCAAAACATTTCTCAATGCTTGCAGCCCAGGGCTGCTCCAGTGAAGACATGGCCCTGAAAGCCAAGAAGAGCTCAGTGACCTGTCACTGGAATGCCTTTTGGAGGCCTACCATGATATCCTCCATCCCTGCCCTGGCTGCAGGATGTCCAGAAATCTCACTACTCCAGCTTGGGAGGCGGTGGTAGTAGTGGTCAGTGCCAACACTGCACAGAAGAGGTTGGCCATCCAGTGCAGAAAGAGGATGAATGATCTCACCCGTGCCACCAGAGTAAGGCAGCCATCTCATCACTCTAAGCTCACACACTAACAAGCCCATCACACATTCACTAGCATCTCACTCATTGCCAGCTCAAGGGATATCACCACTCACTGTCACATCCCCATCTGGCCTCATCTCCTCTTGAGACTACTTCCTCAGCCCTCACCATCTTGAGGCCACTTGCACAGATCAACATGTACCCCCCCAAACACCCCCTGGGATTCCTCCCTTCTCTAGTATAGCCCTCACCCTGCAGCCTCCATCTCCTCCTCCGCCTCCGCCTCCGCCTCTTGTGCCACCTTTGTACTCTCAAGTCTTATGTTAAGGTCAATGGAGTTAGACAGGAAAGTTGTGGCCATGATGCAGAGCCTCCCTGTTTTTCCAGGAGGTTCCTTTAGATCCTAGCTGAAGCTGCATCATTTTTCAGCTGTTGGTGGGTTTCACCACTGAAAAGCATCTCCCGCAGCAGAATTGCATGTGTCTCCCATGCCCTCTTCCCTGGGGCCCCGGGGCCCACCTTACAGCTGGTCTGGTAGGTAGAAACCTGCTTGTGAGCCCCACTCAAAGTGATGTGGTGCTGCCTGAGAAGCCTGGTGCTAATGACCGTGAGTGCTGCCTGAGGCAAGGGAGGCAAACAAACATCGAAGTCCCGACATGCGTGAGGGGGATGATCCCCCTGACCTGGGCACATAATGATATGCAGATGTATTACAATGAAGTTCCCAAAGTGCGGCAGTGGGAAATGCCGCCCACCATTGACGGACGGAGCAGATGATTGCAAACTGGTTTCATGGTGCAGTGAAACCTTTATTTGGCCTTCCCACCATATTGTCCACTCACCGCCCACCGTGATGCCCAACACTAGTGGGCATGGAAAATTCCACCCTAAGTCTTTGTTTCTGCACTCACTTTGAAACTTTATCAATTTCTTTATATTGATTTTCATTCTTCCTTTAAAATCATCATTTCACACTTCTCTGCATTAAATTTCATGTACCATGGGTTGAATTTTACGGGGTGCTATTGTTCCCAAAATCCAGCTCTGTGTTTCTGTCCATTTCACCAGTCTATGATGTCTGAACCCTGTTAGCATTCTCCTCATTGTTTTCTCCACTTATCAGTCTTGTGCTTCCTGCCAACTTTGAAATGATGCTTCTTATATGCAAGCGCAGGTCATTACTATATCATCAAAAAGATCAGAGGTCCTAATACTGACCCCAGAGGGACACCAATTGTATACTTCCCGGGCTTCCTCAGGCTGGAGGAAGGTTCCTAGTGGAGTTCCCCGGGGGTTGGTATTGGGACCCTTACTTTTCTTGATATATATTAACGACCTAGACCTTGGTGTACAGGGGGCAATTTCAAAGTTGTCCAGCGATACAAAACTTGGAAGCGTTGTGAACTGTGAGGAGGATAGTGTAGAATTTCAAAAGGACATAAGACAAGTTAGTAGAATGGATGGAGAGGTGGCAGGTGAAGTTCAGTGCAGAGAAATGTGAAGTGATTCATTTTGGTAGGAAAAACATGGAGAAACAATGTAAAATAAAGGATATAACTCTAAAGAATACGCAGGAGCAGAGTGTCCTGGGTGTTTATGTGCATAAGTCATTAAAGGTGGCAGGATAAGTTGAGAGAGTGGTTTATAAAACATACAGTATCCTGGGCTTTATTAATAGCGGCATACAGTGCAAGAGCAAGGAGGTTATGTTGAACTTGAATGAGAAACTAGTTTGGCCTCAGCTAGATTGCGTCCAATCTGGGCACTGCACTTCAGGAAGGATGTGAAAGCATTAGAGAGGGTGCAGAAAAGATTCCCGAGAATGGTTCCAGGAATGAGGAACTTCAGTTATGGAGATATGTTGGAGAAGTTAGCACTGTTTTCCTCAGAGAAAAGAAGGCTGAAAGGAGATATGATAGAGGTTTATTCAAAATCTTGAGGGGTCTGGACAGACTAGGTAGGGAGTTCCCACTCATGAAAGGATCAAGAACAAGAGGGCAGAGATTTAAAGTAATTAGTGAAAGAAGCAAAAGTGATATAAGGAAAATCTTTTTCATGCAGCGAGTGGTTAGGAATGCACCACACACATCTGGAATGCACTGCTTGAGAGTATGGCGGAGGCAGGTTCAACTGAGGCATTCAAAAGAGAATTAGACTGTTATTTGAAAAGGAACAACGTGCAGGGTTATGGGGAGAAGGCAGGAGAATGGCACTAAGTAAATTGCTGGTTTGGAGAGACCATGCAGACACATTGGGCCGAATGGCCTCCTTCTGCGCTGTAAAAATTCTGTAATTCTGTGATTCTCTCCAGTTTGATAAACGACTATTCACAACTACTCTTTGTTTTTTTGCCTCTTAGTCAATTTCATATCCAAGAAGCCACTTTAATCCCATGGGTTTCAATCTTATTATGTGACTTTTTTTGTTTGTACTTGGGGTGTGGCTAGGCCAGCATTTCGTCCCCATCCCCAATTATCCTTGACAAAGAGCTGCTGAGCAGAGCTGCATTCTTGAATCGCAGCAGTCCATAATGTTAGGAAGGGAGTTCCACAATTTTTACCGAGCAACGGTGGAGTCAGGATGAAGAGACTTGGAGGGGGTACTTACAGGTGATGGTGTTTCCTATGGCCTGGGTTTTATGAGGCGCTGCAGTCCCCACTCCCCCGGCTAAAATGTTGAGCCTGTCCACAATCCCAACAGCTGTCCTGTATCAATTTACCAATCCGATTGGCCGGCAGCTCTGTAGTCCCACTAGCACAGCGGGAGTGGTGGCCACTGCCAAGACTACAGGCAGTCGCACCACCCTGAGGGGCCCATGTAAGTCCAGGGGTGGTATTCTTGGTAAATGGGTGATGAGTGTGGGGGGCAGAATTCAGGAGGTCAGGGGGAGGGTTAAAGGGGAGAATGACCTTGTTGGGGAGATGCCTCCACTACCCCCCCCACCCCGTAATTGGTTACCCCGTTGCCTGACACCAGCCTGGACAGTTAAATTTGACCGACTTCCCACATGCCGTAGGCCTCTCCTCGTTGTAGGTAAAACTCTAGCCATGGTGGGATGAGGCCATTATGTGGCCATTAATTGATGACTTAAGGACTTCAATAGGCCCAAGGGTGGCGAGCTACCCAATGCCACCCCGCTCCCCATAAAAGTTCAGAAAGATCAAGGGCGGGTGGGTACAGGAGAGGTAGGCAACCACTGAATTTTATGTGCCCTCCTGTCTTCAAACCTGCCGGTGTAAAATCCAGCCCTCTATGTCTTCTACCATTGTTCTTTTAGGTGGTAGAGGTCGTAGATTTGGAAGGTTTTGTTGAAGGAACTTTGGCGAGTTGCTGCAGTGCATTTTGTAGATGGCCCATACTGCTGCTACTTGTGCACCTGTGCTGCAGGCAGTGTGTGTTTAAGGTGGTAGATGTGATATCGATCTTCTTGAGTGATTTGGAGCTGTACTCATCCAGGCAATTCTATCACATTCCTGAATTGTGCCTTGTGGTTGGTGGACAGGCTTTGGGAAGTTAGGAGGTGAGTTGCTCGCCTCAAAATTCCCTGCTCTTGTAACCACAGTATTTATATGGCTGGTCCAATTAAGTTCCTGGTCAATTGTAAGCCCCAGGATGTTGATAGTGGGGTGTTCAGCAATAGTAATGTCATTGAATATCAAGTGGAGTTGGTTGGATTTTCTCTTGTTGAAGGTGGTCATTGCCGGGCACTTGTGTGGCACGAATGTTACTAGCCACTTGTCAGCCCAAGCATGGATATTGTCCAGGTCTTGCTGCATAAGAACATGGACTGCTTCAATGTCTGAAGAGTCGTGAATGGTACTGAGCATTGTGCAATCATCAGTGAACATCCCCACTTCTGACCTTATGATGGGGGGAAAGTCATTGATGAAGCAGCTGAAGGTGTTTGGGCCTAGGAACTTTCCTACGTTATCGAACATCTTTTGATAGTCCATGGAAATATCAACCACATTTCCTTCATTAACTCTTTCTGTGGCAGTAAGGACTCTGAGTTCCCCCCAACAGATGGGATAGAGCCTCCTTGCTCTCCAATCTTTCCTCCAATTTTTTTTCAATATGAGCCTTGGTTTCTGCCAGTGGTAGTGAGTGTTTTTACTGGATTATTTGCTGCTTCTTCAACTTAATGAAAAGAATTTTTCCCTCGTAGGGTGGACCTGACCTGAACGGAAGAAAAATAATGCATGATGACGTCAGGTGAGCGTCCCGACGGCATTGCGCACTCTCAAGATATATAGCTCGGTGGGTGCGTGCGAGAGGCGGCAGCGCATCCACCGAAAATTAAGAGGCTATTAAGGCCCTTAATCAATTAATTAAATGGAACTTTTCACTGCACGTCCAACCGTTCGGTTGGCGGGTGGGTGAATAGGCCAAGCGGCCTTTGCATTTTTTTGCGAAACCTCATCCACGGGTGGGATGAGGTTTCAACCAGTGATTAAAAAAAAACTTGAAAAACTTTTAAAACACATTTTTAACATGTCCCTGCTCATGTGACAGAGTCACATGAGGGGACACGTTTTCCTTATTTTTCAATTGTTTATTTTTAATGTTAAAAATCTTCAGCTCCCTGAGGCAGCTCTGTGCCTTCAGGGAGCTTTCACTGAATGCACCTGCGTGCATGCGCTGACATCCGCGCTTGCCCTCCCCCAACCCCCCTTAACCCAGGCAGTGAAGTTATAGTGCGCGATTCAAGTTGGCTGGCCATTAATTGGCAAGCCAGCATGAAATCGTGGTTGGGGCCCGTGGGCAGTGGTCAGTTTTGCGGCCACCCCAGGGCCTGCCTGCCCGATGAGGTAAATATCCTGCCCAATGTGTGGAAGCACAGAAATCCTTGTTAAGATCCTGGTGGTGCTCCTTCAGATGCCAAGTATTCTAACCTTTCTTTGTCTTCTTTTCCTCAAAGAAAATCTCAAGAACCTGCTGAACAGGGGGAAGAGAAAGGCCACTGTCCCACAGCCTCAGATCATGACACCAGTGGTGCGGTCATTCATCCTTTTTCTCGCAGTCACCAACCCAGAGGGATTGAAGTGCAGGAATAATCGAGATAGTGGACGAGGTGTTGGCAGTGGGTGAGACACAGAGTGTGACCATGCAGGGAGGGCAGGAATGAAAGTGGAGTCTGATGGTGCTGAGTGGAGGCACAGCAGATGTCAATCCTTGGAATTGAGTTGGTCCACAATGGGCAGGTCAAAGTGTTGGATGCTCTGGGAGGCACAATAGAGTTTTTGCGCTAATTTAAGACATTTTTTCAACTGAGTCTGATTCAGCCTGAAGCAGTAGCCAGGGAAAGCAATGGCATTGGTGATAAAGTTACAAAGTATTTAGTGGGGGCTAGGACAAACGGACTATCGTGGCAGGGCCTGCCATGGGAGTTTCAGTGAGACTGGACGATCCCAGCGGCGGGCAGGAGCAGAAAATCCAGCCGACAGTTTTGTCCTTTCGACTGTCTAGTTGAAGGGAGTTATAGCTGATCCAGGATTGAATGTCAGGCAAGTAGCCTGGTAACACAGAAGCAATGAAGATGTTGAGAGAGGTGACAGAAAGGTGCGATCAACACACATACGGTATCTTATTCAATGTGAGCTGATGGTATTGCCAAGGGGCAGCAGATTAGATGAAGTAAAGGATGGTGGCATTGGTGGTGGCGTTGCTACAGATGCTCTCGCTATGATTAATTGGTTAGCACTGGAATTAATTGAGGGCAAGCCCATCAAGCTACACAACAGAGGAGAGCCATTAGAGAAAGATGGTATGATCAACTGTGTTGAAGCTTTCAGAGAGCTTGAAGAGGGACAATGCCCACAGGACATAATTAAACTGTTGTCTGTGACTTTGGTTAGGCATATTTTAGTGCTGGGGTGGTGGGGGTGGGTGGGTGGGGGTGTAGTGAGGGGCAGAAACCTGATTGGAGGGAGTCAAACAGAGAGCTGTGGGACAGTGGGCCTGGATATGGGAAGTGATGGCACATTCTTAGAAGTTAGGGTGGACAGGAAGGAGAGAGAAGGTTAAGGAGATGGTTGGGTATGGAAGAAGGGAACAAAATGCAGGTGACATGATGTATGCAGCAATGGACAACAATGCACTTGATTTACTAAAACTCTAGTAGCACCCTAAAAGGAGCTTAGAGTCATGGAGTCATTTACGGCACAGAAGGAGGCCATTCCACCCATTGAGTTCATGCTGGCTTTCCACGGAGTAATCCCATTCGCCCGCTCGATCCTCATATCCCTGCAAGTTTATTTCCTTGCCCATCCAATTTCCTTCCATCATTCTCGTGTGCAGCGAGTTTCAAGCCATTACCACTCACTGCTCACAGTCCCCCCGCATCTTTTGCCCAAAATCACAGTGTTATCAGGAGCTCCGGCATTCTGCAGCCTTGACACATCAAATAGATCAAGCAACTCAAAAGTAGATATCCATGAGACGTTGTAGGCCATCAGCAGCAGCAGCAGAATTGAATTCAACCACAATTTGCAACCCTCACTTCACCATTACCACCAAGCCAGGGGATCATGGATATCTACTTTTGAGTTGCTTGATCTATTTGAAATCGATCCCATTTAGCATGGTGGTGGTGCCGCACAACACAGGCAAATGGAGTGCAGCTGAGGAAATTGAGTGCAGACTTGGAGTTTGGTGAGGGGGGGAGATCGGTGAAGGGGAGGAAGGAGGAGTTAATTTCCTTTCTCTGTCTTTTTCACCCTGTAGGAATTGGTTCCTGCTCTACTACAGGGAAAGGGGCTAGCTCTTTGGTGAGCATCTGGTGAGTGGCTAAGGTCTATTCTATTCCTAAGATTTAAAATAGTGTACAAATTGGTTGTAAAGTTATTAAAATATATTTAAAAAGCACATAAATAAGTGAATAATTTAATTAAGTAATTATTTAAAACACATTAAGGATGGCAGGAAAGGTGATATGTCAAGGCTGCAGAATGTGGGGGCTCCTGATCCAGGGCAAACGTGTCTGCAGTAAGTGTTTGCAGCTTCAGGAACTACAGCTCAGAGTCATTGAGTTGGAGACTGAGCTGCAGTCATTGCGACACCTCAGAGAGGGGGATAGTTACCTGGATGCTTTGTACCAGGAGGCAGTCACACCACTTAGGATAGGGTCTTCTGATTTGGTCAGTGGTCAGGGGCAGGAGGGTGTGACTGCAAGTGAGGCAGGTAAGGGGACCCAGAGGACAGGAGTGCAGGAGTGTCTGTCTCTGCAGTTGTCCAACTGGTTTGAGGTTCTTTCTGGACGAGTAGAGACAGGTTAAGAGAGGAGAATAGTAATATGGGAAATGAGGGTGGGGGAATGGCAGGTAGGGATAGAGAGAAAAACTTAAGAATGCACCAAGAATCAAGACTAGATGTCACAAAGATAATAAAAATACAAAGCTAAAGGCTCTGTATCTCAATGTGTGTAATATTCATAACAAAGTAAACAAATTGATAGTGCACATTGAAGTAAATAAATATGATCTGATCGTAATTATGGAGATATGGCTGCAGGATGACAAGGATTGGGTCCAGGATATTGAGGGGTATATGACCTTCAGGAAGAATAGGAAACTAGGAAATGTGGAGGTGTAGCACTGTTAAATAAGGATGGCATTTGTCCAAAAGTTAGAGATGACCTTGGTTCAGGAGATCAGGATGTAGGTTTGGGTGGAGATTAGGAATAGTAGGGGAAAGAATTCACTAGTGGGAGTGGTGTACAGGCATCCTAACAGTAACCACAACGTAGGACAAAGTATGCAGGAAGAAATATTGGGCATTTGTGATAAAGGGACGGCAATAATCATGGGTAACTTTAATCTATCTATAAACTGGAAAAATCAGATTGGCAGTAATAGCCTGGATGAGAAGTTCATAGGATGCTTTCAAAATAGTTTCTTCGAGCAGCATGTTCTGTAACCAATCAGAGAGCAGGTTACAATAGACTTGGTATTGTGTAATGCGACAGGATGAATTAATGACTTCAGGGTAAAGGCACCTCTAGGTGGCAAGGAAATCTGCCAACCTTATCTAGCCTGGTCTACATGTGACTCCTGACCCACAGCAATGCGGTTGTCTCTGAAATGCCGTCTAAAATGACCTAGCAAGCAGTGACCACAATACGATTGAACAATTTGATTTACATCCAGTATGAAAGGGAGAAAAGAGGGTCTAAGACTATTATTTTAAACTTAAATAAGGGCAACTATGTGGGCATGAAAGCTGAACGAGTTGAAGTGAACTGGGATAGTAGGCTCGGGGATAGATCAATAGAGAAGCAGTGGCAGACAGTCAAGGGAATTTTTCAGAATACTCAGAATAAGTATATTTCTACTATAGAGAACAATTCTAAAGGGAGGACCCATCATCCCTGATTAACTAAAGAAGTTAGGGAAAGCATCAGACTTAGGGAAAGAGCATACAACTGCAAAGATGAATTGCAGGTCAGGTGAATGGTCAGAATATAAAGAGTGGCAGGAAATGACTAAAAGGTTAATCAGGAGAAAGAAATTAGAGTATGAAAGGAAGCTAGCTAGAAATGTAAAATGGATAGCAAGAGTTTCTACAGGTATTTAAACAGGAAAAGAGTAAGTAAAGTGAGTGTTGGTCCTCTAGAGAGTGACAATGGGGAGTTAATAGTAGATAATAAGGAAATGGCGGATGAAATGATCAAATATTTTGCTTCTGTCTTCACTATAGAGGATATAAAAAGCATTCCAGTAATAGGTGCAAATCAAGGGGCGGAAGGGAAAGGGGAACTTGGTGAAATTACAATCATTAGGGAAGCAGTGCTGAGCAAACCGATGGAGCTGTGAGCTGACAAGTCTCTGGGTCCTGATGGACTTCATCCTAGGGTCTTAAAAGAGGTGGCTAATGAGATAGTAGATGCATTGGTGTTAATTTTTCAAAATTCCCTAGATTCTGGAAAGGTTCCATCAGACTGGAAATTAGCAAATATTCAAGAAGGGAGGGAAATAGAAAACAGGAAACTATAGGCCAGTTAGCTTGACGTCTGTCATGGGGAAGGTGTTAGAGTTGATCATTAAAGAGGTTACAGCTGGGCACTTAGAAAAACAAAAGGTAATCAGAAAGAGTCAGCATGGTTTTGTGAAAGGGAAGTCATATTTAAACAATTTGTTAGAGTTCTTTGAAGGAGTAACATGTGCTGTGGATAAAGGGGAGCCTCTAGACGTCCTGTACTTGGCTTTCAAGAATGCATTTGATAAGATGCCACATCAAAGGTTATTGTGGAAACTTAAAGCTCATGGTGTAGGGGGTAACATATTAGCCTGGATAGAGGATTGGCTGACTGGTGGAAAACAGAGAGTATGCATAAATGGGTCTTTGTCTTATTGGCAGGATGTGACTTGTGGAGTCCCTCAGGGGTCTAGGTTGCGGCCTCAACTTTTTATAATTTACATCAATAACTTAGATGAGGGGAGTGAAGGCATGGTAGCTAAATTTGCAAATGACACAAAGATAGGTAGGAAAGTATGTTGTGAAGAAGATATGAGTTGCAGATGGATATTGATAAGTTGAGTGAGTGGGCAAAATATGGTAGATGGAGTATAATGAGGGAAAATATGAAGCTGTTCACTTTGGCAGGAAGAATTAAAAAGCAGAGTATTACTTAAACAGAGAATGACAGTAGAATTCAGAGGTGTAGAGGGACCTAAGTATTCTCATGCATGAGTCACAAAAAGTTACTATGCAGGTACATCATGTATCAAGAAAGCTAATGGAATGCTATACATTATTATGAGAGGAATTGAACATAAAAGTAAGGATTTTATGTTTCAGTTATGCAGGGCATTGATAAGACCGCATCTCTAATACTGTGTTCAGGTTTGGGCTTGTATTTAAAGAAGGATGTAAATGCATTGGAAGCGGTTCAGAGGAGGTTTACTAGATTGATACCTGGAATGAGTGGGTTCTCTTATGAGGATAGGTTGGACAGGCTGGGCTTGTTTCTACTGGAGTTTAGAAGAGTGAGGGGCGACTTGATTGAAGTATATAAGATTCTGAATGGTCTTGACAAGGTGAATGTGGAAAGGATGTTTCCTCTTGTGGGTAAGTTCAGTACTTGGGGGCACTGTTTTTAAATTAGGGGTCACCCTTATAGGATAGAGGTGAGGAGAATTTTTTTTTCTCTGAGGGCTGTGCGACTTTGGAACTCTGCCTCAGGAGGCAGTGGAAGCAGGGTCATTGAATATTTTTAAGGCAGAGGTAGGTAGATTCTTGTTAGGCAAGGGAATAATAGGTTATCGGGAGTAGATGGGAACGTAGAACTTGAAATGCAAACAGGAATTATTGAATGGCGGAGCAGGCTCGAGGGGCTGAATGGCCTACTTCTGCTCTTATTTTGTATGTTCATATGTATGACAGATGGTGTCTTCAAAGTGAAGAGGGGACTTTGTCTCCACAAGGACTGTGCAGTGGTCACTCCCACCAATACTATCATGGACAGATGCACCTGCAACAGCTAGATTGCTGAGGACGAGGTCAAGTAGGGTTTTCCTTCTTGTTGGTTCATTTGCCACCTGCCACAGACCTAGTCTATCAGCTATATCCTTCAGGACTCAGCTAGCTCAGTCAGTAGTGGTGCTACCAAGTCACTGTTGGTGATGGACATTGAAGTCACCCACCCAGAGTACATTCTGTGCCCTTTCCACCCTCAGTGCTTCTTTCAATTGGTGTTGAACATTGGGGAGTACTCATTCATCAGCTGAGGTGGTTTGGGTTGGACCAGTGGCAATCAGCAGGAGGTTTGACCTGATGTCATGAGACTTGATTGGGTTGAGTCAATGGTGAGGTCTCCCAGGGCAAATCCCTCCTGGTTGTTTGCCACTGTACTGCCACTTATGGTGGGTTTTGTCCTACCACTGGGGCAGGACAGACCCATCGTGATAGTTGTGTCTGGAACATTGTCTGTAAGGTATGATTGCATGAGTATGACTATGTCAGGCTATTGCTTGACTAGTCTATGAGACAGTTCCCCCAGTTTTGGCACAAGCCCCCAGATGTTAATATGGAGGACTTTGCAAGGTCAACAGGGTTGGGTTTGCCATTGTCGTTTCTGCTGCCTAGGTCGATGCCAGGTGGTCCATCTGGTTTTATTCCTTCTTGACTTTGGAGCAGTTTGATACAACTGAGCGGCTTGTTAGGCCATTTCAGAGGGCATTTCAGAGACAACCACATTGCTGTGGGTCAGGAGTCAGCATGTAGACCAGGCCAGGTAAGGACGGCATATTTCCCTCCCTTAAAGGCCTTAAACCATTTATGACAATGATTTTATGGTCACCATTACCGAGACTAGTTTTTACTTCCAGATTTTATTAACTGAATTTAAATTCCACCAGCTGCCATGGTGGGATTTGAACCCATATCCCCATTGCATTAGCCTGGGTCTCTAGATTACCAATAATATTACCACTATGCCACTGACCCCCTTATTCTTGCCAACTTAGAGCCTGCAAATGCTCTCAAGGGAACTCTGGTAATTTTGCGACATCAGTGAGGGATCTTAAAGGGCAGAGGTATTGGATGAAAGGCTGTGTCCAAATGTGTCATTAAGTGGAAGTGAAGAGGTCACCACAGGCACTTCTGCCTCCATTGGCAGAATCCTGGGCCTGTACTGCCACTTCGCAGAACATGCTACCATCTTTCACATGATGGCCCCAGGAAGTAACAACAACAGAAGTGAAAATGAAGAAAGTTGAACTGGGATTTGGGCCCTGATATCCTGCCACCATTTGTACATGACAGATGATTTAGCAGATAATGCCAGTGGTGTTCCTGATGGTCCTGGGGGGACAGCAATCCGATTATGGATGGTTTAATTTTGTACCAATGATTTTAAAATAATATCCATTGCATGGCTCCTGAGGACTTTACATAGTGCATACAGGGTGAGTGGCTGTGGAGGATACATTGGAGGGCATGGAGGTGGCATGGGGTTTTGAGAGGGGATGGACTGGCATGGGGTGGATGGGGGCATGGGGCTAATGGGGGTTGAAGGGGCATGGGTTGGCATGAGTGGTGGTAGGGAGATGAGGGAGTGAGGGGTAAGATTTTGGGGGCCATTAAACAATCTTGCGAGCAGGATTGCTGTGCTGTAGAACCTCTGCACCCACATTCCTCAGGAACTCCATCACAGATAGCATTATGAACCCAACCCCTGTATGAAAAGACAAAAATTTGAGGCAAAGTCACAAGTGCCGATTGTGCATTTTGGAAGGCGCAAAATTGCGGAGGTTGGATTTTCCTCAGCCCACATGAAAATCAGGTGCATTTGCTCAGTGCAATAAAGAAATTGGATGAAGTTGATGGATCGTGTCTGGTCGTGTAAGGAACCGGGGATTGAACAATTTCATTTCTCACATTCTATAGGCAACAAACTCTAGATAGAAAACTCACTTTCCAATGATAAAGATGGCATTTCAGATATCTCTTGTTTAATTAATAAAACAGCAGTATGTTATAATATGTAACGCTCACACTGCAAACTATAAATGCAACTGAAACTGTACAAATAATTGGTTGCAATTAATTCATCAGCTAAAACTTCTAACTGTCGGAAACATTAATTATCAACTAGTCAAGCCAACTAACATAACTGGTATCTAGAATTACACATTCATTCAATGAGATATTTGAGAACCTGTTCCTCAGAAAACTACTGACATAATTTGAATAACAAAACAAATACTGAAATGCGTATTTTGTCTTCAGTTTAATAGCTGAGCTGTTGGCATATGAATATTTGCAACAAAATACAATCTAAAGAAACTAGGGCTTGTTCAGCATTTTGTCAATACTTTATTCTGTAAAATGTGAAAGATTTAGAGGGAGTGAAATTTGACTTTGGCAACAGAGTATCAGCAGACTTGTTTACATCTCACCCAATTTAAAACAGAATGGTGGGGGGCGTAGAAGGGGGTGGAGCTTGTAAAAAGGACAATTGATTTGTTATTGTCCATTTTCTGATATGGTCAAAATCGAATTTCACCTCAAGTGTTGCACTCTAGTATATCACACTTTAAAGGGAGATTAATGGGAGGTGAACAAACCTGACTACAGATTTAATGGAAAGAATAACACAGTAAGCAACTAGATGAATATTTACAGTAAAACAAACATTCATATATCTGCCAATATCTAACAAATCCATAACTGCTTTTACCTTTTCCAGAAGCCAAAAATTCAAATTACCACAAATATGTTCAGAATATAAGTTCACTGCCTGTTTTTTAAAAATATCCCTGTGATGCTGAATTTGTTGAACAATCACATGTAACTCACATTTAATAGACAGCCTTCTGCCTTCTGTTATAACAGTCATTGAAATGGCCACTGACAGTATTGACCTAATCGCAATTAAAATTACAGAAGTTGCTCATTCTCTGACATAAAAATAACTGTTTTAATGCAGTCACTTTGACAGATGTACACAATGTATACTGTTATCTTTTACATAAGCGCAGGTCAAATTATAGACTTTTAGACACAACTTGTATATATTCAAATGTACATTAAAGTATATAATTTATTTTTAAATAATGTATTTCAATTTGAGGAAGTGGCCATTTTATATCTTAACTCATTGAAAATGAGATAGTTTTTCATTCATTTTATTTAAGTTTAAGGGCAGAATCATCCCAGATTCGCACTAAGTGCGGTAGCAGGAGTGAAAAATGCCGCTTAGCCCGCTGGCCACAATGGTAATTTGCATGCCATATCGTCCCATTACTGGACTCATTAATAATGCATTCACAGGAAACATGCTGGATTGCTGGCGGAGCGGCCTCTGATTTGCCTGCCACACCGTCACCTCAGGCCTTCAGTAATCAGGGTGCCCTGTTTAAAGGGCGGCCCTGCACAGACCTAGCTCTCCCTAAGGGATCGAAAGCTGCTGAAAAGTCATGGCTGCCAAAGGGAGGAAACATGTTGTCCCCAAATTTAGCGAAGCCTCCCTTGGGTGTCTACTGGATGCAGTGGAGGCCCACCATGACATCCTCTACCCCTGCTCTAGGCAAAGACCAGCAAGCAAGGTCACCAATCCAGCATGGGAGGTGGTGGCAGTGGTGGTCAGCGCCAGCGCCCTGCAAAGGAGGACAGCTACCCAGTGCCAAAAGAGGATGAATGATCTCCTCCATTCCACCAGGGTGAGTCACTCTTCTCATCGCTCTCAACTCACACACTCAAACCCATCACTTCCACAGGGATCTCACTCACTGCCAGTTCAAGGAGCATCACCATTCACTTTCTCACACACACTTTCATCTGCCCTGTGGATTGTGTCCTCATCCCAGCCATGGCACTACTTACCACCCACGTATGACAGACAACCTTCTCATCTGGCCTGGCAGGCATCCTGCTTACATGCCCTTCATCTGTATTCATGCAGGACAAGCTGGCACAGAACAAAAGGGAGAGGTCGCAGACTGGTGGAGGAATGCCCGACATCAAGGTCCTCACAGACTTTGAAATTAGAGTCATCCAGCTGGCTAGCAAGAATCTGGACCACTTCTGTGTTGACAGAACACAGCACTGCAACATCCATCAGACAAGCATGCTATGAGTGAGTTCCCCTGTTCCGCAATCCCCTGCCGTACACCTATTATCCCTCCTTGCTTTCGCAGGCACATCTGGGAAGCAGCCAAGGGGGTCAATGAGTTAGGTCCTCGACTCAAGCCCTGAAGACACCTCAGAAGAAGAATCTCACACCCGAATTGAAGACCTATCACAACGCTCACCCACAGCCTCCACCAGCGCAGAGACACACACTTCAGTGGGACCTAGTTCTAGAGTAGCCTCGGGGTCACAATCTGGTGAGCACATCACACTGTCTGATCCACAACAGGCAGTGGCAGGGACTCCCCAGGTTTACGGCACTCGGAGAACTCCTGGAGGCCAGAAAGCTGTTGAGTCCTCGGCAAATGAGGAGCTTCTGGACTCGATCATACCTCAGTTGCTGGAGCTGCAAAGGCAAGCTCGGGGATATCAGGAAGGGATGTTCGCTGCACTCCTCAGATTGCAAGGCATGATGGGGGAGTCTCTCTGCCTTCTTTCTTAGATGATAACACCAGCATACCAATGCTAGCAGAATGGTGGCAGCCACAGAGGCCTTGGTCCAGGACATTGGTCCTATACTGCTGCGCGGGCTGAACTCAGTCGCTGATGCCATAGTTGGCCTCCAATGGTGTCAATGCGAGAGGGGTGCAGAGTAGCTCAATCTTTCTTCAGCTTCCCCTTCTTCTCAAGGAATCAGCCAGGGGCCCTCGAGCACCTATAGGGAGGAGGATCAGCAGGTGCACATCCCGGGGCCATCCATCCAGGTGACTCAGGGAGTGTCCGGCCCATCCGAATTCCCTCTCAGCAGCTTTCAGGCCTCCAGGAGTTCTCTGAGTGCTGGAAACCTGGGAAGTCCCTGCCACTGCCTGCTGTGGACCAGACAGTGCTCACCAGGTTGTGACCTTGAGGCTACTCTAGAACTATGTCCCACCAAGGCATGTGTCTCTGCGCTGGTGGAGGCTGTGGGTGAGTGCCACAGGCCAAGGAGGGTGCCACTGTCACACAGCAGGACCCTGAAAGAGGGCCAGAGCCCTCCAGGTCTTGGCCCTCCAGAGGACGCCTGTCAAGGTCGTCACAGACAGGGCATAGCAGTCAGCAGAATGCCTCCACCTCCGCTGTGGATTTTGCGGGAGCACCAAGGCATAGCAGCAGGGTTAGGAAAGTTAAGAAGATATGCATAGTGTTCACAATTATAAATAAATTCCCAAGAACGTCTCCTTGCCTATGGCTCCATATTATGATGAGCAGTGTTTGTGCCATTCGGATGTGAAATCTTGGTTCCTGCACAAGATAAAGGCAGGTGTCTCAGTCCAGGGCCTCTTCCCTGTGCATTGTGTAACCTTCAGAGCAAAGTGATGGTCCGGCTTCACACTCACTGGACACATTAATGATTCCTGCCAGAATGTCGTGGGTAGACATCACAGAGTTCCAACATTCTCTCTGTGTGCTCTCAGCATCTTTGAGGTGGGGCTTGCTCCCCATCTCTTCAGTATCTGTAACCGGTGATGCTGTGCTCCTGCTGCGACTGTGTCTCTATGATATGACCCTGATCACAGAGCACAAGCGAGCTGCCCTCAGCCAGACAGGAGTCAGATATTCACAGAGGCAATGTGAAAATCTATCGAGTGTCCTCACTGCATGTTATCATCATCCTCCTGGAATCTAGTGACTATTAGGGCCTCTGCTCTGCCTCCATGACATGAGCCTGAGCACTGAGGGTATGTGCACTGCCATCAGCCACACAGGAGTCAAACATTTGCAGATGCAAGGTGAGGATGTCAGGATTATCCTCACTGCATCTCGTCATCGTCCTCCATGAATCTTGCGGATATGAAGGCCTCTCATCTGGTCAGTGTAATGGCCTCGTCGCTGGCATCCTCGCCTTTGAGAACCTCATCATCATCATCCCCTTTGATGTCCTCCCCATTGCAGGAGGCGTGCAGCTCTTCCATCTCCTCCTCAGCCACGTCCTCCCTCGGTTGCAGCGCCAGGTTGTCGAGCGCGCGGGAAGCGTCAATGATGCGCGACAACCTCTGCGGACTGTATTTCGGTGCTCCTCCGGACCTGTTGAGGACCGGAACTGCATTTTCCAAAGGCCTATTGTTTGCTCCACCAAAGTCCAGGTCATGGCATCAGCCTTGTTATACCGTCACTGTGCTGCAGTTTGAGGCCACCAAACGGGCATCATCAGCTATATCCCCTGTGGGTAGACTTTGTCCCCAAGCAGCCAAACCTGCAGCCTCTCTGGATCCTGGAAGGTGTCAGCGATCTGAGACCTGCTAAGGTTGTAGGAATCGTGGACGCTCCCTGAAATTGCGCGCAGACCTGCAGGATGTGTCTGTGGTGGTTGTACACCAGCTGAACATTCAGCGAGTGGAAGCGCTTGCGGTTGACGTAGTTGACTGCTTTTTGTCACGGAGATCTAAGCGCCACGTGAGTGCAATCGATTGCACCCTGCACCTCTGGGAAACATGAGATCTGTGCAAATCCCCAGCGCTCTTGCTTCCTGGCTTTCCTGATCCAGGGTGAAATACACAAAATTCTGTGTCTTTGCAAAGATGGCATCTGTGACCTCCTGGATACACTTGTGTGTGGAGGTTTGCGAGATCCCGCACAGGTCACCTGCGGAGCCCTGGAAGGAACCACTTGCGTAAAAATTGAGCACCACAGTTACTTTCACAGCCACTGGCAGTAGATGTCCCCCATCTCCCCCTGGCACCAAATCCTGCAGCAGGTGGCAGATGTGACAGACATGCACAGTCTTCAGCGACACTGGTTCTCAGTTATTTGCAGGAATGACAGTCGCCGTCTATAGACCCTGGGTCTAGCAAAGTGCCTTTAAGTGACGGCTCGCTTTGGATCTTCCCTGCATGTGCAGCAGGCCCTGCCACACCTTTACCTTGAGTGAGGGGTTCCTCCCTTTTCCGAGCTAGGCAACTCCGCCGCACTCTTCTTCTTCTTCTCTGCTCACTGTAAGCCATGAGGCATTCTGCTAAATCACCAGGCTCCATGATCCTGATCTTTTCCTCCTGCAGGATCAAAGAGACACGTGTGTTAGCATATGTGTTCAAAGAATCTCTCTTGCTTAAGTCTGAAGGCCTCTTCACGCATGCAGGAGAGTGCTGGCCACCACTTGGATGGCCAGTGTGTAGTGTGCTCATTGTCTGTCTGAAATCCCACCCACCTCCGCCCCACTCCACTTGACCGATTGGTGGCAGCTTTGCCCACTGGACTGCATGCTGTGCTCTCAGCTCAGGTGCACTCATTCTCCTAACCTGCACTGCAAGTCTGCACTGTTAGCGTGAACCATGATGGATAATAAATAATTAATAAAGACATTGCAAGGGGCTGTGAGTGCCTCCACCAGTGACTGCACCATGGCCAGCTTTAGCAAAGAGATTGTACAACTTGCCAGTTGGCCAATTGCTCTACTGCCCCCTAAAACACACATTAATTTGCAATCTGCACCCGAGGAGTTAAAAGTTCTGGAGCATTTGGTTGTCCTTTCACGCTTTTGCGTTGCTTGAGTGGGCAGAAAAGCTTCAGAGGCCCGTCTCCAAGCATGTCAATGGAGCTGCTGGTGAACAATCTCAGCTGTGGAAGAATGCTCACTTTTGACAAGCTTTTCAAGTGTGTGGCTGCTTCTCTCACCACCCCCTCCAGGCCACCACGCCCCCCCCCCCCAGCCCCACCCCGCCCCCGGCATGTGCTTGAGCATTTCCTTCAGTCTGTGCTACCTTGCCCCCAATCTGAAGTCACACCGATGTGGGCGGTAAATTTGATATAGGAGGATGACTTCGGTGAGCAGGGCTTATAACGAGATGATGAAGTATTGAAATTAGGGTCCCAACGTGAGGCTGCGGCAGATGCGGTCCGCCATTGAAGGGTGGAGCGGACGATTGCAAACTGGTTTCACAATGATGTGAAACCGATTTGTGGCCTTCTTGCTATATCGCTTCCCCACCCCCAACCCCCCACCCCCACCCTCACCCCCCCTCCCCATCACAACCTGCCTTGACACCAAACACCAATGGGACCGGTGATTCCACGCTAAGGATTTTAAGGTGGTGTGTCTTTGATTCCCTAAGTGCTGAACGAGGTTGGCCTGTCTAAGGTACAGTGACTGAGATATTGTGAGTCTATTGAGCCATGGGGGATCAGAAAAATGGAGGCATCGGCAGGAATAGGAGGAATAAGTAGCCTCAGGATCCCTGAACTAGCAGTTGTCAAGTGGCGAGACCTAGTGGAGGTACGGGAAGTTTAATTCTCTTTCTGCCAAATATAAGAAACGTGTTTTTAAAAAAAAAATACAATTAATGACAGACATCATTAGCTTTGGAATTCCAATATTAACAGCTTTTAACTTGAGAACATAGACCAAAGGAGGATTGTTCCTTTAACTGAATACCTGCATATCAACAAAAGTAAACAATTTACATATAGCTGCTTGTTAATGCTTTGAAGGAATGAGATGAATCACCAGTTACTAAGGATCTTCCATTATGTCAATAAGTACACTGCTGCTGGGACAAGTAGTAAATATTTATGTATATATTAGCTGTATGCATTGCTATTTCTTTCAGATTTTTATGTAAAATGCACATAGCAGTTATTATGGAGAAAAAAATGTCCTTCCTCTCAGCATTTTGACAAATGCTATTAATTATTTAATTAAACAGTCTTCTTTTGGGAAGTATGCAAATCATTTGATTCATTAACTGAAAGAACTGTAAATAAATTTGATGTCAGTTTTAAAAATCCAACCAATAGACTGAATAAGCTAAATCAAAAAGCCACAGGGTTTCTTTATCAGGATTCATGGCATTCTCAGTTAATTTCAAAACCATACCACCGAGTCACAAATTCTTACAGTTGCGCACAGTCATGAGCAGAAAAGATTGATGACTGCGATTGCGAGATTTATCCTGTACTGTTTACAATAAGATTTCTGAGATGAAACCTGGTTGGTCCTATCACACTGCCCACAGAACACTGTGAGGCTTGCTGTGGTAATTTGTTCTGATGCAGTAAATAACTAGGCATAATGAAAATACCCTGATGTATTCCACAGTCTGATTGATGCTCTATGTGTGATACAGCAAAACCAGTGCACTTCCTATGACAAATTTGCATACAGAAAACAGCACTGTGAGCATGACAATAGCAGCAGCTGCTGGAGGTCTACGCCATTTTTAAACAGTTATGAATTACTTTTGACCCTTATGGCCTTTTATAGTAGTTTTCAAGACCTAGCCTTATTGGAAGTCATCAGCCTGAAGCATTCATTCTTCATGGTACAGGGTTGGGGTGGGGGTTGGGTGTAGGACACTCCTCCTGGTACTAAAAATATGGCTGTGCTAATGGTTCGCTCAATCAGCATCCCCTTGCTGACACCCCATGGAAATTTGTGCAAAGATCATACCCCGTCAAGCCCTTTAATCAGAATCATTCATTAGGCCTTTTGCCTTCTTTGACGCTATGCACTGCCTTTATTATACGCACTGACTTAGCTGTCTAAAGAAAAGGACAATGAAAGGTTACTGGGGGATAAAAGCATGCACGCTACTCACTCATGTTTCCTTTACAGACACCTCTTCAATAATTAACCAAGGGCTTTCTTTGGCCTTTTCGGCCTTTGATGTGCATATCAAACATAAGACCTAGTTCATATTTCACAGATTATTTAATGCTCAGATTTGCTCATGAACACAAGAACAAACTAATTGCCTGCCTTAAAACCTGACATAAAAAAGGGAAATTAAAAGTCAACCACAACAGGGGATGGGGCTGCTGAAAGAAAATGAATAGTTCTGAAAAAAATAGTGGAACTGCTTTATCTTAAAGTCTTTGTCATGTATAGAAAAAAATGTTTTAGTTTATAGTTCAGAGGTGACATTCATTAGGGAAAGGAAGTAAACAACAGGTCCAGAAATAATTAAACACATTTCTACAGTTACCTTTGAGGATGACTGGAGATAGCGATGTGTTCATTAAGAAAAGCTAAGGTAAACAATCTGTCAAAAGAACCAAAATAGACATGGTGCACATTTTGGATATTTGGAAAACTAGACGAGAAGAAAAAGCTCAAAGGTAGAGAAAGAGAAGGCTTCAGCTTTCAATTTCCATTAACCATTTGACTACCAATTAGTTTTGCAATTTTTAAGACATGCATAGAATGACTATCATAAACATGTGGAGAAGAAATGTTCTCTCAATCAAGTTCTGAACACAAACATGATTTGGATAAATGTTTGACACTATATAATGTTTCTTAATTAATATGATTTTCTGAATGAACCAAAAAGTTTCAGCTTTGCAATGGTATTTTAAATGCACAGCTAACCTAAACAGTCTAGGACAGGATTATATGAGGCCAAGGAAGAATGATAATATAAAATATATATGTTCATTAAGTGATTACACAACCAAAGATGTCAATTGACCTGCCAGCAAGCATGAGTCATGACTTTAAAACTTACTGCAATTAAAAATATATATAGCAATAAATTCAAAGTTTTTGCTTGCAATTTTATGCATTCATTCATTTAAAACCAATGAATTCCATAAATTCAGTTCTACCACACAAGTGTGTTATTTTAGTTCAAATACCATATCAAACAGAATTTGATTCACACATAAGCATTCCAGTACTTTTATTATAGAGAACTGTATTAAAACACCTGCACAATAGACTGAGAATTCTGCTCAATAGGGAACACATAGACATGAGTCCCTGCTCTCTTTATTATCACCATATGCCGCATTACACAAAGCAGCATCAACACTGGCCTTCCACTTGTGCCTAGGGCACGGCACCAACTCCAAGGATTTCTCTTACATTCTTCATGTGTCAGAATGCAATGACACATATCCTGGGAACTGCTCATCAGGCTTATCCAAGAGAACACTTTCTCAAAATGTTTCATTCAGCTTCTTTGTCAACTGCTAATAATATGCAATTTTTAAGGTATTTTATTCTCAGTTATAACATAAACTTCTAATTTTATTGTTTATTGATCCGCCTTAGTTTCATTATAAGAATGAGGTATAATTAAAGGAATGTACATATAGTAATTCCAAGAAAAATCCACACTGGTGATCAAGAATTGAGTCAATCTGAATTTAGCTGGTTTACTTGGATTGACTCAGTGCTGAGCTTCACCTTTAAAGGGAAACTAAATCCAGTGGGAAAATCATTCCTTTCATTCACTTCTATCATGCATGACCTTTGCCCTATCCAGTATGAGCCTCTGGTTGTAAATGCCACAATTCATATTGCAGGTGAATTTGAGATACTATGTGAAATGCATAGTGGGATTGGACTAACTGTTTTAATGGCTGATTTTGAAAGAGAAATGAACAACATTGGCACTGCATCATCAGGCTTCTGCCTCCAGTCTCCCTGTCTTCTTTTCTTTGTCTATTCCACCTCCCCAATCCCAACACGCCTCATTCCCTCCTCTCTTGAAGATGATAAGCGTGACTGGGATATGGTTTTATAAGCAAGAGACATGCTCTGGTACCTTACCCAATTAGCCAATAGTCATGTCTAAGCTTTTACAATGAGTGTCAGCAGGCTAGTCAACTACAAGAAGTCTTACAGCCAAACATAATCCTATCCTCATCCAACACCAACAAGGAGCAGGAATTCTAGATGATTTTCCCATTGCTAACCCTAACCCAGGCATGCTGAGGCAAATTATTACCTCCATTGCTACCCCAGAGGCATTGAGACATTCCTGACTCATCCACTAATTGGATAAAATGGGTAAACCGTTCTGGAACTTCCTTTTTTTTCACCTTCTCCTTCTATCATCTTCTCACGGGAAATTAGGGATGGGCTATAAACGCTTGCTTTGTAAGTGACACCTATATCCCCTGAAGAAATTAATTTGCAATCCCTGTTAGGCCTCTGGCTTTGATTCTACTTCCTGTCAACATATCAGGCGAGAGAGAGAAAGAGACACACACACATAGATGGAGTTAGGTTAATGTTATAAAAGCTGAAAGTACTCTAGTATAGTTATATTGAGCAAAGAGCAGTTTCACTTGAGAATTGCAAAGGTGTTTCCTATTATATTAACTTAAATTTACCTCATCTGGAAGTGGAAATGAACTGGGTTTAAAGGCAAAACATGGAGGATCTAATACTATTTTAAATATTGTTTTAATTTTAAACAAAGATACTTTATCATTAAGGTGAATGGCATTCCACACTTCTCTCTCCTTGATTATTCAAATTGTTTCAGCTGTTTCATATTTCTTTGATCAAAGCACCATGGATTCACTTATTTTGGCCTTCTCAATTGCCATAGTGTTTCCCTGCTGAGATTTATGGGTAAATTATGTCATGGTGGACTCATAATTCACATGTCAAGCTTAGTCCATATTGTAAAGCCCAGTTTTGTTACTTAAATGAAAATAATGCAATGAAAAGGATTTTACACAGGAACTGTGAATCCATGGTGATGGTTACCCATAATTCTTAGTAAGAATTACATGCCAGAACAATCGAGGAGCCCTAAAATAAGGGGGAACACAATGGCCTGACAGAGAATACAAAGCAGCTGAGAAAAGATAATGATAATTAAAGGGACAGAATCTTCATGAAAAAGTGGTTGGCAAAACTTATTTTCCTTGGGGAGTGATAAAAGCCAGAAAAGCTGTTCGTCATTCATCATGATGCAAGTCTTGTAATGATGCATTTTGACATGATTTATGTCACTGCATCATATGTTTGTAAATAAATGAGCAAAGGCTTGTCCAAATCATGAAGATGTTGCCCATTTATGAAACACTGGTTTGACCCCCAGCTGGAGTATTGTCGCCAATTTGGGGCACCACAATTTAAGGAGGATGTTAAGGCTCTAAGAGAGGGTGTAGAGGAGATGTAACAGAATATTGCCAGGAACGAAAGGCGTCATTTATGCTAAGAGACTCCGGAAACTGGGGTTCTTCTTCTAAGAGCACAGAAGGTTAAAGGGGCATTTGATAGTGGTGTTCAAAATTATAAAGGGCTTTGATTGAGTAAATAAGGAGAAACCGTTTCCAGTGGCAGAAGGGTCAGTAACCAAAAATCATATATTTAAGGCGCTGGCAAAAGAACCAGAGGTGATATGAGGAGAAACAAATTATGCAGCAAGTTGTTATGATCTAGAATATATTGCCTGAAAGGGCGGTGGAAGCAAACTCAATAATAACTTACAACGAGAGTGAATAAATACTTGAAGCAAAAAAAAAAATCGCAGGATTCTGGGGGAAGAGCAGGGGAGTGAGACTAATTGGGCATTCTTTCAAAGAGCCATTAAAGGCATGATGGGCTGAATGGCCTCCTTCTGTGCTATACTATTAGAGTGGACCTTGACGTGGTGGAGAGGCTTGTGCATTACAACAATCCCTTGAATTATGCCAATGGTAGCTCTATGCTCCTGCTAGGTAGCAAGGTCAGAGGAGGTTACAAACAAAGTCCAGTCCAAAAAGCCCTCAGTGGCAGAACAAGTAGAGGAAGACTGTGCACCTCACTGGCTGTGAACAGGGAAGAAGGTTGCAGCGGCAAAGTGGTCCCAGTTATTGTGGTTTGACAGGTCACCGAAATCTGACAACCAAACTTCAAGATCGTGTGGACAATGAAACACCCCAAGATTCCCACTTTAAACTAAGTCATGCGCAGGTTTCTACTGCTTGTCCATCCAGCTGCATCATGCTTTGAGTCCCAACGATTTAATGATGAGGCAGAGTGGCAGCACAGAGGAATGAAAAGAAAGCAAATCCTGCACTCCAGAGCCCACTACCTGGTGGGACATCCTGCCACATGTGCCCAAAGATATATGGTTCAAGGATCAGCCTGCTCAGTCACATGAAGACCCATGGCAGAAACTCACAACCCAGAGTAGATGTCATCCTCGAACTGAAGTTGACGACAACAATGATTAGAGTAGCAATAATGTGGAACTCACTACCACAGGGAGTGGTTGAAGCAAATAGCATAGATCCATTTAAGGGGAAAGCTAGACAAGCACTTATGGGAGAAGGGAACTGATGGTTACAATGGTAGATTTAGATGAGGAAAGATGGGAGGAGGCTCAAGTGGAACATAAACACTGGCATGGACTATTTGGGCTGAGTGGCCAGTTTTTATGCCACATATCCTGTGTAATTTTGTTTTATTCATTCATGGCATGTGGGTGTCACTGGCTGGGCCAGTATTTATTGCCCATTCCTAATAGCCCTTGAGAAGGTGGTGGTGAGCTGTCTCCTTGAACCACCGCAGTCCATCTGGCGTTGGTACACCCGCAGTGCTGTTAGGGAGGGAGTTCCAGAATTTTAACCCAGCGACAGTGAAGGAACGGCGATATATTTCCAAGTCAGGATGGTGTGTGGCTTGGAGGGGATCTTGCAGGTGCTGGTGTTCCCATCTATCTGCTGCCCTTGTCCTTCTAGATGGTAGTGCTCATGGGATTGGAAGATGCTGTCTAAGGAGCCTCGGTGAATTCCTGCAGTGCATCTTGTAGTTGGTACACACTGATGCCACTGTGCGTTGGTGGTGGAGGGACTGAATGTTTGTGGATGTGGTGCCAATCAAGTGGGCCTTTTTGTCCCGGATGGACATAATTCCATATATTCTATGTTTTTATGATTTGAGAAAGTTTAATGGAATTTTGCAGCTCTTTAAAATGATTATGGCCAGTATATTGAGGTAGGCGAGTGGGGGGCGGAATTTCCGACATCACCTCGTGTCATTTAAATTTTCAGGTCGACGGGAGTGCAGCCGAAGCAGCTGTGCGCCCGCCAACCTGTCAACAGCCAATTGAGGCCATTTAAAAATTAATTGAACTAGTTAATGGAGCTGCCCGTCCAACCTTAAGGTTGGTGGGCAGGCCGGGAGCCCTGGCGGGCTTCAGGAAAAGCATGAAACCTCATCCACAGGCGGGATGAGGCTCCAGGTCGGTTTTTAAAAATTTAATAAAAGTTTAATTAAAAGTGATGGACATATCCCAACTCATGTGACAGCGTCACATTAGGGGGGCATGTCAAGGAAATTTTATTTCTCTACATTTACCATTTTTAAATTTGAAGCCGATATCCCTGAGGCAGCACTTAGCCTCAGGAAGATGAGTGCGCTCTTTCGCGCGCATGCTTGAAAGAGTGCACTCCCGGCTTAGGGAATTACCCTCCCACCCCGTTTAAGGCCCGCCCACGTAAAATAGCGGCGTGCCCACAATCGGGGGTGCCTGCACCCGTCCGCTCTTGAACTTCCCCCCCGACGGGGGGAAAATTCTTCCTTACATATCAGGGAATTTTGGATCCTTAAAACTATTAACCTGGAATCCATATTTATAAGTACAATTTTCATTTTGCTTCTTAAAGACTTCATTTTTGAGAGCCTGCTCTGCAATTGTGACAGACTTGCTAGTGATTCACACTGCAATCGTTTGTACTTACAATAAGATGTTTCTCCTTTTAGAAATCTTTGATAAAGCTGGGCTTTAATGGCAGAGTTTTGACCCTTTGCTTATCTTATAAGTTGATGTCAGCAACAATCCTATAGGCAAAAATTGATCCATTATGTTTTTTCAAGGTCTACAATGTCCATCAATTGATAGGCAATACCTTAAGCTCAGAATTCTTTATTGTCCCTACCCTTTTTTACCCTTCTTTCCCGAAGGAGTAATAAAATAAACTCCATGTTTAATGGTGTTTGAAGTTGAGGTGGTACTGGATGAGGTGCTTGTGAGAAGAGTTATTTGGCGCCTCTCCATGGTTCTATACTTATTGGTTAATTTTAGGCCACATTTCAGGCCACAGCTGATCGTGACTACCCTGCTCTTCATGTATATTCCAGCATTAGGCTGCAATGTGGCTGCAGGAGCCCAACATCTGCCTCTCTGTCCCTGAGAAGACAAGTTATTCCCAGTTAGGTTTGCAAAATGTTTGGGGGTAGATTAACAGAGGTGACCAATTAGACAGTACTAGATATTGATTGCCTTGAAATGCCTTCTTTCATGCAGTACCATGTAAAGCATGATATGCTGTGACTTCCAGCAAAACAATTTAGGCCTTCACAGCCAACAATGACTGCACCAAGATCTGTTTCATGGCTTCCTTTGGGAACAACGTCTTGCAAAATAAGGTAATTTCATATATCTCTGTGCAGGTAGTTTCACAGGTTGTCAGTGGGAGACTAAAAGCCACTTGGTCAGCCTCTCCACTTGTTATCATTTGCAAGTCCTCACCTTCTCCCAAAGATAGCAGTTCAGACTCCTCGTAGATCCATTGGTGCCAGTAAAGAGAGCTTGGGGCAAAAATGAAACACAAATGGTAGGGGGAAAGTAGTAAGTAAGACCCAGAGCAGCTTAAAAATGCTTACATTGAAATTTCCAGCCATTTTTGGAAGTCTATTCTGAGGTCCCATTCTCAGCAGGTTTTCTGGGAGTGCTGAGGACTTGGCATTGAACACATCGCTTTTCCACAAAATGGAGCAGTGTAATTTCCCTGCCTCATTTTGCATATCCTGATAAAGTTCTAACTGTCTTGACCATTTTCCATGGCCTGATCCAGGTTCAAACAGAATATGTTATGGCCTAAGATTAGGTGATATTTGCGATGGGGATGGGGGTAGGGGAGGGGTAGTTGGGAATGAGACAGGTGAGGTTGTGGGGTGGGAGAAATGAGGAACACCATTCAATCTTAGTTTGGGATCTGGGTCTGAAAGCAGGTTACTCCTCAAAAAATCAACATCAAAATCTCTTGTGTTCTGCCCTTGGTAACATAAAAAAGAAACATTTCCAGATCTTCTTAAAGCGAAATATGTAATGCCTGTACTCCAACTGCAAACATACATAAATCACATTATTACAGTGGGAAGATCATTGACTGGAATTTAACCAGGTCTTTTCTGGGGGGGTGTGAGGTGGGAAGGTTAGCAAATGGTGCAGGAAGGCATTGGAGGGGGTACCATGTTTTACTGCCACCATGCCAGCGGTGGGGATGTTGGAAGGTGTGATTCCCACTGGGAGCACAAATGAGCCTGTTAAGTAGTCACTTAAGGACCATTTCCCACATTTTGCCCTCTTTGGGGGTAGGTGGGGGAGCGGGGGAGGGGAGCCACCACATGGGGAAACTGTTCAGCAAAACCTGGCAGCCTCTCAGCAGATGCTAGCAGAGGTAAGAGTTGCCTCAATATTTCCCAGTCCATGGCCCAGAGAAGGCCTCCCTGTTGCAATGGCCATGCCCGACTACCACCTGTGCCTCAAGACCTGCCCCTGCACCGATTGATAATGGTGTTGCTACTGAGGTTGCTGAACTGCAAGACTCTGATTGGTCCAGCAGCTACTTAATAAGGATGGCAGCCCCTGCAGTGGCTGCTTAGTTGGCCACTGCCAGAAATATGACTCCCCGAGTCACCCTGTCAACCAAAGCAGGGCCCTGGTGGAGGGACTTCAGCCACTGTGGCAAAGCTCCAGCCATTGTATCACTGAAGAGTGAATTATTTGTGGGCCATATGAATATAGAAACATAAGAGCAGATGTAGGCCTTTTAGCCCCTTGATCCTGTTCTGCCAATCGGTGAGATCATGGCTGATCTGCTACGTAACTCCATTTATTCACCTTTGTCCCATATCCTTACTACCTTTGGTTAAGAAAAATATATCAACTTCAGATTTTAACAATTGATTTGATATCAATTGCCTTCTGTAGAGCTCCTGCCATTTATTTTGTCAGGACTTTCCTGATCCAAGTGTAGCAGGGCCTCCAGTAACATTTGACTATGGTGGGGGAGAGCACAGAGCAGAGGAACTGGTTGACACCAGTGGCCCTTTCTTGCAGGGAGTGGTGTCTTTGGCAAGCTAAACGGCAGAGCCAAATGCCATGAGGCAAGGGAGAAAGCAGCAAGGACTTGTGAGTGGAAGTGTGGCAGGAGCCAAGGCCATGAATAAGGCAGATTGAAGCCCTGGAGAGTGGCTAGAGCCAGGAAGGGGAACAGGAGACCTATTCAGACTGACTGGCAGCACCCATGAGCCTGAGAAGCCTCATGGAAACAGACAGAGAGAGCAGGACTGCAGCGAGGAGCTGCGGCAGCAGATGAAGCCTGGTGAGTTACTGTGTTGAGGAGCCGAGATCCCAAATAGGACAGACGTCTGCAGCATTGGTGGTCAGTATTCTCGTTAACTGGTTTGTTTCTTGATGTTACACTTTCCCTTGAGAGTTTATACAGTTTTGATGCCAGTGGAATAAAGGAACTTTGTTTTTTAACCTTTGTGCAGTCCATGTGCCTAAGTCCCATGTTCCACCAGAGAGGTGGACTGGGAATCGAGGGAGCCAGGAAAATAAGGGGGATCATGTCATGATGGTGCCACAATGAAGTCCTACTGCAGGGGCAGTTTTCCAGCAGCCTGAACAAGTGCAGATCAGCTGCCTGTGTCCATTTGGCCGGCAGCTAAATTTTAATAATTAAAAGTCCTATTAAGGCTGATTTTCCAGGATTGTCAGCATTTTGCTTGTGGTGTACTGGTTCCCAATATGTGGGAGGCTGCCAGCTTTGTGGAACTGGACTCCCTAAGGCTGCTCAGTGGGGTGTTGTTGGAGCTGGCGGCTCTGCGGGCAAGGAATGCACCCCCAATGAGGCATCCAGAGAGGATATTTTGCTTGGTCCCTCTGGTTATTTGTTTTTGACTTACCTGTCCCAGGATGCCAGAAAATGGACATGTCCTCTCAATCCCCAACCTGCCTCAGGAGTCACCACCTCTCGTGGGGCTGCCAAGGTTTCAGAGCTGCCAGCCTTATGATTGGGCCAGCGACATCGCCATCCCACCTGATGTTTATAATCGGATCGTGAATCCAGATGTGACCAATTAGGAGGCTGCTTCCAGGAAGGCTGCAGAGCCAGTCTCGCTGCCTGCCAATGCAGGCTCAGAACCCCCATTTGATCCTGACATCGGGTTCACGAAGCCCATGATAAAATCCTGCCCTTATGTCGCAAAGTGTTTCTTAATTCCATTCCAGAAAGGTGTGCCTCCAATTTTTAGATTGTGTCCACTAGTCATAGACTTGCCAACGAACAGAAATAGTTTCTCTCTTCATTTCCTACCTATTCCCCTTAAGATTTTTAGAATAGTCCTGCCGTTCATCTGCTGAACTTTAACAGAAGAGCTGCTGAAACCCCAGAAAAATGGCAAAAGTACTTTATCCAGAGTTTCTGTGACTCTTCTACTAACATTAGGGCAGGTGAGTGGGATTACATAAAGCTATACAGCTATAATGTTGGAAATGTGTCTAATGCAAGAGTATAGGATCCATAGTATTAAGGAGCAAAGGGGACAATTGAAGGCCCTATAATGTAAGTTCAAATGTTATTTCAGGTTTAGTAGTTTGGAGATTATGGCAGGCGAGTGGGAGAATTCTTGCAGAAACACATGTCCACTCTGTTGGCAGATGGGATTTTATCATTTGAAAAATAAAAAAAACCTCTGGAGAACATTAGGACCTGGAAATTCAAAGACAGTTTACCATTTTTAGCCATCTATGTATGTTTTTCTTGTGCTTCCACCAATCACCCATTGAAATTATGGTGGAGGGTTTGGGAGAATAGTTGTGGAATTTCAGGGCCTGAGCATTTAAAGAACATGTGTCACAGATCACATTAACAAAGCACATTTGAACTCGCTCTGTTACAGGCTAGTAGGATGTAGACACAATTACCCACATAATGAGTCCTTCACCATTGCCAAATGCCGAGTGAAGTGCCAAGTCATAATTGAAAGACATCATTTTAAACTTGGTGACTGTCAAGGTGTGTCAACATGTGTCTTTCTGGATAAAAATATTTTATGGTTCTGAGGGACTAAGAATAGGGCAGAAAGTGAAAATAACATGGAGCATTCAAAATAAATATCCTGCGACATCTGAAAAGGAGTTTGATTATATTTCATTAAAACCTACCTCTTTCACCAGCTTTTGGTCATCTGTCCTCATCTTCCCTTTTGTGGCTCGGTGCCAAATTTTAGTTAATGATTTTTTTTAGTTCATTCACGGGATGTGGGCTTTGCTGGCTGGGCGAGCATTTATTGCCCATCACTAATTGACATTGAGAAGGTGTTGGTGAGCTGTCTTCTTGAACCACTGCAGTCCATGTGGTGTAGGTACACCCACAGTGCTGTTAGCAAGGGAGTTCCAGGATTTTGACCCAGCGACAATGATGGAACGGCGATATCTTTCCAAGTCAGGATGGTGAGTGACTTGGAGGGCTCTGAAGAAGGGTCATACATACTCGAAACGTTAACTCTGTTTCTCTCTACACAGATGCTGCTAGACCTGCTGAGTTTTTCCAGCATTTTTTGTTTTTGCTTCAGATTTCAAGCATCCACAGTATTTTGCTTTTATATTATGTTGAAAGTAATGGGATTGATTATATGGCAAACTGTGGAAATATGATTTTCCCAGATGACTAAAGTTTTATAAGTGTACTTTCATCCACTGGTCCTGAGCTTCAATTCACTGGTTGTTTATGAGTCTAAAGTAATTGATGCTATATAGCTATCATGTTAGAAATATGTCTAATGCAAGAGAGTAGGGTACATAGTATTAAGCAGGAAAGGAGGCAATCATGTTGCAGGGCCTATAATGTAAAGTTAAATGCATTAATTCAAGATTAGTACTTTGGAGGTTATGGCAGGTGAGTGGAAGAATTCCTGCAGAAAATCACCTCGATTCTGTTTATACCTGTAATGCTGTCTGAAGATCAAAAATAACATCCACTAAGACTTGGGCCTGAATTCCACGTTTGGCATGTGCACCAAGTTGGTAGGAGCTGAAGTGGCTGTGGAATCCATTCCTGGCCGCGGTTGGGTTGTAAATGCAATTTCACGCTGGATGGCCAATTAAGGTCCGCCCAGAGTCAAATGAGCCCCTTCAATGGTCGGGAAGGGCCAGGTGGGGGCAGGAGCCTGTCAGGCGTCGGGTCCAATGGTGACCCAGCAGGCACTTTAAAACCAGCAGAGGCAGCTCCCTGAAAGTTGCCAGGGAAGAATCTTCGGAGTCTGTCCAGGAGACTGGAACAATGGCCTTACCAGGGACAGGAAACATCAGGTGGGAGGGCAAGTTGGGTGGGCACTTGGCCCCTGTTTCTCAGATAAGTATCTTGTGGTCATTGTGGAGGAGGCCTGTGTCAGGTGGGACACTCTAATACCTAGAGATGGCAGGAGGAGGCCACGGCACCTGACCAAAAAAGCCTGAGAGGAGGTGGCAGCTGAGGTCAGTGGCTACAACATTGTGTGGCACACAGGGGTGCAGTGCTGCAAAAGGTGCAATGACCTGCTGAGCTCACCAAGGGTGAGTTAGCATGGATCAGTGTGGAAAAGTTTTAAGGGCTGGTCGGTCCCCCTGTGTAGGTCAGGGAGTCTGAGTGCCAACTGTCACTGACATTGGGGCCGGCCAAGGGGGTGAGCTCTGGCTGCTTGGCTTGAGTGCCTTGCGGGTTGAGGGCCACGACTCGGATGTGCCCTGCACGCTGTTCCTCAGGTGGGGTTGGCCAGGCTGCAATGGCGCTGCAGGTAGAGAGTGGACTAATCCATGCTCCTCTGTCCTTAGAGAAGCCATAACACCATTGAGAGGTTAAGGTCAGGCGGAGGCCCCCAAACCTCCTCATTCTGGCGAGGTACCAGATAGATGCATTGGAGCTGGAGAGCCGCCACCCACCTTGCTCAGCCAGTCATGGAGAGGCAAGGCTCTTTGATGAAGGTAAGAGTGCAGAGCACAGAGGTGACAGTGTCGGATTGTGCAAACATTCTTCTGTAGTCTCATCATTAATGGGAGCCTCAAACCTGGAGTCCCCATTGATCATTGAAAGATGATGGCACCATGATGCAGATCTCCATTGTCTCGCCAGGGTGCCTGGCATGCACAGTGACAGTGTGATGACTTAAACTAATGAAATGTTGTTGTTCTCCCCTAGAATCGCCACCTTGCAGTTGAACGCAGGACCTGAAGAGCCACCCTTAACACCAGAGGACCACTGAGCTTTAGATGCACCTGTGTCACACCCACTTTCTGAACCAAGCATCAGCAGAGATACCAGGATTTCGATGGGCATTAGATTGTCAGCTAGAACATCAATGCACAGCGGTGAGGGCACTTCACGCTCGCTTGAGGAGCAGACGGAGGCAGAGAGTGCCCAGGGCGCTGGCAGTTGGAGGACTGCTGGAGACCAGGACGATGCTGAACCGAAGCAAATGATGACCCTCTGGAGTTGTCCATTAGGCGGCAGATGCTGGATGTTCAGCGGGATGTGTGGGAAGATCTGGCGGAGATCCATGAGGGTATGTGTGCCATGGTCTCTGTTGTAGGAGGAGTCCATGCGGAGTGTGAGCACTGCGTTGACCCTCATCGCTGAGCGCACTGCCTCCTTCATTGAGAGAGTGGTGACTCTCATTGGAGTGGCAGCTCCAGGGACAGAATAAGGGGTTCCTGGGGTTGTGCTTAGGCCTGCAAGCCCTCACACAGGCACTGACCTCAGGTGGTCAGTACCAGTGTGGGAGATGGATGAGGCACCCAGTATCCCAGCTAGGTGCCCGTCCATCAATGGTGAGCAGGAAGGTCCAGAATGACCTCACGTTGGTGCATGAGCTGCCTGTCATCTCTGCGGGGTATTGTAGTGCTCCCCCTGAATGATCCAGGCATCGGAAGCACATCTTCAGAAGACCTATGGTCCTCTCTATCACCATCCTTGTGGAGGCATGACTCCTATTATAACACTGCTTTGCCTCTGTTCTTGGGTGGTGGAGAGGTATCAGAAGCCACCTTTTCAAGGGATAACCCTTGCCATTCAGCATCCATCCATCCAGTCAAGCTGGAGCAGCGAACAGTCTTGGCGCCTGTGAGTGTCTGAGGATGTAAGCATCATGAGAGCTGCCAGGGTACCTTCTACAGACTTGCAGAATTTGCGACTTGTGGTCACAAACTATCTGGACGTTCACTGAGTAGAATCCCTTCCTGCTGGCAAAGGCACCTACCTGACCCGCTGGTGCCTTGATGGCTACGTGTGTGTGGTCGATTGCACCCTAGATGCAGGGGAACCCGGCAATTGCTGCAAAGCCTCTGGCTCGCTCAGCCTAGCTGGCCTCATCTATATGGAAATGAATAAAGATCAGTACCCGCCTGAACAAAGCTTCAGTCACCAGCTTGATGCAGCTGTGGACAACTGATTAGGAGACTCCACAAAGCTCCCCTACTGACCCCTGGAAAGAGCTGGAGTCTTAGAAATTGAGGGCCACTGTGACCTTCAGAGCCACTGGCATGGGGTGTCCACCCCCACAATTGGAAGTGATCTCAAGGCCAATCATCTCACAAATGGAGGTCACAGTCTCCTTGGAGAGGTGGAACCTCCTTCAGCATTGCACTTCGGACATGTTGAAGTAGCTGCATCATTGCCTGTAAACCCTGGCAACAGGATAGTTGTGTCTTCTGCAGCCCCTTAATGCCTTGGACTTACCTGCTGGCCCTATGCCCCTTGTGGCCTGCGCCTCTCCTCCCACATGTCCCTCCCCTGGATGCTGCATAGGGACACCTGGCCTCCTCTCCCTTCTGCCCCTCTCTTCCTCCTCAGAGGAGGTGCCTCCAGCGGAGGCCACAATCCCCATTACCAGTGTAACAGAAGGCTGTCTGGTGCCTCGGAGGGTCCACGTGGTCAAAATCTTCCGGGGGCCTTAGAGACATCAATGAGTCCTGAAATGAAGTCTAGAAATGCTAAGACTGAAGCTCAGAACAGAGGTAAAGCCGTCAAGTTCATACAATCAACAATCAGCAAATTTTCTCCTAAACTCCTCAGTACTCACAATGGCAATGCTGCAGGCCCATTCTATCCTGCCTTTGGTTGAGGTCTTTTTAAAAGTGGGCAGCCCGCCTGTCAATTGTGCCCGAGTGACAAGTGCAAAATTGTGTGGGCCATGTAAAAGTGAGTACAATTGGCTTTTTAATTACCTTAAGTGGCACTTTAATTGTTGGTGGGCGCTGCTCCAACACCCATACGCGTCCGCTGACCTAAAGATTGCTTGCGTGCAGGATGATGTTGGAGCGTTTGCCCGACGTCACCTCGCATTATTTCACGTCTGTTCGGGTCAGGCGCGCGCCTGCCCGCGAGATGTAAAATTCTGGTCTTGGAAATTCAGTCAGTGGAGTTCAAAAGTCTAACCTTACATTTGGTTGTATTTTAGGGTTAATTTTGACCAAACTAAGCCTTCAGCCAGGATGGGAATGTACATTTGTGTGATTTGTTTTAAATTATTCTGTAATGCATTTTGAAAATTATTGCAGATAATCTGAGTATGATTTGGCAGCAAAAATGTATAGGATTGTCCAAAACAAAATTACAACATGTTGCTAGATATTTGTGTGAGTCATTTAAAATCATTATAAATAGAGTTGTTTTAGCTATCATTCACATGATGAAAGGGAAGGAAATTGATTCTAGTTTCATATTATACACAGTGAATGATAAATTTGGCTTGGTTTTTGTTAAGAAGTTTGTATTGTATTTGCTAATTTCTGATGAACAGACTATTCACCTACATGCAGAGTATGCCAGCAGTGTCAATAAATAGTTGGATTGCAGGAAGCTTGTTCAGTTCACTGAGTGCTGCAAAATCTATGGGGCAAAAAAAAATTGGACAAGGCCTGAACACAGGCACGAGAACTGTGCTGTACGGTTAACCCATGCCTGTCGCAAACTTCATGCTGCCTGTTAATTTAAATGATAGCAGCATGCAACCCTGAGCTAAACATACTGCTGAGTGGCTGCACGCCTCAGCAGGGGCCCATGTTTATGTGCAAGACTAGCTCTGCTTAAAGCTCGCCTGTACCTCTTAAAGGGGCAGTGCATTTTGACTGCAGCTCATGTTGGAAGTTGCTGGGGAAGACATTCTGAGCAAGGAGAAAAATAAAAATGGCTCAGCAGGGAAGAGAACATGCTCCAAGGTTCTCCAACACAGTACTGGAGGCCTTGGTGCGAAGAGAAGGATGGAGGTTGTCTACTTAAAGTGGGCCAGGAGGCTCTCCAAACAGACAATGGGAAGGGAGTGGGAGGAGATAGCCATTTCTGTCAATGCAAGGAGTCTAGCCTTGACGACCTTGATGCGACATAGAGAGAAGTTCAATGACCTCACATGAGTGGTCAAAGCAAGAGAATCCATCTTCAAATGTCAATTCCTTACAAACGAACCACTAGCCTCATACGCTGCTCCATTCACCACTTCCTTACTCACCTACTAACATTGTCTATCAAGTACCACTCATTCCCATATTCATTGCCTCATTTCATCCTCAGACAGTTAATGCTGCTCAATAATTCACATCCACAACTCATGGTTTGCACACACTGCCAGCTATTCAACCACAGGTTTTAGCACTTAAAAACATTGCGCCAGACTCTCTGGTACCCTTCCTTCCCCTGCAGGACAAGGTGATGCACAACTGCAGACTGCAACATCTAACCAGTGGGGGACAGGCATGACTGCATACCATCACGCCGGTGCAGGAGATAGTGCGGGTGTGGCCTAATCCACCTTCTCACATTCCATTTCCCCTTCATCCCACAATCTCTTCTAATTTACAATCTGCAGGTGATGGAAATGTGCACCTCTTACATCCCCTCTCCCCCCAACACCAGCCCCCAACCCTGCTCCCCTCACTACAACCCTACTCTTGTGCATTTCTCCTTTCAGTCACCCAAGAGCTGCCACCAGGCTAGGCAATGGTGTGGGAGCCTGAAGTCCAAGTAGAGCAAAAGATTGATGAAGATGAAACACTTTCACTCACACTATTCATAGCAAACTGCTCAGATTTGCGTATTTTTATAGCGTAACATAAAGATTGGATCTGCAAGTGATGAGTCACTGGGCACAAGTAACCTGCAGCCAAGATAAGGAGAAAGGGCCACAGAGGTGTTAGCTCCCCAGAGGGTGAGGTTGCACATCAGTTCTGCTGCAGAGAATTTAGTTGAGGACTTTGATGGCACAGGATACTGAAAAAGGGTGATTGACATGTGTTCATGTTTGGTGCACTTTCAGGCCTGCCAGAAAGCCTGCTGTGATGATCGGGGAGCATGAAAGAGTTGGCACCAGCTTGGCACAGGACTGTGTGCAGAGCTTGGAGCCCAACCTTTCCAGCCTGGAAATGGTGACCAATGCCATGAGAACACGTGTGGATGCGACCATGATGGCCAACGTTGCAACGTTCATTGCAGCACTCAGCATCTGAGTGATGCAGTGGAAATTTAAATTGAAGTCATACAAGGTCAACTTGCTTCCATAGAAACTCAGATTGCTGCCATCAGGTCTGTGGATACTAGTTCTTTAAGGGACTTACAGGATCTCAGAGAAGTCCAGCAATCTCTGTCCTCCGACAGATTACAAGGAGTGCTGGGGTGCCATGACAGGGCAGTGGCAGTGGTTCACTGGAGCATGGGCCTGTTGTCGTCTCTCAGATGACAATATTTGAATTCCCACAACTGCCACATTGACAGTTCTGTTGCCTGTCAACCAGCCAGCCCAGACTGCTGTCGCCCATGCCGAGATCGTGCAGCATAAAACTGGGCCTTCCAGGACCAAAATTCCTCAAGGCCATCCTGCAAGGCCATCTGCAGTCTCCCTCAGTGAAAGTCAACAGCCTTCCACTGGCCTTGCTGCTGTCACTGGGGTAACGCTGCATAGGAGCACTAGGATGTGTAACGGCACATGGAAAACAGGCACGAAGGGAAACACATAAAGGTGTTTATTTTATGTTAGTATGCAATTTGGCAATTACATTTGTAAATTTGGTTTGGAATGTTTATTTTGTGGTGGCTTTTATTCTTGTGGTCAAGTCGATGCTGCCATAATCAATGTCAGAGGGAATATAAGGTTTGGGACTGTTGGTGAATTAGGAATTGGGGCAGTGATGACTGGTATCGCACTAGAATTAGTTCTTTATAGGACAGCCAGATCAGGAAGGAACTGCCTAGGATTCATCCTCCCTCTACTTCCTTCTTCTCCTCTTCTTGCTGCTCCTCAGTTGGCCGCTGTATAGGCATGGCAAGGTTGTACAGCATGCAAGTGATCACCATGAGTCTTAAGGCCCACTCTGCTGAGTACTGCAGGGCTACTCCAGTGTGCTCCAGACAGCAGAAGGATTATCTCAGCAGGCCAGTGGTCTATTCCATCATGTTTCCTGTGGTAGCATGGCTCTCACTGTATACATTCTGTGCATATATTTCTGAGTTGTGCATCGGAGTCATCAGCCATGTCCCTACGGCATAGCCCTCATTGCCCAGTAGCTGTCCGTTGGCTTGTCATGGTGGCTCGAGTACAGATGGCAGAACAAAAGCGGTCTACCACAGAATGATTGCACCATGACTGTTGCGAGGATATTGAGCATTGGCCTGCATAATTCGCAGCCTCCAGTCGCAAACCAACTGAACATGGCAAAGTTGGCATGCAGTGCCCGCAAAACAATGAGCATGTGCTAAATGGCATCCTGCCCCATAAAGAAGCCTGCAATCTTAGGAAAGTCATGTACTCACTTTACCTACCGATTTCTGGCAAAATAGAATGAATTAAATTAGCTCTCAGAATAGAATTCCTCAGTGACCCCCCTAATATAGTGGGTGGCAAACTATAGGATGTTGTATATATCTCCAGTGCTAGCCTAGAAGGAGTCAGACACAAAAAATTCAAGGCCATGGTCACCTTCATAGCCACTGGCAAAGTGGAACTTGCCCTGTTCTAAGATAGCAGTTGTGGCTGCATCAGGTGTTAGATTTCAGAGAGATGCCCTTATTGAGTGCTGAAGTCTCACACATTGTTCCTCACTGAGTTCCAGGTCAGAGAAGCACCAATGTCACAAGCTCTGATCATTGCTCAAGTGCTATTAAGAGAGTTACATTCTGAACACCCGCTGTGGATATGGCCTCCAGCTGCAAACACTTCTCAATCCTCATCCTCTCCCTTCTAGCAGCCTGTCCTGCCCTCTTGGCCTCTGTTTATTCTCCCAGTCATTCTGTATTCCAAGGTGAATGCCTACTTGTGCACCCATGTCTGTGAGCAATTTGCTAATGCAGAAACCTGGAAGTCAGCAAAAAGTCCCCTAGCACCTGCCACACCATCCCTATAGATATTTGCAACATGAACCATGGAAAGCACCAAACACATGTAGAATCCTAGCAACAGTCGGAAGAAATCAACCAGTAACTAATCTGTAAGTAGTTGTTGATTCCTTTGAATAGCACTGGTTGCACATTGATTGAAATATTTTCTGTCTGCTCTGCATATTTTTGTGATGTTGGCTGCATACATACTCATGCCCTCACCAAGCTATCATCCACTGCAATTCACAGTTGAAGTGTGCATGCACGTAAATGGGTCACCATTTTGATTCCCAAACAGCACCTGTAGCACTCAAGGAATGGGGGCTACCAAACACAATTTCCAACACACAAAATTTCCAAAGGCAGACTTTACCGAATATTTGTTGAAGTTCTCCTGATGAAAGCATTATTTGGATGTCTGCAGATTAGCGAATAGCTGCTTTCAGTCTCTGTGGAATAAGATTAGCATGGCACTTGATACAGAACATTTTATTTGCACATGTGCCATGGTTTCCCTTGAGGGTTATATGAATAATAACCAGGGATTCACCAAAGTCTTTTGCAAAGGGGAACACTTGCTGGGCTATATCTGGCTAAATTAAATCCATTTTTCACCCCCTACAGCTCTCCAGTATTCCTCCTTCTGTCAATCATGTGTATGGTTTCATTGTGCCAAGAGGAAGTGAATTTTTGTACGATAGGAATAGTTCTGTTCATTTCTCTCCCCTATGATTATTGTGAAATGCTCAATCTAACAGATTGGCTGAGAGATAGTGAAAGTCCCATGCTGAGGGAAACATGATGGATTGAGACTGGTGTTTGAACACAAGCCTCCCAGCAATGAGACTCACACACTGCCACCAAAGCTATGGGACTTCTCTTTCCCCTTTTTTGTAATGCAAACATGACAGTTTAAAGGTGAATGTGTCACTGCATGGTGATTTTGTATTTCCAAAAATCTTTCTTTTCTTCTGAAGATAAGATGGTTAATAGCTACAATTGATACAGTAACACATATAGGGGACCCAGTATTTCTAGCTTCAAGCAATCAAATTTCAGGAAGCTGTACAGTAGTAATGGAATAAGCAGCTATTGTATAATAAAATGAATTTATGTCCATCATATTAGTCGAAACTAAAAAAGCACTTTTTTGTAGTTCTAGGAACACCGTTCTTTTGTTTATGTTCTTTTACTAGATTGAAAGAATGAGAAGGGGAAATTTTCACCAATGCTTTTTCTCCTGATTGCCAATTAGTGACCCTTGCTGAAAAATGCTCCTGTGGAAATTAGCTGAGGGCATGATTGGCATTGCCTTCAGGTCTTTTACGGTTGAATATCTTGCACACTCCATTGTCTAGATTTTCATATGAAGATACATCACGAGGGTAAGGGCTAGGAAAGATGCTGATGCTTTTGGAATTATGTATGAGTCACTGGTCTCAGAAAGGTGGGGAGATTTTATTTATAACTGATCTAATCAATTTTCATATTTTTCTGATATTGATAAGTCTGAATGGATGGTCATATCTAGATATGAATGCACATGAGATATCCTCCCACATATCTGAGTGGCCCTAGATTACATTCTTCATGCAAAGATAAGGAGCTTCAAGATGGTACAAATATAAACAAATACAAGTGATGACATTTTTAGGAGTTGTACATAAGAAACTCCTGGACATGGTGCAATTCAGCTGTTATTCTGTTAGAAAATTGTTAATGCTAACATCACAATGCTGCAGGAGAAATGGTGGCTTCATGCAATGGATAACAAAAGGCACATAAGGCAACTGAAAGTATCATAATGTTGTATACAGTGCTGAAACACATAACACACCACATCCCAGTTGAAATTTTCAAATGAGATGACTAAAAGAGCAATGTAAAAGGTGCTACATTTGGGCTGAAGACAGTGTGTTTTTTCCTATTCTCGTTGAAGCAAATCCATTTAAGTAGAACTCTTATGCAAAAATGAAGGTAAATGCAGCATGACACAACTAAGAATATACGTATTGAAACTTGTTTCACTAAAAGGGAACAAAAACTGCAGAACAAGCAGAAGCCACTGCAGACAGTGAGCTCCAATGACCGGCTCATGGTGTAAAAGCGGACCTTCTTTCCAATTGAGCTAAAATGCTCTAGAGGAGATGAGATGAATGTCAAAAGTGATTTAGCGATGTCTAAAGAAGCAAAGGACAAATTGGAGACTACATTGAAAACTAATAAAGGGTACAAACTGGGAAGAAAGTCTTGCTGGCAGTCCAGAACGTTACCAAACTTTTCCAGCAGAATAGTAAAGAGTTGAGGTGGGGACAGTGTCAGTTCTTTGAGCTAAGTTTAGTAATTTAAAAGGGTTACACAACTACATGATAAGCATAACAAAATGATATTGGAAAGATGTACATATTGTTATAAATAAATATTTTTGTGGGTCATAGTAATATTTTAGAGGTAATTTTTAGTACTGGGAAGATTAATTTTAGCTTTAGAAAATGGGATAAATGCAACTAAAGCAGCTTGGAGTCTATTACACTTAAAAGTTTGGAGCATGATTACTTAAGGGGTTAACAGCTAAAAAGCTAAGATCATAAAACAGCAGGTGGGCTTACTTAGCTGAAGAATTGAAGACAAGGGGCAGAATCATCCCAGATTCATATTAATCTGGGGGGGTGGAGGGGGGTCGGGATGATTCTGGCGGGCTGGCTTAATCATGATATGCTGATGTGTTACAAAGAGGTTCTCGACACCTGATGGCGAGAAATGTGTCCCGCCATTGGCGGGCTGAGCAGACAAGTCACGTCATCATGAAACCGATTGTGCCATATTGTCTGCTGATGCCACCAAACACACCCAGCGCCGACGGGCACAGAAAATCCCAGCCGAGGTGTCTACACTGCTTGCAAAGAAATGTAGCCTGGAGATTTGTTTTGGGAGTTAAAGCTACAGTTAATTTAAAAGCATTCAGTGAACCCTGGAAGGCTATATCTTTATGGAGATGGGTGGAGTTTAAGAAAGTTCTAGGATGTCAATTTATCTGTGTGTGTGCTGGGGGAGTGAGTGTTTTGCAGCAGGGGAAATGTCCATTATGTTAGCAGGCTCCAGGCAGAAAGAGTGTTGCTGTTAGCTGGATCTGTGTAGTTGGGGCTCAGAAGTCCTGTGGAGCTGAAGAGGTGGCAGAAGGTCACTAGCTCTGTGCTGGAAAGGGTAAGTGCTCAGAAGAAGCCATGGGAGCCATTTATAACTTGATGTAGCTGGGGAGATTGGAGCTCAGTGAAATCCAGGGGCAGTGCCAGTACAGTGAAGCTAAACAGCTATTTAATTGGAGGCTGGAATGCAGACTCGGAAATCCAGTGGAACAGAGTCTTTGAGATGATATTGAAACCCTGGGATGTGTGCTGTCATTGATGCAATCCAAGTTGGAGTGCCTTTGAGGAAATTCAGGGGCTTGATCTTCGAAAGTGGGAACTTGGAGTCACAGATAGGAGAGACAGAGTTTTAATGAGATTGGTTGACTCACAGTGGTTATTGATGTCTGGGAGGGTTGCTGAGAAATCCGTGGAATCTGAGTTGGTCACATTTGCCATTTATTGTACAGCATGGTGTGTTTGGCCACAGTTGGCCTGTTAATTCACATACACCTCATATTTTAGCCCTGAATGTTAAATTATAAGATCGATATTGTAAATTGTTTTATCTTTCTGATGTTGTATGGTAAAGTTTATTTTTTTATCTGTTCAAAACCAAGGAATCATGTGGCTTTATCATCTTAGAAAGTGTCTTCAATCTTAAACCTTGTTTACTTTAAACAAAACATTATTGCTCCCTAACCAGATCTTACCAAAAACTTGGGGAGTCTGGTCTAGGATCATAACAATGTGATGTGAGTCTTTTTACAAAAGTAAATACACTAATCCTGGGTACCCAGTGGGGAACCACACTTGAAGGGAGCCTGGGTGTCATTCCCACTGAAGACATGTCCTAATCATAACATTAAACATGTACTGCGTTCAGTATATAATTTTCTGGAACCATCTTTTAATTTAAAATGGACACTAACAAGACTGCTAAGATGGCTGCTAAAGATCAGGTGATTTTGGTAATTTCTGCCTCAAGCCTCTGGAAATTTCTTGATTTAATAACCAATGAGGCGGGTGGTGGGGGGGGGGGGTGGGAGGTGGGAGGAGGATGGGGCGGGGGTCTTCCACCTTGAATGGACATACCAAGGTGAAACCCAATTATGGGATTGATAGCTGCTATTGTTTGTGTTTTTCCTGAAAATCAAAATCTATAGACTCCTAGGCCCACTGTCCCCAAGCTCGATGTTTAACAAAGAGATCTGCAGAAATCAGTAATCACAAATAGGTGTGAATAGCCATCACCTATCTCCCTTTGTGTAGCACTGGCTTTGGACTTCCAAACCATTCTGGGTTGGACAATAGCATTTGACCATGTGAACAAAGCCGACTTCAGATCACACGTTCTTTTATCCTAAGAACCAGAGAGAAACTGGTCAGTCTACAAAAAACAGCAGCTGAAGAAAACAGCAGTAAGATCTATGCCTTTTAAAAACCTGAAGACTGTAATATCTTATGTCTCCCAACTGTTCCTTTTCAAAAATCTACCAATACGGAAACTTGATCTCCTGGTAAGAAAACCCACCAATGTCTAAACTCTCAGCCTGCTGAACATCCATCTCTTCAAGAGAATCCTAATGACCCTGATATATGACTCCAGCTATTGTAACCACCTAGACTACCCTGAAGGAGTGGAAACATCTTCTTCAACAGTCCTGCAATGACTGCTTTTCCTATGATGAACAAAACACGTGAACTATACTATTCTTTTACTTATAACTTGTAATAGTTCACTATCCTCTTGAATTGTATCTTATTGAGTGTGTGTCTGTGTGTCTGTGTGTGTGAGTGTGTGAGTGACGTAACATTTGGACTTTCAGGATGAATGCATGAATAAGTAATCCTCTTTATTTAAACCCAAAAAAGTTTGCTGCTGATTGTTTAAAAAATGACCAAACACTCAGAGTGAGAAACATACACATTTTCCTTTCCAAAACCATGCTGATTACGGACAATAAGAAAAAGACCACAAGGGTTTCACTTCTCTCCCAATCCTGTCCGTAACAGAATTGGGGGCTCCATCCGGGATCGGAACCAATTGGGCTAAAATGAATCTGACATTGAAAGCATAAATTAGAGGCAAAAGAGGACATTCAATTGCTGAAATTGTTTCTTTAAAAAAAGGACTGCAGCAGCAGGCTTTGCATATTTAACTCTAGAAAATATGATGTTTGACTTTAATGTGAAATCATTCATAGGTTAGGAGGATTTAACTTGTCAAAAATTAGCAGCCTTAAACATTGAACAGCTCAGAGCAATAGTTGACCAGGTGGAAGTTAATGTGGGAAAATGGCATGAAGCTAGCACTAAAAATGCTGGCTGAGCATTTCAGTCTCACCCCAGAACTGGAACAGGAAGAAGAGGTAGAACCTGAAACAGACCAGGTTTCTTTAGCAGAAAGGCGGCTAGAAGAGCAGAAACTTGAGTAGAGTTTCAGGCAAGAAAAGAGGAATGGGAAAGAGAATTCCAGGAAAAAGAGAGAGAAAGAGAGAGATAATTTTGGAGAAAAATAATGAGGTGGAAAATTCCAAAGGAATTGAGAAGGAATTCAAAGCACTAAAGGACAGTGAAATAAGACAGATCGAGCTGGCTAGGAAAAACTTGTCTTTACATAGTGGAGATATTGTTGGTAATTCAAATAAACCTAGCTCAGAAACAAGCTTTGATTTCTTAAAGCATTCCCAGCTGGTACCCAAATTTGAAGAAGAGGCATTGAAACCTTTTTTATATCTTTTGAGAAGCTGGCCGATCAGTTAAAGTAGCTGGCAGAGGTTTGGACTCTTCTAATGTATGGTCAACTAGCAGGTAAAGCTTGCAAGGTTTGTTACCTCCTGCCTGAAAAGAGCTCTGCAGGCTATGAACAAGTGAAAAGTGCTATCCTGTGTGCTTATGGGTTAAAACCAGAAGCATACCACCAGAGATTTAGGAATTTTCGCAAAAAGCCCACTCAAACCTTCCTTGAATTTAAAAGAACTAAACAGCTCACATTTGACTGCTGGGTGCAAAGGCTCAACACTGACCACATTTATGAAGGGTTAAGGGGAAGTAATCATGTTAGACGAGTTCCAAAATAGTTTCCTGTACCGCCTTAAGAATCATGTGGAAGCACAGAAAGTCACAGATGTCACAGAGTGACATCACAAGACAGCGCGAGAGAACGGCAGAGAGAACAGAGCCAGCACAAGTGCAGGGAAGCTTCGAAAAGTGACATCAGCATAAAGGTGAGAGCTGGTTGGTGAGTAGTGGGTGAGTGTTTTTCTCCAGTTTAAAATAGATTAAGCTAAGGAAAGGTAAGAGTTCTAGTTTTTATTTAAAATACGTAAATAATTTAGCTTTTTTTTACTGTATGTAACTTAAAGTAAGGGGTTTTTTTTCAACAAGAGGCATGGCAGGGTAGCTCAGTCCCATATTATGTACTGCCTGCAACTTGTGGGAAGTCTTAGACACTCCTTGCGCTCTGACTGACCACGTGTGCAGGAAGTGCCACCAGCTGCAGCTACTTGAGCTCCAGGTTTCGGAGATTGAGTGGCAGCTGGAGGCACTAAGGCGCACCCGTGAGGCTGAGAGTTTTGTGGATAGCACGTTTTTAGACATGGTCACCCCACAGCTTACGGAAATGCAGACAGAGAGGGAGTGGGTGACCATCAGTCAGAAGAAAAGTATCAGGCAGGTAGTCAGGAAATCTCAAGGTTGCATCTTGCTTGAGAACCGTTTTTCTGTGTTGGAAAACCATGAGAGTGACGGTTCCTGTGGGGAGTGCAGCCACGGTCATGGCACTGTGAGTGGCTCAGCTGCACAGGGGGGAGGAAAAAGAGGGGAAGAGCAATAGTGGTAGGAGACTCAATAGTAAGGGGAACAGACAGGCATTTCTGCGGCCGTGGATGTGACTCCAGGATGATATATTGCCAGGGTCAAGGATGTCACTGAATGGCTGCAGGGCATTCTAAAGGGGGAGGGCAAACAGACAGAGATTGTGGTACATACTGGTACCAATGACATAGGTAGAAAGAGGGATGAGGTCCTGCAAGCAGAATTTAGGGAGCTAGGAAGCAGGTTAAAAAACAGGACCTCAAAGGTAGTAATCTCCAATTACTTCCGGTGCCACGCGCTAGTGAGTATAGAAATAGGAGGTTAGTCCAAATGAATGTGTGGCTGGAGAGATGGTGCAGGAGGGAGGGCTTTAGATTTCTGGGACATTGGGACCATTTCTGGGGGCGGTGGGACTTGTACAAGGCGGACGAGTTGCAGCTGAACCGGAATGGGACCAACATCCTTGTGGGGAGGTTTGCTAGTGCTGTTGGGGAGGGTTTAAACTAACTTGGCAGGGGGATGGGATCCTGAGAGGAAGTTCAGCAGGGGGAGATGCACAGCCAGAATTATAAGAGAGAGCAATTGAGTCTGGAAGGCATAGAAATTATAGGCCACTTAAGGCACAAGGGAGTTTGGCAAGGTTGGATGGTATTTATTTTAATGCAAGGAGTCTGATGAATAAGACAGATGAGTTGAGGGCACAAATTAACACAAGGAAGTATGGTGTCATTGCTGCCACAGAGACATGGTTGAGAGAGGGGCAGGATTGGCAGCTCAATGTTCCAGGATATAGGGTCTTCAGGTGAGACAGGGAAAGAGGTAAAAGAGGAGGGGGTATCACAATATTGATCAAGGAATCAATTACAGCAGTAAGGAGGGATGACATCTTAGAAGGCTCCTCAAATGAAGCCATATGGGTAGAACTTAAAAACAAAAAAGGAGCAATCACATTGCTGGGAGTGTACTATAGGTCCCCAAATAGTCAGAGAGAAGTAGAAGAGCAGATATGTAGGCAAATTTCAGAAAAGTGTAAAAATAATAGTGTAGCAATAGTGGGGGATTTCAACTTCCCCAACATTAACTGGGTTAGTCATAAAGTGATAGGTTTAGAGGGAGTGGAATTCTTAAAATGCATCCAGGAGAGCTTTTTAAGCTAGTACGTAGAAGGTCCTACAAGAGAGGGGGTGGTCCTGGACATAATTTTAGGGAATGAAGCTGGGCAAGTGGTAGAGGTATCAGTAGGGGAGCATTTTGCAGATAGTGATAGAGATTCAAGGTTGTTATGGAAAAGGACAAGGATGGGCCAGAAACCAGAGTTCTAAATTGGGGGAAGGTCGATTTTAATAAGATCAGATATGATCTGGCCACAGTAGACTGGGAGTAGCTACTTTTAGGTAAATTTGCGTCAGAGCAATAGGACTCATTCAAGAAGGAAATAGGGAGAGTACAGGGCCAACATATTCCAGTAAAGATAAAGGATGGGACAACAAATCCAGGGAACCCTAGGTGTTGAGGGATATACAGGATTGGATAATAAAAGAAAGGGAGGCTTATGGCAGATACCGAGGGCTCAAAACAGTGGAAGCCCTAGAAGAGTATAGAATGTGTAGGGGGGAACTTAAAAAGGAAATTAAGAGAGCAAAAAGGGGGCATGAAAAAACATTGGCAGATAAAATAAAGGAAAATCCAAAGTTATTTTACAAGTACATTAAGAGTAAGAGGATAACTAGGGAAAGAGTAGGGCCCATCACAGACCATAGTGGTAATTTGTGTGAGGAGCCGGAAGACGTAGGTAGGTTCTAAATGAATAGTATTATTATATTATCTTATTAAAACTGACCTTCCCCCAATGAATACTTTGTGTCGGTGTTCACAAGTGAGAGGAACGACGTGGGTATGGAACTCAGGCAGAAGGACTGTGATATAATTAAAGAAATTAGCATAGAAAGGGAGGAGGTTCTAAGTGATCTGGCAGGCTTAAAAGTAGATAAATCTCCAGGCCCGGATGAAATGTATCCCAAGCTGTTGAGTGAGGCAAGGGAGGAGATAGCAGGGGCACTAGCAATAATTTTCAATACTTCTCTGGCCACAGGAGAGGTGCCAGAGAGGACTGGAGGACAGCCAGTGTGGTACCATTATTCAAGAAGGGAGGGGGGTGGAATAAACCAGGGAACTACAGGCCAGTCAGTCTAACCTCAGTGGTCGGGAAACTATTGGAAGCAATTCTGAGGGACAGAATTAATCTACAATGAAGAGGCAGGGATTAATCCAGGACAGTCAGCATGGTTTTGTTAAGGGGAGGTCATGCCTGACCAATTTGATTGAATTTTTCGAAGGGGTGACCAGGTGTGTAGATGAGGGCAATGTATTTGAAGTAGCCTACTTGGACTTCAGCAAGGCTTTTGATAAGGTCCCGCATGGGAGACTGATAATGAAGGTAAGAGCCTATAGGATCCAAAGCAATTTGGCAAATTGGATCCAGAATTGGCTGAGTGGCAGGAAGCAGAGGGTAATGGTCGAGGGGTGTTTTTGTGACTGGTTGCCTGTGTCCAGTGGGGTTCCACGTGGATCGGTGTTAGTAGTATATATAAACGATTTAGACTTGTGTGTAGGGGCGTGGATCAGTAAGTTCGCGGATGACACGAAAATTGTTGGGGTGGTAAATAGTGAGGAGGAGAGCCTTAGATTACAGAAGGATATAGATGGGCTGGTCAGGTGGGCTGATCAGTGGCAAATGGAATTTAATCTGGATAAGTGTGAGGTGATGCACTTGGGCAGGACAAACAAGGCACGGGAATACGCGATGAATGGTAGGACCCTGGGAAGTACCGAGGATCAAAGAGACCTTGGTGTGCATGTCCACTGGTCCCTTAAGATAGCAGGACAGGTAGATAAGGTGGTTAAGAAGGCATATAGGATGCTTGCCTTTGTTAGCCAAGGCATAGCCTATAAGAGCAGGGAGGTTATGCTGGAACTGTATAAAATGCTGGTTAGGCCACAGCTAGATTATTGTAATCCGCATTATAGGAAGGATGTGATTGCACTAGAGAGAGTGCAGAGGAGATTTATCAGGATGTTGCCTGGGCTGGAGAGTTTTAGTTATGAGGAGAGATTGGATAGACTGGGGTCGTTTTCTCTGGAGCAGAGGAGATTGAGGGGGGGACATGATTGAGGTGTATAAAATTATGAGGGGCATAGATAGGGTAGACAGGAAGGAACTTTTCCCCTTGGTGGAGGGGGCATAGATTTAAGGTAAGGGACAGGAGGTTTATAAGGGATGTCAGGAAGAATTTTTTCACCCAGAGAGTGGTGGGAATCTGGAACTCACTGCCTGAAAGGGCGGTAGAGGCAGAAACCCTTATAACATTTAAGAAGTATTTGGATGTGCACTTGTGACACCATGGCATACAAAGCTATGGGCCTAGTGCTGGAAAATGGGATTAGAATAGTTAGGTACTTGTCTGACTGGCGCAGACTCGATGGACTGAAGGGCCTTTTTCTGTGCTGTTGACCTCTATGACTCTATGACAGAAGGTTTTAACAGCCAGGCATGCTGCAACATGGTCAATGGATATTTTTCGGGCTGGAGGAAGGTTTGTAGTTGAGTTCCCCAGGGGTTGGTATTGGGACCCTTGCTTTTCCTGATATATTTCAATGATCTAGATCTTGGTGTACAGGGGACAATTTCAAAGTTTGCGGATGATACGAAGCTTGGAAGTGTTGTAAACTGTGAGGGGCACAGTGTAGAACTTCAAAAGGACATGGACAAGTTGGTGGAATGGGCAGAGTAGGTGGCAGATGAAGTTCAATGCAGAGAAGTGTGGGGTGAAGCATTTTGGTAGGAAGAACATGGACAGACAATCTAAAATAAAGAGTGAAATTTTGAAGGTGTGCAGGAGCAGAAAGACCTGGATGTATACGTGCATAGATCATTGAAGGTGGCAGGTGGAGAGAGCAGTTAATAAAGCTTATAGTATCCTGGGCTTTATTAATAGGGGCATAGAGTACAAGAGCAAGGAAGTTATGCTGAATTTATATAAGACACCCGTTAGACCTCAACTGGAGTATTGTGTATGGTCCTGGGCGCCACATTATCGGAAGGATGTGAACACATTGGAGAGAGTGCAGAAGAGGTTTACAAGAATGGCTCCAGGGATGAGAAACTTCAGCAATGAGGGTAGGTTAGAGAGATTGGGACTGTTCTCCTTGGAGAGAAGAAGGTTAAGAGAAGATTTGATAGAGATGTTCAAAATCATGAAGGGGCTGGATAGAGTAGATAGGGAGAAGCTGTTCCCACTCGTAAAAGGATCAAGAATGAAAGGACAGAGATTTAAAGTGATTTGCAAAAGAAATGCGATGTGAGAAAAACCTTTTTCACACAACGAGTGGTTCGGGTCTGGAATGCACTGCCTGGAAGTGTGGTGGAGGCAGGTTCAATCAAGGCATTCAAGAGGGCATTAGATGATTATTTGAATAGAAATAATGTGCAGGGGTACAAGGAAAAGGCAGGTCAATGGCACTCGGTCATAATGCTCATTTGGAGAGCTGGTGTAGACACGATGGGCTGAATGGCCTTGTTCTGTGCCATTAAAATTCTGTGATTCTGTGTTTCTGTGACTTGCTGATGATCATGAGCTCACACTTAGACCAGGAACACTGGCAGACCCTTTCCCCCAGAAATTCGGAAGAAACTGAAAATGGGAATATGATAGGAAATGGGCTAGCCATGAGAAAAAGAATAGGAATGAGAAATAGAAGACAAGGCACAGGGAGCAGGACTGACCCCAAGAAACCTGTGCATTTCCCATTGCAGTAAAACAGGGCACCCAAGATCTGACTGCTGCAAACTCAAGGGGAAGCCGGTCAGCTTGATATGAGGTTCACAAAAGCAGCCCTGAGAAGGATACCCCTGTGGGTGGCAACAAACAGACGATGGCCCCACCCACAGAAATTAACCTCTCTATCTGTACCATCCAATGTGTGGCAGAACTGGACAAAATCCTAGAAAGTTACCAGACTTTTGTCCTCCAAGGAACAAAGTCTCCATACCCCTCTAGGGAAATAAGTATATCCATCATACTGCTCAGAGATGCAGGGGCCGTAAGGACCTGACACTTCCCTAGAAAGCTCCATGAATGCCAAGGTGTTGATCAGATCTGGAGGAGGATACATGTCCATTCCCCTCTATCAGTTACAATGTGACGTAGTCTCTGGGCCAGTTACCGTAGGGATTGTCCCTGAGCTGCTGATGGCTGGGATAGATTTCCTGCTTGGTAATGATTTGGCTGGCAGTGAGGTGGTAGCGTCCCCCATGATCCTAGACCAACCATACGAGAAAAGACAATCAGAACAGTTACAGGAGCAAATCCCAAGGGTCTTCCCATACTTCGTAGTGACCCAATCACAAGCCAGGCAGGCAAGATTCAATTATGAAGAGCCAGAGAGGAGAAGTTTCTCCCTGTCGGGCAAGCCGGTTGGGAGTGGGCACGGAGCCAATCGCCTCCCGTGATCGGCTTCACACTGCCATTTTATGCGGGCGGGCCAATTAAGGCACACTCAGCGTGAAACGCGGCTGCCGGGAACACAGGAGAGGGCGGGCGGTGGAGGGAATGCAGTGACCGTTGAGTCCGATGGTGACCCAGCGGCCTGTTTAAAGAGCATGCAGGCAGCCTTCCAAAGGTTGTCAACTATGGCCAGCTGAAGGGCTCCGGAGAGTGCTGCTGGTGAGCAGGCCTGACAGAAGGGCAGGTCGGTGGGGCACTGTGTCCCTCACTTCTTGGACGAGTGCATTGCTGCCCTCCTTGAGGAGGTGGCAGAGATTGTCAGTTTGCACAATGTGGTGCAACGCACCTGGGTTCAGTGCCGCAGCATTTCAACGACCCCTTGTACTTGCGAAGGTGAGTACCATGTTGGCATTGGTCACTTAACACAGCAGGTAGGTTTCCCCCACCCCTTCACCACCCCCCAACTCTGAATGTAGTTACTGCATTAAATCATTCACGGCATGTGGTCTTCATTTGGTGAGCCAGCATTTATTGCCCATGCCTAGTTCCGACCCTGAGAGGGTGGTACTGAGTTGGGTTCTGTACCCGCTGCATGTGGTAGACTGACACCCACAGTACTGTTTTGGGGGCGACCTCAAGGAGCAGCACCTAGGGGCAGATCTGGAACTCCGAAACATGTCAAATCCAGGCTGCTGACGTGCTGGGAGGGGAACTTCTAGGTGGCAGGGCACCCATCCATTTGCTGCCCTTGGAATTCCAGGTGCTTGTGCGTCCTTACTTTGGAAGGTCATACCATGCAGGTGGTAAATGTGATGGAGGCAGCATGTGGGCAAGGGGGTCAGCCCTGGCTGCTTGGTGTGAGTGTGCGGCTGCTCCAGGGTCACGATTCACATGAGCCCTGCAATGTTTCACTCAGGTGGGGGTGGCAGGGATGCGATGGGAATCCAGGTACATCAATGCTCCTCTCTCCTTTTCAGGAGAAGACCGCACACAATAATGCAGAGCGGATGTGGACTGGCGGAGGCCAGGCACAGTTGGCGATTCTCACCAGGTATGAGCAGGAGGTGATGGAGCTGGAGAGGCGCCATGTGCCCAGGTCTACGGATAGCGGTGAGGCTGGGGTGCCAGGGGGAGGGAAGAGTGCCGTGCACTGAGGTCACCATGTCTGTCCTTGCAACCATTCCACTGTTGACTGTTTAGTGATCTAAGCTTTCGACACAGGATTCCCATTGATTATGGAAGGAGGAGCGTATCCTGATCCAGGAGCCAGGCATGCACATTGACATTGTCTCGGCTTCAACTAATCAAATGTCCTTGTTCTTCCTTTCGGCCTCACCGGAGCAGGCCCGGGACGAGGAGGCAGAGGGGCCGCCACTAACACCTGAGGGCCCGGACGAATTACAAGCACTGGCATCACACCATCTCAGCCAGGCAGGCACCAGTGCAGATACTAGCACCTCGGCGGGGATTAGGTCATTGGCTAGTGCTCCTGGGGCATCGCGGTGAGGGCACTTCACACTCCCTTAAGGTGTAGGTGGAGACAGAGAGTGCCCAGGGCGCCGGCAGTCGGAGGACTGCAGGGGACAAGGAACATGCTCAGTCGGTGGCTGATGATGAGCCTCTGGAGTCGTCCCTGAGGCAGCAGATACTGGAAGTGCAGCAGGGTGTGCGGGAGGATCTGGAGGAGATACATGAGGGAATGTGTGGCATGGTCTCTGTGCTGGAGGAGTCCATGTGGAGCATCAGCAATGCATTAACCCTAATGGCTGAGCGCCACGCTTCCTCCATGGAGAGAGTGCCGACTTTCATGGAGAGGCTTCTCCAGGAGAACAATCAGGGCTTCCTGGGAATGCATTTGGACCTACAAGTCGGTTGACAAAGGGCATGGGGACATCAACATTAAAGGGTTCAGGGGGGAGAACAGGAATATCCACATGGATAATGGTGGGTTTAAGGGTAACAGGGGGCTGGGTAATGATAGGAGGAAGGGGAGTTAGGAAGCGGTGAGGATGGAGGAGGATAAGTGGGACTTGGTGGGTGATAGGGGGAGGTTGGAAGCTGGTCTCCTGAATGAAGGTCAGCAGCACCATTTACAAGCTCACCTTACAATAACACAGTTTGGAAAACAGGCTAGAAAATAATCGGTCAGGGACAGGTCTCAGGGCGTGTGGGAGGAGTTCAGCACAGCAAGTCTTGTCCAATTGAAAGGGAACACTATAATTGTCCTGCTCAAATCATGGAGAGCATGACTCAGCTGAGTGCTGGACTTGAGGGTCTAATGCACAATGAATGAGCTTGGCTCCCTTACTAATAGTGTGCATTCAGATGAGAATCCATTAAGTTTAGGTGCTGCGGTGTACATGGTCTTAATTGGCATCTCATCCTTATAGAGGTATGTCAGAATGGATGCAGGGTCCAAGAATCAATGGCCATGTCTACTGTGCAGAGGCAGTATGGACCCTACAAGCCTCCATGTTCCTAGTGCACTGGTCATGGCATTCAAGGCATGCTTGCAGTCAGGACATAAGTGTAAGGACTGGGTATCCATAGTTATTTTCAAGGCCACTGGAGGACAATCAATACAAGGCTGACTGTGGCTCCTAGGACTTGGGTCTTTTGACCTGAGATAAGGTCCTCCTTGTGAATGCACAGCCAAGTCTGAGAGGAAAGCTCAGCCATCTGCCATCCTCCAGGATGATATCATCCTGGAAGGGGTAGCCTTGGCGTGCGATGTGCAGACTAAGGGAAGTCAAGGGCTGGAGACTGCATTGCTGCCTTGTATATGGAGGGAGACCATTCCACAGGAACTAACATTGATTGTTCAATTGTAATAATTCACAGAAACAAGGAGGAGTGGAGGAGAATGCAGGCTGCAGGTAATGCTGCCTTCTTGATAGCTTTGATTAGAATCAGGAGAAGAAGGGCCCATTGCTGATTGGCACAGCTCAGGGAAGACTGTAGCCCTGAGAAACAAGAGCCAGGAAGACCCAAATGCCGATGAGGAGGGGCCAAATCCATGAAGATGTTTGGCGCGACCAAGCATCTACAGAAGACACAGCTCAAACATGGAGATAAGCGAAAGACAGTGCTCCCAATGCCTTTGCTTGTCTAGGGATGTGGTATCTCATATTTGCCACATTCTCCATGAGGAACTGACACCACACGGACTTGAAGGGCATCCAATGCTGGTTACTCTGATGGTTACTGCTGCACTGATTTTTCCACGGCTCCACTGGGGACCTTGCGGTATCTCACAATCGGTGACACACAAATGCATAAGGGAGGTGACAGATGCCCTTTTCAATAATGCTCACCATTATGTGCAGTCCTGCATGGATGAAGCAAGCCAGGGTGCCAGAGCTGTGGGATTTGCTGTATTCTCAGGCTTTCCGCAAGTGCAGGGCGCCATCGACTGCACACTTGCGGCCCTGAGAACTTCCTGGCAGAGACTCATTCTCTGAACGTCCAGCTAATTTGTGATCACAGAAAGCAGACCATGCATGTTTGTGCTAAGTACTCAGAAAGCTCACACAACTCATACATTTTGAGTCACTCCCAGGTGCCAGAGATATTTTAGGGAGCTTGGTGCTTAGAGGGTTAGCTCCTCGGTGATGAGAGGTACTCCCTGAAGACATGGCTAATGATGCCCGCTCGTCATCCACAGAGTACACCTGAGGAGAGATACAATGCTGTACATTCAGCCGCAAAGTCCTTAATAGAACAGACTATTGGCCTCTTAAAGATGCGTTTCAGGTGCTTGGACCGATCAGGCAGTGCTCTCCAATACTCACTACAGAGAGTGTCCTGCATCATTATTGTTTGCTGTGCCCAGCACAGCCTAGCACTGCAAAGGGAGGATGTTTTGCCATAGGGAAACATGGAGAAGCTAGACGTCTCCTTGGATGAGGAAGATGCTGAAGGGGATGAATCTAAAGAGGGTGAGGATTCAGGTGAGGCGCATGAGAATTCCATTGCATGGGCACAATGGGGAAGATGTGCCCGTGACAACCTCATAGCTACAAGATTCCAGGAGGAATAAGGTGAAGACAAGTTGCTACGAGCACAGTTCTCGTCACGCTTCATTGCAGAGGACAGTACGACACCTTTATTTTCATCCTTATCATGACACCAAAGGTCAACAATCTCACAGTGATCACTGAGGAAGCGTCACCTTCAACCCTAATGATGGCAAGGCACAATAGACTAGGGTCCATATGGCCACTGTGGAAAGTGCTTAACACTCCACAAGCACATATCCTCAAGTAACTGCACATAGTACAGTCCTTTCAAGTATGGTGCAACGAGTCAGTGGCCATGGCATCCTTCAAGGAGCTTGTTATGACCACAGCCGGTGTTAATTGCTGCACAAATCAAATCCCAGGGGAAACTTGGCTTATGGGCCACAACCTTTTTTTGTATTCTAATAACAAGAAGAAGACGTACCAATCTCAACAGTAAGAGGTCCAGTAACACTCCTGGGTTTTTAAAAATTATAAGCAAAAGTAAAAGTTTTATTAACAAAAAAAAAGAAAACTTAAGCACTCAAGATTACAATTACACAATTAAGGTTAGTCTTATAAAACATTCCCCCAAAAACTCTCCACTTGGCCAAACCCACAAGTAAACACTTTCCAGGCTACAATCCCTTATAGATATTTAAATATGAAATCCAGCAATATTACACAAGGCAGGCTGCTGTAGATTCACTAAAGGTGGACCACATGATCTTTACCCTCTTCCACTTCAGAATTTGCTTCAGAATAAAACTGCTTGCTGCAGCCCAAGATTTCTCAGCAGCTCAAATAGCTCCATCTATCTCCAGCCATTTCCAGCTTAACTGATATCCAGCTCACAGCTATCCACAGTAACTCAAATATACCATTTTTCCTTTTCATCTCAGTTCCATTGTTCTCAAACCCTTTTGAAACTCAAACCCTTGCAAATATCCAAAGATCTTTCATGTTTCCATCATGTCTTTGCTTTTGGGTCAATAAAAATATAATATCCCCACTACCTATGGACACCTGCAAGATGCAAAGATTTTCCTTTACTCCTCTGATTCCCCTATGAAATTCAAACAACCTCTCAACTTATCTAAAAATGCAACTATTAGATCTAACCTATTTACTTGTACCTCAAACTTAACACCTTTAACCTTTTCATGTTTCCAAACACCCAGACAACCTGACTCCTACCAACTCTTGCCGAACTTAATTAAATTACTCACACAAGCACACAGCCTTCTTTACAGGATAAGACAATATTCCCCAAAATATTTTTTAAAAACATCCATTCTCGCAGGCTGAAACGCTATTGCATACATGCATGGCAGCAGCTGAACAAGACGGCTCTAAGAGGAAAAATATTTGTCAATGGTTAGCACTGGACCGTCTCAAGAGGGAGCTATATCCGGACAGCACTATCTCTCCAAATGTCAGCTCTCATGCATGAAACTGCATCTTGAAACTAAGCCCCAAGATGCCATCAGACATCAGGACCCATTGATCTGTTACACAACAGCAGGCACCCAAAGATGGGAGTTAAGTTAGCATTGCCCTCACAGAGAGTGTTTCAGCAGGACCATCGTGTGATTATTGACAAACACTAATAACCCTGCATCTGTTGGAAACCTGCCAAGTTTATGTCCAGCATTGCCTTGGCATCTGGGAGCACGTGGCCCAGTCAGTTTTGACACAGCAATTAATGATAACATATTCCCTTCATTGATACTTCATCGAAACATGCATGATGCAGGAGGTGTACTGCAGCATCGCTTTCATATCATTACAATCTTTGAAATTATCCATCTCGCAAAGGCCAATCATTTCTAGGAAACCCAAGTCAATAAATGCACAGTCATGCCTGAATTACATGTTGCTTTTCATCCTGTGATCTCAGAGAGATTCTGTGAAGCACCGCTGGTCAGTAATTGAGGAGCAAACTATGATCCTCACAGCTAATTGGATGAGTACATCAGGATAAGCACACACCTCTGACAGCACACACTCATTCCCATCTAACAAATTTTACTGAGTGGAACCAACTTCCATCGCTTAGCATCATCAATGGGGAGAGCAGGGGTTAATGAAGGAATAATGTTCAGCCTTAAACGTGGGGAAAAAAATCACATTGCAGGGAGGCATAAAATGCTTTGGTGTTCAACAATGAATACAACTTTAACCAAAATCTAAGAGTCACAAAATAAGCACCATTGCAAAGTGCAATTGGGTGATAAAAGTCCAAAGTTGGTCTTGGCAAATACTTATAACATCCATATATTGCAGACCTCAGTGCAACAGCATCAGGATAATCATTAACATTGATGAACAATTCTCATGAGGTCACATGATGTTAAATGTGTCTTGTCCAGCCATCATTCTGATGTAGGAAGTGCCTTTGCTCATGTCACTGATGAAGTGATAAACTGCGATGAATTGGGTGAGACTTAATGAAATGAAGGGACAAGATGGGAGATAATTTGAGGGTAGAGGGTTCATTTTGTACTCTTGAATAAACACAGGACTTTGCATCACATCGATTAGCCATTCAATAGATGACACTTGGAAAGGGGTAAATGTGAAATATATTTGCAATAGTGCTGATCATGTATAGTGAACAAACACCTGCGCTACCATTTTGCATTCAAAACTTCTCAACTTTCCTAACTCGACCACTAGACCCAAGTGCAGTCCCGTCTGCAGCAGAGGTGGAGGCAGCCTGCTATGCCCTGTTGGCTGAGATGACTTTGCCGGGTGTCTTCTGGAGCCCTTGAGGGCCCCGGCAGGTTAAGGATCACCTGCCCTGGCAGACCCTCCTTGGCTTGATCTGCTGGAATTGATGGAGTCACAGACAGGGGGGATTTGGAGTGGCAGGACACCCTTAGAGTGTCCTGGGTAGATGTCCCCAGGGTGTTTGGTTGGTGTTCCTCCTCCCTTTGGGTGCTCGAGGGCCCCTCCCTGACTCCTTGAGGAGAAGGGGTACCTGGAGTGAGGTCAAGATGCCCCATCCCCCTCTCATCTAGCCACTGCTCAAACACACCCACGGCTAGAGCGATGGTGTGCAGCTCCAAGCGCAAATCCAGCAGAAACTGTTGGACCTCAGTTTCCGAGGCGGCAGCCACACTTCCAATGGAGACTTTGATGCACTCACATGCTGGAGCCACAACATCAGACAGAACGTGGATGAACTTGTTCATTCCAGCCTGGTGACAGCCTCTGACAGCTCTGCCTGATGATCCCCTGCCTGACTTTGCATCTCCAACATTTCTGTCAGGGCAAATTGAAGAGGCCCATCAACAGATTCGGACTCTGCAGGCGCCTGGTCTCCAGGAATCTTCTGAGTGTCAGAGACCTTGGTTGTCGCTGTCTCTGCCTGCTGTGGGCACGTGTCCATGAGATGATCACCAGATTATGACCCTGAGCCTGCCCTAGATCTAGGAACCACTGAGGTGCATGAATCTGTGCTGGTGGAGGGTGCAGGTGAATGCAGTGACAGACCTTCATCAGGTGCTTCCTCATCTGAGGTACCCTGGGGCTGGGGCTGAGGCGCTTGCTGGAATTCTTCCTCCACCTTTTCTTGCCAGTGGCTGGTATAGATAGAAGAGATAATTAGTGATTGACTAGAAAGGCCCCTACACTATAGGTCACTCACAGTCGTCTGCATCTGACTGATGTATATTGGATGGACCCTCACTGGCTTGTTGGGGGAAGCTGGTTCGCCTTCCACACAGAAGTGATTCCTATCCTCTCCAACGAGCTCTGCTGCTTGCTGCCTGGGAGGAGTGTGTCCTGAGCTCTGGGGCCCCCGCTCCAGTCTTGGCTCTCTCTCATCGATTGTGGATGATCTTGGCCTGCATAAAGACAGATGTATTCACTATGACACTATGGATGAAAGAGCATTTCAGAAGCTTGCATGCCTGTTGTGTGTGCTGAGCCCTCCCCAGCAAGGGATTAAGACACTGTTTGTGCAGGATCTTACATGGGATGAAGATCTTAAAGTGGCTGGCAGACATTCAGTGCTGATGTCCCATCTGTTGGTCATGTGGGACATCCCTGTGGACTCTAACCCTTAGACTGCTTGATGCCCATATGAGAGTGTGGGTGTGGAGTGAGTAGAAGTTTCACTTACCCTGGTTGAGCGCACCAGATCATTCATTCGTTTCCTGCATTGCAGGGTGGTCTTTTTTTGGGTGCCATGAGCACTGACCTCCCTGATGACCTCCTTCCAGGCCCCCGTGGTTATGTGGGAAGATCTCCTGCTCCCATCTCTCGGAAAGAGGACCTCCTGCCATTCCTGGATGGCCTGGGGAGAATCCCCAGGGTGGCCTCACTGAACCGTGGAGCCAAGGCTTTACTGCGCCTAGTCGGCATGATAATATAGGTTCAGCCCATACCTGGCCTGCAGTGAGTGAATGTCTTTGTGGGTGTCATTTAAATATGGCGCCAGGACCTTCGACCTCATGATGCAACAGCGGGGTGGACAAATCACTGCCCGCCACACCACAAGATTTGATGATCACCTCATTGATGCATAATTAATGAGCTGAAAAGTGGAAAATTGGGTGTGAAAATCCATCCCTCCACCCAGCGGGAATCACACCAACTTTCCTGCCCACCACTGCACCATGTCTCCAGAATGAAAAATCCTGGCCTCTGTTTCCTGTCAGCAAAGTTTGTATCCATGATGCTACTGCCCCTTTTATTCCTTGAACTATAACTTTGCTCACAAGGCCGTTATGTGGCACTGTACCAAAATGCCTTTGGAAGTCCATGTACACCACATCAACAGCATCGCCCTCATCAACATTCCAACTCTTCAAAAATCTCCAGCAAGTTAGTCAAATATGAGTTTCCCTTAATAAATTCATGCTGGCTTTTTTAATTAGCCCACATTTATCCATGTGACTATTAATTGTGTCCCAAATTATTGTTTCTAGAAGTTTTCCCATCACTAAAGTTAAACTGACTGGCCTGTAGTTGCTGGACTTTCCTTTCCACCCTTTTTTGAACAAGGGTGTAATGTTTGCAATTCTCCAGTCCTCTGTCACCACCCTTGAGACTAATGAAGACTGAAAAATGATGGCTAGAGTCTCCACAATTTCCTCTTTCATTTCCCTCAGTATCCTTGGATGCATTTTATCCAGTCCTGGTGCCTTATCAACTTTAAGTACAGAAAGCCTAACCAATACCTCCTCTTTATCAATTTTAAATTCTTCTTAGTGTCTGAACTACCTCCACTTTCACCATGGCCTGAGTAACATCTTTTTCCTTGGTAAAGACAGATGCAAAGTATTTATTTAATACCTCAGCTTTGTCCTCTACTTCCATGCGTAAACCCTCTTTTCGGTCCTTAATCCTTTTAACACCCTTTTACATGTATATGCCTAAAAAAAACTTTGGGATTCCCTTTTATGTTAGCTGCCAGTCTCTTTTCATACTTCATCTTTGCTTCTCTTATTTGCTTTTTCACCTCCCCTCTGAACCTGCTACATTCAGCCTGATTCTCAATTGTATTTTCTACCTGACACCTGTCGTAAGCATAATTTTTCTTCCTTATCTTAATTTCTATCTTCTTTGTCATCCAGGGAGCTCTGGATTTGTTTGGCCTACATTTTCCCTTTGAGGGAATATGCCTTGACTCTACCTGAACTACCTCTTCTTTGAAGGGAGCCCATTGTTCAGCCATCGTTTTTCCTGCCAACCTTTGACTCCAATTTATTCATCCCAAATCCAATCTTACTCCATTGCAGTTGGCTTTCGCCCACTTGATTATTTTAATCTGGATTAATCTTTGTTCCTTTTCTATAATCAGCCTAAACCTTATGATACAATGATCCTGTTCCCTAAATGTTCTCTTATTGGCATTTGATCTACTTGGCCCACCTCATTCCCAGGAACCAGGTCTAGCAGTGCCTCCTTGGACTGGAAACATATTGCTGTTGAAAAATTTCCTGAACACACTCTAGAAACTCTTGTCCCTCTCAGCTCTACTACCCCAGTCGATATTTGGGCAATTAAAGTCTCCCATTATAACCATTCTATAATTTTTGCATCCCTCTGACATTTCCTTGCAAATTTGATCCTTCACATCCTTCCCACTAGTTGGTGGCCTAGAGACTACACTGAGCAAGGCAATTGCAACTCTGTCTTTGACCCCACTGGGACATCCTCTTTCTCCAGCACTTTCTCCATCTACTTTATGAGTTGTGTCTCCCCTCCTCCCTTTCTTCCTTTCCTATCTTTCCTGAACACCTTGCAACCAGGAATATTTAACAACCGGACCTGGGCTTCTTTGAGCCAGGTCTCTGTTATAGCCACACTATATGTCAATCTGCACCTATAACTCACCCACACTTCATGCATTCACATACACAGTAATCCTGATCACCTCATGCTAGGCAGGCTGAGTCAACATGGTTTTGTAAAAGGGAAATCATGTTTAACCAATTTATTGGAGTTCTTTGAAGAAGTAACATCTGCTGTGCATAAAGGGGAAACAGTGGTTGTACTGTATTTAGATTTCCAGAAGACATTTGATAAGGTGTCACATGAAAAGGTTATTGTGGAAAATAAAAGCTCATGGTGTAGGGGGTAACATATTTGCATGGATAGAAGGTTGGCTAGCTAACCGGAAACAGAGAGTAGGCATAAATGGGCCTTTTTCTGCCTGGCAGGATGTAACGATTGGTGTGCCACAGAGATCAGTGCTAGGGACTCAACTTTTACAATTTATATAAATGACTTGGATGAAGGGACCGAAGGTATGGTTGTTAAACTTCCTGATGACACAAAGATAGGTAGGATAGTAAGGTGTAAAGAGGACACAAGGAAGCTACAAAGGGACATAGATAGGCTAAGTGAGTGGGCAAAGTTCTGACAAATGGATTATAACGTGGGAAAGTGTGAAATTGTCCATTTTGGCAGAAAGAATAAAAAAGAAGCATATTATCCAAATAATGAGAGATTGCAGAGCTCTGAGATGCAAAGGGATCTAGGGGTTCTAGTGCATGAGTAACAAAAGGCTAGTATGCAGGTACAGCAAGCAATTAGGAGAGCTAATAGCATGTTATTATTTATTGTGAGCGGACTTGATTACAAAAGTAGGGAGGTTATGCTTCTGTTCTACAGGGTGCATGTGAGTCTACATCTGGAGTACTGTGCAGTTTGGTATCTTCATTTAAGGAAAGATGTAAATGCATTAGAAGCAGTTCAGAGAAGGTTTACTAAACTAATACCTGGATTGGGCAGGTTGTGTAATTCTGATGAAAGGTTGGACAGGCTAGGCTTGTATCTGCTGGAGTTTAGAAGAGTAAGAAATGACTTGATTGAAACATATGTGATCATGTGGGGTCAATGTGGAGAGGATGTTTCCTCCTGTGGGACAATATAGTACTAGGGGCCGCTGTTTAAAAATAAGGGGTTTCCCATTTAAGTCAGAGATGAGGAGAATTTTTTTCTCTCAGAGGGTTGTGAGTCTTTGGAACTCTCTTCCTCAAAAGGCTGTGGAAGCAGAGCCTTTGAATATTTTTAAAGCAGAGCTAAATAGATTCTGATAAGCAAGAGGGTGAAAGGTCATTAGGGGTAGGCGGGAATGTAGAGTTGAGGTTACAATCAGATTAGCCATAATCTCATTGAGTAGAGGGGGGCCGAGTGGCCTACTTCTGCTCCTAATTCGTATGTTTGTATGTATGCATTTAGACTTAATTGCTTTCTCCCTTACTCTGACCCCACTTATTAACTTACTATTCCCTATTCTAGTGCTGTCTCCCAGCATATTGTGTACCTTGGTATTCCTCTCTGATGTTATCTCTTGGTTTTTACACCCCTGCCAAATTAATTTAAATACTCCCCGGTTGAACTAGCAAATTGCTCCGCAAGGAACTCAGACCTAGCTCTATTTAGGTGCAACCTGTCCAGCCTGTACAGGATTCATCTCCTCCAGAGTTAGTCCCAATGCCCCAAGAATCTAAAGCCCTCCCTCCTGCATCATCTCTCCAGACATGCATTCAACTTCTTTATCCTCCTATTTCTATACTGGAGCATCCTGGTGTTCCCACAAAGCACAGGGTGAGCACTCTTGAGGTTGGAGCAGCCCTGCAATTCTCTATTTATTAACTGATAACCTTGTTACTGCTAATAAACTTGACTACTGGTAATAATCCTTATCAATACTAATAATACCTAGAACCAGGTTGGGCTATCGGTACCTCCTCACTGTAATGGACTTGGCCACTCGATTCCCAGAGGCCCTCCCCCTCAGGAAAATCACAACCAACGCTGTGACTGAGGGTGTGATCCAGTTCTTTACCCAGTATGACCTGCCAAAAGAGATATAATTGGAACAGGGAATGTAGTTCATATCCATGTGCTCTCAGCCTACCACACACAGACCAGGGAGCATTAGAGCTGTATCATCAGGCCCTCAAAGCCATGGTCTGAACATACTGCCTCGAATATCTTCAGGATTGGGATAAGGAATTAGGTTTCCTGCTGTTTGCCACGAGAGATTCACCTCATGAATCCACAGGCTTCAGCTTATTTGGAATTAATTTCTGGATCTGAGTTGCAAGGCCCCCAAAGCCAGTAAAAGAGAAGCTTTTGGAGCCAAGGGGGGGGGGGCAACCTCACTATTAGAGTAAGTGACCACATTCTGGGACCAACTCTTTAACATTTGTGCTATGGCCAAGGAGCACTTAAAAGCCTTGCAGCAAATCATGAAAAAGCAGGCCGACAGGCACACTGAGACTCAAACTCTCCAGCCAGGAGATCAGGTTTTAGTACTGTTGCCACTACCAAGTGATCCCTTTAGACCAAAATTTGGTGGCCCATACAGTGTGACCAAAAGGATCAATGAGGTAAATGATCTGATTCACACCCCTGACCGGAGAAAGAAACACCAGTTATGCCACCTTAACATGTTACATTATATTACAGCCGAGAACCCAGCCAACTAGTAAGTGTTTGCCAGAAGGTAGACATAGAAGAGGACAGCAGTATCAATAAGGAAGAGATGGATGAGGAAGAGGGACTGGAAAACTCACAGTTTGAACCTCAGACTGTAGACTGACAAACACCGATGGTGGAGGACTTCATGCTGACTCATCTAACTGATGAGCAGTGGAAAGACATGACCACCCTGCTCAGAGAGTTTAAAGAAGTGTATAGGGACCCACTCGGACATAGCCCACTGACAGCTCACAATGTGGATATAAGGGATACCCCACCAATCAAGTAAAACCCTTTACAGGCTGAGCCCCGAGAAGTTGGCTCAAGTCTGTCAAGAAATCCAGTATAGGCTACAACATGACATAATCGAGCCCAGTCAGAGCAGCTGGAACACCCCCGCTGTCCCAATTCCAAAACCGGATGGTTGTACGAGCCTCTGCATCAGCTAGTGAAAAGTGAATGCAGTGACACAAACTGACTTATAGCTAATCCCTCTCATTGAGGATTGCATTGACCAGGTAGGCAACTCTGGCTACATCAGCAAAATCAACCTTTTCAGAGGGTACTGGCAAGTACCCATGATCCCCTGAGTGAGAGAATTCTCAGCTTTTGACAACCCGGATGACTTATACCAGTACAAGATAATGCCATTTGGTCTAAAGAATGCCCAGCAACCTTCCAAAGGCTGACCATTCAGTTGGTAGCTGGATCAAACAACTGTGCAGTGTACCTGTGACACCTAGGAAGACCACTTAGATCACCTGGAGACGGTGTTCAAGGGTCTAAAGAGAGCTAATCTAGTAGTGAACTTAGCCAAGACTAAGTTTTCCAAAGCCAAAGTAACTTATTTGGGACATGTGATAGGACATGGTTGAGTGCTACCCTGGGAGGCAAAGGTATGTGCCCTAGTCAACCTCCCCATTCCCAAAACAAAGAGGGAGTTGATGAGGTTTCTGGGAATGTGCATATTCTATTAGAAATTTGTCCAAAACTTCAGCACTCTAGCTGCCCAGCTACCAATTTGCTCAGGAAAATTGTTAAGGTAGTGTGGACAGAGGCATGTCGAAAAGCTTTTTGAAACATTGAAGACCATTCTGGCCAATGAACCTGAGTTAGCCGGCCTAGACTTTAACTAAATTATTGGAAGTAGCTATTGATGGGAGTGACATGGGAGTAGGAATTGTTTTATTCCAGGAACTGAACGTCCAATTAGCTATTTTTCAGAGAAAGTAGTTAGGAATGGTGTAAACTGCACTCCTTTTTAAAGGTATTAGTTGGAGCAAATTTTATTTTGCACATTCTGTTTTAACACCAGTCCAATTTTAGTACAGTGCATATGATAGTTTGACACAGGTGACAGTGAATCAGCAGTCCGATTTGAAACTCTCCTGATTTTAATTTCCATTAATTTCAGTTTGCTATTTGCTGATTCATTATGACCCGTGTACAAAGTAAAATACTACTTATGAATGAACAATGTAGAATTAGACTGGCTTGCTTTCAACAATCTCCAATCAGGCAAAGCAGAGCTCTTCCCATGTCCGCTTAAAAGTACTCACAGGGCTTTGCTCAACAGCCCGTCAATTACTTTCTAATATTAAAACTGTGGCAATCTGAGGTGTAATACACCTTTATGAGACTGTGAGTAGATTCACGACATGACTGTAAGACCCAATAGCTGTGTAGTGCGGACTACCATGTAAACGTTAACAAAAACAAAATTACCTAGAAAAACTCAGCAGGTCTAGCAGCATCAGCGGAGAAGAAAAGAGTTGACGTTTCGAGTCCTCACGACCCTTCAACAGAACTGAGTATAGTTAGGAGAGGGGTGAAATATAAGCTGGTTTAAGGTGGGGGGGGGGGGGGGGGGGGGCGGGGGGGTGGGGGGGGGTGGGTGGGGTGAAGAGAGAGAAGTTGAGGTGGGGGGGGTGGTTGTAGGGACAAGCAAGCAGTGATAGGAGCAGATAATCAAAAGATGTCACAGACAAAAGGATCAAAGAGGTGTTGAAGGTGGTGATATTATCTAAGAAAATGTGCTAATTAAGAATGGATGGCAGGACACTCAAGGTACAGCTCTAGTGGGGGTGGGGTGGAAAGACTGACAAGGTATTAGTTGTAGATTTAAAAATAATGGAAATAGGTGGGAAAAGAAAAATCTATATAAATTATTGAAAAAAACAAAAGGGAGGGGGAAGAAACGGGGTGGGGATGGGGGGAGGGAGTTTAAGATCTAAAGTTGTTGAATTCAATATTCAGCCCGGAAGGCTGTAAAGTGCCTAGTCGGAAGATGAGGTGCTGTTCCTCCAGTTTGCGTTAGAACAATGCAGCAAGCCAAGGACAGACATGTGGACAAGAGAGCAGGGTGGAGTGTTAAAATGGCAAGCGACAGGGAGGTTTGGGTCTTTCTTGCGGACCGCAGGTGTTCTGCAAAGCGGTCGCACAGTTTGCGTTTGGTCTCTCCAATGTAGAGGAGACCGCATTGGGAGCAACGAATACAGTCGGCTAAGTTAGGGGAAATGCAAGTGAAATGCTGCTTCACTTGAAAGGAGTGTTTGGGCCCTTGGACGGTGAGGAGAGAGGAAGTGAAGGGGCAGGTGTTGCATCTTCTGGGTGGGCATGGGGAGGTGCCATAGGTGGGGGTTGAGGAGTAGGGGGTGATGGAGGAGTGGACCAGGGTGTCCCAGAGGGAACGATCCCTATGGAATGCCGCTAGGGGGGGTGAAGGGAAGATGTGTTTGGTTGTGGCATCATGCTGGAGTTGGCGGAAATGGCGGAGGATGATCCTTTGAATGCGGAGGCTGGTGGGGTGATAAGTGAGGACAAGGGGGACCCTATCATGTTTCTGGGAGGGAGGAGAAGGCATGAGGGCGGATGCGCGGGAGATGGGCCGGACACGGTTGAGGGCCCTGTCAATGACCGTGGGTGGAAAACCTCGGTTAAGGAAGAAGGAGGACATGTCAGAGGAACTGTTTTTGAAGGTAGCGTCATCAGAACAGATGCGACGGAGGCGAAGGAACTGAGAGAATGGGATGGAGTCCTTACAGGAAACGGGGTGTGAGGAGCTGTAGTCGAGGTAGCTGTGGGAGTCGGTAGGCTTGTAATGGATATTGGTGGAAAGTCTATCATCAGAAATTGAGACAGAGATGTCAAGGAAGGGAAGGGAAGTGTCAGAGATGGACCATGTGAAAATGATGGAGGGGTGGAGATTGGAAGCAAAATTAATAAATTTTTCCAGGTCCCGACGAGAGCATGAAGCAGCACCGAAGTAATCATCGATGTACCGGAGAAAGAGTTGTGGGAGGGGGCCGGAGTAGGACTGGAACAAGGAATGTTCCACATACCCCATAAAGAGACAGGCATAGCTGGGGCCCATGCGGGTACCCATAGCCACACCTTTTATTTGGAGGAAGTGAGAGGAGTTAAAGGAGAAATTGTTCAGTGTGAGAACAGTTTCAGCCAGACGGAGGAGAGTAGTGGTGGATGGGGATTGTTCGGGCCTCTGTTCAAGGAAGAAGCTAAGGGCCCTCAGACCATCCTGGTGGGGGATGGAGGTGTAGAGGGATTGGACGTCCATGGTGAAGTGGAAGCGGTTGGGGCCAGGGAACTGGAAATTGTTGATGTGATGTAAGGTCGTAAGGTGTCAGAGGAATCATGGATGTAGGTGGGAAGGGACTGGACAAGGGGAGAGAGAAGGGAGTCAAGATAATGAGAAATGAGTTCCGTGGGGCAGGAACAGGCTGACACGATCGGTCTGCTGGGACAGTTCTGTTTGTGGATTTTGGGTAGGAGGTAGAAGCGGGCCGTCCGAGGTTGGGCGACTATCAGGTTGGAAGCTGTGGGAGGAAGATCTCCAGAGGAGATGAGGTCAGTGACAGTCCTGGAAACAATGGCTTGATGTTCAGTGGTGGGGTCATGCTCCAGGGAGAGGTAGGAGGAAGTGTCTGCGAGTTGACGCTCAGCCTCCGCGAGGTAGAGGTCAGTGCGCCAGACAACAACAGCACCACCCTTGTCAGTGGGTTTGATGACAATGTTGGGGTTGGACCTGAGAGAACGGAGTGCGGTAAGTTGAGAGAGAGACAGATTAGAATGGGTGAGAGGAGCAGAGAAATTGCAACGGCTAATGTCACGCCGACAGTTCTCAATGAAAAGATCAAGAGAAGGTAAGAATCCAGAGGGAGGGGTCTAGGTGGAGGGAGAATGTTGAAGGTGGGTAAAAGGATCTGTTGAACGGGGAGAGGACTCCTGCCCAAAGAAGTGAGCACGGAGACGAAGACGGCGGAAGAGGAGTTCAGCATCGTGCCGAGCCCAAAATTCATTGAGATGAGGGCATAAGGGTATGAAACTAAGTCCTTTGCTGAGCACTGAACGTTCAGCATCGGAGAGGGGAAGGTCAGGGGGTATAGTGAATACGCAGCTGGGGCTGGGATTGGAAGATGGGGTGGGGACGGAGGGACAAGCAGGGGTGGAGGGTCCCAGATGGGTGTTGGCGTCGATGAGTTGTTGGAGCTTGCGTTCCTTAGCACTTGAGAGATAGAGAAAAAGTTTCTTGTTGAGGCGTCAGATCAGACGAAGAGCTTCCGGGCTGAATATTGAATTCAACAACTTTAGATCTTAAACTCCCTCCCCCCATCCCCACCCCATTTCTTCCCCCTCCCTTTTGTTTTTTTCAATAATTTATATAGATTTTTCTTTTCCCACCTATTTCCATTATTTTTAAATCTATAACTGTAATGCCCTGTCAGTCTTTCCACCCCACCCCCACTAGAGCTGTACCTTGAGTGTCCTGCCATCCATTCTTAATTAGCACATTTTCTTAGATAATATCATCACCTTCAACACCTCTTTGATCCTTTTGTCTGTGACATCTTTTGATTATCTGCTCCTATCACTGCTTGCTTGTCCCTACAACCACATCCCCCCTCAAATTCTCTCTTCCCCCACCCCCCACCTTAAACCAGCTTATATTTCACCCCTCTCCTAACTATACTCAGTTCTGTTGAAGGGTCGTGAGGACTCGAAACGTCAACTCTTTTCTTCTCCGCCGATGATGCCAGACCTGCTGAGTTTTTCCAGGTAATTTTGTTTTTGTTTTGGATTTCCAGCATCCGCAGTAGTTATTTGTTTTTATCCATGTAAATGTTAGTCTAGAGTAGGGTCTGGCTGGGGAAGCACACATCATGTTAATGCTCCGTGTTTGCATAAGTAAATAGTATCTGCTTCATTTCATATTGGTTTCTGCATCTGCTGACAGATAAGCGTGCAACCAGTTCACGAGCAAAGTGACCCATAATCAAAACATAACAACTGGCGACGAGGCAAAACACCACCAGTAGATGACACCAAGGAAATCCGCAAAACTTAGCTGTAATGAAGTAGCCAGGCCTGCAGGACGATTGTAAGTGCATTACAATTGTAAGCCCTCACCATAGCTGTCGAAGCCATCGCCTTCCTATATACCACAATTTGGCTGCATCGAACCATTTGATTAGACCTCTGATGCCTGTACACATTATGTAGAATGCCTCGCTTTTTTCTTTTTGGCCAACAACATACCGGGGGAGGAGAAGAGACAGGCAATCCGCTTGTCAACATGTGGCAGTAAAAGGTACGGCCTAATTCATAGCCTATTGGCACCCAATGCCCCAGATTCTAAGGGCTTTGATGAGTTGGTGAATCTAGTGAAATTCCATTTCCAACCAAAACTCTTGGTAACAACGCAGCGTTTTAAATTCAATTTGAGGTGTTGCACCCCTGGAGAGACTGTTGCTTGCTATGTAGCAGCCTTAAAACAATTGACAGCATTGTGAGTTTGGGATGTCGATTAATGACATGTTAAGAGACCGATTGGTGTGTGGGATTAACAAAGACGCCATTCAAAAAAGGTTATTGTCTGAGATAAATTTGGATTTCAGCAAAGTCCTGGAGTTGGCGCTCACAATGGAAAGCACAGTCAGGGACTCAGAAGAAATCAAGGGAACACAAAATGGTGCCGTTCTTCACGTCGGGAGGGAGGCACCGGTTAGAAATGGCGCAGAAGGGTAGGGCTCTGCAGAAAGGGGGAAAACAGCCGACATTAACAGACCAGCAAAAAGCAATGGCTTAACAGATAAAAACCACATTAATAATAGCAGAATTGGAATCAAACAGCCTACAAACGAATAATAATTTAAAAGAACCGAGTGCTTCTACTGCTATCGCAATGGGCACATTGTGCGATATTGTAAAGACAGATTAAGGCCAAAGTTCAAACAAAAAGACAGAAGTCATGAAATTTATATAATGGAGGAGCTAGAAGAAAGAGAGTCAGATAGTTACTCCCTATACAACTTAAAAATGCGTAAAAGAGAGCCAATCTACATGACAGTAGAAGTGAACAGAAAACCTCTTTGAATGGAGGTGGATACAGGCACATCCAAAACAGTCATAGGAGAACACACGTTTAAGTATATGAACGGAGGAGGCCACTCACTAAAGCTAGAAAACTCAGGTGCCAGACTAAAGGCATATACAGACGAAAATATAAGAGTGAAAGACACATGCAAGGCAATATAGAAGTCAGTCTGCAAATCTGCCCATCATGGTGATAGCAGGCAGAGGGCCGAGTCTCCTCGAAAGAAACTGGTTAAACGAGATCAACCTTGAGGGGTTACTGAGATCTCAATCAAAAGCAGGAAATGTTGCTGTTTAACTCACCAAAAGAAACTCAGAGAGCTGATGCTTCAGGACAGAGTTCCAGTTGAAGTCAATAACCTCTAAAAAGAAAAAGAAAACCTGCTGAAGGATTTTTGCATATTGCAAGATTCCCTCTGATCCCAATTTATACCATTAAAAAGGTATAAGGAAGAACAGAAAGAATTCTGCATATCTCTGGCCGAGGTGAAGAATCAATTAGCCGAGTAAACACAATACTTAATTCTCTAGGAAACAACTAACAAATATAAAAAGGAAATGGAAGAACTGAAGAACCAGCTACATGGAAGCCAAGAAGCCTTAAAAATAGAGACCCCTGAGTTTTCAAAAGAGCTGACAGATGAGGAAATGCTGGAAGACTCAACTACTGAGTTCACTCAAGTTGAGCTCATACTTGAGCCTAGTCTGGCCAACAGGGAAGTTGAAGAAGAAGGCCAAGATTAAAGTCAGTGCTGCCAAGAAGAAAACCCATTAAAAGAAGATATGTAGGAAGAGAAAGCGAAATTACTAACAAGGCCCCAAAGTTTTTTTTTACACAACAGGAGGCTGATCATTTCATGTTGCACTTAGCCTTGCCTAACACCCTGATTCTCAGAACCTGCTTGACAGTTGCCTTTCATATTGTTGAACTAGGAGGGAAGGGGCAGCCGGAGTGCATGTGATTGGGCCCTAAAGAGGGTGAAAACATTCCCTTTGGAATGTAAACCACAGAGCTCTACTTGCTTTGGAAGTACTTGTAGGGTCCGTTGAGCCTGAGAGAGTTGAAGAGGCAAACTTGCAGGGTCCTACTGGGGAGCCAAGTGGACAGATAACTCCTGAGAGGGAGGCCTCAGATAAACCATCCAAAGTCATAGAACTACGATGCTTGACACATTTGAAAAAGCCTCCTGAGAGACTAAATTTGTAAATAACTAATTTTTGTAAATAGTTAATATATTGCAAAATGTACTGTCAAGTAAAGGGGGAGGGATATGATAATCTGAGGTGTAATATGTCTTTAAGGGACTGTGAGCAGGTTGACCATATAACTGTAAGACCCAATAGCTGTGTAGCACAGGCTATAACGTTAATGTTAGCCTAGAGTAGGGTCTGGCTGGAGAAGCGCATGTTAATGCTTTGGTGTTTGTGTAAATAAATAGTATGTGCTTCATTTCATATTGGTCTCTGTGTCTGGCGTGTGTTGTAATCGACTCGCCTGCTGACAGATAAGCGTGAAACCGGTTCATGAGCAAAGCGACCCCATAGTTAAAACATAACAAAAACTTAAACATTGAATTTTAATGTCGCTCAATCAATTGCTTAAAAAGTTTCAAAATCAAACTTCACAGCAATTGCACAGACTTCAGCTGGAGCTTTGTTAAAAGAGGACGAGTCTCCTTTCCAGCCACCACCACCTCCCACCTCCTCCATTAACCTAATTCCATCCCAACCACCCCCTGGACAATTCCACACAAGTTCATTTTGGTCCTCATTCAGGATCAGAAAAGTTAAGTTAAATTTTGCTTCTTGCGCAATCTGGGATGTATACTATAGATGCTTTTATTTAAAATAAACATTACCCTGATTCTCATTTTAGCTCAGCTGGTAGGCTGGCTCAGTTGATCACATTTTTAGCTCTGAGTCAGAAAACTATGGCTAGGATTTCCCGGTTGGCGAGCGGGGAGGTGGAGGAGCGGGGCCCACTCGCCGACACGTAAAATGACACAGGATGACGTCAGGCGGAACTCCCGACGTCACCCCGCCTCATTTCAATTTTCAGGTCGGCGGGGGCTCAGCAGAATCAGCTGTGCGTCCGCCGAACTGTCAATGGCCAATTGAGGCCATTGACAAAGTTGTTGAAGTAATTAATGGACCTGCCCGTCCAACCTTAAGGTTGGCGGGCAGGCTGGGAGCCCTGGCGGGCTTAAGAAAAAGCATGAAACCTCATCCATGGGCGGGATGAGGTTTCATGTAGGTTTTTAAATTTTTAACAAAATTGTCAATGAAAGTGATGGACATGTCCCAACCCATGTGACAGTGTCACATGAGGGGACATGTTAGGGAAATTTATTTCTTCTGATTTTAAAATTTTTTCAGACAGGAGCCGATCTCCCTGAGGCAGCACTTAGCCTCAGAGAGATGAGCGCAGTCATCTCTCTGCACATGCGCGAAAGAGCGCACTCTCGGCTCAGGGAATCCCCCCGCCCACACAGGAAGCATGCAGCGCTTCCTGGTGGACGTCACGCTGGGCGGGCCTTAATTGGCCCGCCCATGTAAAATGGCATTGCGCCCCCGATTGGGGGCGCCGATCGGAGGCGCACCACCACACGCCCGCTCCTAAACTCCCCCCCCTCCATGATGGGGGGAAAATTCTGCCCTATGGGTTCAGCCTCACTCCAGAGTTCGAGCACATAGGGAAGAATTTTAACATGCGTGAGCTCATTGGAATGGGTATAGGTGCAGGATTAAACCTTGGAAAAATGTGAGAGCGTTGGCAAGTCTCCTCCAACCCGCCAACTTCCACATTTAACTTCAGAGCTTTAGGCTGCAACGCCTTCTGGAAAGGCGGTTGTCAATTTCAATATCCTTAATCAGTCAATTACAGCAATATTAACATGGGTTTTCCAATTTAAATGTGGGCTCACTGGTTTCCTGGGCTTCCTGGAACTCAGCAATGAAAGCAGGACGAGAACACAGTGGCAATTGAGAGCACTTAAGAGATGACAGGGAACCATGCCAATAAGAGTGAAAACTTCACAGCTGATTTCCTGCAAGCTTGTGTGAAAAGAAGCAGCACCACCAGCAGCAGGAGCAGGAGCAACAGCAGCGCCATCAGGAACAGCAACAGGCTGCTGATCACAGGGCCAGAGCTTCAATGGGGAGAGGGGTACCAGCAGAGAGGGTAAGGCTGGCAAGAGGCTATACCTGGCACACAGGGTCTACAGGCCGAGCATCAGCTTCTTCGACATGTCAGAGCACAGTCACTCAGGAAGTTTTTTGGTGTTGCACCAGGTACCGGCAGATATTTGCAGCCTGCTGGAACAAGAGATGCTGCCAAGTGGCTATGCTTTACCAGTGGTTGTCAAAGTGACCACTGCCCTGAACATTTACCCTCTGGATCTTCCAGGGATCTGCTGAAGATACTTATAGGATCTCTCAGTCCGAAGCCCAAAAATGCATAAAACAGCTGACTGATGGCTGTTTGTCAGGGCCACCAATTATGTCAACTTTGTCACCCATACTGCCAGTCAGAATGTGCAGGTACTGGGGTTTATATCTCTGACCAGCTTCCTGCAGATGGACGGCATTATTCACTGCACTCATTTGGCAACTAGGACACCTATAGATCACCCAGCAATGTTCATTAGCTGCAAGGGCTTCGATTCCATCAATGTGCAGCTGGTATGCAAACACAGAAAGATCTTCATGCAGCTCTGTTTAAGATTTCCAGCAACTGCCATGATGCTTTTGTCCTGCAGCAGTCCACCCTCCCTCATCTCTTCACAACTTGAAGCAGGGTTACTGTCTGGCTGCTCGGAGACAAGGGACACGCACTTAAAATTTGGCCGATGACACCTATGAGGAATACATCCAATGAGGCCCAGAATTGATACAATGAAAGCCATATGACAACCAGATAATGTATCACTGAGCAAGTGATCAACATGCTGAAATGTGCTTCAGGTGCCTGGACAGATCTGGAGACGCCCTTCAGTATCACCAACCAGGGTCTCCAGAACGGTTATGGTGTGAGATTGTGAGCTGCACAACATTACACAGCAGCAAGGCATAGACCTGTAGGAGGAAAAAGTCACAGCGTATTTTCACACATTTCTAAGGAGGAGGAAGAAGAAGGAAAGGCAGAATGTGATATGGCAATCGATCTCTCTCAGAACTGAGTGTATTTGAATTCCGATAGTTTGGTCTTTAACCTCCAAGATGAAGCATTTTGCTCATTTTGCTGTCTGGGATGCCACATTCTTCAGAGGTTCAGTTATGTTTGACTAGCCCATCCATCTGACAGCCACATGCAAAAATCATTTCCCTACACTCTGCGCATCACTGACCCACCCCCGACAAATGTCACTTACCACAAAGAAGTTCTGCAAGCAAGAAAGCCTATCAGAGACCTCAATATTACTTCTTGTCTCAACATTCGTCTTAAATGAAAAAGCTACCTTCCAGTAAACAGAAATGGGCAACATGGGAAAGTGGTGCATAGCAGCCATATCTATGTGACTCAAAAATAAAACAGAAATTTATCGACCTAATATTGTGTAACACACACTGTGCAACTATGGGCAGAGTTTAATGGAGCCCAGCACAGCGGGCATAATGACAGGGGTCCCGGAGAATTGGGTGGGAGTGCCCGCATCCGATTCCTGGTAGTAGGAAAATTCCCAGCAGGAAAGGCCTGACAAGGGAATTCTGCCCGCTGGCAGCAGGATGTCAATTAGGCTCTTTAATGTACCACGTGAAGCCAAATATCCCCGAACATACTGAGATTTAATGATGGCTCAGGGATTTAACCAGACTCACATGGATCTCCCATGACTCCTGAAAGCTGCCCAGCAAACCCTTTCAGTTTGCTAGTGGCCTACTGGGTGGCCAGGGTGGGGGATCCCTCGTTGATAGGCATTCAGTGCCTGATCAAAGGATCTGGCATTGGGAAGGGATGCAGTGGTGGTGGTGGTGGGTGGAGTGGGGGGGGGGGGGGGGGGGTGGGGGGCGCGGGGGGGTGTGATGCTGTTGAGGGGTGGGGGGGGGGTGCTGTTGGGGGGGGGTTGGGGGGTTGGTGGCTGAAAGCCAGCATCCTCTTGATTTTGGAGCCCATGAGGGCCCCACCAAAATCTACACCACCATTACCTGTGCAGGGGAAAATTACTATCAGAGCACAAGGCAGCATGTGGGGTATTGATTGGGGTGAGTGGGAGAACAATGGGCAAGAAGGGAAAACGCTTTGATCCATCCCCACTTTCATGTCACCTTTCACAATCTTCCCTCTGATAGTCCCTCCACATTGTTCTGCTAACAATGCACTGGAGATGAATGGCCAAGGCTAGGGCATCAATCAGTCTATTTAAGGTGGCATGCATAATATGTAAGCCATTGGTGAAGACCTATATGCACTTGCTTGATTGCTATATTTGATGGTCCAAGCAGGTGGCCATTCTTTCCATTGACAAAGACTTCATCACAAAGGTGACACCACTCTGGAGACACCCTACAACACCACTCACCCTCTGAAATCTCTCCAAAAGCATGTACAGTGCAGATGAAACACCTGCCAGTGCATCACATTTTCTCTGCTGCTGCTCCAGAGGGTCCTATTCATCAACGGTCCCTGAGATACATCATGTCCCTCCAGTTGAGCAGAGCTTGGAGTAGCCTGTGGCCTCCAATGAGGGCTCTCCATTGCTTTCCCTGTCTTCACCACCTGCTCTTTCTCACATGTGATGTGTGAGTCACCAAGTGAAAATCTTCCTTACCGGACTCCTCGAGGTGAATATCTGAGCTGGTGTGTGGTCTGAATGAATCTTGTGATGCTGCGTCCTCAGAAGGAGTGATCTCCTCTGAGGAGTCATCATCATCCTCTCATACCACATCCTGCTGAATGAGTGAAGGTTCTGCGTGAGATTAAAAACTTGCATTAGACCTGTCAAGGTAAGAATGTTTTAAGTGATAATTCTGATCATATTTCACTTGCTGCTTTCATCAGGTCAGCAGGATTGAATGTTGTAAGTCTGATCGTTAATTCTGTCACCATGATCTGGGAGCTGCCCCCATCTCCCCACCTCTGATGCTCAGACACGCCATGACTGCTGATGTTCACCACCTCCTCCTCTGCAGCTGGCAGTTGAGCGAGATCTTCAAGATTACCGCTGGTTCTTTGCCTCTACCTTGTGTTCTTTGCTCTCTTCTCCTGTAAGGAGGGAAAGAAGAGAGTTTAAAGTGAGAGTAATAGTATGTGTTCAGCCAGTGGATGGAGAGCATTTGTTGAGGATGACTATGAGGTGTGACATGGATAAATATGAGGGGGAGCATCATTAGCAGAGGGGGATGTGAGGCAGTCATAGTTAGAGTGGGTTAGGTGTAACTGCAAGTTAAGTTGGTTTGAGATATGAGCTTGAGTATGCTTGAGAAGGCAGAGTGAGGGGGTTGGAGTGATACACACATCAAGATGTAGGTGCATGTGCCAATGTACTCACATTTCCTGCTATGCAGGAAGGTCATTAAACTTTAAGCTTTTAGCATTGAATCCAGAAATGTGGCACCACATTCTTGCTGCTTACCTCCTGGGCAACCTCCAGCCACATCTTCTTGCCTGACTGCAGCCCCTGCCGTTAAAGCTGCTGGGCTACCCTCCTGGCCTCCACCTTCCCCTGCCGTGGGTAAAATAGTGGCGGAGGTGGAATGAGGTCTGTAAGTGGCCATTAATTGGCCACTAAAGGGCCTCTATAGGCCCAAGTTCGGGCAGGCTACCTGACGTCTTCCCTGCCCACTGCATTATGGGAGACAGGTTGGGGGTGGCCAGAAAGGTGGCGGGAAGGCCATGCACTTTGTCTTATGAGATGCTGGTGCATTTTGGGGGTGTGGGGAAGTGGCGGGGGGGAGCGTGGGCGGGGGCGTGTAAAATACAGCCCCATCGTAGTGCATGTTTGGAGAATTGCTTTCAGTTCTGGAATTGAAATTGCCTCATATGAGACCACATAATGCCCACTCACACTACATGACTGGGAAACCTGGAAGTCATGTGGTGGGCAGAATTTTACGCTCCTCTGGGGGTGGACTGGCAGGTGGGCGTGAATGTAAAACCTGGTGTGATGCCATGGGGAATCTTCCCATTGGCTACCTGCCTGTCCCAACCCCACTGCAATTTACATGTGGCATGGGAGGCACTGGGAGGCCCATCCACTCTTAGGCCAATTAATGGCCACTTCATGGCTTCCTCCAGCCCTGTTGCAATTTTTCCCATGATAGACTGGGGAGGGAGTCCAGTTTGAAGCCTGTCAGGTACAAATTCTGGGGCTACGGGCAGGAAAGAGGGGGTACCTCCTTTGTGGGCCCATTGGATGGCCTCTAAATGTCTGGCTCCTCGGACCCTGCCCCCCGGTTTCCTCTCCTCCTCCTGACTGTGCACCCAGCCCCCACGCCTCTCAACCACCTCATTGAGGCACTATCTCCTGGCCCAGCCGAAACTTTTCCCAAACTTATATCTCCATTTGACTCCAGCGTAAATCTCTGTTGGGAACTTGGTGCAGTCCCTGTAGTGGCCAGTGCCAGTACTGGAGGTGTTCCTGGGATCAGAGAGTTGCTGGCCATCTGTTTGTTGGCAGCTCTGGGAGTTTGGGCTTCCTCCCCAGATGGGGACAGAAGTCTTAGCCAAAGCCACTTAATGTTTCTCTGAGCGAGGCTGGGTTTGCCATCGACTATTTCGCTGGGAGGGCGGAAGACCCAGTGAACCATAATGCCCCGCCCAGTGATTTAGTGGCTGGGTTAAAAAGCCACAGACTGACATACTGCACTCAGTTCCGGGTTTTTAGTGTGCAACTGGACTTTCCTCCCCTCCCCGCCCTGCCAAACCCCCACTCCCAGTGCATCTCAAAGTTCAAATCCAGCCCATAGTTTCAGTTGAAATTTCACTGCACTGAGGAACTGCTTGCTGTATTTTTAAAGTTGAATGAGATCTTAACCCGAATCCCTGTTATTGCATGCTAAAAAATCCCATGGCAGTATTTGAAGGGAAGTAGGGTTTGTTTTTTATGTTTCACTTTCAATCATTGCCAATGACTAAAAGATTAAATAGTCATTTATCTCATTTGCTGTTTTGGATACCTTACTGCGTTCGATTTAGCTGCTACATCTGCTTACATAACAACAGTGAAACAATGACTACACTTCAAAATAAGTAATTCATTGGATGCGAAATGCTTTGAAATGCTGAAATGTCTTGAGGATATGATAAGATGCTAAAAAGATGAAAATGCTTTCTTTCAATTAACCTATTTTTCAAGGTTACATAATTTGATGTTGATCATTTTTCTATTATTCAATCTCAAGCATTCACTATATTTCTCACATTGTTAATTCATTATTACCATGCAGTGATAATGCATTATTAAAATTTTCAACTATAAAATTCCAAGAAATTTGCAGTCATCAAGCTTGACTTAGGTTATATCACAAAGTTTACAAAGTTTGTTAAGTTTAATTAAATCACCTCCCAGTTATTGAAACCATTTAATCTCCCACCCCCACCTGTCATATGGGAGGCTAGGTGATGAATACACTTAATTATTCACCAGTTAAATTCAACTTGGATGCATTATACACTTGGTGGTAAAGCTGTACACAGCTGTAGCTTTAACTTTTACACTAATACTGCAGATATTTGAAACTTGTTTACTTATAATCAAAACTCAAAGAATAGACAAGTAAGATCATTTGCAATCAACAGGAATCACAGTACACATTTGACATTATTGAACCACGTGGCCAGTGACTGGAGGAAGGTATTATTCTTCTCAGTTAATCATGCAGCATTGTTACAGGGTGATTGAAGGAAAACTGATTCAAATTTGCTGTTTCTGTGAAAGATGTAGCTAATAACCTAAATAAATTCATTTCATAACTTTTATTATTCCTGGCGCTCAGCCTGACTTTAAAATCATTCAGCTTGTATTTTCTCATTTGGATTCCCTCGCCCTCATCAGAATATTTGAGAATTTGGAGAAAAATAAAGCAGAAAACTAATTCATTGGATATGAAGTGTTTTGATATGTTTAAGAATGCTTAAGGTGCTGATATCAAAGCAAGATTTTTTCTTTCACCTTGGTTAGTTTAAAGTAGCACTCTTGCCTCTGGGTCAGAGGATTGTGGATTGAAACCCTCCTTATAGTCTGCCAATAAAGGACAAGGCAGTGTGAAGAGGAACACAAGTAGAGCTCTCAATTTCAATGAAACCCATCTCCAAATTCTACTCAAAGAGATTGAACAAAGGCAGGCAATATAATACTGTCCTGTCTTTACTTGAGCATCAGTACACCTATCACTGTCTAAAATTAAGAAATATACAAGTAATCTTTCACTTTGAACTCAAGTTTGGCGGGTCAAAAGCTCCAGATCTTATAGCATTTGACAGTAACTCCCACAACAGCAATTGTTTACACACAGAATCTCCAAGCCCCTTCCTCCACTTTAACAGCAGGTATCTTACATAAACTGTCCCATGTCACCTGAGAGCCAATCATCAAATGCTTCTAATCTTATTGCAGGAAAAATTTGCTCACAATGTCCTTAAGAAATGGGCAACCTGACATTAAGGGCATAAACCCTTAAGGAGGGCAGGCCATGAGGTTGTTGGGGTGGCACTCTGCTCTAGCACTGGGTGGCAGAAAAATTGATGGCTCAATTTTTGTGTCAAGTTACTGGCTGCACATCTGCATAGATAGTTGTGTGAAGCAACACACAGCAATAAACTTCCTCAGCCTTCAGTGTCATTATCCTTAGCTCCTACCATTCTTTCCTGCAATTTCACCAGCAGCTGAGGTGGGAGGGGGAGAGGGGAGGGCAGTTGATGAGGTGGAGAAAGAAAATGATGATGAGGAGGAGGGCAAGAGATAGAACTTCGTCCTTGTGACTTCTGACAATGACAGTACTGATGAGGATGACGATCAAGAGGAAGACTTGGTCCAGACCAAGTCCTTCCTCTTATTTCTCTGGAAAGCACATTTGATTTCAACCCCTGCGTCATTTGCTTTTCGCCTCTCAAACATTAACTTAGGCACTTTCATCCATGAGGAATTATGCAGCTTTAGTGAGGATGTTGAACTGGGTGATTCACAGAATACAAGGGAATCAAAGGAGTTGGGAATGGGTGAGGATCTGTTACCTGCCCAGTAGAGGCCAAGGAGAAGGGTTCTATGGCCATGGAGTTGTGGGCCTCCTCGGTACTCACCTGATAAGAAGTCTATAAGGAGCCACTATGTGTAAGCTCTGAAAGCAATCACTAGGATCTCTGCTTCTGATCTGTGTGACTTGACTCTACGCCCCTCGTTTGTGACATTGCCTGGGAAACTTTGTTGTAGGTGTCAATGCAGCATGTGGCGGCTTTGTAGAAATGTTCTCAGTCACCTGCCCCACCACATTTCAGAAGCAGTCAGGGACTAACTCATGCCTCCCCATCTATAAAAGTGCAGACTACCACTATGTTGACAGTAAGGGAAACCTTAGATCATCCTGCATGCATGATTCAAGATCTTAGCTGCATGAATTGTCTCACAGGACTTTGACAGATTAGTCGTTAAACCAGCTTGCCCACTGATTAGTGGGGACATGATTGAGGGCTCAGTGAGTGATGACAGCTGGAATTGACTTGCCTAAGGCTGCTCAGGACAGAGCCACAAGCCTGGTTCCTGACCTTCCTCCTCAACAGTAATAACCAGGCTGCTCAGCTACAAATGCAAGAGGTTTAGATAGCAGCAGCTCTGTCTGAGGGCTAAACTGGCATGAGAAGAGGATCATCTCAATCCTGAAGCTGTTTGTAACACAAGCACGGCTAACCACCTCTTTGTAGTGACCCTCAGGGCAATTCTTAATGGGAATGTAATCCATATTACCTAAATATTATCCATTAACATAATTTTATTCCATGAGGACCTAACAGAACAGAGGGTTGAACTGTGAAGAATAAATGCATCGCTATGGCTTCCAGAACATCTTGTGTTGATGTGCAGGATGCTTTGCACATTGTCACACACATTCAGGGTGAGCAACGCTTCCCTGTTGAGAAAATTCAGGAAGTTGATGATTAAATTGTGATGCCAAACTGAAAGGAGTCTTGAGCTACCCAGAAAGGGGAGTCAATCAACCATATGGTGCTTTGTCTTATATTACAGTGATCCCCTGCAGCTGCCTGAATTTTCAGCTCCTGAAAAGTTGAGTGCAGTCATCTTCATAGTTACAGACAGAGGCCAAGATTTTCACCACGATGGAGAGGCTCGCTGTTGTGTCGAAAATAGCAGAAATGCCTGAAAATCCTAAGTCCCTCCCCTGAACTCGGCACTTCCCATTTTAGAGTGGGAGGGATTAGGGGCAGGGCATGTTTGACTCATGCACAGTTTACAGAGGCAGCTGGCCATTCAAATCATCAGCTGTCTCCACTAAAGTGGGATTTTGGTAGGCCAGGAGTGTGCAACCCGAAGTGTGCAGATTAGACCAGGTAAGAGTAGTTCTGAACTTGGTGGATTGTTTGGATTTCCAGGGTACCCCTTTGGAGAGGTAAGGTACCCCTTTGGATCTGGTCCCGGGACACCTTTGGGGGAGGTCAGGTGCCCTTTGGAACTGTTAAAAGATATTATAAAAAGTGCAAAAACTTGTTACTGTCAAGCTCATTGGAACTGTCAAAGGCCTATCAAAATAACTGTAACAACTGTTGGAAGTACTTGTCAAAGGGAGCTGTCAAAAGGAGCTGTCAAGATGTCAAGGCAGTAAAAAGTCCTGGCCTTTAAATCTTTGAAAAAAATGTCTGAAGTGTTAAAAAAAAAGATTGCTTGCTATTTTACTCTGTTTCTTGACATAAGTCTGAAGGTTTCCATTACTGGATTAATGCTGCATGACTGATTTCACAACCATCCATTTTCACAATAGGGCACCTGCCATTTCATAGTTTGATTGACAGCTACAAGCGGTTATAGACTCTTTGACGAGCGATTATAAATTCTAATCCTTGGTGTTATAAAGGATTGCGCACTTGAATTAAATTTTTGTTTTTAATAAGGCTTTATTTAGTTGAAGGAATGTAAATGTAGTAAATGGATTTTTATGAATGTCAACTTTTTTTTCAATTTGGTGAAATCTGGAATAGACACTTAGAACTTTATTTCATAGAACTTCATTTTACATCAACTCTACATGGGTCCTGAGGTCTGCCCATGTGGATGCTAGGTGAGTTGGTATGGCACAGCAAAGGATGGTGGATAGGGCCATGGGTTAGTATGAGTTGGCACTAAGTTGGCAAAGGGGCTCAAAAGGGCCATGGGGGGGTGAGTGGGGCATAGGTTAGCATGAAGGGTATAATGGGTTATGAGAGATGAGAGGGGGGCATAGGTTGGTATGGAAGGTATGGGCGTTATGGGGATGGGTGGGGGCATAGGTTGGCAAGGAGGGTGTGAGGGGTTATGGGGGATGAATGGGGAGCACAGGTTGTCATGGAGGGTAAGAGGGGTTATTGGGGTGGGTGGGGAGCATATGTTGGCATGGATGGAGCACGGGGGTTGTGTGGGGGATTGAGGGGTAAGAACTGGAGGGATGTTTCATTTTTAATCTTTGTTATTAAACTTTAGACGCAGTGCCAGAGCCCTGAGACAGGCCTTCTTTCCAGCCTACCTCCACAACTGGCAGTCTTCTCAGTTCTTCCCGGGTTGTCCGACCCGACTTCTAACCCAGCTCGGCCCGTCTGGACCGGAAATTTGATATCTAGGTAGCCATTTTTAAAGGTCGTGTTCACGGAACTGGGAATTCTCCTGTCCCTGCACACCTGACCCCAGAGCGAAAACCTGGGCCAGAGTAATGCGGACAGATCAGTGGGGCTGCAGGGCCTCATGTTGTAGCTGGCAAAGCTCCACTATTACCTCTTTGGTACAGCACACTCTTCTAATTCACATCTGCTCATTTTAAGGTCTTAGTAGAGTGTGGTGCCTGTATATTCTTTGGAGGAAGGGGGAGGAAATATCTTACGAAATGCAAAAGCAAAATACTGTGGATGCTGGAAATCTGAAATTTAAGCAGAAAATGCTGGAAATACTCAACAAGTCTGGCAGCATCTGTGGAGAGAAACAGTGTATACGGCAGAATTTCCATTTTTTGAGACTAAGTGCGGTGGCGGACGGGTTTCATGGCATGTTTCCCGTTAGGTGGCGTGGCGGGAAATCGCACCCAATTTAGTGCTTGGAAGCTCATTAATTATACATTGGCGAGTTTCCGAATCATGTGGCGAGTCGGGAACTGATTCGCCTACCCCACCGTCACCTAATGGGGTCGAAGGTCCGGTGCCATATTTAAATGTCACCCTCAATCTCTCCAGTCCAGCTTTGAGAAGAAGGTATCTCAAAATGGCTGCAGCAAGGAAGAGAGTTGCTCCAAAGTTTAACAAAGACTCCCTGGAGGTGCTCATCAATGATGTGCAGCAACATCGGGATATCCTCAGCACCAAGGATGGCTCAAGGAAGCCCACCAACCTTACCTCGTTGGCTGGGAGCCATTGCAAGGGTGGTCAGCACATGGAGCAGGCGCCCTAAAAATGTTATCGAATGTAAGAAGAGGATGAATGATCTCATCCGCTCCACCAGAGTAAGTCAACCTTCTCCTCACTCCGATCTCACACTCTCATAATGGCATCATGTACTCAAAGGGTTACACTGCTCAGGGATCTCACACAATATTAGCGGGGGAGACATCATCACTGATTGTCTCACGGGAATTTTAACATCACCAGCTTCTCAACTATGATGCTGCACAAGCTTCATCTTCACCCTTTAATGAGGAGGGCTCAGCACACACAGGAGGCCTACATGCTTCCCAACCTCTCCTCCATTTCTCCTCATCACATTCCATCTACTTGTCTTCATCCAGGCCAAGCTTGCCCACAACAAGAGGGGGAGATCCCAGACCAGAGGAGGGAGGGCCGATATCATGGAGTTCATGAAGTTTGAGGAGGATTTGGCAGGGACAACTCTCTCCTTTGGTGAAGGTGAGGTCGGCCTCTCCCAGCAAGACAGTGCGAATGAGCCCCCCCTTAGTGATCACATCCTGACATTCTCAGCGAATGACTTGTAATGTTGTATTTATTCTGCTTCTGAACTAACTCTATCTGCTCTCTCTTACAGACACCAGCAGATCCAGACACACCTCCAGACCCAACATAAGCCCCAAGCCCCCAGGCCATCTCCGACAAGAAAGCTGAGGAGCCATTAGAAGAATTCTCGTCACTGCATTCACCTACACCCTCCACCAGCTTAGTTATAGAGTAGGCTTGGAGGTCACATTCTGGGGAACACCTCACGGACATGTCTCCACAGCAGTCAGAGCCAGTGACAGCCCAGGTCTCCAGCACTCGGAAGACTGCTGGAGATCAGGCACCTGCTGAGTCTGAGTCTAATGATGAGACTCTGGAAATGGCAATGTCACATATACTTGCCATGTAGCAACAGGAGATGGAAAATCAGACAGAGTTGCAAGAGGCAGTCAACAGACTAGAACGAAGGATGGAGGAGTCCGTCCATGTTCTCTCTGATGTCGTGGCTCCGACATGCGGATGCCTTGAGGTCACCATAGGAAGCTCGGACCTTCACTCCATCGCTATGGGCATTTGTGGGATTCATCAGTGGCTCGGTGAGAGGGCGGCGGGGCACCTTGACCTCCTTCTAGGAGCCCTTTCTCTTCAAGGACTCAGGCAGGGGCCCTCAGGCAACCACAGGGAGGAGGAACAGCAGCTGGAGACCCCAGGGCCATCCACTCAGGTAACTCCAAGAGTGTCCAGCTGATCCCAATCCCCTCTGCCTGTGACCCCATCACCTCCGGCTATACAGGCCGAGGAAGGTGCACCTGCCCTACAGCAGGACACTCAAAGCCGGCCGGGGCCCTCCAGCTCCCAACCCTCTAGAGGATGGCTGCCAAAGTCATCAAAGGCAACAGGGTGTAGCGGTCAATGGGTTGCCTGTGCCTCTGCTGCGGATGTTGGGGATACAGCAAGATGTCGCAGTAGGGCTAGAAACATTAAAAAGCTTTGAAATCACTTCTGGGTCACAGGTGTTCAATCACTGTTTATATCATGCACCTTTGTAGATACATTTCCTGTTCATGAGGATGGTATAGTTATTTCAAAGCATCGTGTATATGCATCTATGTGCCCTCTCATTGCGAGGGTGATCCATGCTCCCACTCAGTGTCCGCATCCCTTTGTGAGCCTCACATTTATACGATGTGTAGATGACTCATGATACTTATTCTACCCTTGTGTTATGTCAGGGAGATGTGTCAAACTCTTTACTGAAGCGTCTGCAAAATGTGCTAGCAACCATATTCCTTACAAGTCAGCATGGGGTTAGGCATCTTCACTAGCCTTGGAGAGGTAGCTGTAATTGTCTCTCTGAATGAGAAGGCTGCCGTTATTGGTGGTGCCAAAGCACAAGACCTGCAGCCATGATGCTCTCTCCAACCATGCGCACATCTCAGTCTCCACAAAAAGTTTCTCATAAAGGTGGCGACCACTGCATCAAGTCTTTTGACACAGCGTTTGTGATGTTGCATTGACTATACTTCCCAGAATGCACCAATGGAGGGCTCGCCACTGACCTTTCCAATGATCAAGGCCGAGTGAATCATGAGTGTTGAAGGTACAAGGCCGAATGCTGAGATTCCTCTCAGTGTCACTGGTTGTAAAGGTCTTTCAGCTCTCTGGCTGACCCTCATCTTCCAAATCAGGTTCCTTTCCATCCTGCTCTTCATCACCCGAGAAGCTCTCAGCCTCCTCCATGTCTCCCTCTGGCAAGGGATCCCTCCTTTGAAGCACCAGGTTGTGAAGGGCACAATAAATAATGATAATGCTGCACACCCTCTCTGGAGAATACGGCAGAGATCCACCTGAGTGGTCCAAGCGTCAGAAGGGCATCTTCAGGATGCCAATGGTTTGCTCAATGATGGAGCATGTTGCCTTATGCACCTCATTGTATCTCTATTCTGAGTGACTCAGAGGGCAACGCATTTGTGTCATGAGCTACCATTTGAGTAGGTATCCATGATTCCTAAGCAGCCATCTCTGTATTTGCTATGGGCCTTCGAATATGTGAGCACCTGGGAGTGACTCAGGATGTATGAGCCATGGCAACTCCCAGGGTACCTGGCACAAATGTGCATGATGTGCTTCTGATGATCGCACACCAATTGAACGTTGATGGATTAGAACATCAGAGGCACTGGCAGGGGATGTCCTCCCAGTCCATGGGGGATTAGATCCTCTCACAGAATGTGGCAGATGTGATCCACAACCTCTCTTGACAAGCACAGAGTGCACGGCATTGTCTGTTGCTCATCTCCAGATAGGAGAGTCTCCTATGGTAACCCTTGGTCGTGCAAGTCACCTCCTTGGGATGGGATTAACCTGCTCATCCTTGGGTGTTGCTGGGGCTTCCCTGGACCACGGACCTGAGGCCGGGCCTCCTCTTGAGGCTGGGCTAGGTGGCGCCGGGCCCTTCTGCTCCTCCTCAGTTGGATCAGTGCCATCAATAAGGCAGCATTGACCACAGGCTGCATCATTTAATCCTCCTCCTCCCTGGGGAATGATACATGCACGAAATTAATGAACACTGGGCAGATAGAGTAGATCTTCCTCTCGCAAACAGAAAGACAATGTCATGCCCCAGAGCTGCATCTGTGCTAAAAGCTTCTTGCTGATAAAGCCTTGCAGCTGAGGCATAAACTCACAGATCTAGGTGTCACCGATGCCACCTCTGACACTTTACATCTCAATTCCACTGAACTCGTGAGAGCTTTGGACACATTGTGAAATATGCAACCTTACCAAAGGAACTCTTGCAATCTATTATCTTGTATGTTGATCAATCTGAACTTGCGCTTCAGCATTGCCTCAATCCCCTTTGGCCCGTGATACATGCCAATTGGATAACGCACATTACAGGCTTTCGTTGATGATTTAGCGTCATGTGCAGCAGCAGTGCTTCCTATATGTTTGTCCTCATTTACATGCTCACATACCTCTCTGTTGAAACTCAAATGGAGCGACTGCATTGTGAAGCCAGCGACTCCTGCAGTCTCTCTTTAAAGTGCAAAAAAAGGCAATGGCTTCAATGGAACCTTTTGAAGGAAATCTTCCTCTTTCCTTTCAGTTCTGACTCAATTTCAATGTTTTGAGCGCAAGAAGGTTGAGGCTGGTTCCTGAAATTAGTCCTGGGCTCCCCCCACACTGACTTTGACCACTCCAGTCCAGATTCTTTACCACTTTTGACTTGTTACTACACTATTACTTCATGTTGACAAGATGGTGGTCTTAAGATTTTATTAAGGGACAAGCTTCAGCCCTCCCCTGTAAGGGTTAGTGTCCCGCCAGTCTTCCTAGAATCCCATGGTGTGCAGGTAGAGCTCCCGCCCCTTATTTTCTAGCCACCCCCAGTAATCCTGGATCCCATAGCAATTGTGGTCGATATTCCAACCCTCCCACCTGAACCCATAACTGTTAATGTCCCAATGCCCACTGTGGACCTCACCCCTCCCCATCTCAAGGTTGTGTGCACGGTCACATACAGAGGAGATCCAAGTAAAGTTTTGAATACCCCCGCTCTGTATTATGCCTTCCCCCTTTACAGACTACAGATGTCTCTCCTAATCCGGACCAACCCATATGCAGCCCAGTACCAAACTAGACAAGACCATGGCCTGCAACAGTAAGACCATGACCATGCTTTGCACATCAAGCTATGCCTTATCCCAATTGAACACACAGTCCTTGCCCTTCCCTGGAGCGGGAGCAGGACAAGAATGCCATCCATAGCCCTGTAGAATGGCCTGCAAAGTCCCAGGACTGCCTTTAATCTCTCACCCAGACTCTGAGGTCCACTCAGCCACAGGACTGCCTTTACTCTCGCACCTGGACTACTCGGCCCCAGACCTGGGACTATGATTGCCTTTCAATGATCTCTCCAATTCCTTCTTTACTGCTAACAACATAGTGTCCCTTCCCCCATCTTCTCTCCTCCATGAGTCTCTGTGCAACCCATCCCTCATGTGCAAGCCTTTCCTCTCTTCCACCTTCATGAATCTCTGTGCAAGCCTTACCCTCTTGTGCCACACTAACACAACTCCTCCTTGTTTTCCAGATTTTTCATGCATCCCCTCCAATTTGAGTTCTTCTGTTCCCATTCCACCCTGTGTCCCAGTCTTTAATGTTGATTTCCAGCTTCCCCACCCTCAGTCTCCCCTCTGCCTGCCATTGTCTACCCCCATCTCTCTTGCCCTACCATTGGCCATTGCCCATTGCTCCCGTGTCTCCATCTTCCTTCCACCCCCACTTCTCCTACCCTACCATTGCCCATTGCCTCTGTGCCTCCGTCTTCCATTCCCCCACCACAATCCTTCCCCTTCCCCCACCCACCGGTTGCAAAGCTGGTCTCTGTGTTCTATACAGCCCTACTTGAGCCCCACAGAAAAACACCTTCCCGTAGAATTGAGAAAGCCAATGACCAGAGCAACCCTATGCTTCACCTGTATGGCATCACTGTTATTGGTGAGAACCTGGAGCAGCATGTTACAGGTAGGCTTGCATGCTGCACTTACCTCGAGGTCAGGAGCGAAGCGATTCACTGATTCAGACCTGTCTCATTTCTCGCTGACATGGTGCTAGATTGGGAAGGGCGACATGATTCCAGCAAGTGGCGTTTTTAATGAGTGTTCATGACATGGTGATACATGTAAATGGGGTTGCTGCCATGGATCAGCAGGAAACATGACCTGCCATTAGACCACCATGAAAGCGGTGAGGGGAACATTCAAAACTTTTCCCACCGGCAGTTTTCCGATTTTTGGCCTCTGTCCGAATTTTACAGTTCCATCTGCCACGAAACCCACCACAGGCTGGAGGGGAAAATTCCACCCAACATTTCAGGTTGATGACCTTTCACCAGAACCCAATAATGAAAGGTCATCGACCTGAAACGTTAACTCTGTTTCTCTCCACAAATGCTGCCTGGCCTGCTGAGTATTTCCAGCATTTTCTGTTTTTTATTTCTTATGAAATGTACCCTCCTTAAACGCTGCCTCATACTCTTGCATACACCCTCTTCTGCTCCTCCTCCTCCTCCTCTATGATGTTAGCATTCAAAGCTTTGCCCAGGAGGGATTAGATACTTACACCTGAGAAGCCTTCACTGGGGTTGGAGGCCAAAATATCTTAGTGATGATACAGTCTCACAGACAATGTTCCCTGTAAAACATTGTTGGGTATGGCCAGTTTTATCAATGTGCAGTACATTAAAATTATTTTGTATGGCCACACAGACGCAGTATTTAAATGAAGGCCAGCACCTTGCAGGCTGCTGCACGGCTGCACAGACACGCAGCCGAGTGGGAACATTGTCCACAGGCAGTCCAAGACTGACCATATACAATGCAAAAAAAAAATTAGGGAAGCTTTCCCTAGCTGCAGCAAACGCTGCCCAAATTTTCAGCAATTTTCAGCCTTAAGAGCTCTTCACTTCTGTCAGACTCGGTTGATTCTGCCGACAGCTATAACTCATATTTCTCATCCTAACTTCCATCATTGTAAGTTCAAACAATGGTAATTTGAGACTGCAGTGCCATTGACCCTAAATTAGATGCATGGAGATACATGTATAGATTGCTGAAAGTTCCAAATCACATTAAGGGATTCGTGAGTATTGAATTTAGGGCAAAGAACTAGTGAAGATGGTTTCTTCCCAATTTGCTGGCCACAGAAATGATGTGTCCCAGTTTAATGTCCAAGAGCTGCTGAATATGACATGAAATTACAGGGTCATTGTGTTTTTATCTACACCACCAATAACAACTTACAATTATAGAGAACATTTAACATAGTAAAACATTCCAAGCGGCTTAATAAAAGCAATATCAATAAAATATTTTTAACATTTATAATACTGACCAACAGAAGGAGACATTCAGACAGATGATAGAAAGATTGATGAAAGAGGTGTTTTAAAGGGAGCGGCTGCAGAGATACTGGAGGCATTGGTCGAAATATTCCAGAACTCACTGGATTCTGGGAGGGTCTCACCAGATTGGAAAACTGCTAATGTGACACCACTGTTCAAGAAGGGAGACAGACAAAAAGTAGGAAACTATAGGCTAGTCAGCCTAACATCTGTCATTGGGAAAATGCTAGATTCCATTATTAAGGAAGAAATAGCAGGACATTTAGAAAAGCTTAACACAATCAAACAGAGTCATCATGGTTTTGTGAAAGGGAAATCATGTTTGACAAATGTACTAAAGTTCTTTGAGGATATAACAAGCAGAGTTGATATAGGGGAACTGGTAGATGTAGTGTATTTGGATTTCCGATGCCATTCGATAAGGTGCCACATAAAAGGTTATTACATAAGATAGGAGCCAATGGTATTGAGGGTGATGTATTAGCATGGCTTGAGGATTGGTCAACACACAGAAGACAGAGTAGGGATTAATGAGTGTTTTTCAGGTTAGAAAGATGTAATTAGTGGAATGCCACAAGGATCAGTTCTAGGGCCTCAATTATTTACTATCTATATTAATGAATTGGAGGAGGGGGCAGAGTGTAATGTATCCATATTTGCTGACAATAAAAAAATAGGTGGGAGGGCATGTTGTGATGATGGCATAGGAATCTGCAAGGGGATATAGATAGGTTGAGTGAGTAGGCAAAAACTTGGCAGATAGAGTTTAATGCAGTTTAAGTGTGAGGTCATGCACTTTGGTAGGAAGAATTAAAGGCAGACTATTATCTAAATGGAGAGAGACTCCCAAAAGTGCAGCACAGAGGGATCTGGGTGTTCTTGTGCATGAAACACAAAAGGTTAGCATGCAGGTGCAGCAAGTAATTAAGAAGGCAAATGGAGTTTTGGGATGTATTGCTAAGGGGGGTTGGAGTTTAAAAATAGGGAAGTCTTGTTACAACTGTACAGGGTGTTGGTGAGGCTGCACCTGGAGTACTGTGTACAGTTTTTGTCCCTGTATTTAAGAAAGGATATACTGGCATTGGAGGCAATTCAGAGGAGATTCACTAGACTGATTCCTAGAATGAAGGGGTTGACTTATCAAGAACGGCTGAACAGGTTAGGCCTTTATTCGTTAGAGTTTAGAAGAATGAAGGGTGATCTTATTGAAAACATACAAGATTCTGAGGGGGCTTGACAGGATAGATGAGAAGATGTTTCCACTAGTGGGGGATTCTTGAACTAGCGGACATAGTTATAGAATAAGGGTACACTCATTTAAAACTGAGGTGCAAAGGCATTTCTTCTCTCAGAGGGTAGTGAATGCTGGAATTCTCTACCAGAGAGTTGTGGAGGCTAGATTACTGAGAGTAATTAAAGAGGATGTAGATAGATTTTTGAAATATCAGGGAGTTGAGGGCTATGAGGAGCTGGCACGATGGAGGAGTTGAGGCCTAGGGCTCATCAGCCATGATCTTATTGAATAGCGGGGCAGGCTTGAGGGGCCAAATGGCCTACTCCTGCTCCTATTTCTTACGTTCTTATGTTCTTATGTATTAAGGAACATCTTAGAAGAGGAGAGAGTGGTTGAGAGACTGAGAGGTTCAGGGAGGGAAGTTCAGAGCTTAAGGGCAAGGTAGCCAATAGTGGAACAATTAAAGTCCAGGATGAGCAAGAGGCCAGAATTGGAAGAGCATAGATGTCTCAAAGGCTTGTAAGGGTGGAGGAGGCTCCAGAGAACCATGGGAGGATTTAAAAACAAGGATGAGGCTGTCAAAATTGAAGCATTGCCAGACTGGGAGTCAGTGAAATTCAGCAAGCACAGGGTAATGGGTGAATGAGATTTGGATGAGTTAGGATATGGGCAGCAGAGTTTTGAATGAGCATAGGTTTATGTAGGATGATTGATTTGAGGCTGGCCAGGAGAGCCAGTCGTGTACTAACAAAGCCATGGATGAGGTTTCAGCAGCAGAGGTGGAGTTGAGTAATGTTATAGAATTGGAAGTAGGCAGTCTCAGTATCAGTGTGGCTATGTGGTCAGAAACTCATTTTGGGTGCAACACAACACCAACGTTGTGACTGATTTTGCTCAGCTTTCGACAGTTGCCAGGGATGGAAACAGTGGTCAGGGATAGGGATTTGGAGCAGGGACTGGCGATAATGGATTCAGTTTTCCCAATGATTAGTTGGACAAATTTATCCAATACTGGAAGTTGGACAACATTGTGACAAATCAGAGACAGTGAAAAGATCCAGAAAGATTAAATTTGCTCTTTGAATATTGACCTTATCAAAATAGCCGATAAAAGAATTTCCTGGGAATGCATTGTGTTCTCTCTCAAGTCAAGTTTGGAGTGAGATCTCCAAAGTTTTACTGAGCTTTTAACTAATTAAACTTTCATTCAGTTGAACCATACTTACAGTTCTGGAGGATGGCTGGCCTACATAACAGTAGGCCCGTGTAGCGCTTGTGCACTGTACAATAACCAAATCACAGAAGGAAAGAAAACGAGGAAATGGAGGAAAGATCACTTTTATTATTTATTGACTCCCATGCCTTAATATTTTATTTTAACTATTTTTTTGATAAAACATAAGGCTAGATTTTGACGGTCCCCCACCAGGGGGTTTTTAGGCAGGGGTGAGCGTTAAATTGAAGGAACAGGGTCCCCTCTGGGTTCCCACCTGCCCCAACCACACAGCAATTTTATTCTTGGACAGGAAGCCCACCCTTTCCACAATTGAGGCCCTTAAGTGGCCAATTATTGGCCAATTACAGGTTTTTTCCTGTTCAGCCTCAATTTTTAGGCTGGCGGGAGGATTGAACTTCCGTGATGGAAGCCCAAAAAGGAGTAGAGTTACATCTCAACAGGTGGGAAGTTGTGGGCTGGGGGAGGGGGGGGCGCCTCCATAAGAAGCCCCATTCTGAAGTCGGCCCCCTCCCCGCAACACCTCCTAATCACCACCATCCCCTCCCCCCCCCCTCCCCCCCCAACCCTCCCCCCCAACCACCACTACCCCGCCCCAAACCCACACTTAAGGTCCAGTGGCTTCTGGACCTCCCACCCACCCCGGCTTCTTCCCCGAGACCCTAAGCGTGCCCCCCATCCTGCAACCCCAGACCTTCCCTACCCTCCCTGCGCTAAGACACCTTAAACTTACTTGGGCCTCCGCTCCCAGGACTTAGGCTCCAACATCTTCATGAAGTTCCTCTTCTGACCACTGCAGCTTTGTTGCTGCAGGAACTAGAGAGCTGCTGGCCAATCAGATTGACCAGCAGCTCTCTAAGGTGGACTTCCTCCTGAGTGAGGGGCAGAAGTCCTGCCTGCAGCCACTTAACACTCATTCGAGCGTGAACTGACTGCAGGACACTTGGAGTCGGTGGGGATGTATTCCCGGGAAGTGAGACACTGCCATCCGAAAAATCCAGGCTATAGATTTGTGAGCAGTGGCAGTCAGCTTTTGTATGGCTGCTCTGATAGTACATGCAAAGTCCTAACAGTGTCCATGAAAAAAAAATAGCACTGACAAAAATGAACTGACCTGCGACGCTTGGTATAAATAATGTGCAAAGGGAGTTTCACTTGCTATAACATGTTCAGTTGAACCTAAGAATACTGCAGTATATATGTGTATACGGTAAGCTTAATAGTAACCAGAATAATCTCTGCTTGTGCTTAAAAACAAAAGTCATAAATTCTTTTTTGGTCTTTCTTGATCTCCATTTTCTAGCATGTTAATATTGTGAACAATTTCCCTTTTAAAGCCCAAAGCCATACTGTCAACCTATTTTTGAAGATTTCGGTGGTTTTGTTTTCCATCTCAGTTCGTGTTTGGAAGTCATAAGGCAGATGGGATTTGATGCTGTATGCATCTGGAAACTGTGGGTCTTCATGATACGCAAACAGGTAAGACACAGTTTCAAATCCAAGCCAGCACTGAGCCGAATCCCACAATCCCATTTGAGACAACCATTTGACATATCATTTGCAACTTTTGCCTGCCTGCATCATTCTTGGTCTGTCAGAAGCATCTTTCTTCATTTAATACTACTTGCTGTGCCAGGAATGTGGAACCACCATATAATTTACTGTCTATATGCTACATTTGTGATTTAAGAGATAATTTGTTACTTTTCTACATGATTGTCTTCTTTGTTACTTTTATTTTAATGAAAAGTTAGGATTTATTTATTCTTAGCAGTCTAAGAATTCAAAAGGTGAAATTACATATAAATTGCTGTACACAATAATTACATCCACTCCTTGTCAATCAGCTCTGAAAATAATTTTCAAATGGGTTAGTGCAGAATCCTGCCAAAACATTTCTTCGGTATCAAATATAGTTGTTAATTTTTAGTTTTAGATTAAGGGCAAAAGTTGAGGCTGATATAGATGATCAGAAATATCACAATTTTCTTCTGAATGAAACATAGGGCATGGCCTCAGTCCTTTATTTTTTCCCCTGCAATGGACAATGGTGATTCGACATCTTAAAACCTAATCACTGGTGCCTATTAAATTTAGGTTTCATATATTGCTGGAGGTACAACTGATTATCATAGTGAATGAAATACTTGTTTGGCTCATTCCCAAGGGGTAAAAAGTCATTCTTCAAGGTGATACATCTCATTTGAGGAATACATTAACAATTGAAGGGAGTTAAAAATACATGTGAACTCCCAGTGAGGCAGAACCAAGTTTGCCCATGTACATTTACAATAACAGGGACTGGCTCTTGCCTTATCTATGTAACGTAAACACTGCAATGGATGGCTGCTTTCTGCAATGCATGAACCTTCATTTACAACTCTGATGTGGCAGGTAGATCATAGCTGCTTAGCAAATATTTAGGATTCAATGCACTAGATAGGATTTTACTGCGATTGTGTCGTGGCATGGTGAAGAGGAACATGTAAGAAAGATAAGCTTCACTACACTAAAGGTCAAGTTTGCAATTAAAATTAACTTCTTGCTTCAATATCTAATCACTGGCAAAAAAGTTGGATAAATATTTAAAGACGCAGCCACATTTGAGGAGAATGAAACCTGCAATATGACGAAAGGCAGTTTGGTAAGTGTGCATCAGTACTATAAACAAAAGCACACAATGAAATTATTATCTTATCAGAAGATACATTCTAAAAACGGAGAGTATGCAAAAAAATCTGTTTTCATGTTATTGCCAGTCTACATAGAGCTGTCCCACAAATATCACTGGGTTATTATTCCCACATCAGACTAACAACATTTTCTGTAGTTTTAAGATTATTTCATACATTAATCTTCATTTCATATTATTGCAAAACTTATCAAAATTGCTGAATGTCCTTATGAGACTGAACCTGACTTCACACTGTAAATATGTTGAAAATATATTTTCCCCCATACCATCCTTGAGCAGTTTGATTATTTATAGAGATTATGAGTTAACTTGATGAAATTCAACATTTGGATGAAATAAGTAAAATATTCTCTTTTTTCCCTGTGATTTTTCCAAGAGCAATGATTGATGTAAGAAAATTGATCTTTTTATATACACCGTAACCAGAAGAACGCAGAATTATCTACAAAGCAAATTTGCACTAGTTTGAGCAGCACGAACAATGTTAAATCTTAAAAAATGATAGCCAAAGTAATTCTATCTATTGCAGCAGATTTCTTTTCCCTATTCATATACAAACCATTCTAAGGTGAGTTTAAATTTAAACAGGAATCCATTTTGAAAGTGGTTTCAAGCAGATTTCTGTCTGTCTATCACTGAAAGGGGAGCTTAAGCCTTGCTGTTATAGTAGGAAGAAAATGGCTACTTAAATGTTGAGTTGCATTTGGTCAGCATTAAAGTCAGTTTGTGAATTTTAACAAAGTTTAATACGGAGGTAAATGCTTAATGCTGGTTGTGAAAACACCAGTTCAGCCATGATTGAATGGTGGAGCAGACTCGATGGGCCGAATGGCCTAATTTCTGCTCCTATGTCTTATGGTCTTATGGTCTTATAAACAGGCTCAGTGCAAATTCTGGAGAGTTACATAGTGCACTGTACAAGTGAAATTCTAAATCGTATTAGCCTTTACTGGAAGCATTAGAAGTTGGTATAATTACAATTACATTATAAAATAATTTAAAAATATCAGTAAGAAGAAGTGTACATATTATTTTGATGCATGTGGACGTTTGATGAATTAATGAGCACTCTCCTACAGCACACTGTGTGCTGCAATAGATGCAACAAACTCTCTTTCGATGAAATCACCTTGGTTCAATATTGCTGAATGCACACATTGGACAGAATCCCCCAAGTACCACGGAGGCTGGTTTAAAGGCAGGATCAGGAGAAAACGTGCAGATCAAGGTGTCAGGTTGGTGGACCGACATGTTCCCGCCTCTGGACAATTTTGCCAAAGGTGGGAAAGCAATAAAAGTGATAAAGTGATTACCCATCTGGCAGTTGTATGTCAGCAATAATTAGCAGTTAGAAGGCTAATAAGGGGTACAGGCAGATCTCTGCTGGGATCTTCCCAGCATCAGAGGGGTCTCCCACTGAATGCTGAGCCTGGAGGCTCCATCGAGGCTGAATCCCAGAGGCAGGCCATCTGACCATTGGAGCCAGAGGCTACAGGCCCCAATGATGGGGACATAGGCAGGAAAGGCCAAGCCTGCGATCAAAACTAATTCAATGGGGAAGTTCCCCAGTTCTGAGGGCCATACCTACTTCGGGCCACATCATGAAATTTTGCACGCCTCCAAGGGCACCTCCATGTTGAGGTGCCCTTTCACTCTTGCTGCCTGGGCAGTGCCCATCTTTCTCAGTGGGGCTGTCAGCCTTCCAAAGCTGTATGCCCTCTGATTGGGACTGCTGCCTCAGGAACCCGCCCATCATCCTTAATTGGATGGGGGTCCCACAGGCAGCCTCTTAATTGGCTGCCACTGTGAGGATTGTGTAGGTGGGCAGGACTCTCAGACTACTGGGGTCGAAATCCGTGTTTGCCCTGGGCAGAGTGTTTTCAAATGCGGTAAGATTCTGCTCATTATTCATGAATAGAAGTAAAGTATATGCATATGGAAAACAGATACCCATGATAAATTAATGTCAACAGGACTTATGGGCTGAAAGTGTTTCCCATAACTGGAGATTTGAGGAACAAGTACAGCCACGAGGATAAACAGCCAACATGGCGCAGAAGCAAATATCAATTAGGATCAAAAGATTGGCATCAAGGAAAAGAAAAATTCTAAAGAAAAAGTTAGAAAATATCTTTTGGTCATAGGAAAAATATAAGTTAATGTCTTAGATTTTAAAATTAATATGTCAATAATCACTTTTATCTCCACTACAATCTGAGGCAATAACTTTAATTGACTGGATTATAAATATGAAACAAATTGTGTAATATCTGCAATGTGACAGTAATTCTGTGCAATGTAAGTTCAATAGATGCAAAATATGAACAATAGAGGAAGTGCAGCAATATTGCCATGTCAATGTCCATTATAGATCTGCACAATCATTTTATTAAACATGATTCTATTTCTATTTGCGAGCAATTAGCTGCTGAGCGTTAGGAGAGTCAACCCATTGAAGGATGCTCAAGAGGGTGGTACACACAGAAATGGATGTTGACCTAAGAATATCAGTGAGAACATCTTCAGAGGGCCTGGAGAGCTCCAGGTATCTGATACAGCAGCATGGGAGGAGCACTATCAATTTTGCAGCAGCATTTGGACAAATTGCCTAAAAAAAAATCTGCTTTACCGACTGTGAGCTGCTCAATTACATAATACAATCGCACCACTTAGACTATCCATGCTTATCACGGACAACTGCCTAAATCAGGCAAATGGCACAAGCCACTTGCCTCTAACATTGCAGTCGATTACAAAGACGCTGATTATAACATGACATGCCAACTGTGCTGGACAGACTTTGCACCTCAATAATCTCCTGTATATTATTTACCAATGTGCAATGTTAGGTTTTTATTCCCAATAAGAATTGTAGGAAGAGGCAATGTCGCAAGTACGTTTTTTGACTTTCGCTTGTGGGGCAAAGAGGAGCAGGAGTCCTCTTCAGGTCTCCATAGAAAACTTTAGGCCTCGTCTGCACCAGCCTTGCCCCCTCCCCAACTGCAAGGCCCCTGCAGCCACCACCCCCACAACCCCACCACAATCCCTTGATCCCCCGTTGGGTGCCCGAATTTCTGAAGGTCAGCAGTCGCTTCTCGTCCATGATGAGCAAGAAGTGAAACAGTGACATGTTAATAAGGCCTGTTGATTCACATTGCTGTGGCCTCATACTGCTGTAGGCAGGAGGGAAACTAGCTGAAACCAGTATTATGCTGCTCAAAATTATCTGGCATTTAAAATTCCCCCTTTGTAATTTTTCAAATTCTTTTCAGACAGGTTTTGTCTTTACTATATGTTTGTGTTTTTATTAAACATACTACTTCTGATTCATCATAACATACTTATTTTGAAAAATCACAGTAAGCTCAATTTCTTGGACACCATCTTTGAGTCAGGGACTGAATTGCTCTTTAACAAATGGTTTCCCAGGTAATGAACTATCACAGAAGGTCATTTGAATGTACAAATCATCCCCTCTTTTGAAAGTATTTTCTATTAATAAATTAGTCTGTGTCAGTTTAACACAAATAACACAGTGAACCAAAACATTGCATGTTAAAATCAAAGCTAGAGTATCACTTGCTATGACTTCTCTTCTCCCTCCTGCACAGTTACCTCTGGTGTCCTGTGTCACGGTCGTGTCAGTTGCCCATAAAACTTATTAGGAAGATGACCACTTTACTCTTCAAAGGCAACCTGGAATAACAGACAATTACCTGACAAAATGTACTCCAGAGGGTCAGGTGACTTCTTTTGTGGTTTCAGTACAGACAAGTGTTATGATCCCAGTTGATGTTACTACTGGAAAAGTCAGCTCCCAGGGCGGAATCTGGCTTGATAGATCCTAACTTTTATTTTTGTTTAGAAATATGGAGAGCAGGTACTGAACACATTCACAGGAGTTTGGTGATAAACTTTTAACAAAAGAGTAAAACATTTATTAAACAAGAAAAAAAAACTATGTTACGCTATTCCTTCACCCACAGCTATACCTTTACAGATTCGTAAGGATAACACAATTTACAAATCTATCTCATACTTAATGTTCACAGTAAGTATACAGTCCATGGGCTGAATTTTCCCCCTGTTGGAAGTTGAAGCGTGGGTGCACACAGGCGCGCTTCCGATCGGTGCCCCCAATCGGGGGCGCAGCGTCATTTTACATGGGCAGGCCAATTAAGGCCCGCCCAGCGTGATGTCTGCACAGAAGCTATGCATTTCCTTCTGTGCGGGTGGGGGTAGCAATCCCAAAATCGAGCGTGCGCTCTTTCATGCATGCGCACAAAAGAATGCACTCACATCCCTGAGGCTAAGTGCAGCCTCAGGGAGATTGGCTCTAAATGTTAAAAACCTCAAAATAGAAAAATAAAATTTCCCTAACATGTCCCCTCATGTGACAATGTCACATGAGTTGGGACATGTCAATAATTTTTACCAAAATTATATTAAAATTTAAAAAAACCCACATGAAACTTCATCCTGCCTGTGAATGAGGCTTCATGCTTTTTCTAATTTGCGCCAGGGCTCCTGGCCTGCCCACCAACCTTAAGGTTGGACAGGCAGGTCCTTTAATTACTTAATTGACTCTGTCAATGGCCTCAATTGGCCATTGACAGGTCGGCGGGTGCACAGCTGATTTTGCTGCACCCCCATCTGCCTGAAAATTTAAATGGGGCGTGGTGACATCAGGAGTTCCACCTGACATCACTGTGCATCATTTTATGCATCGGCGCACGCGCCCCGACTCCCTGCTCACCGACGCGTAAAATCCTGCTCCATGTAAACCAATAGGCGACCTGTGCTCAGACACCCCATGCTCTGAACACAAGTGATGGATGCCACCCAAAACAGATGTTATGGATCTCTCATCAACCCTCCGCAGCTGCTCTTCACACTGTGAGCCAATCAGTCTTATGGAAACTCTGTCTTTCACACGAGGGTTTCCAATCTCCAATCTTGATGAACTTGCCTTGGAATCTTCTCCCAAATGAGATTTTCTCTCAGACATATTCAGCAAGGATCCACTTCCAGGGTTCAGATCTCTCCCTCCTATGTTCCTCTTCCCAGGTCACCATTTGCATTCAAGCTTCATCTTCCATGCACACTCTCTCAGATACTCAGCCATACCAACAGAACACCACTGCTTCACAGGCCTGTAGTAAGAAGTCACCAACATTTGACTGTCTCCTTGGATCTTCTGGCTTCTCACAAGCCTACTTTGCCATATTTCTGCTCCCCTCAGCTTTATCTCTTTAATTTGGAATATTTTCCTCTGCTCCTTACATTAACTTCACTGAACAGGGCCTGTTCCAGATTCTTGTCCTCATTCTTTGACTTATCAGTCATTTTGGAACTTTTTCCTGTCCCAATCCCTGGTTTTGGAACTTTCGTCTTTGGTTGGGACTTACTCTCTATCCGTTTCCTGTGTCTAGCTTCTACTGGCACTGTCTTCCAAAAGACATTCTCTTCTGGGTCACCTGACCCTCTTTGCATGCTATTTCACTGTTGGGGCCTTCTTTCCCTTCTACACAGGCACAGGGCTAGCTTTAAATTTTTTTTAAAAGATGAAAAAGAACCAATTGCACATGTGCACAGAGCCGTCTACTGGCCTAACGCCGAAAAACCCAACCAACTGCGCATATGCAGCCATTCTGCAGCCAACACACACGCAGAACTCGAAGATGGTAAAAAAAATGCCCTGCGCACGCGTGGCCTTTACAGGGCCGGCGCATACAGAGAAATCACTGAGGCCCGTAGGGAACTGTAGTTCCCAACTCTGAAGGTCCAGCCTCCGCTTTGTAAAAGGTAAGTTTTCCTCTGGAAAGTTGTTGAAAAGTACATGTTACATCTTTGGAAATCATCTTTTCTCGTGTATGTGTCCGTGAATGAGGAATGGTTGATCAGAGTGTACATTTTCAGGTGGTGTGAGAAATAAACGTTTATCCTTTCTTTTATTTAAACTTACCAGAAAGCCTGTTTTGTGTCTGTTCTGAAAAGCCACAGCACTAAAAGGGTTAAAACACTTCTTTAAAATACATCCTATTGCAGTCAATTGAGAAGTGAGAAAAAGGGAGAAATTATCCCGTATCTGTTGCCTGCCCATAACACCCCTGAGGATGTATCCTTGGCCCCCTCTTATTTCTTAACTACATGCTGCCCCTCAGTGACGTCATCTGAAAGCACAAAGGTCACCTATTTTCAACGGTGTAACATTGCCCAACTTTGGCACTGCATCAGCTCATCTGAAACACTTATTTATGTCTTTGTTACCTCTAGACTTGACTATTTCAACACATGCCTGGCTGGCTTCCCAAAATCTACCCTCCGTAAACTTGAGATCATCCAAAACTCGGCTGTCCATGTCCTAACTCTCACCAAATCCTGTTCACCTATGTCTTCTGTGCTTTCAGATCTACATTGGCTCCTGGTCAAGCAACATCTTCATTTTAAAATTCTCATCCTTGTTATCAAATTCTCCATGGCCTAGCCCCTCCCTACCTCTGCAATCTCCTCCAATCCAACAACCCTCCAAAGCCTCTTGTACATCCTCTTTTTTATTTGCTCCAACACTGGTAGCTGTGCCTTCAGATGCTGAGACCCTTAACTCTGGAATATCCTCCTTAAACCTCTCTAACTCACCACCTTGCTTTACCCTTTAAGATACTCCCTAAAACCAACCTCTTTGACCAAGCTTTTGGTCATCTGACCTAATATGTCCTTATGATGTGGCTTGGTGTCATATTTTGTTTTATAATGCTCCTGTGAAGGAGCATTGGGATGTTTTATTATTTTACAGGTGCAAAATATGTTGTTGTTGTAGTCGTTGTACTCCAAGATCTAGGCTGATACTGTAGTACAGTACTGAAAGGGCACTGTGTTGTTAGATTTGCTATCCTTTGGACAACACTTTCATGATCATGACTACATGTTCATGATAGATGTTATAGATCCCATGGCACTATTTTAAGAAGATCTGAGACTTCTCCTGGGCCCCAAATTTCCTTGAAGCCATTGTTATGCTAGGGAACAACATCACTGACCAGAAGAAAGAGTTACACATATGTTTCCTGGTGTGAGTTAGCTTCAATATTTGTGAAGCATCTCTGGTGTAACTTCACTGTTAAAGACCGTGAACATTTCTGAAGCTATGCCACAACCCCATAAAGCCCTGTACAATAATTCTGTAACTATTTAAATGCTCTGAGCAGCAGCAGGTCACTATCTGACAGCTAGATAAAGAGCTGTCCAATTATTTTGCTATAAATTTCCACCAAATTACTTTTCTCCTACAAAAGTCAGTCCAGATTGGCAATGTCATGCCCACTTAGGTGCCAGATATTCCTATTGGTAACCATGCCAGACAGTTGAAACAAGAAGTTCAACTAACCTCTCTGAAGAAGGCCTCCAAGCCCTTCTCCAAGAGACATAAGACTGGAGCCACCCACTCCTGGGTCTTCCTTTTACTGAGTGGAACATCAATATCTCTCAAGTTGTCTGGAAGGAGCTGGCACTGTAGTGTCTCCCAACCCCTCACATGCTGGACTGACCAACAGTGCAGAAAAAAAATGCAAACCTTTCACAAGAACAGGTAAGTGTAAAATCCTCTCCTTACCCACCCCAGGCACTGCAACACTCTTTACCCTTTTCAGGCAACACTCACACCACTAATCCTTCACACTACACTCTGAGTAAGAGCATCTACAACTTCACTAACACACACCTGACTGCCTTGTATGGCCCCAGAAATTCTTATTCCACTCTAACATAGACAACCCCAATCATATATCCCACCTATCACAATTCATATATTCTCCACAACTGACAACTCTATCTTCCACACACCAGCTTCCATCCCCTTAGCTTGGAATAAGGGAAATGTTTACTTTGAAATACACTGGGCACTTGTCTTGTGATTTGTTATTTTTGAACATTGCAGCAAGTCAGGAAATAGACTATTCAATAGGATTGGACTTCTTCATTTCCAGGTGAGATCCTGGCAAGATCCTACTGGGCCAAACACATCGGCTGTGGTGCCATCAGGTAGGATGTGCAGAAGAAGGAAAGGCAGAAATGCTGCCACTGCAGTCGATCAATCAATGAAGAAGTCCTACAGAATCTGTCCTTTGCAGCAGTGAGTGACAACATGACCTGGTTTGCCAACCTAGGAATGGAACCCATCTTATTTTCATACATCACTGGATTCTCGCTTTGGTGCCCTCAGTGCCATGTGTATGACATTGTGGCACCCTGCACCCTGAGGAATCCAACTGTCCTGCAGAAGTCCATGGCTCTTTGCTTCAGTGGCCTGGGATAATGTCAAAGCGGATGAATTTGAATGTTCGATTAAAGAAGATGTCCCAAGCCAGGCTCTGACTGATCCCTGTAATGTTACACAGGGATCCTGTGGTAGCTTGGATAGATGTGAAACTGTAAAAATTGAGGGCTGCTGTACTTCATTGCCAAAGGCATAATAGACATGATAGTGAAGTGGGCCTGCAAATCTTTGTGATGAAGTTAGTGGCATCCTTGGAGTCACACAGCCTTTGGATCCACAGCTCCTCAGTGAGGCCTTTGTAGGACCGGTGTGGTCTGTAGATGCGTTGGGGTGCATAATGACTGTCCTCTGCCTTGCTGCCTGATTCTCCTGGTCTGGACATAAGGCTGCTACAATTCTCCCTCTATCATGATTGCACAGAGTGATTGCCTATGGGGAAAGCCATCCACTAAGGGCTGAATTTTAGGCTGGCAGCAGGGGTCCCGCTGATGGCCCTGTGAGCTATGTGTGTGTGTGTGTGTTGTGGGGGGTGGGGGCTGGGGAGGAGGTGCAGGGTAGGGGGAGGGGTGACCCGCTTCAGCGGTCAGTGGGAACCGGGGGCGCATTTTATAGCCTCTAGCCTAGCACTGCCATCCCTATTAAGGATTGTTCCATATCTTCTAGAATGGTTGGCCAACTAGAAGGCGAGCAGCTTAGCAGGCTCAGCAGTGCCACTGGCCTGGAAAGAAAGGACACCATGGAAGGACGCCACCCACTCAAACAAGTAATTGGGGTCTGGGGTCACCAGGGCCAGGCCAGGCAGGCTCTGGAGAAGGTGGGGATTTGGTGAGGGTAGGCAGTGCCTTTGCCACTTGGGTGCGCATTGCAGCCGGTGGCACCTCCGCAGGCCAATGACTGATCGAATAAGAAGGACCCCTTACCCCACTGGGAGGCCACCAAGTAACATTCGGTGGCCTCCCCATGGGGCAGAGGGACCCCAGTGATGGTGAGAAGAGGCTCTTAATTGGATGCTTACGTGGCTCAATTTGCTTCTGGGTGGGAGGGCTATCCACCAGCTTGCCCCCCTTATTGGTAAGATGGTATGGTGGTGGGAAGACAATGAGCATATTGCCTTCTACTTTCCTGTGCCATTTATGGGCTCCCCCCACCTCCCAAACCATCACTAGAGGGCTGGTAAAATCCTGCACAAGTCTGGGTTTTTGCGTCAAGGTTGGGATGTTAGTGATGAAAAATGTGAAGAAAGGGGTTTAAAACGTTTTTCTGAAGTCAGTAATCAATAAGAGAAGGTGGTGTTCTCTCTTGCTTACCAACAATTGTCTGAAGTACTAGTGAAGTCTTAGCCTTTTTTTGGGTACAAAGTTACACTAATGCCAAAAGTGACATAAACCCAGGAAATTTGAGTGCATTTGTAATGTGTTTTTATGCAAATAAGCCCAGAGAAACTTTAATGGTTATAAAATTTTCACAACATTCAATGCAATAATAGACCATAATCAGTGCAATACATCAACAAGCAAACCTCCTTGATCTTTTAGATGCAATAACCCAAAACAAGGGTTGAAGTATTGAAGGTAATGAGGAACTTCAGGGCCCTGGTCTCCTGGACAACAATCTTTCCTCAACCTTAAACAGTTTATCTGGGTTACTTCATTGCTGTTTGTGGGATCTTTCTGCACACAAAATGGCTGCTGCATTTGCCGAAATAACAGCAGCCACTTTACTTCAAACTCATTGATAGTATAAGAAGCATTTTGTGACATTTCTGAGATATGTGACCAATTTTTGTTTTACAGCAGACACAGCTTATCCCCTGAATATTTTCAGATTATTTTATGCTCAGACTTATTTTGTCTGGTAGAGTTTTGATTTTCATGCAGCAACAGTCCTTTGTTGTGTGTGGAGAATTGCTGATTTGAAGCTATGCTCTATGGAAATACTAATAGGGATTTTCATTTTGATCGACCATAGCAAAGTCCTACACAAACTTTTTGTGTGACACTCTCACCTCAGTTGAAGGTTATTTTGACAAAGATCATCAATGTTTTCTGAAATCCTTATGACAATTTATGATGGCATCATAAAGCAGATATTTAATGTGTTTACAGGCTGCACATTTTTGTGTATTTGTTCCAGTTACATGTTTCTTATTTGTATTGTGAACTTTCCACCAATATTCAACCATTGTCAAAGCAGAGCCACTCACAGTGAATAAAGCTGCCCAAAATTGTGTAACTGTGAGACAAAGTGAGTTACAACATGCTTGCAGAGAATATTGGAAGACTGTCTTCCATCGGTTAGCTTGTAAAAATTGACAAAATAGGATCCTAGACTCATAAAAACTAATGCCTCCAGGTATGAAGCACCAAACCTTCTGGAACTGAACGTTCCATTCAGTGGTTAATGCTGCTTTGGGAAATCCTTTGAATTTAAATGGTGAAAAACATTGTGGGTACTGCAACTTTTTTATGCTTTTTCTCAAGCAACCAGGAAAACTTGTTTCAGAAATCAGCCTCAACCTAAACTCAAAGCGCAGCTATCTTTCAATTAGGCATTTTACAGTCTTCTGGGTCAAACTTTGAGTTTAACAATTTCAGACCATAACCATGTTGTTGGACAACAGCTTTTGGTAAAGCTATTCCCACGTACACCTCCTTCAGAACCATTTGTTATTGATTTACTTCTCCCATTACCAGCTCCTTTTGTCTTGCAGCATCATCCTATTTGCATTTAATCTCTCCTGCCCTCCGCCCTCTCACAGACTTTCCCTTTTGTTAACTACCTCACCACTTTCCCCTACCTCTCCACTTTTCTTAAAACCTGTTACATCTCTAACTTTTGACGGTTATGATGAAAGGTCATCAGCATGAAACAACTCAGTTTCTCCCTCCACAGGTGCTGCCTGTAGTAATTGTAAGTTAAGCCATTTCTTACTGTTATGAGGATCATGAGGTTGTTATGGGGATCATGTGACTGTATAGACGAATCAGCCCTAAGCACAAGGAATCTTAGGGGTGCAGAATTTTAGCCATGGACTTGGAGCAAGCATGTAGCCTCATCTGGAGTCTGTATATAAAGTTTACTGATTCTTTCAGAAACTAGTCCTCCACTCCAAGTTTATTACAACTGGTGACGAGGATAAACAGTGTTGTTGCAGCACATATCCTTGCAGCTGTGAGTATTCAGATATTTTAGGGAAGAAAGAAAATAAGTGTACTCACCAGAAATGCCTCTCTTTGGTAGAATTGACCCATATGACTCATCTGTCGAGGACAGGAGTCAATACATTGAGTGACTAGGTTTCTACTTTGTAGCTAATGAAATAATGGTGGAGGAGAAACAGAAGGCAATTCTCCTAAGTGTCTGCAGGAGCAAAACATATAATCTAATCTGTAGCTTGATGACTGTGAACGCGCCAAATTCCAGACCCTTCACTGAGCTAGTGGACCTCGTGAAAGGGCATTTTCAGCCTAAACCCTCCATAATCATGCAATGATTCAAATTTAAGTCTCGATCGCAACAAAGTTAAAACAGTTAATGGAGCACTTTGGTGATACTTTAAACAACGTGTTGTGAGATCATTTGGTTTGCGGCATAAATTATGATGCTATTCAGCATTGTTTGCTTGCAGAAGTTGAGATAGACCTGAAGCATGTCATGGAGATAGCTCTAGTTATGGAGGGTGCTGAGAGGGATTCGCAGGCTTTGCAGAGTATGTAACATGGTGCCGTCCTGCTGCTAAGGTGGGAATCTGCCACTGGGGCGTAGCGCAAATATCAGGGAGGCTACCGCGAAGCAGGACAAGGTCCCTACCACTGGAAAAACAAAAAGGAACACAGGAAACAGCTCATCAGTAACCCAGAATTTAAAGTGTTACCGTTGTGGGGGAAATCATGTACCCAAAGTCTGTAGATTTAAAGAGGCAGAATGCCACTACTGCCACAAAAAAGGGCATGTTGTTAAACAGTGCAGGGCTAGATCAAGACAGCCATTCAGACATCAGGTCAAGTTAAACGAAGTGCACAATATTGATGAGCCAGATTTTACTGAGGCTGATGTTTAATCCCTACACAATCTGAAGGCCAGGAAAACTGAACCCTTCAAGTAAATGGAAAGCCTCTGCTCATGGAGGTTGACACAGGGCCATCGGCCACAGTGGTGGGAGAACACATCTTTACCTCAGAGAAGGTACCCAGCCAATGAGTTTGGAGAAAAACGCTGCTCAGTTAAAAACATATACAGGAGAAGCGATACAGGTGAAAGGCATCACCTCTGCACCTGTATCATACAGGCAACAGACAACTCAGCTGCCAACAATTGTGGTGACAGCAGAAGGACCTAGCCTCCTGGGCCATGATTGGTTGAAAGAAATCAAACTAAGCTGGTCAGAAATTTTTCAGATCAGGACAGGAGGAATTCCAGGATTGCTGAAAAGATATGACAGAGCATTCCGAGATGAGTTTGGGAAAATCAAAAGTCTACAAGCTAAAATACACGTGGACTCTGAAGCAACACCCTGTTTTTTTAAGCCAAGACCTGTGCCTTAGACTCTAAAAGAAAAGGTAGATGCAGAATTATGTCAATGGTGAAGTTGGGAATAATTCCAATGTTCAAAATGGGTAGCACCCATAGTCTCTGTGCTAAAGCCAGACCAAACCTTTCGCATCTGCGGGGATTATAAATTAATGGTAAACAAGGCTGCGAAATTAGACAAATACTCAATCCCAAGGATTGAAGATCTGTATGCTAAATTTGCAGGAGGAAGATCCTACACTAAACTGGACATGAGCCATGCATATCAACAGCTAGAGCTGGACAACACATCAAGAAGTTATGTCACCATAAACACACGCAAAGGCCTGTGCCAATATACACACCTACCCTTTGGTGTGTCATCTGACTGTGCGATTTTTCAAAGAGCCATGGAAAGCTTACTGCAAGGACTTCCCCGGGTTATTGTGTACCTGGACGACGTCCTAATCACAGGTTCCACAGAGGCAGAACATGAGGCAAACCTGGAAGAGGTCCTGAAGAGATTTTTGGAGGCTGGAATTCGTTTAAAAAATGAAAAGTGCACCTTCCAAGCAAAGGATGTTACATATTTGGGTCATCGAGTGGATGCCCAAGGGTTGCATCCATTCAAGGAGAAAGTCAGGGCAATCAAGGAAGCGCCCTCTCCTACCAACGGAGCTCAAGTCTTTTTTGGGCATGGTAAACTATTACGGTCGATTCTTGCCTAATCTATCTGCAGTGTTAGCCCCTTTACACTTATTATTGAAGAAGAACCACAGATGGTCCTGAAAGGCACAGCAAGAGCCTTCACGAGAGTCAAGAAACTTATACACTTGTCGTGTCTGCTAGTGCGCTATGACCTGTCTAAGGAATTGATACTCACTTGTGATGCATCTTCCTACGGGGCGTGAGCAGGATTGTCACGCAAGATGGAGAATGATCTGAAAGACTGATAGGATATGTATCTAGAATCCTTTCTGCAGCCGAGAAAGGTTCCTTACAAATTGAAAAAGAATGCTTATCTATCGTATTTGGAGTAAAAAAGTTCCATCAATATTTGCACGGTTGGCACTTCACCATAGTGCCAGATCACAATCCACCGTTGGGTTTGTTTAGTGAAGATAAGGCAATCCCACCAATAGCCTCTGCTAGAATTCAAAGATGGGCTTTAGTATTGTCAGCATACGAGTACACTTTTATGCACCGTCCGGGTGTGCACATAGCAAATGCAGACGCCCTCAGTCGTCTCCCTTTGCACGATAGTATTACACATTTTCCAATACCTCAAGAGGTAGTATTTGCACTGAATTTCCTGGACTCCTTTCCAGTTTGTACGAGACAGATAAAGAATTGGACAAATCGGGATCTAATTTTAGCAAGAATCCATGAACAAGTATTACAAGGATGGTCAAATGCACAAGTTCCTGAAGAATTGAAACCATCCTTCATAACTAGATCTGAACTGAGTTGTCAAGATGGTATCTTGTCATGAGGAGCAAGAGTTGTTATCCCTGTGCAAGGAAGAGAGTCATTATTGGATGAACTTCATAGTGCGCACCCTGGTATTTCAAGAATGAAGATGCTCGCATGGAGTTATTGCTGGTGGCTAGATATAGACAGTGATATAGAAAAAATGGTGAAACACTGTCTCCAGTACCAGCAACAGCAGGAGTTGCTCATTTCGGCTCCACTGCATCCATGGGAGTGGCCTTGTCGACCCTGGGTTAGACTACATACAGACTATGTAGATCCATTTCTACATACCATTTTTCTGGTGATTATCAACGCATTACAAGTGGATAGACGTGTTTGAAGTGAGATCGCCTACTTCATCTGCAACCATTGAATAACTGCGCCAGGGTTTCAGTGTTCATGGTTTACTTGAAGTTATTGTACCAGATAATGGTACTGCTTTCATTAGCACTGAATTCCAAAGATTTGTGAACCTAAATGGGATTAAACATGTCAGAACAGCACCATATTATCCCTTATCCAATAGGCTAACAGAAAGAGAGATACAAACCGTTAAAACCGGCATGAAAAAACTATCAGAGGGAACATTAGAAATGCAAATTTCAAGATTCCTGTTCAGCTATCGCACAACTCCTCATGTGGCCACTGGTTTAACAGCTTCAGGATTGTTAATGAAACACCAACTTGAACAAGATTGAGTCTAGTATTCCCTAATTTAGAGGGGAAGGTGGAGAGAAACCCGGGTAGTCAGAAAGTGAATCGTGACATTCACAGTAAAGGTCAAGAGTTTACTGTGGGGGAGACAGTTTTTGTACGAAGTTTTGCAACTGGGCCGAGATGGGTTCCTGGTACAATCGTCTCTGAAACAGGACCTTTATCTTATCAATTCAAAGTGGAAAAAAGGTTGTTAGGAAACATGTGGATCATCTCAGAAGTCGAGAAACCCTCCAACCACCAGTTAATCCACCTGAAATTGAAGTCAAAACTTCAACCTCTGAGGTGCCAGATCGACAAAGAATAGACATACCTGATGTTCCTGTTGAAGTAAATAATTCTGAACTGCCATTGTCTAGGGTTGTCCCCGAAGCTGCAGTTCCTGTTCAAGTCGATCCAGTGGAAGAACCTCCAGTTGTAGAGTTGTGTCATTCTACCCGAATCCAGAAACCTCCTCAGAGACTAAATTTCTAATGGCATGAACTGTATATAATTGTATGTAATATAGGTTAAAATGTTTTTGTGAATAAGAAGGTAAAACAAAATTGAAGGGGGAAGAATGTAGCAATTGTAAGTTAAACCATTTCTTACTGTTATGGGGATCATATGACTGTATAGACGAATCAGCCCTAAGCGGGGGAATCTTAGGGGAGGAGCTTTTTAGCCATGGTCTGGGAACAAGCATGTAGCCTCATCTGGAGCCTGTAAATGAAATTTACTGTTTCTTACAAGAAACTAGTCCTGCACTCCAAATTTATTACACTGCCTGACCAGCATTTTCTGTAATTATTTCAGATTTCTGGCATTCGCAATATTTTGCTTTTGTTTCAGAAGTGTTGACCTTATTCTGAGCCACAAGTTTCTTTTCAGAAAGGTTCCTTTGTATTTTCATGCATATGGAATAAAACAGACTATCATCATTAACTGTATTAAAAAATAAAGTAGGGCTTTAATACAATTTGTACACATCAGGCCTTTACCTAGAATGTTTCCATACCAGGTTTTTGAATACACTCTACACAGATTCAAAAGTATTTTTATTTCATGGATATGAGGTCATCATGTAAAGTATTATATAAATTAAGTTCTCTCTTTGCAACTTTGCTGTGCAGTGATTAAAGGGAATTCTCTAAGTGGATCCAGGAAATTGGAATCAGATTGATCTAAGCACATTTCCAATATAATAGGATCGAGGAACCAGCAGGCTGTCAAACAGTTGATTAAGGCTACCTAAAACTTCAGCTTTCTCCTACAGCAATACATGCACAGCAAACCTTAATAGCGCTGTCCTAAATTACAGTAAACACAGCATCATTCCATAGCGACTTGTATTTCAGACCTCACTTACATGCTGTATATAGCAAATATTCTGTTGTGTAGTTTATTTGGCATTGTACTCTCCAAATACATTAGGAGGCTGGCTTCATGCTGACATGATTTTCAAGATACCTCAGTTTAAATGAAATGTGAGCTGCAATTCAGTATCTCAGTCACAATAAAACTTGTTACTTGTGGAGTGATAGCACTGTTTCAGCATGTCAATAGTGTGAGCCATTATTGACTGATAAAGCACTGTACACAACCTGAACAATTCTGTGTCCAGGGCAGCTGTTAAGATATTCATTGACCTGATCTAACTTCTACTAGGCAGCAGTTCAAACCAGTTCAATAAATTAACTATTTTGCGCTAACTTTCACGAGTTATACTTGAATTTTGGGCAGGGAAAATCTATATTTAATTGGAAGTAGAAACTATATGAGACAGAATGAACCCATGTTTCCAGGTGTCCCCATTAGTAACCATGGCTGAGATTCACCTCCCAGTAGGAGGGTGAGACTTCCACCCACTCCTCTGACATCACCGGGGTCAGATTTCATCACAGAAGCACAATCTCCCAGCCACTACCTACCACCAAGAAAATCCTGTGGTAGGACCCTCGCTTCCTCAACAACAAAAAAGGTGGCCAGGCATTTAAGGGGGCCAAAAGATTGCAAGATTGTCAAACCAGTAGACCTTAGCAGAGAATAAAGCTTTAATAAAGCCTTATGTCAGCTGTGGCTAAGCTGGTAGTACTCTCGCCTCTGAGTTCAGGTCCCACTCCAGGGCTTGAGCACAAAAATCAAGGTTGACACACCAGTACAGTACTGAGGGAATTGTTGGAAGTGCTGACTTTTGGATGACACTGCTTGGTGGATGTAAAAGATCCCTCACGGCAAATAAGAACAGGGGCATTATCTCTGCTGTCCTGGCCAATATTTATTCCTCAGTCAATATCACTAAAAGCAGAATATCTAGTCATGGTCACATTGTTGTTTATGGGAGTTTTCTGTGTGCAAATTGGCTGCTTCGTTTCCTACGTTACAACAATCACTACACTTCGAAAGTGCTCACTCATTGTAAAGCGCTTTGAGATGTCCAGTGGCCATGAAAAGTACCATATAAATGCGCAAGACTTTCTTTTTAAATTTTAACCTAACTCATCTGGTGGTAAAAGGATGGGTTTGGGTTGGATGCCCCACCCAATTTTACTTGCCATTGAGGTCAATAGAATGTAACACTAAGCGTGGTATAAAACGATTGACCAAACTAAATCTACCTGCTTCTACTGGGCAGGTTAGGTTAAAATGGGGGATCTTGGTCCACAAAGCAAGACAAGTGGAGGCTGGAATGAAAGGAAGGGAGGCCTCCATAAGGCTCTCTCTCTCACAAAGGGGGGACCTCAGAGCCATTACTGTTCAAAATTTGTGTAACCTGCAAAAGGTAATGTCCCCAAGGAGCAGGAAATGTGATCATAACAAAAGGTTGCATTCACTTCCAATGAAGCAAGGAAAGTGAAACAATAAATCTAGTGTTAAGTAATTTAAAATCTCCAATTGCTCAGCAAAATAAAAGCATAATGTTGAGTTGTGCCAGTATTTGAAGTGTGCAATGCTGAACAAGTTATTCTTCACAATATTCACTGATTCCATGGGGGTTGATGTGCAACTCACCATGAAATTAGTCCTAATTTAGGACAATGCTACCAAGGTTTAGTCACTGCCATCTTCCCCATGGTGACTCCAGGCAGAAGGTAAGGAAATCCACTGTGGACCCGAGACCCAGTGCTCTGCCACCATTTGCAATTTGGCAGGTGTGGAAGAGGCGGCCAGCTGGGAGTGAGGGAGGAAATGCAGGTTGTACCATGAAGCAGCATCAGCTTCATTGCTTGAATTTTCCAGCATTCTCCAGTCAATTTCAATTGAGATTGCGGAGGAGAATGCATCCCTATATGTGCAATTAGCTTTATGTACAAGCTAATCCTGAATCCTGAAATATCTTTTCCAAGGAAGACAGAAACAGGCTGAAATATAGAGCTGTGGAGAATACTGATATTTATCCAAGTTCAAATTGAATGAAAGCTGACTTGGTTTTAGTGTTTAGTTTTGTTTGTGATATTCCCTAAGATCTCTGGGCTACTTTGAATAATGTAACCTAGTATCAGCCTAACCAGCACCAAATGACATACATATTGCTCCCAGGATTCCTGTAACTGAAATGGGTGACAGCCAGTTTCTCATAAATTACACATTTATGCTGCTCCTCATCTGAAAGAATGATGGCAGTCCAGAGATCAAACATCAGTGTTATGCTGTTGCTGGGTTTGGTGAAGATTTCATTGCCAAAGCACCAACACTATTCATTGACTTATAAGCAACAGGCCTGCAATGCCCTTAAATGTGGAAAAAACTGCAGCGCGGCCTTGTAAGTTAGATCAAAATACATCACTGATGACATTTATTCGTGCTTTTTGAATACCTTAACTAACCTGCTTTTGATGTCAGAAACAGGTGTAGGAAATATGTCCCCATTCAAGAAGTATGTTGGCCCCTGTGACTCAATAGTTTCCAGGTGTTGTTCTTCTAGCAGAGCGAATTCTTGACACCTGGAATAGTGCTCTTTTAAAGTTTCCACATGAAGCAGATTATTAATTAGCCAACCCAGACAGCAAGTAAACTCTAAACTCATTGGAAATAGTGCTAATTGGTTTTCTTTCCTTCACTGAATGTTGAGTCATAAGTGTTCAAGCTGCAAAACCTTAGGAGCAGCTGGAGGAACTGCATTCATGTGTATTCCTCTAGTTTCTGCATTTGGATATTTCCTGACTGACATGGGAAAGGATGTGTGAGTAGCTGATGCCGACTGAGTGGCTCACTGCGGAATGTAACAAAAAATGGTAGGTTTCAAACTTCAAAAAGCTCTAACACAGTCGACAAGCTTAACATTATTATCTGGACAGAAGAATTGTTTTATGTTAATAATTCTCTCAGCATTTTTTAAAAAATGCTTACATAATTGAAGGTAAACCGCCTGTTAGCAGATTGAAAGGATTTGGTGCGCTATATGCTAATAGAAAGTGATGCAGAGATCCTAATGGAGGGACTCCTATCAGTAATGGGGCAAGGCTGTATTGAATCTCCTGTCAGGTTACTGGAAATGAATTGAAACTGCACAAATCAGTAGAAATACACTTCATTTTGAAGACCAGATTTTTGATTGATTCTGAGTCCATTCCTAATCCTCAAAATAAGTATTTTGGGTTTGAAATTATCGGAAGGAATATATTTATTGGAAACTAACCAGAAGAGTCAAAAGCATTTCATTAAAAACAATTAAAAATTCTGATATTTTTGGCCAAGCAAGAGATACTTACCGAAAGCAAACACGGGGATAGATTTTCGTCTCCTCATAGAGGTGGGAGTCGGCTTGCAAAATGCAGAACTTAGTTTTTTTGCAGGCAAAACAATTTTGCTGTGCCTTCCTGATTCTATGCCATTTTCTTGTGCTTTTTCACAGGTCAGGGAGACCTTGTGTGCAAACACGCGTGCGCTCCTGCTGGTGTTTGAGTCGCCATAATAAAAGGTAGAGAAGAATTGCTTTTCCTAAGGCATGCCATTTTCCTCTCCTCCTGCACATTTTACAAACCTTTGAAAAACATTTCTCCTCATTCAAGGCTTAGCCAATTCTGCCAGGTTGAGAAAAGTCTGGGATTGGAGCGGAGCAACTTTCTTCCAGCGTTTTTCGGAACTTTTAAAATTGCAAAGCCCGACTACAAGCCAAGAGGTTCTCTGTCAGGGAGGGGGGAGGGCAAGGAGGAGTCTCTGCAGGCCCTACCCAGCACTGCCAAACCTCCATTGCAGCCTCATAGTCTTCAGCAGTCAGGTACCCCCTTTACAAGTCTTAATTCTGTCATGGGTACAGCAGCTGGCAGCCTTCAGTTCAGAGAGGCATAGGTGGGTGCAGCAGCAGCAACAGCCTGAACTGTCTTGCTCACCCGGATCCAAAGGTGGGAGGCCTCAAGACGTCAAGAAGAAGGTGTCGAATAACAAGGCAGTGCCCACAAAAAGGGTATACAGGAACAGGGTAATTTAACTGAACATGTCTAAGAGCAAGTTCAGAAGAGGCGGCGCCTGTCCCGAAAGGTAGTGTCTGAGTGCAACCAGGCCTGCAGCCAAGGGGATGCTGGAGGCACAACCTCTCAATGGCTTTGAGGGTGACCATGACCCTTAATTTTCTCGCTAGTGGGTCTTTCGAAGTCTCCACAGCCAACCTTTGTGGAATTTCACAGTCAGCAGCGCATAGGTACATCCATCAAGTCACTGATGCCTTTTTGCCAGGGTGGAACAGTTTATCTTGTTCAAGACATACACTGCATCGCAGGCACAGAGGGTGACAGAATTTGTCTCAGTTGCAGGCTTTCCCCAGGTGCAAGGTGGGCTGACTGCACACACATGACAATAAGCGCGTCAACAACCCCACCGCCACCCCGTGCAGAGTTCAGAGAGGTACATTAACTGAAAGGGGTAACACTCTTCAAATGTCCAACTCCTCTGTGACCACTGCAAGAGATTTCTGCATTTGTGCACCTGCTACCCTGGCAGTTGACACAATTCATTCATCCCAAGGCAATCTGGGATGGCACAGGCTATATGGAATCATTGTAGTCTGCTGCATGCTTTGCAACTTGTCACAGAGAAGGAGTTTGGTATTGGACCTGGAGGAAGCCAAAGAATGGGGCTTCTCCTCAGTTGAGGGCCAGCAGGAGGAGGAGGAGGAAGAATTCCATGAGGAGGAGGAGAGTGAGGATGAAGGTCAAAAGGAAGGACCCAGAGATGAGGGAGGTGACATCAACCCTGAAGCTATGAGGAGTCCGTGCAGGACACCATCATGGCCAGAGATCTTCTGATGCTATGGCACTCTACATGATGGAAACCTTCTATGACTGTGATGGCTGATCTGGAATGCAGAGAAGGGTATTTGAGACACCAAGGGGAGAGCATTAGAAGCATCCTGAGAGAAAACACCTATGAGGGTTCATGAAGGTAAACTGGATGTAGTGCTCTGGTGTCTGAGATATCAAAATACTTTGCTGCATGGAAAGTCCAATATTCTGTAAATATATTGTAAATAATTAACAATTTGCACAGATAAATGTTTTTGTTAAACTTTACACATCTGCTGACTGTACACAACAGCACAGTGACCCTATTACTGAAGTAGCTGACGCCGTTTCCTCCATTCTTGAACACTCCTACATAGTGCTCCCTTTATTACCTCGGAGGAGGTGGAGGCAGGCTGCTCACTTCCCTGGCTATGTGGCTGTGAGGGTTGTGGTGGTCGGCCTCATCATGCAGGGACTTGTTGGAGCCCTCCTTGCAACTGCACTACCTGCATCTCTGCAGGGGCAGGCAACCTTGCTTGGACTCAGCTAGCAGATGGTGTTTCTGGCTGAGGGGCCAAGGAATCAGAGGATGGTGAGATTCCCCCAAAATGAATGGATCCTTCAGCCTCCTGTTTTGATTGCTCAGCCCTTGGTGTGCTTTCAGGATGGTTGGATGTCGTGGCGGTGCTGCAATGCGACTATCCCCCCTCTCGCCATCAATCTACCACCCGTGAGATAGTCCCGTTCAGTGGCTGTTGCTCATCTCTCAGTATTGCTATGACTTAGTGCCACAATGCAGGATATCTCACACCGCTTGCATGCATTGCATGTGCTTCCAATTGGGGATCATCACAAGGTTGCCCGCTCTCTTGTGGCTGCACATCATGCGTTCCTCAAGCTGACACATAGCTGAGGTCATGACCATGATGGACTCCTCCATTCGGAGTGCATGAGCTCGCAATGCCTCAGGAAACATAACCACTTATCTGCCATTGCAGGTGCAAATACTTAGTGCCAAAGAGAGACTCCTGAGATTCTGCCTCACTGACTTGTGGAGCATCCCAGTGATCTCTCTGATCCCTCTCGGGTGAACTGTGCACAGGCATCTCTGCCTCTAACACCTCAGTCTGAACACCGGTGCAATGCTCTTCACTCAGTGCTCCCAGTTCTATTTCTCCTCTTAAGCCCAACTGTGGGCTGGTGCCTGCTGCTTTGGAAGTTGGTGATGGAGCATCCTCAGACACATGTGCCCCGTCTTCATGTCTGAGGTTGGACTCCTCTCCTACAGGTGGGATCACAGCTTCGGAACCTGTGAGAGAAACACCAGACAGTCATGAGATGAAGCTTTACACACCATCCCCATTCCCACTGACCTTCTTCCAAAGTCATGCCTAAACTGGGTTTGCCACTGGACCATCCCTCCCAGGCTGAATACCTTTATAACCTAGAGTCACCCATCATCTTTAGCACCCAAGGTGCAATCCCCAAGGCCAATCCCTTCCCACTCTCTCGTCAGCCCTTGGCGCCACCTGCACAGATCCACCATCTGCCATGTGCACCTGGGAGGGAGATTCACCATCACCCACACGCTCTGATGGTGGAATCTGTGCTATGGCCATTGCCCTCTCCTCCACAGCTCTGAGCTCTTTCAGATTTGGGGTCCCAATGTCAACTCACTGTTGTTGTGAGCCCTTTTTTCCTGAAAGGGAAGATGAAAAGACTGATTGGGGCATGGTGCTTGGAAATGCCTCCAAGATGTGTCAAATGTCTCTTCCTCAATGGCCTCCATTCACATGTGCGTTATTTGCTTCGCATTGGCCATGGACATATGCTTCTACAGCACTGTTGAGCATCATGTGCCCTGTGTCCACCTGAGGCCAGCCATGCTGCATACAGCAAGGCCAGGCTGCACGGGTAATAGGAACATCTCACGCAGCTTACCGTAGTGCAGAAGATCACTGAAGTGCTTATGCCACTGGATCCCGCTTTGATGGTGGTGACCTGAGGGGCTGACTGCTTCCGCTATCCTGAACGAGGCTGCTTTGGTGGTACTGGAAGCAGCTTGGGCCCTAGTGGGAACAGGACTTCCCTATGGGCCTACACCTGCTGCAGGAGTATCTCCAGCTCATGATTGGAGAAGCTGGATGCACTTTTCCCCCGGGGCCCCTGACTACCTGGGCATCGACCACCCTGGAATAAGGGAAGAGGAAGCACAAGAGTCAGCATGTGTGGTTATCATTGCTTGCCGTGACCTGAACTTCATGGGGTTTAATGGTCATGAGGGGAATTTGCTGATCTGTGTGTGGCATGAGAGGGTAGGGTTTGGTTGGCACAGGATTGGAGGCCTAAGTGTTGTGTTGCATGTGACAGGGTGGCAAGCCATGTCCCAGTGGCAAATGCAGTAAGGGCCTGAGGGGGTCGAGAAGTATTTGTGACCTGCTTTGGGTGCTTCTGCTGTTAGGCTGGAAAGTGCTCAGTGCTGCATCCTCTACAGGGAATGCACTGAGATGAGTTATGTAGGTGTGAGAGGATCTGAGTTGGAGTGAGGGGTACAGCAGGAGAGCTGTGCTGCTGTGCTGTTGTGGTGACTTGCAGGGCTGTGTGAGCTGCTGCATGATGTTCCTTTAAAAGTCAGGGACTTCTAGGGTGAACAGCAAAAGATCGGAGCAGCAGAGTTTTCAAAGGATACGGCAGAGTGGCAACATTGTTTTAGAATACAAGAACTCAACAACACAAGGATTAGGAGCAGGAATAGGCCATATGGCCCCTGTCATTCGATGAGATCATGGCTGATCATATTATGGCCTCAACTCCACTTTCCTGTCTGCCCCCATTCCCCCCGCATAACTCTTGACTCACTTGTTGATCAAAAATCTGTATTCAGCCTTGAATATATTCAATGACCCATGCCTCCACTGTTCTCTGGGAAAGATCTAACAGTCTAATAACCACCTGAGAGAAAAAAGAATCTCCTCATCTCAGTCTTAAACAGGAGATCTCTAATCTTTCAACTGTGCCTCCTAGTTCTAGACTGCCCCACAAAGGGAAACATCTTCTCAGCATCCACCGTGTCAAGTCCTCTCAGGATCTGATATGTTTCAATAAGATCACCTCTCATTCTTCTAAAATCCAAAAAGCTGAACCTTTCCTCATAAGATAACCCTTCACCCCAGGAATAAGTTGAGTGAACGTTTGCTGAAAAGTTTTTATTGCGATTATATGCTTTCTTAAGTAAGGAGAATAAAACTGTGCTGTCATGTTCCTAAGACATGAAAGAGGTCACAAACCTTGGAAATCAAACCTTACCTTTTTGCTTATTTAAAAAGTGGACTTTGCTGAATCAAAAGATGGTTGCTACAGATCACGTGATTCGCAGAATGAGTTTTTTTAGTCATTCTTTTCTAGTTTCTTAAAGCTATCCAATCTTTTGACTTATCACTAATCTTTGCAGTATTTTATGCTTTTTCTTTCAATTTGATACTATCCTTAACTTCCTTAGTTAGTCATAGATGGTGCCTCCTTCTTATAGCATCTTTCTTAATGGAATATATATCTTTGCTGAGAGTTTCTGGAAACATCCAACAGCATTTACAGGACAAACTTGTCCACTTTGTCAGGAAGAATAGGAAAGCAGTAAATTATTTAAATGGAGAGAGATTTCAGATCTGTATGGTAAAGAGGGATCTGGGTTTCCTGGTACATGAATCACAAAAGGTTAGTATTATCAGGCTGAACCCACCTGAATTGTGAAGGAACTTTTACTGGACTCTGATTTTCTGGACTCTGGCAATCATGTGAACTGATATCTATAGATGTGGTTCTTTATCTTTGAAGTTATTCATAGTTGTAAAAATTCCCCTTTCCTATCTTCTTATTGTGTGCTTGTGTATGTATATGAAATTGCAACCATCCCCAAGGTTTGAATGTATGAATAAACAATACTTCTGATTTAACTCTAAAGAGAGCTTGCTGTGAGTCACCAAGGATTTGGGGAAACACACCACAGTCTATTTTTAAAATTAAAACACCACTGCTTATAGACAGATGGCGAAAAAATAAAGGAGTTTAATTTACTTCTCTCCCCTGTCCCTAACTTAGTACTCCAGATGCAGTCTCACTAAGGACCTGTACAGCTATAGCAAGACTTCCCTTCATTTATATTCAATTCTGCTTGCAATAAATGCTAATATTCTATTTGTCTTTCTTGTACCTACATACTAACTTTTTGTGATTCATGTACCAGGAAACCCAGATCCCTCTTTACCATACAGGTCTGAAATGTCTCTCCATTTAAATAATATTCTGCTTTCCTATTCTTTCTGCCAAAGTGGACAAGTTCACATTTTCCCATATTACACTCTGGTTGGCAAATATTTGCCCACTCACTTAACCTACCTAAATCCCATTGTAGACTCTTTATATTCTCTTGACAGCTTACTTTCCTATCTTTGTGTCATCAGCAAATTTAGCTACCATACATTTGGTCCCTTCATTCAAGTCATTAATATAGATCACAAATAGTTGAGGCCCCAACACTGATCCCTCCACTAGCTACAGCTTGCCAGCCCAAAAATGACCCATTTATCCCTACTCTCTGCTTCCTGTTAGCTAACCAACCCTCTATCCATGCTAATATGTTACCGCCTACACCATGAGCTCTTATTTTGTGAAATAACCTTTAATGTGGCACCTTATCGAATGCCTTTTGGAAATTCAGATACACCACATTTACAGGTTCCCCTTTATCCACCTTGCTTGCTATTTCCTCAAGTAACTCTAATAAATTAGCCAAACATAATTTACTTTTCACAAAATCATGTTGACTCTGCCTGATAGTATTATGATTTTCTAAATATCCTCCATAATAATGGATTCTAAAATTTTCCCCATGACAGATGTTAGACTAACTAGCCTATAATTTCCTGTTTTCATTCTCCCTCCTTTCCTGAATAGAGGTGCCACATCTGCAATTTTCCAATCCACTGGGACCTTTCGAGAATCTAGGGAATTTTGGAAGATCATAACCAATGCATCTACTATCTCTGCAATCAGTTCTTTTAAGACCCCAGGATGCAGGCCATTGGGTCCAGGGGATTTGTTAGCCTTTAGTTCTAATATTTTTCCCAGTCTATTTAATTATGATTGTTTCAAACTCCTCCTTCCCTTTTACCTCTTGATTTTCAAGTATTCTTGGGATGTGAAGGACACAAAATACCTGTTCAATGCTTTGGCCATTTGCTTGTTTCCCATAACTAATTCCCCAGTCTTACCCTCTTGGGAACTAATACTTACTTTAGCTACCCTGTTCCTTTCTGGATACTTGTAAAAAGTCTTACTACCTGTTTTATATTGCTAGCTAGCTTTCTCTCATACTCTAATTTCTCCCTCTTGTTATTTTTTAGTCATTCATTGCTGGTTTCTTAAAGCTATCTAATCTTCTGACGTACCACTAATCTTTGCAGTTTTATGGGCTTTTTCTTTCAATTTGATGCTATCCTTAACTTCCTTAGTTAGTCATGAATGGTGCATCCTTCTCATAGCGTCTTTCTTAATGGAATACATCTTTGCTGATAGTTATGACATATATCTTTAAATGTCTGCCACTGTTCCTCTATGGTCTTACCTTTTAACCTATTTTCCCGGTTCACTTTAGCCAACTCTCTCTTCATTCCCTTGTAATTGCCTTAATTTCTGTTTAAGACATTAGTCTTAGATCCACACTTCTCACCTTCAAAATGAATGTGAAATTCTATTATGTTATGATCACAGTTGCCGAGAGGCTACTTTACTACGAGGTCATTAATAAAGGTCATTAATCAACCTTGTTTCATTGCACATTACCAGGTATAATTGTATATTGTATATTGTATAATTCCATTGACTGCTCCCTAGTTGGCACTAAAACATACTGCACTAAGAAATTATCCCAAATACACTTTTTTAACTTATGTTCCAGGCTACCTTTGCTAATTTGATTCACCTAATCTATTTGAAGATTAAAAATGATTGCTGTAGTACCTTTTGTACAAGCCCCCATTATTTATTCTTGTATACTCTGTCGTACAATGTAACTACTGTTAGGAGCCTATAAAATACTCCCACAACTGACTGTTTATCTTTGTTATTTTTTATCTCTACTTAAACTAATTCTACATCTTGATCTTCTGAACTAAGGCTTTCTCTCACTTTTGCATTGATGTTATCCTTAACTAACAGAGCTACCCCACTACCTTTTCCCAGTTTCCTGTCCTTCTGAAATATCAAACATCTTTGAATATTTAGTTCCCAGCCTTGGTCACCTTGCAACGATATCTCTGAAATGATTGTCAGGTCAATGCATAGTTATTTCTATTTGTATTATCAATTCATCCAACTTGTTTTAAATGTTGCGCAAATTAAGATACAGGACCTTTAATACTGTCTTTTTATCATTCTTTCAAATTCTGGCCCTATCTGCTCATGCACTCTTAAATTTGCATGCTCAATCCCTTCCTGTCACACCCTGGTTGTCACTACCCATATCTCTACCCGGCTCTATTGCCTTCCTCCTCTTATCTCACATCTCTTCTTACATGATCCCTCCATTCCGACTATTTAAGCTTCAAGCTCTCTCTGCTGCCTTAGTTATACTACTCACCAAAAAGTCGGTCCCAGCATGGTTCAGGTGTAGATTGTCCAGTGGTACAGCTTTCCCTTTCCCCAGTACTGGCACCAGTGTCCCATGAATCAAAGCTCTTTACTCCCACACCAATCTTTGAGCCGTGCATTAAATTCACTAATCTTATTTACCCCATGCCAATTCACTCATGGCTCAGGTAAGAGTTCTGCTTTTTAATTTAGCCCCTAGCTGCTCATAATCTGTGAGCAGAACCTCTTTCCTATTCCTATCCATAGTGTACCCATGTGGACCACAACTGGATCTTCCTCATCCCAATACAAGTTCCTCTCCAGTTCAGAGCAGATGGTCCTAACCCTGGTACCTGTCAGGCAACAAAGCCTCCTGGACTCATGCTGTTGGCTGCAGAGAACCGTATCTATCCGCCGAATATACCGTCCCCTACCGGCACTACATTCCTACTTACTTCCCCTACTTGAATGGCTCCCTGCACCACAGTACCACAGTCAGTTTGCTCATCCACACTGCAGCCTCTGCTCTTGTCCATTCAAGCTGCAAGAACCTCAAACCTATTGGACAATTGTAGGGCTGAGGTTCCTCCACTTCTACGTTCTTGATCCCCATACATGAAAACATGTTGGTTTGATTAAGAGTATGCAGTCAATGGGCCAGCTCAGATGGGGAAACAATGTTTCAGCCAACATCCAAACGACACAGTATTTACGGTGCAAGGGTCACAGGTCACCTCCAGTAGCATGGCAGGGCTGTTTCATGGCAGATATTTGATTTTAGTGCCATTTATTGCCCTTTTATTGGGCAGAGGACGGGAAGCACCGACTTCTGGCCTCGAACCTGTTCTGTCTTTGAATGGGAGTCTGCACCCAATTGTGACTCTCAAACTGCACAAGGAACCCTCCCTTGCTTGAAAACATGAAAATCCCGGGCAAAGTCAGTCATGATGTGGGTGTGCGCTTTGAAAGATGCAAAAAGTCCAGCCTTGCATCTTGCGAACCTGAGAGGAAAATCCGGTTTATGAAGTGAGAACTGACTAGATAACAAGACACATGTGCATGGCAGGCTGTAAAGATTATGAATCAGTCAGCAACACATATCAGGAAAATATACAAGTTCGGTTTATTCAAATTGATGTAAAATAAAAAGAAAGGCCCAGATTTTGTGGTGGCGATGACAGCAAAACTTTTAGTACTCTCTGTCATTATTCCACCGAAACTGACAGCAATTTCAGGAATTTGCATGTGTGCAGAATAACATGAAAATTCAGAAGTTACCATCATTGAGTCTATGCTTCTTCAGAGGATGTGCTGTTGATACTCCCAACCCCCCACCCCTCAACAAAATTCACCCTCTCAGAGCTTAGTGAGTTGACAAAAAAACTTCCTTTCTTACACTTAATCGCACTATAATCCCCTTGAAAAAGTTACTCTTATTGAATGAGGTATAACTGCATTTTTAACAGTGTTCTTAATTCAGAATAACTGTTAAATTCACATACTGGCCCTGAGAAGCTAATTTTATAGATGTGGAATATCAAACTTCTGCATTATGATAAAAACATTTTAAAATATTTTTTAAAGTTTGGTTATAATATTTTTCTATCTAAAAATGTCATTTAAAATTAAGCGATTCAATGCTTTTGACTTCCTGGTTTGATCAAATACTTCAATGTGATTGGCTGTTTAACCAACTTGCCGACATCACTGCTTCTGCACTCCTGGGGTCCCTCTTGGCCTGGCGTCAGGTTTAAACTGCCAATGGGAAAGGACAGATCCATGCCATGGAGATTTCTAGATCAAGGTCAAAGGCCAGTGCTATTGCCTCTGCTAACTGTAAAATTCAACCCATAGTGTTTGAACAAAATAATTAATATAATTCTGTTTACTTATATTGGGTTTTAATAACAGAATACTTTAAAGTAAATTTAACTGCGACTGATGGTAGAAAACAAAAATCTTTTACCAGTTTTCACTGGGTGCTGTTCCTACAGGGTGATCAGTAGTCAGGGGCCATGTCAACATAACAGATACAAATCTCCGTGTTAAACAATACAAGTCCATTAACAGGCAGCCTGCTAACAAGGGCGTTTGTTTCAAGGAATTATTTGATGGGCACCAGTTCACTCCATTGGAGCACCAACTGAGTTCCTTTTGTTACAATGGAAAGAAAATCAGTCCTGATGTTTGGGAACAGTTTTGAGTCGGGCACTGCAATACATTCAAAGACTAATGAAGGTAAGTGCTGGTGTTAAGCAGGACCAGTACAAACAACACTCTCTAACACTTCTTCTATATTTTTTACATAACTTGCTGTGTAATATGGCCGACAGTTAAAAATGGCAGGCATGACCCAATTCCCGGTGCTCCCAATTTTTATTTGCACAAGATAAGAATGCAGGTAGTGAGCCCACACCCTGCACTCCTGACCTGGCCATTGCGGGGCTAGGCATCTCCTAGCCCCTTACAATGTTCATGGAGTCTGGCCATCTTCTCCATGACTCATGGTACCTAGCCCCTCAGAGGAGTCGGGAATCATAGTCTGGATTCGAGCACCTTATTATAGATAAGTTCAAATCACCTTACCTATGCACCTTCATGCCCCCCATTTCAACTCAGTGCCAGTTCATACCCCCCACTCACCCCAATGCCCCTTATACTCTCCATGTCAACTCAATGCCACTCATGACCCCAGCCATTCCCCATGGCCCTTCATATCACCCATGACAACTCAATGTCAACTCATGCCGCTTCCATTCACCCAGTATGCACTATGTACATAACCAATGAGCTGTATAATAACAATGATAAGTGTGGAACTGCTGAGAGAAAAAATAACACTCATTCACAAATGTTCTTTTGAAAAAAAATGGAGTTCCTACAAAAGTGTCAATCAGACAGACCAATAAATTATCAATAACAGAGGCTTCAAACACCTCACACCTCTTAATCTTGTCCAAATAAACACTGAGACATTGACAAAAGAGATCACAGAATGAACGACTTATTATAACCACTTAAAGATGTAAACCAATCAAAGTCAACAATTAACTTCAGTTGGGAAAACAGAACAACCTCATTCTTTAAAGTTTCCTTTCCCTCTCACCCCACTATTCTTCAAGATGTATGGCCGTGAAAGAGTGGCATGGTAAAACTTTATTTGGCAGCTTTCAGTTCTATGAATGATATGTGGAACAGGAAAGACCTGAAAATGTGCGATGGTGAATTTAATATATATCAGAAATGAATACAAATGACAATTTTATTCTCTCTTCTGGTTTCCATCCTTCACATATAAGAACAGTTCATCTCATCATATAGCTAGCTGGTTCTTCTCGGGTTCAAGAACTGAGCACCTGGGCAATTGCAGGCATGGACACAAACTAAACCACAATATAGATAGTGTTAAATACTAACTCACTGTTCTTCCACCCCATCAATACAAAATATTTTTCATAAGGTTTTGTTTCATGTTTCTCTCTTTGTTCTATTATCCTCCTCCTACCAACTATCCACAGTTGTAGAAGTTGCTAGTTGATTTGGGCTCCAGCCTTTCCTAATTCTTCTTTGTTATTGCCCATTGGGTAGTATGTAACAGTGATCTAATGTGAGAGACTTGCTGTCTGATTTTTCGTTGCTACCCAGGTAACAGGATTCAACATGGGAAAATCTGAAGCCTAACTTCATATTTCACAATGCTGCATAGTGAGGCTCAGCCAATACAATCCTTATGATGGAATTTGCTTAATACAAAAGAATGAATGTAGGAAACATTTTATGTGATGGGATCCCTGCATGTTACCATATTTTCTAAGAAGATGGACGTTATTAGAATGGGCACCAAAGTAAAGAACAAATTCAGTCATGATATAGCCACTTACTTTCATTCTATAGTATAAACACACATTGTGATGAAGAATCAGACAAAATGACATTTGCCTTGTGCATGAAAAATGAATCTTAAAGGATACAGAGTAGTATTATAGTAAATATTTACTTGGTCCTTCAATCTCTTATGGTCACAGCTAGCACCATGTCAGAGAAGTTCTACAAATTTCCTCCAACAATATTTTTCGTTGTTTTTTTCTAATAACTGATTTTGTTTTAAATGGTGATGCCCTGAGAACATCACTCCTGGTTTTAATGAAGAACGTGCAGGTTTGGGGCTGTGACTCTATTTATACCTGCACTGCATTCACATTCAGCGTCTTTGGCAGCTAGTATCAGCACCACCAGAAGGAAATTGTGACTTTAATCATTTTGTTGACACTGATGCCTAAACTCTGGCTTCCTTTACATGTAAAACGATGTATCATTATGTTAATTGCACTTGCCGGTTGAAACTGCTACAGCAGCTAGCGCCTCTCTTCCCTGTTACTTTATCATTGCCTCAGGGCTGTTAACACAACCTGGAGGAGAAACCTTTTAGTGCTTTTCTTAATATTAGATGGCATGACAACAGGATGCAGCTGGAGACAATCTTAATGAAGACAGGTGTGTAACAAATTTGAGAGTGGTGCCTGCTGTGAAGTGAAGAAGTGGATAAGAAAGATTTGTCTTTGCCCTTTTTACCTGAGCTTAATTGCAGAAACTATGCTTTATATATGGATCAATCTCAGATTTCATATCACTAAACGCATGTTCCAATAAGTACGGTTCACCAATTATACAGGGAAACGAGTAGGCCATTCAGCCGGACATGTTCTGCTGTTCAGTGAGATCACAGCTGATCAGCTGATCTGTGTTCATAACTCCTTCTACCCGCCTTGATTTTGGTATTCTTGCTTGACAAAAATCTATGAATTTCAGTTTTAGAGTTTTCAATTGCCCTAACCTCAACAGTTTTTTGGGGAAGAGAGTTTTATATTTCTACCACTGTTTGTGTGAAGAAGTGCTTCCTGACATCATCAATGAACTGCCTAACTCTAATTTTAAGGTTATGACACCTTGTTCTGGATTCCCTCACTAGAGGCAATAGTTTCTCTCTCTATCCTATCAAATCATTTAATCATCTTAAACAATTTAATCAATCACCCTTAATCTTCCATACTCAAGAGAGTACAAGACCAATTTAAGCAACCTGTCCTCATAATTTAACCCTTTTAGTCCCAGCATCATTCTGGTGAACCTGTGCTGCACACCCTCCAAGGCCAATATATCTTTCCAGAGCTGAAGTGCTTAGAAATAAAACAATATCCTGAGCAGAGCTTTATATAACTCCGTATGTCTCCAGTTGATGTGATCCATCAAGTGTATTAACGTAGAGAGTGGTGTGTGGTGGTTAGTCTGCTTGTCACCCCTTGCTTTTAGCCCTCGCTGCTGAATAGCAGTATAACTATTGTGATAAGAGAGCCGAGTGCGTAAACATCTCCTGCCTGTTCAGAGTCTCTTCATCCAAAAATCCTATGTATTGCCTTCCCATGGCGCTGTATGTAAACTGCGTACCTCGCGGACACAGGCTAAGCTAAAGGGGACTCAGAGGAGGCCTGGCCTCCACAATGCATGGGCATGGAGTGGGCTTTGCAGTAAAAAACATTCTACTCATGATGATGAACCCCCAACAGAAGGCTCAGAGAGACTTCTTACTCTTCATTTGTTAACAAGCTCAGGCCCAGTTAACCTCATGAGCATCTAAGCCCATGGTACCATCTCTACCCCAGATGCCAAGGATCAATTCGATGAGGCACTTGATGCTGCCATCAGCAAATTCCCAGCACTGAGGGACTGCACCTTTTAGGGATCTTCGATGCAAGGATGGGTATTGACTATGCAGCATGGCCAAGGTGCAAGAGGGCCCCAGGAAATTGGCAAGACAAACGGAAATGGACAGATGTTGCTGGAGTTATTCTGTTACCATGGACTCTGTAGGACGAACAGCTACTTCAAAACCTAGCCATGCCACAAGGTGTCCTGGAGAAATCTGAGATCATGCCAATAGCACCAGCTAGATCACATCATCACCAGACATGCCACCCTCAACAGTGCCCTCATCACTTGTAGCTATCATAGCACTGACTGTGACAATGACCATTCCCTGGTGTGTAGCAAGGTCAAGCTTCAGTCAAACAAGTTATACCACTCCAAGAAGAAAGGTCCTCCTCAGATCAACATTTGCCACACCACTAACCCGGAAAGGACCCAGGAGTTCCTCAACATCCTCAATTAGGCTCTTTCAGACAACAGTGCCCAAGGCCAGAGTGTGATGTCAAAGTGGGAGCATATGCACAACATTATCTATAACTCTACACTCACTGCGTACAAATGAAGAGATCAGAGAAATGCTGACTGGTGTGAGGCTTATTAGGCTGAAATGGAGCCAGTTAATGCAACCAAGAGGAGAGCCCTCATGAACTACCAGCAAGTCCCCAACAAACAAAATCGAGATGTTCTCAGAACTGCCAGAATCAAGTCTCAGCAGACTGCTCGGCCCTGCACCAATCAATACTGGTTCAAACTCTGCAATAACATCCTGCTGCTAAATCCGGGGATGCTAGATGGATGTATGAAGGCATCAAGAAAGTAACAGATCCAGCAGCAACCAAATCAGCCCCCTGGAAGACAAAGACACGATGATCATCACAAAATCGAGCAAGTAGATGGAAAGGTGGGCAGAGCACTATCTTGAACTCTATGCAATGAAGAACGTTGTCACTGAAAAAGCTCTCAGTGCTTTCCTGTCATGGAGAAACTGGACAGCGAGCCCACCATATGGAGCTCAGCAAGGCTATCGACCGTCTTGCCAGTGATAAAACCCCTGGAAACAATGTTATTCCTCCTGAAATCATCAAAAGTGGAAAACCAGCGTTGCTGCAACAACTCCGTGAACTTTTGTGTCTCTGCTGGAAGGAAAGATTTGTGCCTCTGGACACTCATGATGCAAATCAAGTCACCTTGTACAAAAACAAATGGGATCACAGCGGCAGCGGCTGCGTCTGCAACAATTACTGAGGCATCTCCTTGTGAAGTATTGTGGGGAAGCTCTCTGATTGCATTGCTCTGGCCAGATTGTAGACCCTGGAGTCACGCATCTATTCTGAATCTCATTGTGGCTTCAAAGCTGGCAGATCAAGAGTCGACAGGATTTTCTCACTTTGGCAGTTACAGTTACGAACAGCGCAGGCCACTCTACATTGCCTTCGTAACCGTCACCAAGGCCCTCGATCTAGTCAGTAGAGATGGACTCTTTAAACTGCTGTGGAAGATAGACTGTCCTGCTGGTCTCCTGAGCATCATTTCTTCTTTCCACAAGAACATACATGGTTTCATAAGTTACAGTAGAGCAACATCAGACACTTTCAAAATCAGCAGCGGGGTAAAGCAGGGCTGCATCCTGGTGCTAACTCTCTTTGGCATATTTTTCTCTATACTGCTATTGTATACTTCCAGTGATTCAAATGAGGGTGTCTACCTGCATGCCAGAGCTGATGCTAAGCTGTTCAACTTTGTTGCGCACCAAGAGCAAAGTGCGTAATGCCTTAATCCATGAGTTGCTGTTTGCTGATGATGCTGTGCGGGCATCCCACATTGAGGTTCACTTGCAACAGTTTGTAGATTGGTTTTCCTGCAAGGAGTTTGGATTGACAATCAGAGTCAGGAAGACCAAAGTTATGGGCCAGGATGTAGAGACTCCACCCTCCAACAACATCGACAACCTCACTGTGGAGGTCGTTGTCACCTTCACATACATTGAATCAACAATCAACAGCAACCTGTCCCTTAATGCTGAAATCAGCACCAGGATTGTCGAGGCTACAGCTGTCATGTTAAAATTGGGAAATCGAGTGTGGACTAACACCAAACTAACCGAAAACACAAAGTTCCGTGTGTACCAGGACTGTGTTCTCAGCACCCTCCTTTACAGTAGCAAAGCATGGAAAACTTATGCAACTCAAGAGAAGATGAAGGCTGAACAGCTTCCACCTCCGCTGTCTCAGATGAATATTGGGCAGCTCCTGGCAGGATGGAGTATCAAGTATGGAAGTACATCAGCGTGCTGGGATCCCCAGCATGTCTGCCCTCTTGAGTCAGTGACAACTCTGTTTCTGGGACATGTGACCTGAATGGATGACAGCTGCATCCCCAAAGGCATGCTCCTATCAGCTATCAGCATGAGACCAACAGGTCATCCATGTCAGCAACATGAGCATGTCTGCAAGCAAGACCCTAGGCTGATCAGGCTCGGAGTCAATGCATGGGAAGTCCTCACTGCTGACCAGAGTTCCAGGAAACAAGCAATCAGGAAGAACATGGAAAAAACAGAGGACAAAAGAGATGACCAGATGGCAGAAAAGGGAGCCCGCCAGAAGGAAAAAACATTAGTTGACCTTGGGCCAGCGCTATTCATCTGTGCCAGCTCTGTGCAACTCCTAAATTGGCCTCTACAGCTACAACAGATGATGTTCAATCCAGAAGTGATGTACACCATGGCATAGTCTATCATCTCCCATGACGAACAGTTGCCATTGTAGCATAACTGTAATGTAAATTTTGCCCAATTGTATTCCAGCCCCTCCAAGAGAAAGGTTAATGTTCCACAAGCCTTTAAAAAAATTTTTTGTACCTGTCCATTTTTTGTGATTTCTGTATATGTTCCCCTAAATCTCTCTGGTCTTCTACAGTTTCTTGTTTCTCAATAGGTTAGACCATGATGTCCAGTGCTGCATATGCCAGTGAAAGGTTGCCAATGAAAATAAGGATTTATATTAAAAAAATGCAGGTTCCTTGTGAGGCAGGAGGAAGAGAAATGAGTTTCCAGAACCTTCCTTGCTACAGACTTCCCTTCCTCCATCTCTATCCCATTCACTAACTTACAAGATTTTTAATTAATTTGATTTAGATTTCCTTGGTGAATGATAAGGAGAAAGGGATCTGTAAATTTGCTGTATAACATAATAATTGTGTGACAAAGTATATTGGGGCCTATTTTAAACCTGTCTGGCTGCTGGGAATGGGTGAGTGGGTGGGTGTTAAAGCTGGGCCCTTCCTGCTGCATTACCAATGCATTTAAATCTGTCCCCATTTCAATTCCTGATTTTTGGCAATGCTGGGACAGACTGTAGTCTTCTAAATATTTAAATATAGGGGTCAGATGATATAATTTGTGGTGTGATTTTAACAGTTGTGACGTCTAATGCAGAATTATGCCCAAGAAAAATAGCCAAAATGAAGTAATAATTTATCATTTATTTTAGGCTACGTTGTGGGCCAGGAGGAGCAGAAATGTATTTCTAGGTCTCACCACGAAACTTTGGGCCTTCCTTGCTTCAGGCTTCCCTCCCTTAATTCGGGCTTTTAATTAATCAATTTATATTTAGTTCTGAAATGCTTTATCAATGTACTCCCTTTTTATTTGTTTTCCATTATTCCTAGGTCACCTGCTTAAACACACCATTCCCTGGTTTAGATAACTGTGTTTACAAACCTATACAGAACACACAGGACACTTAATTACTTGTCTGACAGGTTGTGCCTTCTTACAGGAAAGAATTTGACTGAAGTTGTGAACATGTTGGAAAATTTTGGGTCGGAGCCCACTGTGGTTAACCACTCAATCAAGGAGTATCATGTTTAAATAGGAAAACGTTGGAAAGAACTAAAATTAGCTTTGGCATTTGTTCTTTTGTTTTCCTGCTATAACATGTTTGAATGCTGAATTCATTATAAATAATGTTGAACTAGCTTGGAACTAGGTTAACGAGTATGAGTGTAGGATTGGATTTAATTAATATTTAAAATTATATAATCATAGAAATATTCTGCCTAAATCATTGTATCTTTTGATCTGATATTTATTCAGATCTGCCAAACTGCTTGGCTTGGTAACTCCTTAAATCCAAGTTTTAGATTCCAATTGTTATCAGTTAAGATCGGTGTATGCTGGTTTAAGAAGATCAATTAGTTTGAACTGATCTTTATTGATCAGAATTGGAATTTGAGTAGTACATTCCTGATTTATACAAAATATTCAAACAAGAGTCAACTGAAATGGAAAAAAGACATGAAAAGATGTTGAAGTTAATCATTCTTTTCAACTACTTGAGTTATGAGTAGGATCTTAAGGAAGATAACTTTTTAATATCTATACTTTCTGATTTGGTTTAGTTCTATCCCATGGATATTGTAGGGTGAAAACATTACTTTTAAGCTCAAGGGATTAATGTCTGCTTTGATATTATTCATATGTATAATGGCATATACTACTTCATTAAAGAAAAGCCAAGACAATATAAAAATCATTTCTATGCAGTACCTACAAAGTTTCCCCACAAAAGGTTGCAGTTAGTATCTTGTGGCTCTCATTTCCTATTTTTGTTCTCATGAGGACTTCAGTGCCACATGTTTGAAGCCCTCATCAGACAGTGGCCATTTCAGGATTTTCCTGGAGGTTCTTGTTGGCAGAAATCCATATGCAAATTGCACTAGTGTAAAGTTGCAGCCTGCACTCTCCACAATAAAAGGGACACTCACAGGCAATGAATAGCATCATGAAGCTATAATCAGTGTTTCCTGATTGCAAACTGGCCTTCTTACAAAACAGCATCCTTTTTATCTTTTATATTGAGGCAATCCAGACAGGCTTGGTACAAACAACATCAGAGGAGAAGTACAAGGGAAGATTTTTAATGGGGATATCCTCCAGAACATGTTTTCCAAACATGCCCTCACAACACTGAAGGGGTAGGGGCAATCTCATTTATACAGCTGATAGTATTGGGAAATGAAGTGAGAATTTTCTGAAGATGGACAAATGGCCCTGTATTAAATTGAACAGGATCATAGGTCTGGGTTTTCGTTTCTGGGTCTGGGCCCCGATGTCAGGAGCACTTCTGGGTCCTGACCCCGCGGCTAATTATTGGCAGATGGTATATTTGGTATCCAATTAGGGGCACAGCAGGCACAGATTAAGCAGGAGAGGAACATGATGAGCTCAATTTAAAGGAGAATTGGCAGTCGTTATTGTGGTTGCCAATTTCATTTGCAATGGAGGAAAGAGGAGATCAGCTTCCCAGCAGCAGGAAAGGCACCCATGCAAGAGCAGCCCCACTGATTCACTGATGATCCTTTCATAGGCAATGGCATCATGCTGGCACATTCTATTTTTGGAAAGTGCCAGGAGAAAGCCAGCCAGATGAAGAAGCAGATACGGTTGGAGGTGGCTCTGGAAGTGAGTCGGCACAGTATTATAAGGAGGATGGTGGGTACATGTTCGGAAGCACTTCAATGACCTTCTGAGGATTGGCTGGGTGAGTGCAATGGTACACCGAGATCACAGGCTCCCCAGGTCAAAAGTCACAAGCAGATTCACGAGCTGAGTAGCCTTAGGTCGCAGAGTCTCCATGAGCATTGAAAACATGCTTGCTCAGGAGCATTACAGAACCGGGGAAAAGCTCACAACACTAGCAATAGTGGAGGAGGCAGCAGTGAAGACAGTAACATCAAATGTGTTAATCTAGCTCCAAGTAGTGAAGGAGATAACTATGTCCTAATTCTCGCCTTTTTGATCTTGCAGGAGTGCACAACGCAAGGGTCAGGTGCCCCATCTTGAGATTCTGGCGTCCATGGAGGTGATGATGTTTGACCTGGCCAGGGTGGAAGCACATGAGGGAGTGGGCAATGGCAGGAGTGGGGCCTGTGCAAGATAGGGTGAAATTATCTGAACATCTCCAGGTGATGGGGATGGAGCTCCCTCCTCCACGGTTTCTGTCATACCAAAGCAGTGGCTCTAATTGCTGTTTCAACCCTGCAGAAGCAGATAATGGCATAGGTGATATAACATAACCACGCTGTTATGTTTCCCATAAGCCCAGTGATAAAGGGGGAGCCAATACAGTCCAGTGTTGACAGCACAGCATCATCTGCAGATTGGAAAGAAGCGAGTGATCCTGTTAATAGTTTAAATTGAGGTTAAGTGTGCGATATACGGGGCAGAAGTTTTAGGTCAGTGCGCAGGTGCGCACCCGACCCGACTGGATATGAAATCATGCACGATGATGTCAGGCAAACATACCAATGTCATCCTGCGCTCGCACGATATTTCAGCCGACGGGAGCATGTGAGTGTCGGAAGCGTGCCTGCTGACAATTAAGAAGTCAGTTAAAGTCATTAAGATTCCAACTGACCCCGATTTTTCGTGGTCTATCCAACCTTATGGTCGGTGGACGGGCAAATCTGCCAGGCGGACTTTGCATTTTTGATGAAACCTCATCCAAGGGCAGGATGAGGTTTCCGTTATTAAAGAAAAAAATTAAAATGCACGGACAGAATTTTCATCGTTTATATGTTCAGGTGACTGATGCATGGACATTTTTTCTGGATTTTAAAATCTTTTTTAATTATTTGGAAGGGGGCTTCTTGCTCTCTGCCTTCAGGGAGCTTTCATTCAGTGCTTGCCTGTGCCCACACTTACGTCAGCGCTTGCCCTCCTCCCACCCCCACCCCAGCAGTGCTGAGCATTTCAGCACGTGCTTTATGCTGGCTAACCGTTAATTGGCCAGCCAGCTTGAAGTCGTGGTCGGGGGCCAATGGCTTGTGGCGGTCCGTTCCCCAGCCGCTCCCGAGCCTGCCGATCATGCCCGCACGCCAGCCTAAAAATCCTGCCGCAGATGGGGGGGCACACATTGTGCACATATAATTAATAAGTCTCCATTGAAGTTTTTATTTTAAGTTACAATTAAATTATAGTACCCCTTTAAAAGGGTTTGATCATTAGTTTACTTGTTAATTTGTCTATGGGTGTCTCAAAAGTGTATAAAGAGACACTTCGTGCCCGGTTATCCTTGGAGTGGGCGCCACGGTGTCCATTGGTATACTTGATGCTTTCCATTACTGGTGGGCACCAGGGAGGGCTGGAGTGCATCATCACCCCCAGTAACTTAATTCTAATTTGATAACTTACCTTTCATGACTTTTGTTTTTGTTACAATAATCTGAATGTGCCTCTTTAGAGGTTGATTTGTCTATTTGCTTATGTGTTTAATTAATTTATCAAAATAATATAAAGTCACTTTACATTGGTGATAGGTTGTAGAATTAAGAACTATACACTTGTAATGTCTCACTTTGTAATAAGTTTAAGACTGAATAAGATTGATTTCAGGTCTCCATCTTTACCAATTGGCTATAAGAAGTTTAGCAGATCCTGCAATGTCACATCAGTCAAGCACGCCCTCCACCAGCATGGACACATGCACCTTGGTGGGCCTCATGAGATCTTAGAATGGGTGGCACAGGGGAACCACCAGTTCATGTGTGAACAAGAAGTGGTGAAGGAGATGGAGGCAGCTGTGGGCATTTTCCATTGGAGGACGGAAGTCAGGCACAGCTATGCTCAGCTTGAGGAACATGCAAAGCTTCAGGAATCACATGCAAGGTGGGTAATTCTGGACCAGCAGCATGAAATGTGTGCTCACATGTTGGAGTTCCCTGAAGTGATGCAAAGTCATGGACAGAGCCATGTATCAGGCTTTTGAATGCATGAGCTCCCCCATTGAGAGAGTGACCAACCTCACGGAGAGCCATATGTGGCATTGCTCTGAGTGGATATAGGAGCAACTTGCTGACACGTACAGAATGGCTGACACATTCTGCAGCATTGACTAGTCAGTGACATTAATGGTGCAAAGTTGTATAGAGTGGATGACTGTTATGCCCCAGCTGATGATTCACTCTGATGATCAAGTGCTCCATGAATGGACTAAGGATCTCAGAGATGATATTGAGTTGGCCACCCGTCATGGGCCGCCATCATCATCATCCACCATCTTGGCCCCTCTGACTGAGGAACCATCTTCACATCTGTGAAAGAGGCTGCCCCTGCAGCGATACTTTGGAGATACCTGTTGTATTTCTATAATGATATAAAGGCACCAATCATTCATAATGGATTGGGTAAACATGTTATGAGTTCATTTATTAAGACTAGGCACATGAGAACAGATATACATGGGCATAAACTTGAAGAAAGCAGAGCTGTGTGCGTTCTGCTCACAGGCAAAAGTGAAACTGAGACTGGATCACATGGCACATTTTGCTTCTAGTGGTGGCATGCTGCTTTCCCTTAAAGGCATATTACAACAATTTCCAGTGGCACAGACATCTCAGCCACAAGCAGGCAAAGTGAACAGCCTGCCTTCACATCAGTCGCTGCAGAGCACCACATGGAAGGGGCCACGAACCCAGGGTTCCTCATCAGTAATTTCACTTTGTGATTCACTTGGGTGGCATACATTATGTTTGTGTTAAGTAACATGGACTCAATACAATGGAAATTGGTTGAACCCAAACTCATGTGTTTTCAATCCCTACCTTGACATCAAGCCAAAAGAAGGAAGAAGTCGGGGAGTGATGCAATGGTGTGTGCTTGGGCTAATGTGTGGCTGGTGGAGACTTGTGCCTCATTCAATGTGGGGAACAATGGAAGTATTCTGTGTTGTGTGCATGTTGGATGCATTACCTTATTCAGATGAAGGTGAGTCTCAGAGCCAAGGGCATTCCAGAATGAAGCCCTCTGAGGAGAAACATGCTTGAATTAGAACTGCCCAAGTTTCCCTTCCATCCTGACACCTTGACTGGATGTGATCCAGATGTATGGAATGCCTTGCAATGCCTGGGCATGGTCCTTCACTGTCTCTTCCTCTTTCTCCTCTCTTTCTGAAGAAATGTGCTGCTCCTCTGCTTCTCTCTCTTCAAGAACCACACATCTCCAGAGTGCCATGTTATGGACAACACAGCAGACAATCACAATTTGAGAGACCCAGAGAGAGGACACTGGGGATCACCATTTGACCAGTCAAGGCACCAGAATCACATCTTTAGAAGTCCAATGGCTTGCTCAATGTAGCACCTCTCAGTCTCTGTTGCAGGGTCTAGCGTTGGTATCAGCAGTCAACTCTTCAGGGAATGTCCTGATATGCCCCCCTGATCCCAGTATGCACACTACCCTCACAATTACCACAGCACTTACTGACCAAACTCTCAGGGAACACTAATCACGCAATGGCTGCTGTGTAACAATGCATGAGATGATCCCTGAGCCTTCTCTGTCTTATACAGTGTTCTGAATGACACCCATGTGCATGACTGACTCCCACTGTGATGCCACCCCCTCTTCATGGATGGGCTTGGGGACCTCAGTGTTTTCCATGCCTCCTCTCAAAAAATTGCAAATTGCCCTTCAATGAGCTGACATGTAGCTGGTTTGCATGCCAAATTACCAACATACCATTTTTGGGTAGCTTCCCACTTCCCCACGCTTTTCCAAAAATTGTAACACTTTGGGATTGCTTCAGGAATTTGTTATACCAACTGGCAATGCGATTTGCTGAGCACAATCGCCTGCATTACTATGTTGGCTGTGCTATGAAAATTCAGCCCATAGCATTATGTCATTTGTAGCTGTTTTTCATCTATAATACTGTGCATGGATAGAAGCCATACAGAGCTCCACAAAAGTGTAGAAATTAGGATAAAACTTTCATTTATACAAACCCTTCATGACGTCAGATGCCCCAATGCACTTTGCAGCTTTTAATTACTTTAATCAGCAATGTCTTGCAGTCAAAGTTGGAATCCAATTTGTATACACCAAAGACTTGCAAATAGCAATAGGTGGATTAGAATTAATCTGTTTTTATGATGCTGGTTGAGGATTGCGGTTTGGCCAGGACAAATTAAGCACTCCCTGGCCTTCTTCAAAAATGTGTCATAGGATATTATACATCGATCTGAACAGACAGGTAGAAACTGATTTTAAAGTGTCAACTAAAGCTTAACACCTTTATCAGTGTAGCATTCCCTCAGTACTGCAACAGATTGTCAGTTTAGATTATGCTCAAGACCAGGAAGAAGGGGGTTTAAATTCACAACCTCCTGGCCCAAAAACAAATCTTAGGCTATGAAATGATTCTATTTTAATATGAATGCTTTGTTTGTTCAAATGAAATTCCATTTTTACTCTTTTAACATTGGCCTATCTCTTATCCTGCTTGGATGATAAATTGTTGGAATGGGTTGCTTACTTGTTGTAGAATTTGTTAGACTTTCATTTCTATTGGAATCAAAATGGGCTGATTTTTTTTTTTGCTCCATCATCTCTGCATAGGCAGTGAAGGTGAGAGTTACCCCTTTGGACCTTAATAGTAGACAAAGGAATTTCATATGAATGTGTTAAGTATTTGCGCAATAAGATTTAATTACATTTGAAGCAGTTCAGAGAAGATTCACTCAACTCATTCCTGGGATGAAGGCTTATTTTATGAAGAAAGTTTGAACAGGTTGAGCCTATATTCATTGGAATTTAGAAGAATGAGAGGTGATCTTATTAAAACAATGAAGACCCTGAGGAGACTTGATAGAATGGATGCCAGGAGGATGTTTCCGCTAGTGGGGGAGAATAGAACTAGTGGGCACAGCTTAAGAATAAAGGGTTTTTCCCTTTTAAGATGGAGATGAGGATTTTTTTCTTTCAGAGAATCATTAGTACGTGGAATCTCCTTCCCCAGAAAGTAGTGGAGGCTGGGTCACAGAATTAATTGAAGACAGCATTAGATAGATTTTTGATTGACAAGGGAGTCAAGGATTATTGGGGGGCAGACAGGAGAGTGGAGTTGCGCCCACAACCAGATAAGCCATGATCTTATTGAATGGCAGAGCAGGCTTGAAGGGCCAAGAGACCTACTCCTGTTCCTATGTTCCTAATATTCAAGCAGTATATCCCCAAGGTCTATGCTGTTGAAGTCCACATAGCGCAATGATAGCATTTTGAGGATTTTTCAATCAAATGCACCCAAAATCAATTTGGAAACAAATCTATTATCACATGGTAGTGTGGTACACTGAAAAAATAAAATGGGATGCAGGGTTTGGTAAAATGTTGGGTTGCAGCCACAGTTGCCTGTATGATAGGTTTTCAGCCTCTTTAGGGAAAGCGCCCAACATGTCCCTATGGGGAGGGAGAGAGAAATCAGAGGCAATAACTCTAAGTAACCTATCCCCCCTTGCGGGCAGCTGATACATGGCATCAGGAGAGGCCTGGCAGTAGATTTATATTTCAGGTATTTATATTTCAGGCATTACTGTAAAAGCAAATGTTGTGGATGTTGTTTGTTCAGAAGATGAACTTCAGCAGTTATTAAAAACAATTATTTTTAAAGGAGGTGTCACCAGTCTGGTGAAATGTCATAAATGACATTATGACATTATTCCATCATGTGTTCTTTTTGGAATAGACTATTATTGATTTTATCATAAGTATCACCATATAAAATAGAGGAAGAAGATAAATAATTGTACCTCACCCTTATACCGTTATACAAAGAGATGTCTTTTTTACATTACAGATAATTAGTCAACTTCATTCTCATGAAGCTGCCCTCAATAAATATTTGGTACTGTGGTCTGAAAGACAGCTCACACCCCTCTCAATCATTAACAGGTGAACATTATGCTCCGTCTCACTTCTGAATCTTATAAAATTTTCTCTTGGCTTTGGTGTGATCAATTAATACTCCTTTGCACGTCTGAACTTCAAAGCTTACGGGTTATTTTTTTCCCAGGTTGGAGCTATACTGTACTCTTTACAAATGCAAATTCATAGTAGAGAACCTTCTGCAAGGGGTCTCATACCCCAGTGCTTTGATAAACTTGGTAACTTTCTTGGATATAATGACACTTTTGTATCAATGTGCATTAAAATCTGTTTTGCAAAAAATGGAAGTTGCAACATAAATGCAGCCTAAGACCAATGAGAACCTGAAGGTGGTACTCTAGTCCTCCAGGCAAATATGATAAGCCTTTCTGCTATCAGAAGTCTTGAATGGATCATCTATGAGTACAGAATAGAATGTTGACATTGGAATCAAGCCAAGTAGGCTGATCTACGAATGTCAATAAAAATGGGATCTTTGGAGCATGCTGCCTTGGGTTTTCTTTTCTGAAACTGTAGCTTCATAAAAACCATTGTAAGAAGGGAATGACAGTACAGTAAAATATATGTCCTCTAGCAAAGGGAGACTTGTATCATAACCTTGTGCTGCAGACAGGCAAAAAATAGTCCCTCTTTATAAACATTTAAATGGCAGTGTACAGACATCCACTGTGTGAACCTTTGAGAGATGTTGCATTGGCACTTGATGCAGCCAGAGATGTAGTTGGTGTTTCTCAAGCTGTCATGGCTGTAAAATCTGGGTTTGTAATCATCCACAACTATTCCACTAAATTGTTTGTTCAAAGCAGTGATAATGCTTAGCTGACATTGTTGATGACAGAGCGGCTGAGACTGTGATTCTACCATCAACAACATGCCTGGTTTAAATACATCTAATTAAAAGTGTATTATTTATTTTCAAACATAGCACCTTTATTATCCTACAAACAAATTTCTCTTACACCAAAACGTGAGTTCTATTTTATAACCAGATAGATAAAGAAAAAGAGAATGATAATTCAATTTTTCAGCAAAGATCTTGCTCAATGCCTTCTGGTTTAGAAATCAAAATGGTGGCAGCGGCATGAGTTAGCATCAAGAGGTACATTTAAATACTAAACAACAAACAGAGTCAAACTCCAAAAATGTTCCCCAGACTGCATGATTATCAAATCATACAAAATATCACTGAAGCACAGTTTTACAAATTTATGTTGTTTCCACCAATGAAACTTTAAACAGTTAATTGTGTTAGTGTGGAATGATCATAGCACTATTTCTATATGACTGATTGAGGTCACAACATCTGTGATCTGTGCAAATGAAAGTCAGTAAACTGCTACATTATAAAAGCAGTTCAAATTTGCATTCTGCTGATAGACCTAAGCTGAAATCCAAACTCAGTGGATAAAATCTTGATTTTGTGCCAAAGGGAATAAAAAAAGGCAGAGATGTAAAACAGACTGCCCAATCACCATCATCCATTTTACACTGTTGCACAGAATCAATATCTACCCAATGTGTGCCAAGTTGCTAAATTCCAAACTTTAGGTGCCCTGTTTGCTCAAAAGATTTCTTGTTTCAGGAATATTTTTGGATAAAATCTTCCAAAGCTTCCACATTCACTTTGGCAAATATCTGCAATGGCTGAACCAACAGGTTTTACTGTAGAATGACAGCTTGCCTTAACATTTGGTTAATCTGTACAGTGATCTATCATCACCATTATCAGAAACAAATACAGCAGGAGCTTCTGAACAGGAACATCCTCAAGGTGAAAATAATGTTCCCTTTGTATAAATTTCCTACTAAGCAAAGAATGTAAAAGGTGTAGTGATATATTGTTGGCAGAAAGGAATGTCTCCTTAAACAAACATCTCCACTAACAAAGCATTTATCCCTTATTTCTGATTTAAAATGCCAAAAGGGATACTGTATAATAATTAGGCTCTGGAGATGTTTCAGTTCCTTAAGTAGAGTGCAACTTCAAATGCCTTTAAGAAAAATCAGATGAGCAGTAAGGTTTTGTGCTGCATTAAATATGTAAGCAGATCCAATTTGGATTTCAGGCCCTGTAGCTTTGAAGGTTTCAGAACTACAACAACATTGTTGTCCAATATCAGAAATTTGGAAATTTTCACGTTAATAAAGATTACAAAAAACAACGCGACTGCTTTGCAATTTGATTCAATTCAACATAATTACATATAAAGCCAAATTGTTTAGCAACAGATTAGAAACGTATCCGAATGGCAGCATGCAAAACAAATCTGGTAAAAGGAATCAAAGTTCTTGACACAATTTTCTAATACAACAGTAGGTCGCATAGAAATACACAGTGGCTTTGGTTTCACTGTTCATGCAACTGGCATAACACTTTGTATTAGTACTGTCCTTGAGATAAAAATCTGAAGTAGAAAGGACCCAGTAGCTTCTATACATCATATATTCAACTTATCGTCGACTTACTGAGAGTTTTTCACTGTCTGAGTATCAAAGAATTCTCTTAGGCTTTTGGAAAAGTAAAATACTTCTTTGACACCATAAATGAAACTTCACCATTCATAAAAAAAATTGGGACAAAAAGAAATGACTGAAATTAATACTGTTAACTCAAAGTATTGTCAACCAAGATTCTAATACTTTGCATGAAAACAAACATGCGATAGATTCAAATATTGATTACTTAAATAATTAGACAAATTGTAACCTCTATCGAAAATGCATAAATAACAAAAATGACAACTAAATGTTTCCATTGTTGCTTCAACAGTTAGGCAATATTTCAGACTAATTTCTTTAGTGTCATATGGAGATTATTATATTACCTGAAAAGTGTTCAATGCAATTGATTTCCATTGCACTGTAAAATGTTTTTTCTGCTGATCACTTGGCAGGTTTGGTTACAAGAGACTTTCAAAACCACAAACTGTGCTGTGGTCTTTTGCACTTGCTGCTCCTCGAAAGCTCAGGCTGTGCTTTGAAATACTACAAAATATTGATGACAGTTCCACATCCAATGACTGCTCAGACAGATGGACTTTCTGGAGATCTTTTGAAGTAGCTATTAGCGCAAATCAAAGGTTGCATGTGTTCTTATCTTTCTCTTTGCCCTTCTAGAATATTCATAAATGAATTGAAGACTTATAATTCATGTGATAGAATAAAGCAGATGAACCATCAACTGAAGTAACTTCATTGTTTTGTTATATTTTCTATCAATATCATTTATAATTAATAAATTGCAGGATCATTCTTGGATGAATTAAGTTTTATCCCCATCTGTTAATCAATGTCCCTGGCATGCATGTTTCATTATTGACATCACCTCTTCACATTTACTCCTATAATTAAGTTATAGTTCAAAATCTAACTTTTCTTGAGTGTTTGAAATGACTATGTGGTGTTCTTAATTTCAGCTGCTGTTTCATCTCTCCCAGTAGGTGCCTATTTTATTGTTAAAGGTCACACTCATTTGTCTGTAGCAACAAAGGCAGCCTTAAAGTTGGCTGTGGATTTGACAGACAGTGGTCCCTATAAGTGATGGCCTTAAGGATAGGCCTGGCACTGGGAGACAGTCACCACAGCAAGGGAAATAACAGATAACAAATCATGCCACTATTTTTCCTCCTGGCGTGATTGACGACATCACAGCGGGTGTAACTTTTCAATGTCCTCAGATTAAAACCGCTCAAACAAATGAGTTCTGAACATACTGTCCAGGGTGTCAAAGTAAGCTGCTGTAGTCAAAAATGTTTTGGGAACACCACGATTTTGTTTTATTTTTAAAGAGAATGGCAGTGTGTTTATTACATAGAAACTTCCAGTTTTAATCTTGCTTTATCCATGTTAACTTTGATTATGATAATAAATAAAAATGATATGTAATATATCACAATAAAATCAAGGTGTCCACAAAGACATACTAAAGTATTATATATATATATGCATTTGTGTGTGTGTGTGTGTGTGTGTATGTATATAGATATATACATGTACTAATAAACTTGCCTAACTAGATGGAGCCCCACTTGACATCAAAATCAATCCACTTGCTATAATTTATACTGTTTTCCATACATACACCATGCAATGTGTACTCTAAACGACTCTGTGAGGATGCACATTTTGTGTTAAATTGTATGATGGCGGTGCTTAAGTTAACACTTGTTTTAAGTAAATGATGAATTTGCCCAGCGCTGAAACTGACACGGCAGCACTAAAACAAATACTTGATTGACTTGCAACAATATGGCATCTAGCAAAAATGATCTGTGAAAATGAATAATTTAGAAAAAATATTTGTTTAAACAGATGTGACTTACATCGTATTTACTAACTGTCAAGCAGCCAGAATATTTAATCGACAGTATTATAAAATATTTATTTCAAAAATCGTTCTATAAAAGCCACAAAACTCCATTCACTGTACAGGCAAGTAAAACAAATCATTCATCAAACAGGATTTGTTACATCTGTTTGGTGGCTTCGGTTACATAGTATGCAAACTACTACTTGAGTTTAATAAGCGAATGCCACGGAGCTCAACTACACTATGCATATAAGCCCGAAGTGTCGCTGGGGCCAATTCTGGGCTCAAAAGATACGCGACATCGGGGATTTTCTAAATGCTCAGCGGCACAGGCAAGAAATTGCAGTGCATGGTGAGTGATTTGATCAGTACGCAGATGAAACTACCCGTGGCTTTCTGATTCCTTTGTACTAAAGCGGATTTGTTACATGTCTGCCTTGTGCACAATGTATTTCTGTTATACTGATTTGTTGACCTGTGATTAAATGTTCTAATAAACTTAGCTGTTTGCTGTACAGACAGAACATCTGGAGCTGTGTTTAATTTCATGTCAGATTTAGACAGGAAACACCTGCCTAGGTGAAGTAATTAAAAAAAAGAGACATTAATCCAAGTGCTGGGGAAATGAATGTCACAGTCATCACGTTGGAAGCAATGTCAACAAATACAATAGTCGAAATTAATTTGGACGAAGTGATCTAAAATGAACAAAAAATTAATTTGTCCAAATATTATCACATCATTTCAAATTTAATGAGAGCCATTTTCAGCATGACTGCAACAATTTGATCATTCTGCAGCAAAGCGACCAGAAGTGAATTTTTCCAGAACCTCAGAAATGACATGACTTGAGATAACATTTGAAGTGTTTCGATATAACCCTTGTACATCTGTTGCAGTATTCACCTGGCTCTGTGCAATCCATTTACTGTGATAGTTTAAGAATATTTTCAGAATATTTCTGCCAATGTTCAGTTATCCGAGACAGGTTTACAAAACTACTGCTTAAGATGAGTAGGTGTTATTAATATGAAAAAAATGCCACCTTTAAGGGAATGATCTGCTGCACACAAGTCTAACAATTGTAGCTACTGCAGATTCAATCTGGTTACAATTAGGAATATCATAATAGGCAACAAAGCCCAGTGTGTAAAACACATAATTAATGGGTCATTCTTTTCTCCCTATTCAACCTATTATAAACCATGAAAACCCTGACAATTATGACCAGTCAGCTGTAAATAGTTAAGACCACAAAGGAGATTTTTACCTGGTCGTTTGAAGTTTGCTTGTTGACATTCCACCATTTATTTCACGGGGATAATATGTAATGTTGTGGGAAAACATCATTGTTATCTTCATGTGTAACATCTATTGCAAGGCAGGCACAATACAAAGGGCATCGGCATGGGAAAATATAACTACTTCAACTAAACAAAATCAAACACATTTGTACCCTGGATATTTTCTTTGCATGATGGTATGAGTTACTGCATTTAAGTGCACTGGGATACTAAATATTCTGAAGACCCTTAAAGGAGAAATATATTCCATTAAAATGTGTCATAATCCTTAAATATTATGAAGAAACATATCTATAAATGTACTGATGTTTCTCAGTCACCGCTTGTTACTATGTTTTATGCTTTAGACTTGCTGGTTATAAGCGGCTTGGGAGCAGACATTTTGTATAGAACTGCCCTTGATGTGAATTCACAAGGTTTTGTTTCAGTGACATCATGAATGGGAACAGTGGACCATGAGCTGCAATCCCCAGAAAGACTGCCACTAGAGCAATGTTTCATTATGTCAGATCAGGAGGTGTTCTACACAAAATGCTGGCTCCCAGGCTGTTTATATCCAGTAAATCTAAAGCATAAAATATAGTAATAAGGGTTGACTAAGTGAATGTACATATATCTCCCTTTGTAAAAACAGATCACAAGACAAGTTGACAAAAATACTTCCCTTTAAAGGTTTTAATCTGAAGGTACAGAATATTTTTGAAGCTTGCAAAATATCCAATTGTAGGATATATTTGCATCAGTGACAGTAAATTGTTGTTTTGATGAAGTTCTAAGACAAGAAAGAAATTGATAAATGAAAGTTCCCAAATGATTAGTGCATCTTGAAGTGGCCCAGGAGAGCCAACAGTCTGTGAACTGGACTGCTGTGTGCACTAGGGCTTCTCAAATTGGGTGAGCTTCAGTCTGAAATGTGTCACTGCCTGTGAAAAGAGTGGAAAGCTGTCTTGTGACAGTAACCCTCAAGCATGTGCCTTCTGGCTAGTCATCTAAAGAGCAACGTTGACACCATTTGCTGAGGGATTTGTGGGTGGATCTGCCACATCCTCCTTGTCCATGAATGAGGGTAGTATGGATTTGAGATAAGGACCAGAAACCAGGGCAGAAAATAAACATAGGGGCGGGGAAATAAAAAGCTAACAAGCATATTATTTAATATTTTTTTACCTTGCACTGCACACATTACAAAAGCACTAGAAAGGCAGGAGTGCTTTGGCAACAAGTTAACTGAATATTTTTAAAATGACATAATTCCAGTTTGAATATTGAAAATGGTCTCTAGAAATTCTAAACTTGTTTTGAAATGGAGCATTCATCCTATAGAATACACTTGCTGATTTTTTTAAAAAAAGTCATTAAATCTAAAATGAATAAAATCTAGTTCCCTTCACTAAATTCTATGCTGAGCTATAGCAAATATTTCTGGAAATTCAACTTGGCCAATAAAATGGCCAAGGTTATAATTAAGTTAAAACATATAAGAGTGCTTTCACCACTTTTATGTTCGGGTTAGGAATAGCTGTCAGAGAAATCAAAAGGGGTTCAATTCCTGCAATAAAAATGATGAAATACTCAAATGAAAAATGAGCTACAGTGATTATAAGCAAACCCTTTATAAAACTATTTCAATAGTTCAATCATTTGAATTGTATGAATCTTCTTAAACATTTTATCCAATGATAGGAAACAGTCATATTATAGTATAGAACTTAAATGCAGATAGGGTAAAAAGGTATGTTTATCCATGAAATTTTCCCTATGACATTGAACATATTAATATAAACACAAAAAGAATCAATAGAGTTTACGGGTTATTATTTGATTCTACAATGCCTTCTAATGTTACCCACGCTTAAATAGAAGTTTTTTTTTGTTAAATTGTTTTGGGAACACAAATGAACATTCTTGTCCCAGGAGCAGTCATTAGGTAGTGTGACGACACACAATGTTTTTCATGCAAGATTAATTTGACAGAAAACAGAAACTACTGCAGTCAGAATCAGGTGACTATTGGCCCAATATCTGATTGGCTCTTCTGAACTGCTATTTGACGATGCCCTTATGTCTATGAGATACAACTCTTTCAGCCAGTAGTAGAAAGATTGTTTTTTTTTCTGTATGAATATTAGTACCAATGCTGTATTAATGCTCTTGTGGCCTCACTTGTAATTGCCTACACAATTGGAACAAATCCAGTTTCGTCCTCACCTCCCCAATAAAATGTGTTCTGTTGCTAATCCACAGCTGATTTAGATCATTACAGTGCAATCAAGTCTTCATTTTATGCACAAAATCATATCACACAATACAAATGACATTACTCCTAAAACTGTGATACATTATCATATGTGCAGTAGTAAAGCCTGGGGTAAGATGGACTGGCATGTTAGATGAACCACTTCAATTTCCTATCAATCAAATTACAGTTTATTGTTCAGCTGAACCACCTCAGGCAACACAAATCTAGAAACTGTCATTCACGAAACATTATATTTTTCCTGTCATATTATGCCCCAGACACAATCATATAAAGAATGTCACACTGCTCCTGACTTCTAGATCCCTTAATTTAACAAAAGCTAACTCTACAACATTGTGCTCAGTATACTGAGTTATAACAGTATTAGGTTACACCAATTTTATTAAACTGCATTAAGTAAATTTGATGCTTCCTAGACAATGATTTCTTTTTGAATTTCATTCACTACAGGAAGTTGTTGGTAATAGTGTTTCGATGGATCTATCAGAACCCTGGATTACATTATTTAATGAAATAACTGAAAGCGCATTTTGTAACTTCGCATTTGCTAATCAGTTATTCTTGTGGAAGAAAAATAAATCACAGCTAGACATCTGGCCTGCTTCTGTGTGTTTATACATTTTATGTATAAACATGTGTGCATGTATAAACACAAATACACCCACAGAGGCATCTTAATGGGAAGACATGTGTCAGGTAAAATGTTCTCTTTATTTTACTGTGTGCATTAAACAAACATTGTACAATCTGGATGGATAGACTTAGTGCCTGATCACCTCCACCCTAAATGAAAGGCCTTACTAATAGGTTGCTTAAGTGGTATTTAGCATATAGACATATTTGATAAACACTTGGCCAATCGAGTTCCTCAGAAAATTTGGAATTAGAGTACATTATTGCTTGCATTAAAATAGGTCTGAAATATAGAGCCTAGAGTTGTATTTTATTCACATAAAATCATATTCATTTCAACTTCTCTATGAAATCCAGCCCTTATGCTCAAAAGTATTAAGAGTATGCATTTTTTTTACATCATTGTGATGCTTCCCCCATACCCCCAGTCTCCAATCCATTGTTGTTGTTTATCCTTCACACAGAATGGCAAGATTCTGGCTTCAGAATTCCCCACTACCACTATCATTCTGGTTATGTCATTTACCCAATGATGAGCTCTATCAAGGAGCAGGGCTTGCTCTTGCCAATTGCTGCACTACCGTCCCGACTTGAAAAGGAGTGTCCTTATAATCCAAACTGCCATTGCTCCCTCAATGAACGCAGACAAGCTTAAGTGCCAGTCAAGTCTTGCATTTATACTTGAAACCATTTGGTTGGAAGTGCAATGCTTTTCCACTGGAGCTGCTATGTCCTCAGGAGGGCTGTGTTCTGATATACATTAATAGGTACATGATTTATCACAAACCTCTTTAAATTTGACATGGCACATTTACACAGTTAAAGTAGTAAAACATGAAAATACAACACACCGCAACATGCATAAATGTTCTCCTTGAATAATTATGTAACATTTGAAAGTTAGTAAGCATGAGCTTATGGAATCTCCCTGAAGATACAGTAAATAATGCATACTGATATGTAGATATCATAGCATAGCAGTTACATTACTAGACTAAAAATCCAGAGAACATGAATTCAAAGCCCATCGTGGTATATTGAGAATTCCAAATAATCATACAGTGTAAGGGGTTGATTTGGCCCATGGTGTCTATGCTGAGTCTTTGAAGAGCTTTCCAATTAGTCCCACTCTGTTGCACTTTTCCCATAATCCTGCATTATTTTCTTTCTCAATTGTATATCTAATTTCCTTTTGAAAGTTACATTTGAATCTGCTTCTACCATCCTCTCAGGCAGTGCATTCAAAATCACAACAACTTCCTGCGTAAAAAGAAGTTTTGTCATCCCCCCTCTGGTTATTTTACCAATTATCTTAAATCTGTATCATCTGGTTATTGACCCTCCTGCCAGTGGACGTGATTTCTCCTTGTTTGCTGTATCAAAATCTTTGATTTGAATTCAGTTTTTTTTTTAAATCTGTAAAAAATATGTTGACATCAGTAAAAGTGATTGTGAAACAGCTGAATTGTAAAAATCCAAATGGCTCATCAATATGCTTTAGGGAGAGAAATCATCCATCATTACCCAGTCTGGCCTACAGTCCTAAATCAACATGGTTGATCTTTAACTGTCCTTTAAAATGACCTAGCCAGCCACTGAGTTTGCAGTGGTTCCAGAAGAAGGTCCATCAGCACCTTCTCATGGAACTAGGGATGAGCAATAAATGCCAGCCCCATCAATGACACTCACAGCCCAAGAATGATGAAAAAATGGTTGAAGTGTTCAAACAGTAGTCCAATTGCTCTAACTTAACCATTTCAATCACAAAATTAGATTACATTTAAATGTACAGGACTGTAAAAAAAAAATGTTGGACATCTGGTTAGCCCCAGAGCTCCTAAGTTCCCTTATAGGTTTCCGATATCTGTGATATTTGCATGTGCTTTCTATAATTTTGCTTACATTTGCTTGTCAGGTTTCTACTCAGTAGGAAATAGACTGATCTGGGGAGGGCCCTACACATAACATATTAACATAACTAACCTGAAGGAACAAGGTGGTCTTATTTGCATGCATATATTCATTTATAGCATTTTGCAGTTTCTGGATATGCAATTGACTAATGCAAAATTTTCAAATCCATATATAATATGGAAAGTAGCCATATACACATGTATTTTACAGTTGCCTTTATCCGCGCACTTCCTTACTAATGTAGAAAATAACAGTCAGGGTTGTTTTGTTTGAATGGTAATATACTGCAAATTGCAAGAAAGTTTATGAGCATCATTCATACTCCCAACATTGTGGCATCAAGTACATGCACAGATACATTTTTATTCATCATTTTTATAATATCTTGATTTTCTCTCTATCATTTTGAGGATGTTTGCTTAATTTTTATCTTTCAAGTTTCAATTTTCTGGTAGTACAGCTTCTTTCTGCTGCTACCACCTAAGTTTATGATGCAATTTTATGTTACACAGCAGTATGTGACAGTTCAACAAGAATGTATTGCTAGCAAAGCATTATCATGAGGTTAGCTGACACGAAGAGAATCTTGTACTGAAAAATATTATCATTATACACATATAATACTATGCTCAGACTTACAACTATTTTGAAGATCATGCAGCAAGAGTGCAATTTGCAATCATTCCATATTCTCTGTTACCAATATGCAAAGTTGATACTTTCAGTGACGTTGTACTACTTTTTAACACTGATGCAGAGAATGAATATATGCACATTAATTCTAATATGCACATTAATTCTTAATAACATGAATACTGTAAGTGAGTGCTATTTGCTGTTCTTCCCAGAATAGTCTTGATGAATATGTAATATTTTGGGATGTGCCATTTAAAGTAGAGTAACTTCCTGATAGTACTGACTGGTATTTCTGTAATGTAAAGGGGGCAGGCCACTGCCTCCAAACGGGTGGTGGTTCCTGAAGAGTTGCTTCTCTCATGGCCCTCGGACAGCAGTGAGAGGTGTCAGCAATAATAAGGAACATTGCCCCTACAGGCCAGAAATGATGTTTCCGGTTCATTTGCTTGTATAAATCTCTTATCATCGAGGAAAGCCCAAAATCAGGAATGAAAATTGTAGTTCATGCTTTTCAGAAAACTGCCCATATGTTAGCTATGTTCCACAGCACCAGGTGCTCCAGAATTTGACACAACCATTCCTACAGTTCTGTTAACATTAAGACCTAGTAACCGAAGTTCTATATCAAAAATGAGGCACCCAGTCCATCCCCAGTGTATTTTCAGTTGTACTGGCAGTTGATAGAAGGGGAGTTCAAACAGATTTACCAAAAGTTACTTAATGATTCTGTATCTAATGAAATGGTGATCCATTCTTTACAAAATGGGAATGATCCTTGTTCATGGCAAATTCACACTTTTTGAATGATTAATGTGTGTCCTCTGCATCATAAAACAATTAACACATTATTCGATTAGTATGTTCTGTGCCACCTGCTAATGTATGAAGAAAGAAATTTAAATATTAATAGTAAATTAATGTGCAAATTGCAATGAAGTATTTTAAACTCTAGTTAAGTATAAATAAATTGATTTTAATATACATTTTAGTTAAAATAAGATGCTGACATGTGCTATTTGTTTATTAAGTTAACTGCCAGGACATAAAGCACCAACTTGTGTATCTTGAGGGAAACATGCCTTTTAGGGCATTTGTAGGGAAGAACCATGGGTTCATTGTGATTAACTAATGTCAGTCCCAAAAATTACATGATGCAAGCCTATAAATAGAAAACTTGCTTACAGAATCCATCCATTTAACCCGATTGCTTGGCTCCTACAGAATTTAACATTTTCAAGCTCATTTGTTATTAATTTTAATGTCATCAAATTGTCTTTTGTGCCATTCTTGGCATGTTGGGCAAATTTTACGTCCAATGGTCGTAAATAAATCATTCTACCTTGATTTTAAATAGGAAAGTTTTGTAAAACATACTGTACATTAGAAATTATACATAAATACCTTAAGGGTGCTTCACATAATTTTCTTCACATATTGCATCAATACAAGACTAGATGCCTCTCACCCATTTACCACTCATATGCCCCAAATTCAGTCTTAGAATATTTGTGCTTTGCACCAATATTGGGAGACCACTTGCCTATAACTGACAACTGATATCAATCCAGAAGTGATCCTCAATGACAACTTTACTGTGCATGTTACTTTTGATCTATATGTATCACATGCAATCAGTAATGATGCTCTGCACACAGGATTCTGGATCGCTAACCTATACTTCAGTTTTCATGTTCTTGTGTGAAAGTGATTACGATTCCAAGTATAACTTGAGTTTTAGTTTGTATTCAGTTTAGCTGTTGGTTCTTGGCCATGTTTTACGCTGCTCTGTTAAGAGCAAGATCAAATTAAAAATGCCTGTCTGAATAGGGTTATGGTGTTCTCTGACAAGGTTTTGTGTAGCAGTTTGAATAAAATTGCTTCTTCTGGATACAAAAAGAATGGAATGGCCTCTGGATGACTTTCTCTTTGTGCAGGAAAATCACCCATGTCTGATCTTTCTGATTTATAACTCTCCACATAATTTTTATGCTGAAAAGCCACAAAGCAAACTGGAAAGAAAGGAACGTTTTTAAGTGCTCGAAATAGAGCTTTTGCTTTTGGAAAATGCAATATGTTGTATGAATATTGCAAGTGAAGAAAGAGTTAAAATGTTATTGCTCACTGTGCTCGACCTTACATAAAAGAAGTGCTTTGCATACTAACAGCATCACAGGTTTAACCACTGATTAGAACATTCTGCTTTATAGTCAAAATCCATAGCTCGTTTTTTCTGGAAATAATACCATGGTAATTATAGATCTCATCAGCTAACAATTTCTTTGGCATTGTATTATATTTCAAAGTGCTTAATAACAAAATTTACGCCTATCAATTCTTATCTGTATTTTTTAACTGCACATGAAGCATCGAAAAAGGATTGCAACATTTAAATATATACACTATCAACCTACTTACAGATCACACTCAATATATTTACTTGTTACAGGAAATAAAACAGGTTATAACTGTAGGATTACAAACAGATATTATCTATGTCAGATGATACAGCCGATGTGTACGTATCTTGTGATGGAATAGAAATACCTCCTGATAAACAAATTAAACTGCACTGCTGTTTTGATGAATTGGAAGGTTTTAAAATCTCAAAAGGCATCATAATCCAGAAGCCATATTTCAAGGTTCACTTCTTGCTTCATAAAGAGAACACCTTTGCTGTTACACTACTCGAAACCACCATAAAATTGTGGGCAGTTATAATTAGATCCGCTTTCACATTCACGAGTAATACTGTTGTTTGCCTGCCGCTTTGATTAAAGCAACCATTGTCTTCCAACAGCTAGCATTAATTCTTCCAAGATGGTTTTCTGATGAGGCGTTAGTTTATTCCAGACTGCTGTTTGTTGTCTAATTTACGCCAGGTCCCCGCTGTGTTCTGTTTAAACCACGCTCTTTGTCTTGCCTTTGAAATTTACCAAAACTTACAAGAAATCAATAGTTAATTGATTATTCACTTTTCTGCAGCTTCAAACAGCAAGCATGCATAAGATCCTGGAGCAGTCGCCCTATTTTCAAGGCAGGAGGCTGCTTGGTGGCAGCTATCTACAAGCATTTTACTGTAGGCACCCCCACGAGCTGTGCGGTGGCATGCAATGCCAGTATCTGATAAAGATAACGAAGACGGTCTAATGAAGCAGAGGAAGTCACCGTGTGAGTTAGATCCTTTTTACTGCTTTAAATAAATGCTGATATACCGGGTATCAGAAACAAGAATACCATGTCCTTCCAGTCATCCCTTTGCTTTCACTTACTCTTTCCTTTCGCATGGCATTGACCAATATGCCACTGCACCGGACTGATGTAAAATTTGCGTCGGAACGGGGATGAGACTTGTGCTGTACCTCTGACATGGAATAAGGATGGCAAGCACGTAACATTACGAAATCTAGGGCAAATGCGAGAGAGAGAGAGAGAGACAGATGGCGGAGCTGGCCAGAAGCCAAAGCCAGTGAAATGAATTACATTGCTGAATAACTGTACACCATTGATTCTGCCACTTGTTGCTGCATGGCAATAGGGGCCCTGATGTTGGCAGGATTCTCCTTACATGTCATGTATGCCTCAGACAACTTTTCACACATAACTCACAACACTGACACTGATACGCTGCAACAGACGGCGCCTTGTGTAAGAGAAGGAAAAGAAGCACAATCTCTGTGATCTGGCCATTTTGCTTATTGAAGAATGGAATACTGGCATTCACAGCTGTAGTTATGTGCCACATATTCATGTGTGCTGAGTTGAAAATGAACACTCCCTCCCCACACTGTGTGGCACAAAGAGGCAACTCTCCACAGAGCTGCCACTGCGGGATGAAGATTTCACATATCGTCACTAAGCCTACAAACGTGGCATCCCGAATTCCAAAGGAGAATATTTGCTGTCTGACAGAAAGGAAAGCTGGTCCCAGGGCTACAATGTTTGGGTGTTTTCCGAAAGCCAGGCACAGTCGCGGCAGATTGTTCAATAAATGCTCCATACCCTGGATGAAGCTAGACATTATGTGATGCCCAGGGGGCTTTGGAAATCAAATACGATGTTTGAAGTAGCACAATTTGAGGTACATTATAAAAAAAAGCAATTTGAATTTCCAATGAGGCGATGCATATCTGCATGCTAATTAGACCAGTGTCAAGCCTAGTCTGAATTCTGCTGTTGATGGCTAGGAATGTGCTTGTAAGCTCTGCTGGGAGACTGTTTTCTGCATAAATTATCAGCTTTGTTCTACTGTTCATTTTTTTTTTACAAACAAATATTAAATATAAGGATCAAAAACACTTCAGAAATTAAAATGATATAACTATAAAACTTAGATTTGAGATTCTAATTAAAGATGACATGGAAATTAGATCATAATTAGAAGGCTGCACTAGCAGCCTAGATATGTTAGACAGTTAATGTTTTACCTTTGTTTATACTGCCAAGGTATTAAAGACTAATTGTGAGAGAGAAAGAAATCAGAAAAAGCCACCTAGTGGCAACATAATAATTTCTCACAGTAATAGAGGGAGGAAAAAAAAATCGACATTCCATGGAAATAAAGATTCCTGTTTGTTATACTAGCTTTTCACAGCAAACTGTCATGGTAATATATCTTTCTTTAATATATTAGCTTTCATGTTTTTTTCCAGAATAACCAACATCACTTAGTTTTCAAATTTACACTTCAAAGCCTTTTCTGCCTTGCACTCACAAAGATTAGGATGGTTAGGTATTGTATTTCAAATATATTACTACCACATTCCTAAAGTGTTAACATATACAAATCTTCGACATACAAAACCTCTTCATCTCAGAGCAAACTAGATTGATCATTTTTTAAACACACAGAGAAGGAACCCATTCATTTTACCATTCATTTTGAAGCATGTCTATATACCAGTGCACAGTGTACAAAGGGAACACAAATTAAACATGCGCATAGTAAGCCTTATTCAATTTAGTGAGGGATTTTTTGTATGTTTGTCTTTCACCAAGTAAGGTTTTGTGTCTGTAATTAATTCATTTTGTGCCCAACTTGTTAGCCAAAATTATGATATTAGCCAGGAAACAACCTAAAACAGGCTTTTAAAAATAAGCAAGGAAGGATAGAAGCATGGGAAAAATTAAACAAAAAGGGAAGCAGTTAAGCAGAAAGGGATTATTGCAGTGCAATGAGACAAGAATATCTATAAAAGGGAAAATGGGAAGGCTGTAGAAATTTTACAAGAAACAGGTGAGGAGGAATCAAAGGATTCATGGAAGAAACAGCATTATCATCTATTGTATTAGCAGCAGGGCATTCATAATGCTAATATGCTGATCACTCTAACCTAAGTACGTGGCAAGGATTTCCTACATGAAGGAAACCCTGGCTTGAGCAGCTTTAAAGATTACACCCGATTGTTTCCTGGCTCCTGCTAAATTCTGTTGTTTTGGACGTTAATATGTTGTATCACCTCAAAGTCCATGCTTTCCTTTACTTCTCTGTCGCAAAATAGTAACGCTTTCTTGAACCCTATATAAGGGCACAGCCTGCCTGAAAACCGGTAATACTGTCCCTCCCCCAACAATATCTATGAATTCACATAAAGAGGGAGGTAGTAGGCACCAATGATTGCTGTCAGCGAGCCTGCTGCTTTGAAACATTATGTAAAATGCTTCCATTCTCATTTATTGCTTCTGCCATTTTCCAAAGGTTTCTTTTGTCTGTGAAAGGATTTAACTTTGTAATTCTAGTAAGCTATTGACAGCTGTTGCAATTAAATAAATGGGATGTCATTAATCAGAGTATGCTTTATCATTTAGTCCACAGTATTTGTGTGGTCACCAGTAATTATTTAAATATTGTCAAAATCTCTACATGTCTAGAATTTTTTGGGTCCTGACATTGGATTCTGACTCCAGAGGCTGGGTTTCCCTGCAGACTCGGTACCAGTGGGAGTCCTGAACCCGCATTTGCCTGCAGCGAGATCGGCGTCAAAATCTTTCCAGAGGCAGCCTCCTAATTGGCCGCCTCGGAGCTCAACATCAAATTAAAGTTTGCTGGCAGGTGCCTGATGCTGCCCAGTCCAATAAAAGGGCTGGACCCTCAGAAACCCCACCAGGAGCGGTGGGCGCTGTCAAGGCAGGTCAGGGACTGCAAGGATGCCTCGACATGGACACATCCTCAGATGATTCTGTTAAGTAAAAAATTCAGAGGGGTGAAGGTAGAAGGCCTCTCAGAGTAGAGGGGAAACCTCTCTGGGTATACTGTTTGGGCTGTGGGTGTGGCTCCAATATTGGGGAATGGAGCCTCCAGTTCTGATTGCCCCACAGCCTGATGGCCCCACACAGTCTGCAAGAGTTGGCAGCCTCTGCGTGCACAGGGGAGCTGCTCTGCTAGCAGCAAAATGCCAGCGAGGCCACAAAATCGTCCCTTATTGGTTTCTTAGCTATGTAAATTGGCTGCTCCCCTCCCTGCAATGTGCAGCCAATCTGCTTCCCAGGCCACCTGAGGAATGTCAGGGAGCCATCCTGATGTGGCCCCCTCCACCACTCCCTCACTGCCTCCAAGCTCACCAAACCTGGGGCTGGAAAAATTCAGCCCCCAGGGCTAGGTTTTTACTCCAGGCAGGTCAGCAGGGTGTAAGGTTGCCAAATCTGGTTGGAGGCACTGCTGAGGGTTGATCACATTCTATTATGACCACATGGCATCTGATCACATGACTTCTACGAATAATACTGCATTTGCCTTATAGTGGTTGGGCCCTTGTTGAATGTTTTTTGCTCATCATTTTGCAGCAGAAGCTGTTATGTGACAAAGTCCCAAAGCCCAGGAAGCCATCCATGACAGTCAAAGAGAGGAAACCAAGGTTGGAGAGTCTAAAAATGGGTAAACAATTTGGACGGGAAACCAGAAGTGGGGAGGATATCTGTTTCCGCTATTCTCAACGGTAACTTACTGCAATTATGCTGACAAGTAGTAATAATACTGGAAAAACTCAGAATCCCATCATAACTAACAATGGTATAGTAAGTCAGTGATGGTAATAGGTGTAATGCCCTGATATCCCACATGTAGAGAGTAGTAATCCAAAAAAAATGATATACACCCTGAAAGTATGGTCAGAATGCCCCTGTACGGGACAAGGTGAGGTCCGGCGCCCCAGGAGATGCAACTTTTAACAGGCCTGCTGTCTCTCTCTATCTCTTAATTGTTATCCATCCAAGATATCTGCATCACTCTAATCCTGGCCTCTTGCGCATTCCTGATCTTAGTCACTCTGCCATCAATGGCTGTGCCTTCAGCTGCTGAGCCCCTGAGTTCTGGAATTCCCTCCTTCTCCCTCTCCCTCTCTGCCTCGCTACCTCAGTCTTTTCCTTCAAGGCACTCTTTAACCTTCAATTATCCTAACATCTCTTTCTGTGGCTCGGTGTCAAATTTTGTCTGATAACACTTCTGCGCAATGCCTTGGGATGTTTCACCACATTAAAGGTGCTATAAAAATGCAAGTTATTGTTGTTGTTGATCTCTGGTTTGGACCCCAGTTCTGTGTGAAGGTGACAACTCTGAATTAGGAATCTCAGTTAGAGCCAATTTCTATTTGAATTCCCAAGTCAAAATTAGATGGCGCAGACCAGTGTGAACCAAATTGAAAGACTGCGCTTGAGCAGCAGCCTCAGTTGTTTGGGTCAGTTCTTACTGACCACATCATCCTTAACTCAATTCAGCAGTAACATTTCTAACCCACCCATTGAGCTCGAACTCAATGAAGGAGTTTTCATAGGATTATAAAAAATATAGCAAAGGAAGAGGCCATATGACCAAGTGCCAACATTCTCTGCTGTAATCCCATTACTCACGCCAAAGATCTTTCTGTATTCCTCCTTTTAGAGCATATATTCCATTCCCCTTGAAATGAATTTTTAAGCTGTGAAATTTGGATTGTGCTACAGATGCTGGATATCCCCGGGGTGGGGGAGGTGCGTGCTGTGCCTCCAGCCGCTTCTGGTGCTGCCTACATGGTGCACTATCTTGAGAAGGATGCTTGCGTGGGCATTGCCTGGCAAGTGCCATAAGCAACTGATCTGATCCAACTGGCTGGCATGACCTTAATTTTCCAAATTTGGACCACGTGCGTCCATTACACAAATTCGCATGTCACTCACCCAAAATCAAGCATTCAGCCGCAAGATGGGCCTGGCACAAATGTTATTTAAAGGGCCAGGAACCCAACTTGCAGGTGCGATAAGGAAATTTTGAAAAAGCTTTGTTATTGCAAATTCTCCGGAAATATATTGGAGTGTTTTTGGAGGTGTTGTGGTGGGTTCCTGGGTTTGGCTGGAAATGTTGCTGTTTTCTCACAGGGAGGGCAAAGGATTTGGTGTAAAAACAGACAATGCTGGAAAAACTCAGCAGGTCTGGCAGCATCCGTGGAGAGAGAAACAGAGTTAACGTTTCGAGTTGATGTGACTCTTCTTCAGCGCTGAAGGGAGGTAGAAATATGTTGGGTTTTATACTGTTGAAAAGGGAGAAGGCGGGCGAGCACTTGAAGCAAAATAGAAGATCAGGGATGGTTGGAGGTCAGGAGAGATTAAATGACAAAGATGTCATGGACACAAGACATAGGTAATGATAGTAGCATAGACTAAGGCAGGTGTTAATAGCAGCATAAAGCTCAGCCCTGTCTGAAAGCAAGGTAGCAGAATGTGTTAATAGCAGAACAAGTGTCAACACTTTCTGAAAGTAAAACATGAGAACAAAATACAGACTGGCACTTGTCTGGGGAGTGGGGGTGGCAGGGGACAGGAGGAGAGGGGTGGAAAAAAATCAGAATGTAGGACAGAGTTCATGGTCTGAAGTTGTTGAACTCAATGTTAAGTCCAGAAGGCTGTAAAGTGCCTAATCAGAAGGAGAGGTGCTGTTCCTCCAATTTGCGTTGGACTTCACTGGAACATTGTAGCAGGCCAAGGACAAAAATGTGAGAATGAGAGCAAGATGGTGAATTGAAATGACAAACAACAGGGAGGTGAGGGTCATGCATGTGGACTAAGTGAAGGTGTTCCACAAAGCAGCCACCCATTCTGCATTTTATCTCCCCAGTATAAAGGAGGTCACATTGTAAGCAGCAAATGCAATAGTCTAAATTGAAAGAGGTGCAAGTGAATCACTGCTTCACCTGAAAGGAGTGTTTGGGGTCTTGGACAGTGAGGAGGGAGGAGTTAAAGGGGCAGTTGTTGTACCTTCTGTGATTGCATAGGAAGGTGCCGTGGGAAGGGGATAAGGTGCTGGGGGGTCATAGGAGAGTGGGCCAAGATGTCACAGTGGGAACAATCCCTACGGAACGTTGACAGGACTTGGTGACCTGTCCACACAAAGGCTAGAATTCTACTGGGCCTGTGCAAGCAGGGTTGGCAGGGGCTGGGTTTGGGGGCTTCCAAATTCCAGTTGGGTTGCGTTCACCTGGAAGTCTGACGTCACTTATACATTTTACACGTGGCGAGAACCATGGAGGGCAGACTTCTTACTATTGCATGGCAGGACATCAATTAATGCGGTGAAAACTGCAACTAACTAAAATTCTTTGGTGATTTTCAGAATTTTATGAATTGTGCATGGGAACCATGATGCTTCAGAGCCCCGCCTGGTTAAAGGAGGCAGTGAGGAGGTGGGAGGTCAGCGCTGTCCCTGCCAGCCAGACACCCAGAGAGCCAGCATGTGGTGGAAGGGAGGGTGGGGAGTTGAAACCATTGCCAGAAGGTGGCAGAAGGGAAGGTGAAGATGGCAGCACCAACTGAGGGGGTGTGTGAAGGTGGTAACATTAATGGGGGGGCGGGGGTGAGGTTGAAGGCGGGGTGGCATTAATGGGGGGCAGTGTGTGAAAGTGGCAGTTTTAATGAAGGGTCGGGCTGCACAGATCAAAGAGGGGTGGTGGCATTTGCTCCCAAGGGACTATCCAGGAAAACTTCTTGGAGGAAGTAGGTTGCAAAGAACTTGTAGGGCTTGGAGAGAGTCCACCTGCCATGGGACTGATCCACCCAGGTTTCATGTCTCCTGGCCCAGATGGAGAAGGAGTGGCACAGAGGGAGGGAGGTCCAGCCACTGGCGGAGGTACGGTGGAAATGACAAAAGCAGCACGTGAGCCAGCCTTCATTTGAGCATGCTGGAGAAGGGCATGGAGGGAGTGCCAACAGCCTCGTGCAGGAAGAAGGGTAACCCCAGGAATGAGTCTACTCCACACAGCTCAACTATCTGCAGATGTCTGAGCACCAGTGTCAGTGCAGACCGAGCCCTTCCATTGACTGATCTCTGCACCATGCTTCAGGATGAGCTGAGCCCCATAGGATTTGGTGGACAGCTAATGCCACTGGCCCTGAAGATCACCAGGGCTCTCAATTCCTACGCCTCCGGCTCTTTCCAGGGATTCAAGAAGGTGACCAGTATGATGTTTAAGAGTGCTGGTGATGACGTCTGTTAACACACCGATCCAGACAGTCAGGTGGAGAGGTTCATCGGCTCTGGGGCCATTGCTGGATTTCCCCTCGTGCAAGTTGTGAATAACTGCATGCATGTGGTCAACGAGGCTGCCACAGACCAGCCTGCAATTTTCATCAACAAGAAGGGTTGCCACTTGTTCAATGTACACCTGGTCTGTGACCATCGAAAGCAGATCCTTCAGGTGTATGCACAGTTCCCAGGTATCAGCCAAAATGTGCACATACTCAGGCAGTCCCTGGTGCCACAGCTTTTTTGCAAACCACACCCCCCCCACCCCCCACGCCCCCCACCCTTTGTGTTTTCAAGGGTGAATTCTTGGGGGGGGGGGGAAGTGTTACCCATTGAAGACATGACCACTCACGTCTGTGAGGAACCCTCACACTGCAACACAGGAGAGGTACAATATCTGCCATGGGCCAGCCAAGTGAACATTGAGCAGGCCCATTGTCTGCTGAAGATGAGATTCCGGTGCCAAAACTGATCCAAAGGAGCCCTTCAGTATGCCTGAGTGAGGGTCTCCATATCAAGATGGTCTGCTGTGCTCTGCACAAGTAGGCCTTGAATAATGAGGACACCATTGATCGCCACTCCTCGTTCAACAAGGAGGATGTAGAGGAAGCTGCTGAGCTGGCTACATAGGATGAGGAACCCCTTGCACCAGAGGCAAGGGGCAATGAGAGACATGCAAGCAAGGCTCAGAACAATCTCATACATGCCTGTTCCTTGTGACCCTGATGCTCATTCACAATTTGTGCAATAAAGAATCACCTTTATTCAAAGCTGCTGTCATCTCCTCCATCTGGCCCTCCATCATCCAATGTCCAGGTTCACAAAGTGCACTGACAAAACTGAGGAGCTGACCAAACACAGTCCACCCCAACACCAGCCCATTGAGAAATCAGGGCTGTAGATGAGATCTAACAAGGCAGCAAAAATGGAAAGGATGACCAACAACAGTGAGTCTAACATTTATTGATTGGCACAACATAATGAAGCCTTAATATGTACAAAGGTTAAACACCTGTAAACCTGAAGTGCATCTAGGTGTTCTTTTTAGCTTGCTTACTTGTGCTTCTATGAGATGCGACCCCTGTGCTTGCAGCTGAGGTGGAGGCAGGCTGTTGACCAGGCTGTCCCTGCTTTTGAATGATGTTATAAGCATCCTCTGGCTTCCTGAGGCCTGGTGGTCCCTGGCATGCTGAGAGGCTCCTGCACTGGTGCAAGTGCTTCCTCTGTTGTCGCAGCAACTAGAGGTGCTATGGTGTCAATGGCAGAGGAGCTGAGGAGCCACTGTTGGCAGCAGAAGCACCCTGAGAGGAGCTCCCTCATGCAGAAGTTAGCTGCTCCTCCTCCCTTTCATCACACCCTTCATCTCCCACACATTACAGACTCACTCTCTCTCTTCCTTGCTCACTTTGTAGCAGCTACCAGCACCTTTCTCTTCTAGCTTTTGTATGCCAGCAACCTCTCCCATTGCTCCTTTTTTAGTTCATGCTCCACACGCTTTCTTTCATGTCAACAGCTCATTGTTTCATTGTCAGCACCTGGACAACCAGCAGAAACCCCACACATCTGCCTTCTCTCTCCTTTGTGTGGCCACACTTAAAATCAGCTCATGGTACTTCTGCAAGGATGAGTCATGGACAGCTGAATGACCTTCCTCAACTCTCTCTACGTTATAATCTTGTGCAAATTCTACAATTTTATTAACTTTTTGCTCTTTGACCCTTATTCGTTCTTTGCCTGCATAATGCAATAACCATAAAATCCTCATCCATGCTTTCAGATCCTTCCAAAGTATTGATCTTGCTCACTTCTCCAATCTTCTGCATTCTATGGTTGGAACAAATCCTTTGCTTTTCCAACTCTTCTCTGCTGTGTGTCATCACTCCTTCTGTTCAATGTTCATTGACATAATTTCATTGGTAGTCATCATCTCTTCCTATAAGCCCTCAATTTTGCTGCCTCTCTCCCAACATTCAGAAGCCTGTTGAAAATTTACCTCACTAATTCTTTCCCTGTTCTTGTTCCGGTCCCCTGAACACCCCTTGTAAAGAAATTTGAGAAATCTTGCTATGTGAAAGGCACTAAAAAATTGTAAGTTTTTTTTTTCGTTATTGCTACATATTTCACATTTTAAAGTGACATATTCTGCTGACCCTGCAAGACACCAATCAGATCAGCTTGACCAAAACCAACACGTTTTCTGTGTAAAGGCAGAGGGGTAAATTTTAACTCCAAGCAAGGAATCATGTTTGACAAATCTTTGAGAGTTTTCTTGATGATGTAACTAGTTGAGTGGTTAAAGGGGATCCAGTGGAAGTAATACATTTGGATTCCAAAGGGCATTAGATGAGGTGCCATACAAAAATTTGTTACACAAAATGAGAGCTCCTGGGATTGGGGTAATATATTGGGAAAAGAAACAAAAGAAACACATTTTTATGTAGCACCTTTCATGACATTGGACATCTCAGAGCGCTTGATGGTCAATGAACAACTATCAAATTCAATCACTAATATAATGTAGGAAACACGGTAGCCAATTCATACAGCACAAAGCTCTACATACAGCAATGTGATAATGACCAGCTAACCTGTTTTTGTGATATTGATTGAGGGATAAGCATTGGCAAGGACACTGGGGATAATTCCCCCGCTCTTCTTCAAAATAGCATCATGACATCTTTTACATTCATTTGAGAGGCAGACAGGGTCTTTGTTTAACATCTCACCTGAAAGATGGCAACTCCGACAGTGCAGCATCCCCTCAATATTGCACTGGAATGAAAGCCTAGATTTCTGTGCTCAAGTCCCTGGATTGGGACTTGAATTCAGACTTCTGACTCAGAGGCAAGAGTGCCATCATTCTTTGAAGAAGTAACAGGTGCTGCGGATAAAGGGGAACCGGTGGATGTACTGTATTTAGATTTTCAGAAGGCATTTGATAACGTGCCTCATCAAAGGTTTTACGGGAAATAAAAACTCATGGTGTAGGGGGTAACATATTGGCATGGACAGAAGATTGGCTAGCGAACAAGAAACAGAGAGTTGGCATAAATGGCTCATTTTCTGGTTAGCTGGATGTGACAAGTGGTGTGCCACAGGGATCAGTGATGGGGCCTCAACTGTTTACAATTTATATAAATGATTTGGATGAAGGGACCAGTGGTATGGTTGCTAAATTTGCTGATGACACCAAGATAGGTGCAAAGTAAGTTGCGAAGAGGACATAAGGAGGCTACAAAAGGATATAGATAGGTTAGATGAGTGGGCAAAGATCAGGCAAATGGAGCATAATGTGGGAAAATGTAAGTTTGTTTATTTTGGCAGGATGAAAGGCTGCAGAGCTCTGAGATGCAGTGGGACCTGGGTGTCCTCGTGCATGAATCGCAAAAGGTTAGTATGTAGGTGCAGCAAGTAATTAGCGAAGTTAATAGAATGTTATTGTTTATTGCGAGGGGAATTGAATTCAAGAGTAGAGAGGTTATGCTTCCATTATACAGGGCATTGGTGAGACCACGTCTGGAGTAATATGTACAGTATTGGTCTCTTGATTTAAGGAAAGATGTAAATGCGTTAGAAGCAGTTCATAGAAGGTTTATTAGATTAATACCTGGAATGGGCGGTTGTCTCATAAGGAAAGGCTGGCCAGGCTAGGTCAACTGGAGTTTAGAATATTAAGAGGTGATTTGATTGAAACGTATATGATCCTGAGGGGACATGGATGTTTCCTCTTGTGCGAGAATCTAGAACTCGGGGTCACTGTTTCAAAATAAGGTGTCGCTCATTTAGGACAGAGATGAGGAATTTTTTTTTCTCTCAGGGGGTTGAGAGACTTTGGAATTCTCTCCCTCAAAAGGTAGTTGAGGCAGAGTCCTTGAATATCTTTAAGGCAGAGGTAGGCAGGTTCTTGATAAGCAAAGGGATGAAAGATTACCGGGGGTAGGTAGGAATGTGAAGTTGAGGTTACAATCAGATCAGCCATGATCTTATTGAATGGCAGAACATGCTTGAGGGGCCGAGTGGTCTACTCCTGCTCCTAATTCATACGTTCATATCAACTGACAACTGAAGTTTGGGAGAAGGTTGATAGGGAAGTAAATGGTCAGGTTAAATTTATGCTATTGTTTGTGGATAGACTATGCCTGAGCAATATTCCTCGTTGTCAAAAAGATGCACGGGAACAGCTTAAGAAGTGGCTAACTTTGGTGCACAGTTTTTTTTGCTAAACTGTGATTTTGTCAGAGCTCACAGCCTTTCCTGTGTCAAGTAAAGTCATCTGCTTCTTAATGTCCTGTGGAATTAATCAAATTAGCTAGGTACAAGTATCTATGATGGTGGAAACCTCGAGAGGAAGCAGAATGGAATCATTCAGGGAACTTATTACCAAAGGCACTTGCAAAACCCTTCTGATTTGTCTCTTGCATTCAGGTGTCTATCTCCAATATAGTTGAACAAGGGATTTTCATGGATCCGCTCATGTTGCCTCGTTACTTTGCTTTTCTCAGATCTATTGTTTGTGGGGCTCCTTAGATATAACCTGATGCTTTTGATGTTTAATATGTCAGTAATTAGATGTTGTACCTCATTCTGTGGTGTACATGGTGCTGTTCCTTCATTTTTGTCTACATGCTTCATTGAACCAGAGTTGATCATTTGCTTTGATAATGATAGAGGAGTGGGAGATATGCTGAACCTTGAGGTTAGGGTTAGAGATTGTGGTGGTATACAATTCCTCTGCAGCTGATATTTTGCAGTGACTCATGGATGTGCAGCCTGAGTTTGTTACTTGCACACTCCAGAATGAAAAATGTTTCCTTCGGGGATATGTGACTTTGTTTTAACAAGAACTATGCTATGGCCGCTTCTTTCAATAATACTGTGAATAAATATATATGCGATAGGTAGATTGCTGGTACTCTCATCAAGTGAGGCTGGTCCAGTTATATCACCATTAATTCTATATAGCGAGGGTGAACATAACTGGAAAATATTCTTCGTTGAATATGCAAGCACTAAGTTGTATTGTGGGTATGTTCAGATCTGATATTAGAAAATTGGAATTAAAATCCTAACATTATGCAAAGTGCTATATACATTATAAAAATGGGCTATCACATACTTTACCAATGACAGAGGATAGGGAGATGGGGGAGGGGGTGCGGTGGTCATTTCACTTCCTGCATGGTGCAGTGACACTGGGCTGTAAAAGCACAACTTCAAACCAAAACATCGACTTTTTTTTCCAGCAACTTTCCTTCATTGCAGTAATGCAAAGTGGAGTGAAGTTGATGAGGGAGGCAAGGGAGGAGATCGCAGGGGCTCTGACCAGAATTTTTAATTCCTCTCTGGCCACGGAGGCGGTGCCAGAGGACTGGAGAACAACTAATGTGGTTCCGCTATTTAAGAAGGGTTGTAGAGATAAGCCAGGGAACTACAGGCCAGTGAGCCTCACGTCAGTGGTAGGGAAACTATTGGAGAAATTTCTGAAGGAGACTATCTATCTCCACTTGGAGAGGCAAGGTTTCGATCAGGGATAGTCAGCATGGCTTTGTCAGAGGGAGGTCATGCCTAACAAATTTGATTGAATTTTTTGAGGAGGTGACCAGGTATGTAGATGAGGGTAGTGCAGTTGATGTGGTTTATATGGATTTCAGCAAAGCCTTTGACAAGGTCCCACATGGGAGACTTATAAAGAAGGCAAAGGCACATGGGATACAGGGTAATTTGATAAGGTGGATTCAAAATTGGCTTAGTTGTAAGAGGCAGAGGGTGATGACAGAAGGATGCTTTAGTGACTGGAAGCCAGTGTCCAGTGGCGTACCACAGGGATCTGTGCTGGGTCCCCTATTATTCATCATTTATATAAATGACATAGATGACTATGTGGGGGGTAGGATAAGTAAGTTTGTGGATGACACAATGATTGGCTGGGTGGTTAACAGTGAGGTTGAGTGTCTTGGGCTACAGGAAGATATAGACGGGATGGTCAAATGGGCAGATAAGTGGCAGATGGAATTTAACCCTGAAAAGTGTGAGGTGATACACTTTGGAAGGAGTAATTTGACAAGGAAGTATTCAATGAATGGCATGACACTAGGAAGTTCTGAGGAACAAAGGGACCTTGGCGTGTGTGTCCATAGATCTCTGAAGGCAGAGGGGCATGTTAGTGGGGTGGTGAAAAAGGCATATGGGACACTTGCCTTTATCAATCGAGGCATAGATTACAAATGTAGGGAGGTCATGTTGGATTTGTATAGAACCTTGGTGAGGCCACAGCTGGAGTACTGTGTGCAGTTCTGGTCGCCACATTATAGGAAGGATGTGATTGCACTGGAGGGGTTGGAGAGGAGATTCACCAGGATGTTGCCTGGGATGAAACATGTAAGTTATGAAGAGAGGTTGGATAGACTTGGGTTGTTTTCATTGGAGCAGAGAAGACTGAGGGGTGACATGATCGAGGTGTACAAGATTATGAGGGGCATGGACAGGGTGGATAGGGAGCAGCTGTTCCCCTTAGTTGAAGGGTCAGTCACAAGGGGGTATAAGTTCAAGGTGAGGGGCAGGAGGTTTAGGGGGATGTGAGGAAATGCTTTTTTACTCAGAGGGTGGTGATGGTCTGGAATGCACTGCCCGGGAGGGTGGTGGAGTTGGGTTGCCTCACATCCTTTAAAAAGTGTCTGGATGAGCACTTGGCACGTCATAACATTCAAGGCTATGGGCCAAGTGCTGATAAATGGGATTAGGTAGGTAGGTCAGGTGTTTCTCATGTGTCGGTGCAGACTCGATGGGCCGAAGGGCCTCTTCTGCACTGTGATTCTGTGATTCTGTGTGATTCTGGTGCTAAAGTTATTTTAGGAGTTGTGAACTATCATTAGAGTATGAAGGCAGGTTGGTGGAATGATGGATTTCCGTGTTTAAAGAGACTCCAGCTGTCCCTTTAAATGGCATTTGGGGAAACAAGAGAGGGCTCAGCAAAGATTTAATTCTATATAAACAGATCTGTACTTAACTCTCAGGCAGACTTTCCACCCTCTCCACTCTGTCACATGCCTTTGGCAGTGAAAATTGTTTGTTTCACTGGCATAAGTGCTCAAAACACATGCTTGAATATTCAAATATAATGGCTACTAGTTGAAGTGCAAAAGCAAAATAGAAACATAGAAAATAGGAGCAGGAGTAGGTCATTTGGCCCTTCGAGTCTGCTCCGCCATTCATTATGATTATGGCTGATCTTTTATCTCAACGCCGTACTCCCGCGCTCTCCCCATACCCTTTGACGCCTTTAAAGTCCATGAAGCTATTTCCTTCTTAAATATATTCAATGGCTTGGCCTCCACAGCCTTCTGTGGTAGAGAATTCCATAGGTTCACCACCCCCTAGGTGAAGATGTTTCTCCTCATCTCAGTACTAAATGGTCTACCCTGTATCCTGAGACTGTGACCCCTTGCTCTAGACACCTAGCCAGAGGAAATATCGTCCCTACATCCAGTCTGTCCATCCCTGTCAGAATTTTATATGTCTCAGTGAGATCTCCTCTCATTTTTTTAAACTCTAGTGAAAACAGGCCTAGTCGTCCCAATCTATCCTCATATGACAATCCTGCCATCCCAGGAATCAGGCTGATGAATCTTTGCTGCACTTCCTCTATGGCAAGTTTATCCTTTCTGAGGTAAGGAGACCAAAACTTCACACAATCCTCCAGGTGTGGTCTCACCAATGCCCTGTACAGCTGCAGTAAGACATTAAGATAAAAGCAAAATACTGCAGATGCTGGAAATCTAGAACAAAAACAAAAATACTTGGAAAAACTCAGCAGGTCTGACAGCATCTGCGGAGAGGGATACAGTTGACGTTTAGAGTCCGTATGACCCTTCATCAGAATTAAAAAATATAGAAATGAGATGAAATATCAGCTGGTGGTGAGGGGGGGGGGGGGCGCGGGTGGCGGGGGGCACGGTGGCGGGGGGGTGGGAGGGACAGGTAGAGCTCGATAGGGGGCCAGTGATAGGTGGAGGCCAAGAAGAGACTGCCAAAGATGTCAAAGACAAAAGGACAAAGGGGTGTTGATGGTGGTGATATTATCTAAAGGACATGCTAATGGGGACATTAAGGGTAGCAAGCAGGACAAGCTAGTGGCAGATGGCCCTGGTGGGGATAGGGTTGGGGGAAGGGATTGAAATGGGCTCAAAGGTGAAGATGAAACAATAGATCGAAATAAATTTGAAAATAGGTGGGAAGAGAAAAATATATTTGTAAAAAAAAGGTATAAATTATTGGAAAAAGGGGGATCAGAAAGGGGGTGGGGATGGAGGAGAGAGTTCATGATCTGAAATTGTTGAACTCAATATTAAGTCCGGAAGACTGTAAAGTGCCTAGTCGGAAGATGAGGTGCTGTTCCTCTAGTGAAGCTCAACGCAAACTGGCCCCCTATCGAGCTCTACCTGTCCCTCCCACCCCCCTCTACCAGCTTATATTTCATCTCATTTCTATACTTTTTAGTTCTGATGAAGGGTCATATGGACTCGAAACATCAACTATATCCCTCTCTGCAGATGCTGCCAGACCTGCTGAGTTTTTCCAGGTATTTTTGTTTTTGTTGCAGTAAGACATCCTTGGCTCCTGTACTCAAGTTCTCTCACAATGAAGGCCAACACACCATTTGCCTTCTTAATTGCTTGCACCTGCATGCTTGCTTTCAGTGATTGGTGTACAAGGACACCCAGGTCCCTTTGTACATCAATATTTCCCAATCTATCACTGTTTAAATAATACTTTACCATTCTGTTTCTCCTACCGAAGTAGATAACTTCTCACTTATCCACGTTATACTGCATAAGCCATGTATTTGCCCACTTATTCAACCTGTCTAAATCGTCTTTAAGCTTCTTAATACCCTCCTCACCACCCCCATCACTCACATTCCCACCAAGTTTCGTGTCATCAGCAAACTTGGAAATATTACATTTGGTTCCCTCATCCAAATCATTGATATATATTGTGAATAGCTGGGGCCCAAGCACTGATCCTTGCGGGTACCCCACTAGTCATCACCTGCCTCTCCGAAAAAGACCCATTTATTCCTACTATCTGTTTCCTGTCTGTTAACCAATTCTCAATCCATGCCAATATATTACCCCCAATCCCATGTGCTTTAGTTTTACACACTAATCTCTCATGTGGGACTTTATCAAAAGCTTTCTGAAAATCCAAATATACCACATCCACTGGTCCTCTCTTATCTATTTTGCTAGTTACGTCCTCAAAAAACTCCAGTAGGTTTGTCAAACGTGATTTCCCTTTCATAAACCCATGTTGACTTTGTCTAATCCTGTTGATATTTTCCAGGTGTCCTGTTATCACAGCCTTTATAATAGACTCTATCATTTTCCCTACTACTGATATTAGGCTAACCAGCTTATAATTCGCTGTTTTCTCCCTCCTTCCTTTTTTAAGTAGTAGGGTTACATTTGCCACCCTCCAATCTGCCTGGACTCTTCCAGAGTCTGCAGAATTTTGGAAGATGACAACTGACGCATCCACTATTTCCATGCCACCTCCTTTAATACCCTGGGATGTATTATCAGGCCCTGGGGATTTATCGGCTTTCAGTCCCATTAATTTCTCCAGCACTATTGTTTTAGTAATACTAATTTCCTTCAATTCCTCCTTCTCATTAGACCCTTGGTTCCCTAGTATTTCTGGGAAGTTATTTGTGTTTTTCTCCGTGAAGACAGAACTAAAGTAGTTGTTTAATTGCTCTGCCATTTCCTTGTTCTCTGTTATAAATTCTCCCGTTTCAGACTGTAAGGGACCTACATTTGTCTTCACTAATCTTTTTCTTTTTACGTACATTTAGGAGCTTTTACAGTCCACTTTTATGTTCCTTGCAAGTTTACTCTCATATTCTATTTTTCCCCTCTTAATCAATCTCTTGGTCCTCCTATGCTGAATTCTAAACTGCTCCCAATCCTCAGGCTTGCTATTTTTTCAAGCAACTTTATACGACTCCTCTTTGGATCTAATACTATCCTTAATTCCTTTTGTTAGCCATGGTTGTGCCGCTTTTCCTGTTGTATTTTTGTGCCAGAAAGGAATGTATAACTGTTGCAATGCATACATTCATTCCTTAAATATTAGTCATTGTCTATCCACTGTCACGCCTTTTAATGAAGTTCCCCAAAATATCTTAGTCAACTCACACCTCATAGCTTTGTAGTTTCCTTTGTTAAGATTTAGGACCCTGGGTTTCAGGTCGGACTATTTCATTTTCCATCCAAATGAAGAATTCTATCATGCTATGGTCACTGTTCTGAAAAGGATCCCGCACAACAAGATTATTAATTAACACTTCCTCATTGCACGAAATCTAGGATAGCCTGTTCCCTAGTCGGTCCCTTGACATACTGGTCTAAAAAAATGTCTCATACATATCCCAGGAATTCATCAGCCACGGTATTATTGCTAATTTGGTTTGCTCAGATTATACGCAAATTAAAGTCACCCATGATTACTGTAGCACCTTTGTTACATGCACCTCTATTTTCCTGTTTAATGCCATCCCCTACCTTATCACTATTGTTTTGGGGCCTATAGACAACTCCCACTAATATTTGCTGCCCCTTGTTGCTTCTTAACTCCACTCAGGCTGATTCTACCTCTAGATTTTCTGAGCCAAAATCCTCTCTCACTGTCGCACTGATTTCATCCTTAACTAACAAAGCTATGCCATCTCCTTTACTTTTTTTGCCTGTCTGTCCTAAATATCGAATACCCTTGGGTATTCTGTTCCCAGCATTGGACATCCTTCAGCCATGTCTCCGTAATCACAATCATATTGTACCCGTTTACATCTATTTGTGTGGTTAATTCATCTACCTTATTATGAATGCTCTGTGCATTCAGATACAGTGCCTTTAGGCTTGTCTTTTTAACATTTTAACACATCATTTGTTGTACTACGGCCCAATTTGCTGCTAGTCTTTGTTTCCTCAGTCTTCCACTTTTGCTTTCTACATTTCTGTCTTTCATTCCTATCTTTGTTTTGCTTTCTTGTGTCTCCCTGCTCAGGTTCCCACCCCCCCTGCCAATCTAGTTTAAACTCTACCCCCACAGTACTAGTGAGTACCCCTGCGAGGATATTAGTCCTGGTCCTGCTGGAATGCAACCCTTCCAGTTAGTACAGGTCCCATCTTCCCCAGAATCGGTCTCAATGCCTCAGGAATCTAAATCCCTCACTCCTATGCCATCTCTCCAGCCACGCATTCATCTGGTCTATTCTCCTATTCCTGATCTAGTGAGATCACTAGTGCTAGTGAGCACATGACACTGGGAGTAATCCTGAGATTACTACCTTTGAGGTGCTGCTTTTTCATTTATTTCCTAGCTCCCTATATTCTTCTTTCAGGACCTGATCACTTTTTTTACCTATGTCGTTAGTACCGATATGGACTACACCTCTGGCTGTTCACCCTCCCCCTTCAGAATGTCCTGCAGCCACTCAGTGGCATCCTTGATCCTGGCACCAGGGAGACAACATACCATCCTGGTGTCACGTCTGCGGCTGCAGAAACCTCAATCAGCTCCTCTTACAATAGAACCTCCCATCACTATTGCTCTCCCGCTCTTTCTTCCCCCTACCCTCTGTGCAACTGAGCCACTCATGGTGCCACAGACTTAGCTCTTGCTGCATTCCCCTGAGAAACCATCCCCCCCAGCAGTATCCAAAATGGATAATCTGTTGGAGAGGGAGATTGACCCAAGGGACACCTGCACTACCTGCCTAATGCTTTTACTCTGTATGGTCACCTATTCCCTTTTGCCTGTGCACTTTTTACCTGTGGTGTGACCACCTCACTGTATGTGCTATCCACGAAAATCTCATCCTTGCGGATTCTCCACAGTGACTCCAGCTGCAGTTCCAGCTCTGAAACATAGATTTCAAGTAGCTACAGCTGGAGACAACTCCTGCATACATGATCACCCTGGACACTGGAAGTGTCCCTGGCTTCCCATATTGCACAGGAGGAGCAATCCACTTGGATGAGCTTCCCTGCCATGACTTACCCTTAAATTACTCCCTTTACTTTTACTTTCTCTAGTTTAGAGAATATTTAGGACAGAAGAAATACTTACCAGATCCTATTTACCAAGGCCGCCAATCTTCTTATTGAGGAAAGGTAGAAAATGAAAGGATCACCTCCTTCCCTCTTCAGCGAACTCCCTTTCTCACTGAACTCTAACTGAAGCACTCTAATATAGCCCAAAGCATCACACCCAGAGCAGACAAAAGCAGCACTGTAAATGTCCTGCATTTACTTTGTCTGAATCTAGCTTCTGAAAATCTGTTTAAGACAGTTAACAAATACACTAGCTGCAGCTACAAGCAGAGCCTTATAACCCCTGTTTTAAAGCTGGACTAAAACTCATCTTCTCCCAACCAAAAGAGCAACTTATAATTCGTTGCTAAATTAAAGAAAGATTAGACTTTAGATAGAAATTTACCCTTAAAAGTCTCTCACTCACCAAACTCCAACTGAAGCAATCTAATGCAGCCCAAAGCAGCATTCCAAAGCCAACTTAAGCTTTCTACTTACTTTGAAAATATTTCAATCAGAATCTGTGTTTCCCCTCCAATTTGTAAGTGTTTTTCATTACTGGATATGAGATAGTGATCCCAAAACATAGACACCTGATACAATAGCTTCAATTTGTCATCTTGCTCCTTGTGCTAGATTTTAAGTTCTGGACACAGCAAGAGCGTGTGGTCCAATAGTGCGCAGGAAACCCGGGAATATGTGCAACCCTCTGTGAGTGGCTTTTTAACTCAACCCTTGCAATATAATAACATTTCCAGCTTTCCCAGCCAATTACAACCACTGGGTGTGATGATGTCCCTCATTAATCATTTATAATTCCAGTGTTTAAAACATACAATTTGATGGAATTTGGAGTTGGGAGCACAACAGAAGGAATCGGCAGAATGGATTCCAAACGTACAAAATCTGTGCCTCTTTTTAGTTGTGATACTAGGGGCTGTAAATACCTACTGGGAGATAGTGTTCCCTGATGACGGAAGAAGGAGCCAGCTGCTGAAACAAAGAAGGTGTGACTGGAGGTAGCGGAGAAGGCCATCAGCAGGAGCGTGATGCTTTATGGGAAGATTCAATGCTGAAAGTGGTTTGATGACTTAAGCAGGGCAGGAAAGGTGACACATGACACATTCAGCTGCATCCTGATGTGCAGATTCACCCCAACACCTTCATTCTGCCATCTCAAGCCCACCCAAGCTCATCATCTCACACCAATTTACCTTGCAGTCACATCCATTCCTCTCTCTCTCTACGCATGTCCTCACATTCCCACCACCATCCACCACTGACACTAACACTCATCCCTATACAATGTTGTGCATCTACCTCCTAGTCACACTCAACTAATACTCTGCATGCATCCATTCAACACATCTCATTACTTTCGCTCATAGTTCTCTTCCTTTCCTCCTTGTAGGAGAAGAGAGCAGGAACTTAAAAGCAACCACTATCACGTGAGAATAAGTGCTAGGAAAACTACTAGAACTCAAGGCTGACAAGTTCCCTGGACCTGATGGCCTGCATTGTGTGTTCTCAAAAGGAGTGGCTGCAGTGATAATGGATGCATTGGTTGTAGTTTTCCAAAATTCCCTAAATCAACCCTGGTTCAATGAAGAGTGAAGGCGGGCATACCAGAAGCAGCACCAGGCATACCTAAAAATGAGTTGTCAACCTGATGAAGCTACAACACAGGACTAGTTGTATGCCAAACAGTAGAAGCAGCATGCATTAGACAGAACTAATTGACCCCACAACCAATGGATCAGACCTAAGATCTGCAGTCCTGCCATATCCAGTGGTGAATGGTGGTGGACAACTAAACAACTAACTGGAGGAGCTGGGCTCCACAAATAGCCCCATCCTCAATGATGGGGGAGCCCAGCACATCAGTGCAAAAGATAAGGCTGAAGCATTTGAAACCATCTTCAGTCAGAAGTGCCGAGTGGATGATCCATCTCGGCCTCCTCCTGAGGTCCCCAGCATCATGGATGCCAGTCTTCCGTCAATTCAATTCACTCCACATGATATCAAGGAAAGGCTGAACACACTGAATACTGCAAAGCCCTGACAATATTCCAGCAATAGCACTGAAGATGCGTGCTCCAAAACTATCTGCACCTCTAGCCAAGCTGTTCCATCACAGCTACAACACTGGTATCTGCCTGGCAATGTGGAAAATGCCCAGGTATGTCCTGTACACAAAAAGCAGACAAATCCAACACAACCAATTATGCTCCCCACCCCACCCCACTCACATGGACAAAAGAGCTGAACTCCTGAGGTGAGGTGAGGGTGACTATCCTTGACATCAAGGCAGCATTTGACCAAGTGTGGCATCAAGGAGCCCTAGCAAAACTGAAGTTAATGGGAATGAGGGAAAAAAAAAGTTGGAGTCATACATAGCACAAAGGAAGATGGTTATGGTTGTTGGGGGCCAATCATCTCAATCCCAGGAAATCATTGCATGAGTTCCTCAGGGTAGTGTCCTAGGCCCAACTATCTTCAGCCACTTCATCAATGACCTTTCCCTCCATCATAAGGTTAGAAGTGGGGATGTTCACTGATAATTACACAATGTTCAGTGCCATTCACGACTCCTCTGATACTGAAGCAGTCCATGTCCATATGCAGCAAGGCCTGGACAATATTCAGGCTTGGGGTGAAAAGTGGCAAGTATCATATGCGCCACACAAGTGCCAGACAATGACCACCTCAAACAAGAGAGAACCTAACCATTGCCCCTTGAAATTCAATGCCATTACCATCACTGAATCCCCCACAGTTAACATCCTGGGGGGTTACCATTGACCAGAAACTGAACTGGGCTAGCTATATAAATACTGTGTCTACAAGAGCAGGTCAGAGGCTAGGAATTCTGTGACGAGTAAGTTAAATCCTCACTCCCCAAAGACTGTCCATCATCAACAAAGCACAAGTCAGCAGGATGATGGAATACTCTCCACTTCCCTGGATGAGTGCAGCTTTAACAATGCTGAAGAAGCTTGATACTATCCAGGACAAAGCAGCCCACCTGATTAGCGCCCCATTCACAGCCTTCAACATTAACTCCCTCCATCACTGACACACAGTAGCAGCAGTGTGTACCATCTATAAGATGCTTCATATCAACTTACCAAAGCTCCTTCGACAGCACCTTCCAAACCCGTGACCTCTACCACCTAGAAGGACAAGGGCACCAGATGCATGGGATCACCACCACCTGCAAATTCCCCATCCAAGCCACACCCCATCTTTATTTGGGATCATATTGCTGTTCCTTCATTGTCGTGTGGTCAAAGTCCTGGAACTCTTTTTCTCACAGCACTTTGGGTATAACTGCAACGCATGGACTGCAGTGGTTCAAGAAAGTAGCTCACCACCACCTTCTCAGGGGCAATTAGGAATGGGCAATAAATGCTGGCCTAGCCAGCGATGCCCAAATCCCATAAATGAGTAAAAAAATCCTTGAATTTTCGCAGTGAAGTGGAAAACCACAAATATAATATCTCTATTCAAGAAAGGAGGAGGAAAGAAATCAGGAAACTATAGGCCAGTTAACCTAATATCTGTCATTGGGGAAACATTGGAATCCATTATTCATGTAATCACTGAAGTTTTAGAAAATCATAATACAACCACAGAGTCAACATGGTTTTGTGAAATGGGCCATGTTTGACAAATTTCGTAGAGTTCTTTGAAGAAGTAGTTTGTTCTTTTCATTACTTTTTGTCAAATAATGATATTTTTGTTAAACACATACTGGTGTTAAGGAAAAACAATTATTATTTTATATGTAAATTACTGTGGCAGTATCGGTCATTTATGTTTTGATTGTGATTACAGTAAAACAAATATGCAATCCAACACGTTAAATTTTCATTTTATTGGTGATGTTAGCTAAGTCTGGGAACTTAGATACGTGAACCATTTTACACTTTATTGTAAAGTTATTTTTGTAAGGGGGGAATAAGTGGAAAATATTGCAAGATCTGAGTATTTTGCAATTTGCCCTCTCTGCTGCCCTCTCTGTTTTGGAGGTGTAAATAAAATCAGTTCAATAATGGTTGCCTGTAGTGGAGCATGTGTTAGTCTTACTCAGAGCAATACATAATAGCTGAGTTTCCTGCATCACAACAGAGTCCAAGGGCTGGAATTTCATCTCTGAATGGAGGTGTGAATCAGGTCGCAAAATGGTGAACCTAGATCTTTTTGCTGGAAAATCAATTTTCCTCTCCTTGACCCCACAATTTTTTTTGTGGCCTTTTGGTGTGTCAGGAAGGCCTTGGGTGCTAAAGGGCAATATTTTCCAATTTCATTCACCAAAAATATTATGAAACCAGTTACACTCAAATACCCATCAGCAAGAATGGTATGAGAGGCATCACTAATAATAATTAATTTCATGTTCTTTGGGTCACACAAGGATGGAAACCTAAGTTTGCATTTCTCCATATTTATTTTTTAAAATTGCTTTGTTAGCCCTTAAAACATTCTCCGCTTTAGGGTGCTTCATTGTAGCACTTAGTTCCAATACATCAAAACTAGCATCCGGTCTTATCTGAGTACATAACCAATTCAACTGACTACTCAAGCTTCACAACTGTTCTGTTTCTTCTTTAGATGTGACATCATCTTTCTGTAATGACATAGCACGATTAACCGGAACAGGAGTAACACTCTATAAGTAGGGTTTCTGATTCAACTTCGAGGTTATACAAGACCTATCCTCCTTAATGTGAAAACCAATATATTTGAAAGCCCCGGAGCCCGATTGCCAATCTTAAATTCCATTTTAATCTTACTATGAACACCTTTCTCAAATTCCACAGTGCCAATAAGAAATCATTAACATGCATTTCCCTTTTTTTATACCAATAAAACATTGTGCGATCTTCTTTTAGTTGAACATAGCCTACTTTCAGCAAAACAGATCTCACTGAAAAACATCACATCCTCAAGGCATTGTTCAGGTCATAAATGCATTTGTTTAGTTTCCATAGTTTCCTTTCTGCATCGCTTTCCTCTTTAGTGGCTTTAGAAGCACTTCTCTGAAATGTTTGACCCTGTAGAAACATGGCTTTTGTGCCAATTGATCTACATTTCCAAAAGTATATGGGTAAAAGAGCTAAAAAGACTTTCAGGATTATTTTTCCCACTGCAAACATAGCCCATTCTCACATCTGTATCACCCAGTTGCTCTACAAAACCTGAGCAATTAGCTCCATTTTAGCCTTCTAAGCCCCAGCTGCAAGGAGCTATTCCATACAAATCCATCTGTCCCTTATCTTGTACTTCAGAATAAGCTCCAAATCCCTTTTAACTATCTAATTTATTTTGCTTTGTCTCTCTTATTAGCCTATCACCTAGTCTATTGGCAACCACCAAATTCCACAAATTCATGAAGGCTCTGCTTCTAGTCTTATCTAGAGATGGTTCTGTGGCCTTTCTTTCATTGCGTAATCTTTGAGCTGTGGCCTCCACCAGCATTTCAACATCTATCAGGGTTACTACTCTTTGAACTCCTTCTCGCCTGCTTGAAGGCTCCTTCTCCATGATGAGATAGTTTTCTAATACAAGAGTCACCTTATGATCCACTATTCAAACTTGCTTTGCATTTTCTTGCTTTCCATTCTTTCACCCCATTCTGTCAGCCCATGGATCTCACATCTTGGCCATCATCTTGAACATTTAATCAATATTTAAACTTGTCAGTAGCTTTTCCTGAATGCCCCATAAAGTTGCATCCCTCTATTCACTGGACCCTTTATATGTCACTCGCGTCCCTACTTTAGGCAATGGCTTTTGGGTGTGATAGCCATGTCCTGGGCATTTTGATCATTCAGCCTACCACTATCCAACTTGTGATCTATTGTATTTTGTGCCTCAGGATTGTGGCTGCAAAACACATGAGTATTTGAGGTACAGGGTGCCTTATCACCCTCTAACAGCTACTCAGATTCTGAGAGTTTGTAATCAATCCTGATGAACAATTGTCATGAAGAGATATTAATGTCTATAATGTTATTGGATATTATTGCTAAATTGGAATCGTAGTAAGGACTGTGTCCATGTATATGTGTGTGTGTCTCTTAATTGAATTAAAGCCAGCTAGTCTGGGTGCTTTGATGCATAGTAGTTTGAGATGTTAATTAGATAAATGTAGGGAATAAAAGTGTAATTTGCAATTGTTAAATAAACCATTAAAAGAATGGGTAAAATCTTGCACCTAACTGGGAGAGGCCAAGCAATGTGTTTATATTACTAATAAAATTGGTGGAATGAAAGGATTATTGTTAGGAGAGGTAAAATTTAAAAAGAACCTAGTAATACAATGGAAAATTATCATTCAAAGAGGAAGCTAGGGTTAGGAGCTTGTGTGTGTGGGTCAGAGACATCTAAGATCTAACCAGCCTGTAAGCCTACAACTATGAAAAGGAACCAAATTGGAAGGAACCTCATTTTGAATTTGTAAGGTCAAATGTGCTTTGCCTGATGTCTGTTTAAAGTCTATGGGTTATTGTTGCCTTGGTGAAGATTTGCCTGGGAGCGATTAATTTGGGGATTTGTTTATAAGTTATTATGGTAGTAATTTGAAGGCATGTGTGTTTAAATTTGTTGTTAAATTAATAAATGTTTAATTTGGTTTTATATAAAAAAAAAACTCTTGAGGCTTGTTGGTTTTATTCCTGAATTCAGAGCTGCATCTCAAATATACCAATTGAACATATAGGTTACGATCTCTCTGGGATTTAAACAACTCAGCCTTTACCAACTGCTGTGTCATAACACTATGAGGAATAAACCTTAATCATTTGACTAACATGTTGGATAACCTCTGTCTTACCATCATGCCTCATTACCTTACCAGGACCTTTCCATTCATATGACCCTGTCTTTTGTAAAACACCATATCTCCAGAAGTCTATCTGAAACATTCTTATCAGAAGCCTTAGAGCTCACCAAATTTTCTCCAAGATCTTAGCCTTGATAAAAGCCCTTCTCCCTGCATGTAAAGCATTCAAATGTGCAGAGGAAGCGGAACTAATCGTACTCCCCTCTAGGGCAGGAAGGCTATCATCCAGCGCAGAAAGTAATTTGGGATTCTTCCCATAGACCAATTGATAGGGATTATACTCTCCAATCAACTTAAGCGAATTCTTTGCATGAACCACTCGTGTCAGTGCAGTTGACAACTTGCAGCCTGGTTGATCTACTAAGATTTTATGCAGCTTAAGATTTTATACAAATTTTATACAGCAATCACTGCCTGATTCCTTTCAGAGTCCATTGCTGAGAGGACTTTCAGCTGTGTTATTCATGATCATAATGTTCATGCTTACACACATGTCTCTAAACTCGTCATTGGCAAATTCCCCTCCATTATCAATCAGAAGCTTAGCTGGAGCCCCAAGTCCAGTCCCCATCCATTTCTCAATGACTTTATCTACAATCAGCCTTTTGCCCTTGCCAAATATTAATGTTGAAAGGCTAAACCTGGTTGCCATGTCTATAAAGTGTAAAATTAAAATATTTCTTTGTCCCATACCTTTAGATCCATGGCAAATACCTCTTTAAAGTCACATGCTAATGGAAGGCTTACAATAGGACGTCGTGACATCCTGCAATACTTTTTACATATTTCACTTTTTGTACTAATCTCTTCAATGGGTCCTGTACCTTCCTTATGAACCACACCTGCATCTTTTAGCAGGATTTTTAATCTTTGACAGGAAGGGTGGGCAAATTGCCTGTGCAGCCTTAATACAATTTGCTTTTTTCCCCCCAGATTGTTATCACCTGATGCCATTAATACTCCTCTATCATTTTGATTGGAAACATAAGGTTCTGTTAAGGGGGTACAATAATGCCCTGATTGGGTAAACTGCAGATGCACCAACTTTCCAAAAACAATTACTTTATCATGATCCATGCCAAGGTTCATTTTAATCTTTTTCATGGAAGGCTTACTTAAAGGTATTTCACTAGAGACTACATCAGTACTAATAAAGTACTTTACTCCAGTAATTTTGCATGGAATCACTACACTTTTTAGTGACCTCAATGTGTTGTCATCCTTAAACTAAAACAAAGTAGAACTTCTGAACTTCCTGACCTTACACTGATCCTCACTACTGAGTGAATCTAGATGACATTTTAGTCAATCTGTTCCACACACTGTTGTTACGATCTCAGTAGAGACTAGTAACTTCTTTTTTTAAAAGAAGTCCAAAAACCCAATTATTTACCAAAAGAATGATGCCACAAAATTCCACAGTTTAAAATAGAAGAATTTTTACTGCACAAGAGTCCAACAAAGCAAACGCTAAATTTTATCTTAGGTAACAACCTATACAGAATCAACAAAAGTTAAACCTGAATTAACTGTAAATTGCAGTTGAATATAAATTATAAATTATACATTAAATGGCAGATACAACTAAGACACATCTTACAAATTGGCTCAGCAGTCTACTCAGCATATAGGTCATCAATTGCAGTCACAAAGTCCTTCAAAACTCTGTCTTCCTCATGAAGGATTTCAGTTCCTCTCCTTCTAGGAGATAACTTGATTATCAGCCAACTGCAGTGCACAACCAACCCGAGTTCCAGGTGTATGGTCTTCACCAAAAATGCCATATGTTTGCAGAACCTCCTCAACTCTACTAATGATGGTCTGGATGGTGTACATCCATGAATGTTTTCCTCAAGTAACAGAAACAGCTGCAGCAACTATATATTTGCTTATTCTCAGCTTCTGGATCTAGCATCTGTCTTCCTCAATCTACCTGCACTAAACCACTGGACGCATCAACTTCTGAGTACTAATGACTCTCTCCCTTTTTATATAGTTTCAACCTGAAAGGTTGGTTTCCAGTTCTAAGTTTCAGTCTTAGTTTCCTTAGCAACTGAGACACTCAGCTTCCTTACTCAGTTTCCCTTTCCAGTTAAGGACTGTCTCAATAAACACAGGGCAGAATTTTGCGTTTGACGGGCGTGCGAGCCCGACCGACTCGGCGGCAGGCGGGCAGCCAATCCCCGACACCGAAATGGGCCGCACCGCCATTTTGTGTGGGTGGGCCAATTAAGGCCCGCCCAGCGGGGTTCCGACTCTCATGTTCATCGGGAAAATTAAATTGGCGGCAGGCGTGTTCAGGCCGCCTGTTCCAATGGGGAACTGACAATATGTATAAAGAGCGGCCAGGCAGCCTCCTTTAGGCTGTTCACCATGGCCAGTCACCGGGCAGCACAAGAGGTGAGGGCAGAGGAGGAGGAGGGGGGCAGGCTGCAGGGTAGGCCAGCGGCGGGCCACTGTGCCCCTCGGTTCTCAGATGCCTGCCTTGCTGTCCTCCTCGAAGAGGTGTCCAATCATCGGGATGTCTTGTTTCCAGAGTATGGGAGGAGGAGGGCACCACACGTCACCAGGCAGGCGTGGCAGGAGGTGGCAGAGGCTGTTAGCTCTCATGATGCTGTGCGGCGCACAGGAACCCAGTACCGCAAGTGCTTCAATGATTTGTTGCGCTCTGGAAGGGTGAGTACCATGTCAGGCTTGGCCAATTTACCCAGCAGGTAGCCTTAGCCTTTGAGGCCACCCCCCCCAACGTCTTAGTCATTACTGCATTGGGCATTTGGCGCATGCTGGATGGGCAAACAGATAGTGACCATGCTTACATCAGCCTTAGTGGCTGAGGAGAAGATGGGTTCTCCCTGCAGCAATTGTTGGTGTTTGTCACATTTGAGTAGTCTGCGGACAACCTGCAGGGGAGGCAGCTAGACACATACTCAGAACTCCAACACATGTCTTATTGATGGTGATGAGATGGTGGAAGGGGAGCCTCAAGGTGTCGTGGCCAAGAGCCATCTGCTGGCCTCGGTGCTGCACCTAGTTACGCCTCCTTGCCATGGGTGCTAAGACCCGTGTGTTATTCAAAGTGATGGACGCCGAATGTGTCCAAGGTGTCCATTGGGGGAGGGGGTTGGGAGCAGCCGTACTATCTTCTGGGGACTGATCACCAGTAGTGTGGACAGGAGCCGCTGGAGGCCTCAGGTGGGCCACTGTGGTTGTGGTGAGGTGTGCGCGTGCAGAGTACATGAGCGATCAGCCCCAATAAATGCTCTTCTATGTTCTGCAGTCAAAAAATGAGAGCAATATGAGGGAGTGGCAGCGGAATGGTGGTGGGCACCACGTATGAGGAGCAGGCCATGGAGCTGGGCAGGAAGCAGGCGGCCATGTCGGCAGGTGTTGGCGAGGCTGGGGTGCAGCGGCCAGGTATTTGAGGCCCACAGTCCCATCCATTCTGTCTGCCCACCATCCAAAGCACTGATAATTTCTGCAATCGTTAATGCTGAAACACTGCTCATTCACAGACTGATACAGTCAGACGCGTGGGTCATACACAAAGGTCCCTAGGCCCCTTGAGGATGCGCGTCTCCAGCACCTTCCAAAGTCACCTTATCCCATTTGTGACCACTATCCCCATGGCCTAACACGCCATGGCATTGCTGCTGCACATCCAAATACTTATTGCATCTTAGGAGGGTTTATACCTCCACCACCATTTCAGCCAGTGCGTCCCACATTACTCTATCCAAAAGGCCCTCAGCACCTCACCTGTCAACCTCATGGCACTCAACTTAAATAAATGCCACCATGTTAGTCATCCCAGCGCCAAGGGGAAATGTTGCCTTCTATCCACCCATTCTATGCCCCTCATAACGGTATGAAGATCAATAATGTGACCTGTCAATCTCCTGTGCTCCACGGCAAATGTCACAAGTGTATGCAATGTTTCCTCATAACTCCAACTCTCCAGGCCAGCATGCATCTAGGTCAGGAACCTCTGCACTCTCCCCACTCCAATGCCATCCCTCCCATGAAGCGCAGGTCACAACTGAATGCAGGAGTGTAGCTGTGGCCTCGACAGCATTTTCTGCACTTGCAATATGACCTCCCTTTTCCTACATTCTATTCCTCGGCTAGTAAAGGCAAGTCTGGCTTTAACCTTGTTAAATGCCTTATGTTCCTGTTCTGCTACCTTAATGGGTCTGCCCAGCAAGGTCCCTGTAATCGTCGTGACTTCCCACGGTCCTCCCATTATTCATGTATTCCCGTACCTTGCTTGTCTTGCCTAAGTGCTTAACCGAACACTTATCCACATGACATTCCATGTGGCATTCCTTAGGCCATCTGACCAGCCTGTCTGTATGCGCGTCTAATATTTGGGCCTCCTCTTGACTATTTACCACCCAATGTTTGTCTCCTTAGGTTCTTGAAGGGGGAGTGACTTATGAGGCTGGGGGGGAAAGGGATGAAAGGTGTTACTGACTGAACGCTATCGGATTAGCACTGTCCTTGTTGTTAATTTCAGCATCACCACCGCACGGCCGCCTCAATACGTCCGGAGCCCCCCCTCCACACCTGAGGGCCAAGACTTGCAACTTGCATCATATCCTTTCAGCGAGCCAGGCACCAGCACAGCGACAAACACTTCGGTGGGGATTATGACGTTGGCTAGTATCCCGGGGCACAGTGGAGAAGAAACTTCATAATCGCTGGACAGAGAGTGCCGATGGCGCCAGCAGCTGGAGGACTTCAGGGGACCAGGCACATGCTGAGTCTGGCAGTGATGATGTGCCTCTGGAGATGTCAGCAATGCAGCAGCTGCAGGACAAGCGGCAGGGTGCGTGGGAGCATCTGGCAGAGTTGCATGAGGGTGTGCTTCAGTTGGTCTCTGGAGGAATTCAGGCAGAGTGTCAGTGATGGCATTAACCTCAGGACAGAGCTTCAGGCTTCCTCCATTGAGAGATTGGCGACTCTCATGGAGAGGGGCTTCAATCGGATTGAGAATCGTCTGATTGGGTTACACTCTCTCCTGCAAGCCCTCACAACGCTAATGGCCACAGGTGGTCATTCGCAATGTGGGAGATATTCTGGGCACCAAGTGTCCCAGCTCGGTGCCCATCCATCTGCGGTGAGCAGGGATGTTCAATGTGACCTCAAATCGGCGCAGCATCTGCCTGTCGTCGTTGCGAGCTCCTCTCAGGGCGATCCAGATGAGGGCACCAGCTCTTCCGCCCCTCTGCCAGTGACCGTTGCATCTGTTGAGGCTGCGACAACTGGGGAGGTGCCAGTTCTAAAAACTGGCCACTCCCTCCCAGGCTGGGCCATCACAGGCTTCACGGGCCAGAGAACGGCCGCCAAGGTCATCGAGGCCAACAGGATAGCAGAGTCAGCAGGCTGTCTCACAAGCCACTTCGAGCGATGGGGCGGCACCAAGACATAGCACACGCAAACGTAAGCATAAGGCACGTTAGGCACTCCACGGATTTGTCACTGGTGATTTTGTGTTGGCCCTAGATTAGGGAAAATATACTTATGTACGTCTGAGTGACGTTTGTGTTTTATTTTGGACGGAATAAAGTCCACTTTTCTGACCATGGCTGAGGGTGTTTCCTTTGTGCTGTATGTTTCATAGACATCTCATGAGTGTTTGAGTGGACATTGATGTTTCTGTACTAAGCCCTTAGTTGCAGCTGGTGAGGTGGAAGATGTAGCACCTAAGTGCCACATGGGGAAGTTCCAGGCAATGCTGCTCCTGCTGATCCATGTGTGTGGAGCTAGCTGAAGGTTCGTTGGATTAAAGTGTCCCGGGTGTCCCTGCCTCCTTGGTGTAGTAGCGGGTCAGCGTGCTGACGCTCATTATTGCCCTGTGCTTCCTCATCCTCTGAGCCTCTGCTGGATTCATCATGTGCAACCTCATCCACTGTGTCAAGGTCTTCATCGTCAACTGCATCCCCCCTTTCCAGCGCAAGATTGTGCAGAGCGCAGCATGCTACCACTATCAGAGAGACGTGATCTGGGGGGTACTGGAGTGCGCCCCCTGAGCGGTCCAGGCAACTGAAGCGTATCTTGAGAAGACCGATGGCTCTCTCCACCACAGCCCTTGTGGTGCCGTGGCTCCTATTGTAGCGCTCCTCAGCTTCTGTTCTTGGATGGCAGAGCGGTGTCATGAGCCACCTTCTGAGGGGATAAACCTTGACACCCAGCAGCCATCCATCCAGCCGGGCTGGAGCACTGAAGAGCCCCGGCACCTGGGAGGGTCTGAGGACGTAGGCGTCATGGGAGCTGCCTGGGTACCTTGTACAAACTTGTAAAATCAGCATCCTGTGATCACACACTATCTGCACGTTCATGGGGTGGAAGCCCTTCCTGTTGACGAAGGCACCGGGCTCACCTGCTGGTGACTTGATGGTCACATGTGTGCAGTCTATTGCACCCTGGACACGGGGGAAGCCAACAATGGCTGCGAAGCCTCTGGCTCACTGTGTCTGGCTTGCCTGGTCGCAGCGGAAGTGGATGAAGGTCAACACCCGTCTGAACAGAGAGTCTGTTACCTGCTTGACACAAGTGTGTACAGCTGATTGGGAGACACCGCAAAGATCACCCACCGAGCCTTGGAAGGAGCCAGATGCATAGAAGTACAGGGCAACTGTGACCTTCAGAGCCGCTGGCATGGAGTGTCCACCCAGACAGTTAGGGGAGATCTCAGGGCCAATCATCTCACAGATATAGTTGACTGTTTCCCTTGATAGACGGAGCCTCCTTTGGCACTGGACCCCAGTCATATTGAGATAGCTGCTTCGCCGCCTGTAAACCCTGGCAGCAGGATAGTGGCGTCTTCTGTGGCCCCTTCCACCATGGACTATCGCTTGGCCCTGCGCCCCTTGTGCCTGTGCCTGGCCTCCCAAAGGTGGCTCCCTTGGAGGCTGATTGTCCACTCCTGGCCTCCTCCTTATTCTATCCCTCTCCTCCTCCTCAGAGGAGCTGCCTCCAGTGGAGATGTCAGAACCCATACCCAGGCTAAATGGGGGCATCCGGAAAGCTGCAGGCCGATAAAGATTACTGTCTGCAGACTGGTGAGCTGAAGCTTCAAAGTACAGAGAAACCTATTGGAAATCAATCTGAACTGCTAACAATCACGCAAGCAAGTTTAAAACACTTTCTGCATTAAATACTTCAGAAAAAACATTAACAACCCCTCTGAGCCCACATATCCCGCCCGTGGATGAGATTTGTTAAAAAATCAGTTACCCGCCTGCCCATTGGGCCCGTGCGCCAAGGCAAAGATCGTACGGGCTCCTCAAAATCGGCTTCAATTGCCGAGTTAAGGGCCTTAACAAGGCCTATAATTAATGGCGGGCACGAGCGCGTCGCGTTTCATTGTGCGCCCGCCCACCTAAATATCGCGATGCCGCGCGCTGACATTGGGACGCTCGCGTGACATCAGCACGCGACATTTTGAGTGCTGACATGCGGGCTCCACCACCAGCGCGTCAGCCATAAAATTCTGCCCACAAGCTTTTCCCACAGATTCCATCACACGTGATGTGTAACAATTATCTATTGCCGCACAGTTAAATGAATCTGTGAATATACACTCGTCACTGGATTAAAGTTTCTTGTGACTTGTACAATTCCTTCAGACTGATCAGCAGCATTACCGTCAGCCTCTGAATTTTCTGCGTCATGAACCATTTCGAAAACCCTGTTTTCCATTTTGGGTACTTCATCGCATAATGATATTTTGAGTAACATCTGAAGTGCCTGTTTACTATTCCCTGGGAATTCCTGGGGTACACTCATCTATTATTTGCTGCTCCAATTCTGTCATCTGTATGCTATCCAGATCTGCTAAAAGGGCTTTCATCCTCATTCCTTCTGTGTGTAACTCTTCCTTTGTGCTGGCATCTGTGTCCAGTATCTGGATGATTGTGAAATGCTGCAATCATTGAGTCCTCCACTCCTTGTGACACCACGTAATGTCCCATTTGTGCCATCAAGGCTGCTGGAAATGACTGCTTCCCCAGAAAATTTTCAAGGCAGCAGACACCTGCTTCAATAGGGAATGTCTTTCTGAGAACCGAACTCAAGTCAAGACCAAGAGCCTGTTCCTAAAAGGCATCTTATTACAATCCAGCAACTTAACTGTGAGCATTGAGCATGAAATCTCCAATTTGAATTTCTGCAATCTTTTATACAGTCTGTTAAAATGATATGTTCCTCCAGGGAATGCTGTCTGCTTTTTGAGATGTGTTAAAGTCTGACCAAGCCTCATAGGCATCCAATAGATCAACTTTGTGGTAAATTTTATCCATGAAACCTACTAGAAGAGCTAAACCTTCCTCAGTATCCAACTGACTGACATCCAACTTACAAAATACTTTACCCCTGACTTTACTTTTGTTAGGAAGTGACAATGCCAAGGCCATACCTCTTTTCTTCTTTGGTAGGGATGTAACATGCGTCCACATCTCCACTTCATTCTACCACTGATCATAAGCTTCAGGCTTTGAGAACATCAGTGGGTAATCACAACCTGACAATTTACACTTGCTTTCTTCCATTCTTCACAAAAGCTACTTTGATTGTGCTCTGCTGTCTTAAAAAACAATTTTAGTTTCCAACCTTCACCTTAGGCAAACATTCTCAGCTACAATGTTAAACTTCTAACAGCTATTTGGTGAAGGAGGAGACCAGGAGCCAATCTTTACTTGGTTTAGATTTATTCATAAAGTGAAGAATTACAAGGTATAGCTCCTAACCCTGATCACCGCCCCATCCGGGCCCAATTTCAAAACTACTTAATTGGCTGTAAAGCAACTTGGCATCCAGAGGTTATGAAAAGTGCGAAATAAATGCAAGTTTTCTTTCTTTCATTTTACTAAACCCTTCTTCACCCAACCACTCGCACAGAGTTTATTCCAAGAAATATGAATATACCCAACGGTATTTCATAAGGAGCATACTAAACAGAGCGGTTCTGGGGAAATTTCTATATTCAATTTAATTACTTTGTTCTGTTTAAAAAAATGTAGGCTGGTGTGCTCATGATTCATCCATGGAAGATATTGTTTCCTTGAAGGAAACCTGCTTCTAGTCAGCAACCATAGTTTTTCCTTGCAGGCATAGATGAGAAAATAATTTTCACCAAATATTTTTAATGTGAGTGTGGGAGGCAGGTTTCCCGATGGCCATTTTTGGAGAGCTGTTTGCAATTTCATCTGTACAGTAAACAGATGATTGCTTTCTGTTCCATTTTGAAACAGTTTTTACTTAAATACTTTCTCTGTATACAACTGGAGCCCTTTCATGCCGAAGACCATTATCACACCAGGGCTAACACCAGCTTTTGCTGGCTGTAGCTGTATTACTGATAGAATAAATAAGGAAATGACAGTCCAGCATTACCACCAAGCTGCACCTCAACGACAGGCCTAACACTTCCCTAAGCCCTGATGGTCGTTCTCTGCTACTAACCAATAAGGGAAAGTGGCCTGCATTGTGAATGTACCAGTACTATCCAGTGACAAATTATAGGGTCACTGGCATTTGCACTGATGCCAAATATTACCCTTACTATCATCAGAACTTTCTCATTGCAAGAGAAATTAGTGACAGAAATGAAAGTGCACTAGACTCTTTGCAATAGTATATCCCTTATTTTTAAAAATTAAATATTTTTAGGCTCCAGATGCTGAAGAAAAACATAATGAATAATAATAAAGAACAATAAGTGATATTAGGGTCTCCTTATCTTGCAAGATGATGAGAAACAGAAATGTGGTGATGAGAATTGGGTGATCTGGAAGTAATTGTTTATCATCCATTAAAGAGCCATAAGCAATGGGTGGAATTATCCCAGATTTGCATTGAGTGCAGTAGCAGGCAGGTAAAACGATGTTTTACCCACCGACCATGATGGTGCGTTTTCACGCCATGTCATCCCAAACCCGCCGCATTAATTATGCATTCCTGGGAAACATGCCCTTTCCATGGTGGGTGGGCTCTCGTTCACCCGCCATGCCATCACCTCACCACTTCATCATGCCAGGTGCCATATTTAAAGTCCAGCCATGCGCACACATCTCAGTGCTTCCAGCCCATGACTGCTGCAGGGAAGGTGTCCATGAAAGGCAATAAGACTGCAGCCCCCAGGTTCAGCCACGCGTCACTGGAATGCCTTTCTGATGCCTTGATGACCTCCGCCCCCGCTCTGGCCGCAGGATGGGCAGCGGTGTGACCAACCAGGCTTGGGAGGCAGTGGCAGCGGTGGCCAGCACCAATGCCCTGCAAAAGAGGACAGACATCCAGTGCTGCAAGAGGATGAATGATCTCCTCTGTTCCGCTAGGGTAAGTCACTCTTCTCATCACTCTCAACTCACACGCTCAAAAGCCCATCACACATCACTGCCAGTTCAAGGGACATTACCATTCACACTCTCACACACACCTTCATTGTCCTCGTCCTGTCCATGGGACCACTCACCACCCACACACACCATACTTATCATTTGGCCTGGTAAGCATCCTGCTTACACTCTCTCCATCTCTATTCATGCAGGACAAGATGGCACACAACAAGAGAGAGAGGTTGCAGACTGATGGAGAAATGCCTGAAGTCAAGGTCCTCATGGACTTTGAAAACAGAGCCTTCCAGCTAGCCGGCGATGACTGGGACCGGTTCTGTGCTGACGGTGAGATCAGCGTTGCTCTACCAAGTGAAGATCCAGCAGTGCAACTTCCATCAGACAACCATGCTGTGAGTGATGTGTCCTGTTTCACAGGCCACTGCCATGAACTAATTATCTCTCATTGCTTTCGCAGGATCACCTGGGAAACAACCAACAGAGTCCATGACTCAGGGCCTCCAATCAAGCCCCGAAGAAACCTCTGAAGAGGAATCTGAAGTCCTTGAAGTCCTGTCACAGCGCTCACACACACCCTCCACCAGCGTAGAGACACACACCTCGGCGGGACCTAGCTTTAGGGTAGCCTCAGGATCACAATCTGGAGCACATCACACTGTCTGATCCACGGCAGGCGACAGCAGGGACTTCCCAGGTGTCTGGCACTCGAAGGGCTGCTGGAGGCCAGAAATCTGCTGAGTCCGAGTCAGATGATGAGCTGCTGGAATTGATCATGTCACAGTTGCTGGAGCTGCAAAGGCAAGCTCAGGAACATCAGGAAGGGATGTCCGCTGCACTCCTCAGATTCAAGGCATGATGGAAGAGTCTGTCCACCTTCAGGCTGAGGTGATAGTGCCGGCATGCGAACATGAGATCAACACTGGTAAGATGGCAGCTGCCATGGAGACCTTGGTCCAGGATGTCGCTTCTGCACTGCTGCATGGGATCAACTCCATCGCTGATACCATAGTTGTCCTCAAACAGTGTGTACATGAGAGGGGTGTGGGGCAGCTTGATCTCACTCCAGCTACCCCTTCTCCTCAAGGAGTCAGACTGGGGCCCCGTGGCACCCATAGGGAGGAGGATCAGCTGGTGTCCCCCTCCACTGGGTCATCTATCCAGGTGACTCCTGGAGTGTCTGGCCCATCCGAATCCCCTCTTCCTGTGACTTCAGCAGCTCCAGCTCCACAGGCCAAAATGGGTACCACTGCCACACAACAGGAGACCGAAAGAAGGTTAAAGCCCTCCAGGTCTCAGCCCTCCAGAGGACGCTCGCCAAGGTCATCACAGATGGGGCATAGCAGTCAGCAGGCAGCCACTACCTCTGCTGTGGATGTCCAGGCAGCACAAAGGTGTAGTGGCAGGGTTAGGAAAGATAAGAAGATATAACTCTTTTTGTTACAAAACAAATAAACTAAATTAACAAAATCAGGGACAAAGTAAAAGGCAGCCCCTTAAAGGGAAACTGCAAACACAAAAGACAAAATTCAAAGGAAACTTACCAACATTAAATCAAAGTGTGATTAAAGGGGTAAATAAAACCCCCCAGTCCCCGCAGTGCCCACCGAGCATGGAAGGCCTATATGGTGCCAGTGGACACCGTGTGCTCCCTCTCCAGGGACACCCGGCCGCGAACAAAGGGAGAGGGGCAGGCAGATGGGTTGGACGACCCCCTCGATCGCCTGCTGCCTGGACCTGTTAATGGCCAACTTGGCCAGGCCCAGGAGCAGGTTCACGAGGAGGTCCTTCTCCCTCACGACCCCTCTCCGCACCGGGTGCCCGTAGATCAGGAGCGTGGGGCTGAAGTGCAAACAAAACAACAGTAAAAGGTTTCTCAAGAAACTAAAAAGTGGGTGCAGCCTACAACAACCAACATACACATGGTCCATGGACTCCACAAGGCCACAAAAGATGCAGGTATCTTGGGAGTCCGTGAAATGACACAACCTATGACTGTATGGGACTGCTGCACACAACACCCTCCACCCCAGGTCCCCAGTGGAAAAGGGGAGGACATCTCCATAGAGGGCCACCCAGTGGGTGGCTCCACCACTGGACAGCAACAAGGCACGCATGCCCAGGTGATGGGCGAGGGCAAGGATTGAAGGGTGTGCAGCAGAAGCCCATACAGGAAACCCCTTCACACCATGCTAAAGGACGCGGAGGGCATTTCTACAAGGTGACAGGTTGTGGGGCATCGGCTCCCGAGGGAGGGCTTGGGGCCAATGTGGAATTCCGTCTGAACAGGGGTACATTCCACCTGCACCACCTCAAGTCCCAGAACGACGTTGGGGCTGAGCATGACCGTCCTAAGGTCTTGGGTGGCATTGGCCTTGATCCGGACGTCAACCGATGCATGTTGCACCAACTCCTGGGGGATCATACAGCCCACTCCTCCGCCACCCGTCCCCGTGCCAGGAGGTCTACTCTGCCGCATCCTCAGCCAGGATCAACTGGGACAAGTGTTCTGGACACCTGGTTGGTCAGTGGCAGACGAATCCCCCTACCCGAGGAGCTCAGGCCTTTCTCCTAGGGCAGGACCAGCTTCCTCTATCTGGCGATCCATCTCTGCCCTACTGAGGAATCCTGGCCGGTGAACTGGTCACGATCCTGGTCACGCCGGCAGCCACAGCCCTCTTCTCCGCCAGCCACTGAAAAGGGAAGAGATGCGGATTCCTGAGTAGCGGCTCTCTGATGATAGCCGCTACTCCTGACGTTGGTGAGCTGCAACACGAGGCGACCATGTTCCAGACTTTGATCAGGTTTTGGTAAAAGACAGGCAATGCCTGCAAGGAGCTGCGAAGGCCCCTCAGGTTTACAAACAGGAGCTGCACATCATAATTCAGGCAGTGCACTTGGCAGAAGAAATACGTCGCCAGGGCATACCATCTCGGAGGGAGCTCAATGTAAAGGTATTGCTGCAGGGCCTGAAGGCGGAAGGTCGCCACCTGGATGTCATAGGTACACTAATGCCTGAGTGCCTTCCCTAAGCGGGAGACTCAGAACCTCAGCAGCGACCCAGTGCGGCCTTTTGTGCCAGAAGAAGTCGACGGGCATTCTCTGGACTTTTGTGACAAAGTCTGGGGGAGGGGTCAAAGTGACCAGCTGGTACCACAACATGGCGGCAATCAGCTGGTTTATGACCAGAGCTCGACCCCGGTAAGACAGCACTCGGAGCAGTCCCGTCCAGCGCTGCAGGCGAGTAGTGACTTTGGCCTCGGCTCCTGCCAGTTCACCGGCCAGGATTCCTCAGCAGGGCAGAGGTGGACTCCCAGGTAGAGGAGGCTGGTCCTGCTCCAAGAGAAAGGCCTGAGCTTCTCGGGTAGTGGATTCGTCTGCCACTGACCAACCAGGAGTCCAGAAAACTTGCCCCAGTTGATCCTGGCAGAGGACGTGGCAGAGTAGACCTCCTGGCACTCGTGCATCCTCCACAGGTCAGCCGGGTTGGTGAACATGAGGAGCATGTCATTGGTGTAAGCCGAGAGGACCACCCCGATACCCGGCCCGTGCAGAGCCAATCCCGACAACCTCCTCTGTAAGAGGCACAGGAAAGGCTCCACGCAGATAGAATATAATTGATCAGACAGGGGGCAGCCCTGACGCACTCCCCCCGCCAAAGTGAAGGGACGCCATCAGGGAGCCGTTAACCTTAACTAGACACTCTGCGGCAGCGTACAGAAGTCGGATCCAGGCGGTGAAATGCATCCCAAACCCGAACACTCGCAGAGTTCCGAGTAAATATTCGTGATCCACCCTGTCAAACGCCTTCTCCAGGTCAAGAGGCAGGAAGGCGCTCGCTAGACCAGTCCTCTGGGAGAAATGGATGATGTCCCGGACCAGATGGATGTTATCAAAAATAGTCTGGCCCGGGACCATGTAGGAGTGGTCAGGGTGGATCATGTGGCCCAGCACGGTGCCAAGGCGAGAAGACATTGCCCTGGCAAACATCTTGCAATCCGTGCTGAGGAGGGAGACAGGGCACCAATTCTTAAGTAGGAGGAGATCCCCCTTCTTTAGCAGCAGGGCAATGATCGTCCTGCGCCACGAGAGGGGCGTCTTCCTGGTCACGAGACTCTCCCCCAGGACCCCTGCGTAGTTGTTCCCCAGGACGTCCCAGAACACCCTGATTACTCCATGGTCAGCCTGTCTAGTCCCGGGGATTTGCCCCTTCAGAGGCTGTCGAGGGCGCCGGTCAGCTCCCCCAGACTTACAGGGGAGTCAAGCTTTCCAGCGCCCCCCGGGCCGACCTGCGGCAGATCCTCCCACAAAACTCTGTGAGCATCATCGCTGGACGGATCCGGAGAGAACAGGGAAGTGTAATAGTTTCGGGCGATGGCCCTGATGCCCTCCGGATCCAAGACAAGGGATCCATCGTCGGCCAGCAGCGTAAGGAGCTGCTGATGGACCCCGTGCCTTTTCTCCAGCGAGTAGAAGAAGGGGGAGCCACGGTCCAGGTCCCGGAGGAGCCGGATCCGCTACCTCATGTACACGCCGCAGGGCCAGACTAGTTGCTGGTCCCGCAGCGCGCTCTTCCTCTCTTCATATGCCAGTGGCAGGGCTGAGTTCACATCGGGCTGACGGAGACGTCCCTCCAGGTTGAGTACCTCCCTCTCCAACTCCTCGATCCTGGAGTTTCGCCTCTTTGTCGACCCCCTCACGTACTCCTGACAGAAAACGCGGACATGAGCCTTGCCCACATCCCACCATAGACTCAAGGAGGGGAAGCCTCCCCGCTTCCTTCTCCAGCCGGCCCAGAAACGACAAAACGAGTCCAGGAACCGCTTGTCCTCCAGCAACAGGTTGTTAAAGTGGCAGTACGCGGACCCCGTCCGAGTGGAGAACGGAACGAGCTCCGCCCACACCAGACGGTTGTCCGTACGCAGCACCCACCGCACAGAAGCTGACGGAACACAGGACACAAATGCCTTGGAAACGTAAAGGCGGTCGAGTCTGGACTCTCCAACTCCAGGTGACACGAAAGTGAAAGCGCTGGAGTCAGGATGGAGATGTCGCCAGACGTCCACCAAGTCGAAGGACCCGACCAGGTCACTGAACTTACTCACACCTAGAGTGACGGTCCCAGGCCTCAAGGCTCGAGGTATAGTTGAAATCCCCACCTGCCCCCAAATCCCCCGAGGACAATACACTCGCCCGGGTCGATGGAGCCAAGATGAGTGGACACTTCCTCAAAGATGCTCACTTGCTGCTGCGCACCTAGGGGAGCGTACACATTCACAAAGTGAAGCGCTGCGCCCCCCAGGCGCACAGTAATGTGCAGAAACCAGCCTGGCACCGGCTCCTTGACCCCCAAGATCTCCAGCTGAAAATGTGGGGCCAACAAGATAGAATCCCCGCCGGAATTGGAGGCTAGGTGACTCATGTAGACTCCCCCTCGCCACTCCAGGAGCCACGTAGCTTCATCTCCCGGAACGGTATGGGTTTCCTGCAGGAAGCACACCGTATACTTCCCGTCCGGAGGACTGAGAAGTTCTGGAACCTGCGCTGTGCGTCTCCGCTGCCATTGTGCTGAGGCTGGCTAAGGTAGTCTTCATTGTCAGAAGTATGTGCTACCATCACCATGCCTAGTGTAAGGAGAGGAACTTTTAATCCTTCCTCTCCTTCAGGACCTCAGTGAGAAACGTGTAGACCCTCCTCTTCACGTTCTGGTCCAGCCCAGGGGCTTTTACGGCCTCATGGGTGGACCAGAACCCAAGAGGAAAAGATTGCCTCCGGTCCGGGGCCGACTGGACACTGTCTCAGTGACCGTGATTACTCACTAAAAAATCCTGGAGTTCCCCTAAAGGGATGAGGTGAGAATCGTTGGGGGGCAGCAGAGGATCCACCACCTCACCCAACAACTACTCCCCGGTGCTCACCACAGAAACCCCATCCTCCTCCAGGTCGTCGCCTCCAGCTTCCAACCCCTCCCCCATATTGAGTACGGGGGCTGGTTCGGAGCTGCCACCTCGATCCCACCCCCAGGATCAAGGGCAGAGGGGTCCTCTCTGGTCTCCTCTTGGGGATATGGGCCACCGTTCCTCCTCAGGCACCAGGTTGCCCGGCGAGTCTGGAAAAAACTCCAGAACCAGGACAGAGGCACCCGGAGCTGAAGGTTGGGAGGGAGCGGGGAGGCCTTATTCACCACCGCCACCCGATGGCCCAGTTGTTGGGGCCATAAAGGGACTGCCGCAGTCCCCTGGCGGGCCAGATGGCACTTCGGAGGTACAAGGTGGGTCGGGGCGGGGCACCACTGCAAGGGTGATACCCTCACCGACACCCGAGGGGCCCTGCTCAGGGGACTGAAGCAAGGGGCCAGGGATTTGGGCTCCCCCCAGAGGGCAGAGCGAGGACTTACGGGGCAGAGATGCCACCACTTTTTCACTGTGGAAGGGGACACAATGGACATCACAAGTGGCGAGGTCCTCCCCCTCTGAGGGGTGGCATCTCTTCTGGGGTAGGCTGGGGGGACCGCCATCTACGAGGCCTAAGCTGCCTCCTGCAACCCCCCCCGCTCCGCTCCCTGGCCCTCTGAGTTTGGGCAGGTCCACCCTCTTTAGTAAGACCACTGGCTCGGGGTCATGTGCTCCATCGCCGCCGGACCCGGGAACCCGCGCAGGGACTACACCGGGCCCAGCACTTGGCGCTGAGGCGCCCAGGGCCCCGGGAGCATGCGCTGCCACGACGCTGGGGCCGGCTGGTGTTTTTCCCCCCAAGCCAGTGTCTTCAGTGATCTTGGGATCAGGGTGTTTTTGGGGAGTTCGGGGGGTTTTGGGGCCTGCCTCAGGGTGGCAGATGTTTCTCCGCCCCTTCTTACCATGTGGATTCTCTCCCCCAGCACCTCACTGGCAGCCGAGGTGACGTTAGCTGCCAGTGTCACTCCGTCTTGCAGGGGAGCAGATGAAGTGGTGATGGGGGGAGGTGCGGCGGTGCCAGCCAGGCCGCCTGGGTGGCGCTGGTGGCCTTAGAGGCGGGGCATTTCTTCCTAATGTGCCCCACCTCCTTGCAGATGTGGCACCGCATGCCATCCGCCATCCAAAATACCTGGTCGGCGGCCCGCTCGATAATGACATCAAGCCGTCCCTCTGTGCAGCCCTCCCAGGCCAGGTGAACAAAGACCTGGCGCCGGAAGGAGTACACGTGGCAGAGACTGGGCTCCCTGAGGCCGAGCGGGATCGGCACCACCCCAGACCTGACCTCCCCTAGTTGGTGAGGGTGGGGGAGGAGGAGCTCACCGGGAACAAAGAGCACGACATTGGATAACACGAGACTCTCCGCGGTGGCCTCTGAAGGGTCCACCGCCAGATCGGTCCCGCCCACGGTGAGCCCCCTGGCCAGGACCAGGTGCATCACCTGCTCGGACCTCAGGAAGAACACGCCTTCCCATACATGTGTGAGGCCGCGACGCCCAAAGCCTTCACACATGCTTCTGTGCTCATCTCAGGGTGAATGTAACTCTTTATCCCCAGGGTCTTTGTTAGGAGGCAGAAAGGTGACGGGGCCACGGGAGCAGCGGAGGCCACAGAAGCAGCCACTCCCACATAGGTTTTCTTGGGGGGCCCCGCCACCCGTGATAGTGCCGCCTCCACAGCTGCCCCCAAGGGCCCGGCCACCAGTGACCTAGTTGCAGCCACAGGGGCTGAGCCACACCCACCCTGAGCTCTTTCTGGCAAATCCAGGCAGTATGGCCCCAGGGGGAGAGTGGGGTGAGGGAAGATGGCGTAACCTCTCCCTCCTGACGGCAAGTAGAGGTAGAGAGGGAGGGAAAGAGAGAGGGAAAAGGACAGGGAGACACAGGAGGGAAAGAGTAAAGTGTGCAGGGTGGGTGGGTGTCACTGTGGATTGGAGCGTGGGTGGGGCCTCAATGTTCTTCCCGTTGGGGGAGGGCGATGTCTTTACCAGGCAGCCGGTGCTGCCTGGCACACAGGAGTCAGCCCTGTCCCTCTTCACCAGGCAGCACCAGCTACCTGGACTCAGACACGGGTGGAGTGAGGAGGGGGTGGCAAGATCTTAGGCAACATACACACCCCTTCTCCCAAAGTCTCTGCAATGGTCTTCACTCCTCCCCCCACAAAACACACAGTTGTCTTCAACCCCCACCGAACAAAGGTTCCAACACCCACCTCTGCTGTTATTTCAAAAAAGTCCTTATCTCCTGGTCTCCCATTCCCGCAGCACCTCCTCTCTCTCTCTCATCCGAGGCTTCAGACCTCAGGTCCTGCAGGCTCCAGGCCCCTGCAGCCCTGGCAAAAACACCAGCAGTAAGGTCTTGCACACTTGTAGTGTCCCCTGGGCAGTAGCAAAACAGGCAAATAAAGAAGCCCTGAGGCGTTTGAGGCAAAAGGCAGTAAGCAGCAAAATCTCAACAACAACTCCTGGCTCCTTCCAGCTCCAACAACTCCCAGCACACAACTGTAGTAGCAGCAGCAGCGAGCTGTACCTGTGTCCAATCAGGAAGCTGTATTGCACAGCCTGGGCATAGGCTAGATTGCCCGCTCACACCACCGAACACGCCCAATGCCAGCGGGCATGGCAAACCCCGGCCAATATAAAATGACTATAGGGAAAGCAAATAGGGCTTCAAATTGTATAGGCACAATTATGAAGTATGAAATAAAGAGCACAATATATAAATTATATAAGGCTTTGAATGTCCACACTTGTAATTTATCCACTTTTGGTGCTCACATGTGGTGGATGTCATAGAGACTCTGGAGAAGGTGCAGGGGAGAGTGACGAGAAAGATAAACTGTTTAAGCCCTCCTAGTTATGAGGATAGACCCTATTAATTAGGGCTATTTAATTCAACAAAACTGAACAGAGAGGATATGATAAGAGGTTTTGAAAATGATGAAGAGATTGATCTCAGATTCGGCAGACTATTTGAAATGGATAATGGTGGTAAGACTACAGGGTGTGCAAAAGATACATAAGAGTTGTGTGAGATGTAGGAAGTATTTTTTTCATAGAGTGTCAATGCCCTGTGGAAATGAACGTGTGGTGGATATGGATTTGCTGCTGAACTTGACAGGATCCTGAGTGAGGAGGATATTTTCAGTTATAGAGAACAAATTGCTAGTACTTTTGATTGTGAGAATTTATGGGGGCTATGTTCTCTTGCAGGTTTGCTTGATTGTTAGAGAAACAGAGAGAAATCTCTCTGAGTTTCTTCCTGCTTTTTTGCCTCTTTCGAGGGATAACCTAGATAGAAGGGAGCAAAACTGTCTGAATGGGGTTTTCTTAAAGTGTCTAAGCCTTTTCTTGCCCCTTTCATATGTTCATATAAAATGTCCTTCCATTGCTGACAAATAGATGGCCTGGAAAATACAGCATGTTTGTGAGAATTATTCATCGAACAACATATGGCAGTATAGTGCTTTTGTTATGGGACTTGAAATCTAGAGACCTGGGCGAATAATCCAGAGAATGCAAGAAAATCTGGAAATTAAATGCTATTTTCATTAAAAACTGTAAGATAACCCCAACTGGTTCATTAGTATGCTTTAAAAAAGAAAACCTGCAACTCTTACCTGGCCTGGTCCATATGTGACTCCAGTCCCACACCAGCTTGGTTGACTCTTAACTGTTCTCTAAAATGGCAGAGCAAGCCACTCAGTAGAATCAAATTATTATGGTGATGCACGAAGAAGGCTCACCGTCACTTCCTGAAGGGTGACTAGGGATAAACCTATCAGCGATGCCCACATCCTGAGAATGAATTAATTACTTTTTGAAAATGTCAATATGCATGCTGATAAATATATTTTATTGTCTCAATACATACAAGGGGTAATTGTAAATGACTCACTGACTGTTATATCAAGAGTTTCCTTGGAAATTCTTCCAATCACCCGCTATAACTTTAGCAGAAGATTAGTGGAAACTCTTTGGTATGAATTTAATGCCACTCCCCCCACCACCCCCAGAGGTGAGTTTGGAGGAGAGGGGGCATTTGATTATACAAAAGGGTCAGATGTGGAAAGCCCACTGCCTTCTCACCTAAGCCTAATTAAGTCCAGGGGCAGAAGGCTTGTCAACGACCTTTCCACCAGGACACCAATTGAGGCCCTTAAGGGGGACATCAGCAGCGGCCAGGAGAGTCGGCAGATCTTTCTTCCCATTAGCTCCTTGCTTTTCTGGTATCTTAGGGATGTTTATAGTGTCTTCTACTGTGAAGACCAATGCAAAATATTAGTTTAAATTATCTGCCATTCCCCTGAGAGAAGGCAGCATGAAGATAACTCCTAGACAGGCCTATACCTCGGAGATATGTATATAGTTGTGTGTTAACAATAAATAGTTCATTTTCAACCACACAAGCCTCTAGACGTAGTGAGACACCAAACAACCTTAAGACAACCCCTTATTTTTAAACTGTATTGCCCATTTCTAGTCTCTCTGATAAGTCCGAAAAGCAAACACTGGAGAGAGAGATCGAGTGTGTCCATGCGAAGGTGCATGGGTATGAGTGTGGTTATCAGGATGCTGTGAGAACAGCAGTCTGAGGAACGTTGTATGTCTTGGAGATATCTGTAATCCTAGGTGGATTCAGAACATGTAGGATGGAACTTCAGTTGGAATCCATGTTGTATAAGTTGTAGCTGCAGACAGTTGGTGAGGAAGGGGATGAGGGGATGTGGCTGTGAAAACGAGTTTTGGTAAAAACCTTATCAAATACTAGGAGGGAAATGGAAAGCAATGAAGGTGAACAAGGTAAAAGAGTCAAACGGAAATTCTGTCAGAGAGTAGAGCATTTCTTTCTTTTTTGACTCTATTTTTTCTCCCCTTGTCCAGTCTCTTCTCACCTACATCGATGACTCGTCTCGCCCTACATCATTTGAAAAATTTCCAGGTTCCTGGCCCTAACCGTCTCCTCTGCACTATGGACATCTAATCCCTCTACACCTCCACCTTCCACTGCGACGGTCTGAGGGCTCTCCGCTTCTTCCTTAGACAGAGGCCCAAACGATCCCCATCCATCACCACTCTCCTCCGTCTAGCTGAACTATTCCTCTCATTAAACAATTTCTCCTTTTACTTATTTCTCTTCCTCCAAATAAAAGTTGTTGCTTTGGGTACCAGCTTGGGCCCTAGTCTTTTTGTGGGGTATGTGCAACATTCCTTGTTCTAGTCCTACCCAGGCCCCCTCCCTCATCTCATTTCTGATACGTCGATGACTGTATCGGTGCCGTTTCCTGCTCTTGGCGGGAACTGGAAAACTTCATCAACTTTGCTTCCAATTTCTACCCTTCTCTCACCTTCACATGGTCCATCCCCAACAGTTCCTTTCCTTTCCTCAGCTTCCCTACCTCGATTTCTGGAGATAGGCTGTTCACTAATATTCATTATAAAAGCCTCCTACACTTCTTAAACTTCTTCACACCCTGCTACCTGTAAGGGCCCAATTCCATTGCCCCAGTTTCACCATCTCTGTCACATCTTTTCTGATGATGCAACCCTCCATAACAGTGTTTCTGATACGTCTTACTGTTTCCTCAACCGAGGATTCCCCTGCACTATGGTTGACAGGGCCCTCAGCTGTGTCCGACCCATGGCCCGCAATTCTGCTCTCACCCCTTCCCCTCCTTTCCAGAATTGCAATAGAGGTTCCCCTTGTCCTCAATTTCCACCCCTCAGCCTCCACATTCAAAGGATCATCCTCCACCATTTCCTCCAACTCCAGCATGATGCCACCACAAAACACATCTTCTCCTCCCCCCCCAGCACTCCAAAGGGACTATTCCCTCTGCGACACTCTATTCCACGTCTTAATCACCCCCAACACCTCACCCCCTCCCCATGGCACTTTCCCATGAAATCGCAGGAGATGTAACACCTCCCCTTTTACTTCCTCTCTCCTCACTGTCTAAGGCCCCAAACACTCCTTCCATGTAAAGCATCGATTTACTTCTTTCAATTTACTATACTCTATTCGCTGCTCACAATGCAGACTCCTCTACACAGGGGAGACCAAACGCAAATTGGGTGATCGCTTTGCAGAACACCTCTGCTCGGTCCACAAGCTTGACACTGAGCTTCCAGCTGCTTGCCATTTTAGTTCACCAACTTGCTCACATTTCTGTCCTTGGCCTGCTGCACTGTTCTAGTGAAACTCAGCTTAAGCTCAAGGAATAGCACCTCACCTTCCAATTAGGCACCTAACACTTCCTGGACTCAACATTGAGTTCAACAATTTTAGACCATTAACTCTGACCCCATTTTGATTCTTTTTTTTTTGCTATGTGCTGGTATGACTTGTGTTTTTCATGTTTTTACTTTTAAACCGAGCTGTTCATTACTTTGCTATTCACACTCACACTGGGCAAATGCTTTGTTTCTTTACTACAACCATTACCACTCACTTTGCCTTTTTTTCTTCTTTGTCATTTGATCTCTCCCACCCTCTACCCTGTCCTAAATCTTCCTCTTTGTTTTTCGTGCCTTTCCCCTCTTTCAACAGCATAAATCCATCACATTCCTACCTTTCTTCAGTTCTGAAGAAGAGTCATATTCAACTTGAGGTCTTAACTCTGTTTCTCTCTCCACAGATGTTGTCAGACCGGCTGAGTATTTCTAGTGCTTTATGTTTTGTTTTATTATTGAATAATAGGTGTGCTGGGTAATGGGCAGCAAAAGAAATTCCACCTGTTTTGCATCCCCTCCCAATTCCAATTTTGCTATGCCTTGGCAGCTTTATTGCTTTTGAGGGACACATGTTTGATTTTTGTTTCTGGTCAAACCCTAAATGGTACCAGGGATTATCAAAACAGAAGTGTGTTCCTGTTCACCAGTTCTTCAGAAGTTATTGAGATGGAGCTGAAGAGTCAGTGGATCCTGTGAAACCCAAGGGTTAAGATTCATCTTTGGCAGGGGGTTTGTAAACAGTGTAAGCACAAGCAGTGGCAAAATACAGTGGTGGATCCACTATTATACACCTTGCTCAACATTGTTAACTTCAGTGTAAAAGGAAATTGGTGAGTGTATAATAGGCGGCCAATGTGCAACTGCTATTTTGCTCCCCTGCTCTAACCCCCAATCTGTGTATATTAGCCTCAACATTTAGCCTCAATAGAGCTAAAGAATTGTTATATTTCTTTTGATTTGTGTTGTTTTGATTAGGAGGAAGCATTAATGCACAGTTCTATATAAATAGTGTCAATACTGTATTTTTTTTTGTTACTTTAAATAAATCTGCTGGTAGTTTGTAGCCTTGGGCCTGCAATATTACCAGGTATCAAGCACATAAAGGTGAATTCCAGTTCATATGGAGCAAGGGTTCACTTACAGGAGTAGTCCTTGGCATTGAGCATAAGGGAAATATTTGAGTAATACCTCGAAAGGTAACAACTGTAACAACGTGATTAGCAAAAAATGGACCAAATTTTCATATAACTTTTATATGAAGACAATAATGCTGAGTTCTCTAAAAACACATTATTGTACAGGTCACAACAGTCATATTTCCACTGCCATCTTTCATGGTACTAATACAATCTCTGTTGCTATGGTGACAGCTTTAAGCTTTTGTAAATAGCTGTTGCTATAATTCTGCTGCCTCCCTGTTGGATGCACACAGCTTTAATGTTATTACAGCTAAAGCACACAATCTTCAGTGACATAGTTTGACTATTTATTTAAATAATGTCAATACCATTTTTCAATGAAGTTGTTTTCTCAGAATTATTTTGTAATGGCATTTCTTCTCAAAAATTTTTAGCTTAAAAAAAGAAAAATGTTATCGTAATATGGCAAGCATATATTTTTGTTACGTGTGATGTTGTATTATATTTTTGTACTGCAATATAAGTACCTGGAAGGCTCACTAAACCACCTGGCAAATGATATTTTTTTTATCAGGCTTTGGTTGGTTTTCGCACCTTGGTTTGAGTGTCACCTTGCACCTATATAAAGTGGATTATTTTATATAAATATTTGTACATGTGTCTTCATCAGCAGCTGGACATAATCACATCAAAGCGGTCAGAATGAAATAAGAAAGCATCAAGGCAATAGCAGAATATAATTAGCTTAATGGATTTTCATTTCTAGAGGTCATGGGAACAGAATTAATTTCTGTTGTTTTATTGTATGCATCCCACAGCAAATATAGGGTCACTAATAATTCTCTCTTGGAAGCAGCAGTCAGTTGTAATGAAAAGAGACCTTTATTAAAGTGGCCTGCGTTGTGTTAAATATTGTCTTGCTCTTCCAATGCTTATAAGTTTTCATATTTTTATTGTGCCTCAAATGCATTCTTTTACTGTTCTCCTTATTGCATAAAAAGCACAAGGTTTAACATGCCTGAACCGAATCTGATCACTGAGAATTATTTAGCAAAGCTTTCTTTTGTCAGGTTAATTTTTTACTTGACAAGAACTGTTAAAATGAAAACAAGCACAACAGAATTTTGTATTGATTTCAACAATCACATCCAGAAAAACACATGTTTAACATTTATAGAATAAATGGAATATCACACCAGGTGAGGATGCATGCCAAACTATTGCAATACCCCATGAACTAATGTCTTACTGGGCTGGCATTTAAATCCATTCCAGAATGGAGTGAACAGTGGAGACCACAAAATGATATTTTATGCACGTGGAACATTGCTCTATTCCTTCCTTGTATTAAAATGCCAACAACATCCAGGGCTATATTTACCTCCATTCACTGTCAGTTAAAAAAAAGTTGACAGATAAAGCAGAGAATGACTCTTAATACCCACATGCAAATTTTGCTAAAATTAGTAAACAGAGGAAAATAAACCCTCTAGGGAATGAATATAATTATAATAAAGATCAGGTCCTGATTAAGAGCATTATACATAGATAATGAGGTAACTATTTGCAGATCTTCCATGCTGTTGTACAATGACCCTGACATTGTTCTCCCTAGGTCCTGGGGAATACTAATTTCCCAGGCACTAAGTATGATCAGTTTCCCAGGCATTCAGCAAGCTCTATGGCTATTTTTTATTCCTGTTCCTGTCTCTTGGCCAAGTCTTTAAGGGTAGTTACATGAAGCTTCCTTTGTAGATTGACTGTCATAGCACTTTAGATATTTTCTTAAAAGACATAATGTGAATTTCCTGAGAAACCAATGGTCTGACCAGCATTCAACACCTTTAAAGCAGTGGGTAGAATGCACATCCTTGAGGTCACTGTTGTACAACAATATAGTTCATCACCTGCCAATGATTAGATCTGGGATGCATACATGTTGTTTTCTGTTTATTAGCTTGCTGGAAAATTGTGTTTGCGATGGTGAGGTCAAACTCACTAAACTTAGAAGGAAGAAACTGGCCGTTGAAGTTTACTCCACCAATGCTATGGTGTTCCAGTACTCCCGCCATATTACAGTCTGTGCCAATGTAGGCATTGAAATCAAAGAATGTGTGCTTGGTCTGGTGCGGTACTCCCCTGATGACCTTGCTGAAATCAATGGAGAGTTTTTTAAAAATTCTTTCATGAGATGTAGGCATCACTGGCAAGGCCAGCATTTGTTGCCAATCCCCAATTGCCCTTGAACTGACTGGCTTCCTGGGCCATTGCAAAGGCAGTTAAGAATCAATCACTTTGCTCTCGGTCTGGAGTCACATGTAAGCCAGACTGGCTAAGGATGAAGATTAGTGAACCAGATGGGCTTTTACAAAAGTCAATAGCAGCTACCATGGTTACCATCACTGATTGGCTTGCAATTCCAGATTTATGAATTGAATTTAAACTCCACCAGCTGCTGTGGTGGGATTTCAACCCATGTCCCCAGAACATTAGCCTAGGCATCGGGATTATTAGTCCAGTGACATTATCATTATGCTACCATCTCTATTCTTTGACCTTATCTTTATGTGTCATTGTTGGTGCATAGGTGCTGATGAGTGCTGCTTACTGGTTTCTAGCAAGACTTATTCAAAGTACCATGAGTAGGTTGTTGATACCGTTGTGAAGTGAGTTAAGTTTACTTGCCAATTTAGACGGAATGGCAAAGAACACACCTGACTGTCAAGGCTGGTCCTTGAAGTTGCCAGTCCAGTAGAATGTGCAGCCTGCGCCTACTTCCTCAAAATGAGACTCCTCTGCAAACCTTATTTTCACTTGGAGTGACTGTCAATGTGTACATACAAAACAGGAGCAGGAGTAGGACATTCAACCCCTCGAGCCTGCTCTGTCATTCATTAAGATTATGGCTGATCTGTTTGTTTTGAATTCCATATTCCCATCTACCTCCAATAACTTTTGACTCCCTTGCCTAACAAGAATCGACCTCTGCCTTAAAAATATTCAATGACCCTGCCTCCACCACCTTCTGAGGCAGGGAGGTGAAGAGTTGCACAACCCTCAGAAAAAATTTCTCCTCATCTCTGTCCTAAAAGGGCGACCCTTAATTTTAAAACGGTGCCCCTAGTTCTAGACTGACCCACAAGAGGAAACATCCTTTCCATGTCCATCTTGTCAACACCATTCAGGGTCTTATATACTTCAATCAAGTCACCCCTCATTCTTTTAAACTCAAGTGGAAACAAGCCCAGTCTGTCTAACCTTTCCTTATTAGGCAACCCACTTAATCCAGGTATCAAGCTTGTAAACCTACTTTGAACTGCCACCAACACATTTACATCTGTCCTTAAATCAGGAGACCAAAAAAAACCGGTGAGTTTCACATTTGAGCCTATCCATTGGGCAGAATTTTGCTGTGGGTGAGCAGGGGGCGGGGCCCGCTTGCCGCCGCGTAAAATGATGCAGGATGATGTCAAGCGGAAACCCCGCCCCATTTAAATTTTCAGGAAGGTGGGCCCGCAGCAAAATCAGCTGCGGGCCCGCCGACCTGTCAATGGCCAATTGAGGCCATTGACAGGGGCAATTATACAATTAAAGGACCTGCCCATCCAACCTTAAGGTTGGCGGGCAGGCCAGGAGCCCCGGCGGGCAATAGAAAAAACATGAAAACTCATCCACCGGCGGGATGAGGTTTCATGTAGGGTTTTAAAAAGTTTAATAAACTTATTATGTAAATTATGAACATGTCCCATCTCATGTGACATTGTCACATGAGGGGGACATGTTAGGGAATTTTTTTTTTCTATTTTTAATATTTTGCAACGCGGAAGCGATCTCCCTGAGGCTGCACTTAGCCTCAGGGAGATGTGCGCTCTCTCGTGCGCATGCACGAAAGAGCGGACTCTTGCTTTTGGGCAATCCCCCCCTCCCCGCCCGCACAGGAAGCGCATAGCACTTCCCACCGGACGTCATGCTGGGCGGGTCTTAATTGGCCCGCCCACGTAAAATGGCGGTGGGGCCCGCTTCTCCGGTGGGGATCGGCTCCCCACCCGCCAGAGATTGGGTCGAACCTGCCCGACAGGCAGAAAATTCTGCCCATTAGCAGTGGTAATCTTGAATGTGCTGCTACTTTCTCCGCCTCAGCAGCTCACAGACACTGTTAGAAGTGTCACTTTCTAGCGGTATAATTGGGGCCCAGAAACAGTGGAAGCACCAGGATCCATGATTTCCCTCCCGAGCCCTGAATTTTGCATTTCATCTTCGCTGCTTAAGATCCATTTGTAATGTCAAGCTGCAGGACAAAATCCCCTAACACCAAAGTTCTTGCAAGGTACCACGTACCTGGTATTGGGGGCATGCTCATCAGAGTTCAGCTTTGCTAGCTAGCCATGTGGTTCACATGGAGGATTCTCACATATCAAAGGCAGTATTCTACAGCCAGTTGAGCATGGGGGAAGCCATGCCATGGGATGTCCCAAACTTAGATACAAAGGAAAAACAACCCCAAACAGATCCAAGTGGAGAAGTCTGTCATCAAACAATCTCAACATTTGAGGAGAACAAAGTCAGGTTTCTACAGGACAAGTGAACACACCACAAAGAATGATAGGTAAAGGCACAGGCTAATAGTAACTTCATATGTAATATTTGCAATCCGATCTGCAAATCACATACGAGATGACACCAACCTAGATGGGGACCAACTAGTCTTCTTGCTGGACACTCATTGATGAAGTAACAGGAGAGTCTATCATAAGCAGAGGAAAAAGGGATGTATACAGTAACATTGGGCCTTTGCTGTTCAAATACAGTTACATTGAGCCTGTTCCACCATTCAATTAAATCATGGCAGTTCTGAATCTCAACTCCTTTTATCTGCCTTGGTTCTAAGTTCCTTAATTCCCATTCCTAATAAAAATGTAAGGGAAAAGCCGTTCTGATGAAGAGTCATACGGACTCGAAATGTTGACTATGTTCCTCTCCGCAGATGCTGTCAGACCTGCTGAGTTTTTCCAGCTATTTTTGTTTTTGTCAAAAATGTAAGGGGAGTGTTTACATATTGATGATCTTTTCCCAACAGTTGTAAAGGGACTACCTTGAAGAAAACTGTCTGCTGTTAAGGTAGAGGTGTGTTTAATGATGGCTAAAGAAGCCACCAGGAACCAACAGACTTTTTTTCTTTTTTAATACAATCTTTTTTACAGGTTCCCCCAGTGTGATTCGCTGTCGCTTTATGAATATGATATTTGAACAAATTTGGTGTAAACTTAACATACTTTGTTCTGAACGTGTGCCACTTGCAAGTGTCTTGTAAGTCATCAGGTCATTATGGCACATAAGGAGGCCATTTGATCCATCAAGTCCATACCAGCTCTTTGTAGAGCAACCCAATCAGTCCCACGCCCCTGCTCAATATAGCTCTGAACATTTACTTCCCTCAAGTGCACATGTAATTTCCTTTTCTGGGAATGTTACGGGGATCAAATTTGATGAATTGGTTTATGTTTTCAAGAAAAGTCAAAGATTTAATTATTATTATATAATCATTAACATTTTTTTCTTTAAGGATAAAGGATTCACATCAAGATGGCAGACAAAATTCACCAGGAAGGAGATGGTGCTTGGCACCTGAAATTTCATGTTCTTTTTTGGGGCAAAAATTGGTTAGTTCTGGCATAGACGGCTGGAATTTTAAGTATCATTCAGGTACACCTCAATGAAATCCATTCTGAATGTGTGCTAATTTCTGGTAGAAGTTGCTGGGAACTTCTGCTTGTTGCAAAGTGGACAAGGATAAGGAGGGCAGAAGTTCCATCATTTATACCAGAATTGTACCTGATTTAACTTAAACCTGTAGAAAAGAGGGGTAAATTGCCTGTATGAATTAAATCAAGAAAAGGCTGAGCTCCCAGTCTTTGACCATTCACAGGCAACGTTTAACTCCCAGGAGGAGAAGTCTTCAGAAGGCTGTATCATTACTAATATAAGAAAAACAGAAAATGCCGGAAAAACTCAGCAGGTCTGGCAGCATCTGTGGAGAGAAAAATAAGGTTAACATTTTGAGTCCATATGACTCTTCTTCAGATCACATTAATTCTTTCTCTCTCCACAGATGCTGCTAGACCTGCTGAGTTTTTGGAGCATTTTCTGTTTTTATTTCAGATTCAGCATCCGCAGTATTTTGCTTATATGTTAAGGCTACATCATTATGTCAGGCATGCTTCCCAGTCCTGCAATTCCCCCTTTAATAACAGATTTTATATCTAATATCGTTAAATATAGGTGTAAAGGATTAATTTAATGTTTAATTATGTTAGAAACCTTATTTTGAGCATGCAATTGCAAGACTGAGGGTAATTAAGATAAGTAATTAATAACATGGCATATTAGTCAGTCAGCTTGAAAAATTGCATCCAGGTTTGCATTTTAGTTAAGCAACTGCATAAAATTGGGGTATACAAAATTTGTAACTGGAAGATTTTGAATGTAAGAACTTTGCATATACAAAGTGAAATGCTGTGTTTTAATGCACAGGTGGGGCACAGGGAGTGTGACAAAACCAAGCTAAGGAACCACTCTTAACATATGATTACATAGCTAGATGGAACTGTGCCTGTTAAGCTTGTTCTAGAAAATGACACTTTACAATTTAAAAAAATCTCATCATTAAAATCACAATCTACCGGCTAAGATAATAACAATAGGTATTTCAGAGAGCTACACAGGCGGAGTGATATAATTTGGAGTTTAGATAATGTCAGAAACCATTACAACAAAGCTGAAGCAAAATTATAAACTGGACAAGCATATAAGAGATTTCAATTGCCATCTGATTTTGCTTTCTTGCAGGTTTATGCTTAAAATTCAGAATTATTATTTAGTATTTTGTGGATGCAAGCCTCTTAATATTAAAGATGGTGGTGGGTTCCTGATTCTGCCAACCAAATTGTAGGGCTGGCAGCTCCAGAGACTTGGCTGCCCCACCGATGCTGATGTGGGTAGGAATCATGAGGGCATCTCAAAGCACCCTCACAACCAACAAAGTAAACCCTTATTTAATGGGGGAAGGCAGCAGGGTCCTATCAACTGAGGGGAACTCCTTCGCTTGGATCATTGGGGCCACGGAGGCATCTTTTGATGCCACAGCCCCTCTATGGTGGATGGAGATGCTGATTCTAATGGCCCACAGCCTGCCACAAGGAAACTTAGAGGAATCTGGTGGCCTCCCAACACAGCAGGGAGCTGCTCCACCACTGGCAAAATTACAGACTGTCCGGTAATTCACCCCAAATTGGGACCTTATTTTATTTAAATTGGTTACCTACCACCTTGCAGTGGACAGCAGTCAACCTGCATCTCTAGCCATCAGTGGGAAACTTCCCAGGAAATGGGAATGCATCGGGGAGTTGCCCTGATATGGCTAGCTCTGATTTTCTTACACCATCATCCGCCGCCTCCAAGCTTGCCACCCTGAGGCTGGGAAAATTGTCCCTCGTCATTGCACACACTTCTGTGATTAGTACCAAAAGTTCAGCAAAATGGCTGACCTCCCAAACATGAACCAAATTGAACAAAGAAGACCAAAAAATGCTGGGAAATACATGCCAGATCCATCAGTCCCCATAAAGAGAAAAGACAGAAGAATACTTCCACATTAACATATCTCATCCTTTGCTGATGGACTTGCAGTGTATTTCCAACAATGGGAACAGTGGCCTAATGGTAATGCTACTGGACTAGTACACCAAAAGCCTGGACAAATACATTGGAAGCACAAGGTCAAAAGCAGCTGCAGCAATATAAATTCAATTAATTAAAAAATCTGAAATAAAAAAAACTTTGTCTCAGTAATAGTGACCATGTAACTGCTAGATACCCCTTCAGGGAAGGAAATCTGTCATCCTTACTCAGTTTGACCTGCATCCAACTCCAGATCCACAGTGATGTGGTTGACTCTTAAATGCCTTCTGAAATGGCCTAGTAAGCCAATCAATTGTATTGAATCATGACAGAAAAGTCGAAGAATTAAACCAGGTGGACATTTTGAAAAGACAGGCAAAATGAAAAAGGAGGAGTGGCTTCCCTGATAATAAAGAATGATATAATGACATTATTGGGAAAAGATCTTGGCTCAGAAAATGAGGAAATAAAATCAGTATGGATGGAGAAAGCAAGGGTCAGAAAACATTGGTGGGAATAGTTTATAGGCCCCCTAACAGTAGTTATACCACATGAGAGATCATTAAACAAGAAATTATTGGAGCTTGTAACAAAAGCAATGTAATAATTGTGCAGGTCTTTAGACTTCATATAGACTGGACCAATCAAATTGGCAAAGGTTGCCTGCTTTCATGATAGTTTCTTAGAGCAATACATTGTGGAACCAACTATGGATAAAATTATTTGAGATCTAATATTGCATAATGAATATAGTAATGTCATAGTAAATGATCCACTGGGAAATAGTGATCATAATACAATTTAATTTCACATTAAGTTTGAAAATGACATACTCCAACTACAAAACAAGAATCTTAAACCTAAACAGTCAATTACATAGGTCTGAGGGGAGAACTGGCTATGGTTCATTGGGTAAATAGAGTAAAAGGTGTGGCTGAATGTTTTCCATTGTTTATTTACAATGAAACAATTCAAAATATTCAACAAAAAATGCATTCCATTGAAAAACAAAAGTTCAGCATGAAAGATCCATCCGTAGTTTACTAAAGAGGTTACAGCTAGTACTTGATTAAAATAAGAGGCTTATAATGTTGCAAAGAATAGTAATAAGTCTGAGGGTTGGGAGTGCTTTAGAAACTAGCAAAGGGCCACCAAAAAGATGATAAATAGGGGAAAATAGAATGAGCTTAAACTAGCCAGGAGTATAAAAAACAGATTGTCAGAGCTTTTACAAGTATATAAAAAGGATGAGAGTAGCTAAAGTAAACATCAGTCTTTCAAAGGAGAGGGGTGACAGTGGTATATTAGTAATGTCACTGAACTAGTAATCCAAAGGCCCAAGCTTATGCTCCGGGGACACGAGTTCAAATCCCACCATAGCAGCTGGTGGAATTTAAATTCAATTAACTAAAAAGATCAATTAAATCAATAAAATCTGGAATTGAAATCTAGTCTCAGTAATGGTGACCATGGAATTATCATTGAGTGTTATAATAATTGACCTGGTTCATTAATGTAATTTAGAGAAGGAAATCTGCCATCCTTACCTGGTTGGCCTACATGTGACTCCTGACCCACCGCAATGCGGTTGACTCATAACTGCCCTCTGAAATGGCCTAGCAAAGTACTCAGTTGTAGCTATTATGGATAGGCAATGAATGCTGGCATTGCCAGTGAAATCCAGACCTGATAAAAGAATTTAAAAAGATGAGAAACAGGAGAAAACATCATGGGGAATGAAGAAATAGCAGAGACATTGAACAGATATTTTGTGTCTGTCTCCACAGTAGAAGACAAGTTACATAGCAGAATTAGAGGGTGATAAGGTGCTAATAAGACTGAGGAAATTAAAGTAATTAATATCAGGAGAAATATCAGGTACTGGAGAAACTCAAGGGCTAACATCTGACGAATCCAATGGTCTACCTAAAAGAGGTAACTGCTAAGGCAGTGCGTGTGCTGACTATGATTTTCCAAACTTCCTTAGATTTTGGGATGGTCCCAGTAGATTGGAAGTTAGAAAATGCAATACCACTATTCAAGAAAGGAGGGGGAGAGAATAGGGAACTACAGGCTAGTTAGCCAGTCATTCGGAAAGTGCTAGAATTTATAATTAAGGAAGTCTTAACAATGCACTTAGAAAAGCATAGTATGGTTAGAACAAGTCAATATAGTTTTACGAAAGAGCAATTCTGTTTGACAAATTTATTAGAGTTTTTTGATGATGTAAATAGTGGAGTAGATGAGAGGGAACAAGTAGATGTTTTATATTTGAATTTCTCAAAGACATTTGATAAAGTGCCACACAATACGTTAATAAACAAGATAAGGGTTCATGGTATTGGGGGGGGCGATATGTTAGCATGGGTAAAGGCTTGGTTAATGGACAGGAAGCAGAGAATAGAGATAAATGTGGCATTTTGAAGTTGGCAGGCTGTGACTAGTGGATTGATGCAAGGATCAGTGCTGGGGCCTTGGCTATTTACAATTTATATTAACAACTTAGATGAAGAGACAGAAACTAACATTTCCTGATGATAGAAGGCTGGATGGGAATGTGAGGAGGATAGAGGCTGTAAAGAGATATGGTCAGATTAAGTGAGTGTGCAACAAGGTGGCAGGAGGGACTATAATGTGGGGAAGTGTGAGGTTTACTTTGATTGCAAGAATGGAAACGCAGTAATTTTTTTTAAAAGACATGATGTTCAGAGAGACTTTAGTGTACTGTACAAGGAACACAAAGTTAGCATGCAGGTGCCGCAAACAATTAAAAAGGAAAATGGCATGTTGGCCTTTATTGCAAGGGGATTGGAGTACAAGAATAAAGTTGTCTTGCTACATTGTACAGGGTTTTGGTGTGGCCACATCTGGAATACAAACATATGAAATAGGAGCAGGAGTAGGCCATTTGGCCCCTCAAGCCTGCTCTGCCATTAATTAAGATAATGGCAGGTCTGTTTCGAATTCTATATTCCCATCTACCCCCTATAACCTTTGATTCCCTTGCCTAACAAGAATTTATCTACCTCCGCCTCAAAAATATCCAATGACCCCACCTCCATAGCCTTCTAAGGCAGAGAGTTCCAAAGTCACACAACCCTCAAAATATTCTCCTCATCTGTCCTAAAAGGGCAACCCCTAATTTTAAAAAGTGTCCCCTAGTTCTGGACTCACCCACAACGAATATAAGAAATAGGAACAGGGGTAGGCCATTCAGCTCCTCAAGCTTGCTCCACCATTCAATAAGATCATGGCTGATCTTCTTGTGTTGCGATTTCCACATTCCCATCTAACCCCGATAAGCTTTGGTTCGCTTGCCTAACAAGAATCTATCTAACTCTGCCTTAAAAATATTCAAGAGGAAACATCCTTTCTATGTCCACCTTGTCAATGCCATTCAGGATCTTATATACTTCAATCAAGTTACCCCTCACTCTAAAGCCCAGTGGAAACAAGCCCAGAACATCTAACCTTTCCTCAAGTCAACTCACTCATTCCAGGTATCAATCAAGTAAACCTTCTCTGAACCACCAACAACACTTTTACATCCTTCCTTAAATAAGGAGATCAAAACTGCACATAATATATTTGAGATGTGCGGCAGAATCGTCCCAGATCTGCACTAAGTGCAGTAGTTTACCTGCTAGTCGCAATGGAGGGTTTTCACGTTGTATCATCCCAAACTTGCCTCACATCATATGCATTCTCCGGGAACACACCATTTCCATGGTGGGCGGGCTCTCATTCACCCAGCAAGCCATTGCCTCACCACTTCATCATGCCATGCACCATATTTAAAGTCCAGATGTGCGTGCACGTTTCAGTGCTTCCAGCCCACGACTATGGCAGGGAAGGTGTCCACGAAAGGCAAAAAGACTACAGCTCCCAAGTTTAATGACATGTCACTGGGATGCCACAGAGGCCCGCTGTTATGTTCTTTACCCGTGCTCTGGCCGCAGGAGGGGCAGCGGCATCACCAAACCAGCATGGCAGCGGTGGTCAATCCCAATACTGCACAGAAGAGGTTGGCCATCCAATGCAGATAGAGGATGAATGATCTCATCTGTGCAACCATTTATGGCAACCAACTCATCACTCTGGACTCACACACTCAAGCCCATCACAAATTCTCTATCATCTCACTCATTGCTAGCTCAAGGGACATCGCCACCTATTCTCATATGTAAACCCTTATATGTCCAACAGGCCTCATTTCCTCTGGAGACTGCCTCCTCAGCCCTCGCTATCTTGAGGCCACTTGCTCAGATCAATATTTGCTCCTACACACCCTGTGATACTCTCCTTCCCCAATACAGCTCTTGTCCTGCAGCCTCTTCTCTTGCCTGAGGCCACTTCTCCCCCTTCCCCAAGCAAAACCTTGCCCTGCGGCCATTGAAAAGTCACCCACATATGGCTGTTCTGGTAGGTAGAGACCTACCAATGAGCTCCCCTAAAAGTGATGGAAGTGTCTGTGAAGTCCGGTGCTGATGATTGTAAGTGCTGACCGAAGTAAGGTAGGCAAACAAATTTTGAAGTCCTGAGCAAAGTGCAGCCTGCCAGGCGCACATCACTTACGTGCTGTTGTGAAACACATTGGTGTGTTTTCCTGCTGACGTGGGCGGACGATCCAGCTGGGGGTGGGCGGGAATGAGTCCGACGGGCTGGCCTTATAATGATATGCTGATGTATGATGATGAGGAACCTGACGTCCACTGACAGGAAATGTGGCCCACCATCAGAGGGCTGAGTGGACAATCGCAAACTGGTTTCATGTAGTCGTGAAACCGACCATGTATTGTCCGCTTTCACCACCAAACACACCCGATGCGCAGGCATGGAAAATCCCAACAGTGGTCTCACCAATGCCCTGTATAACTGAAGCACAACATCCATACTTTTATGTTCAATTCCTCAAAGGATAACATTCCATTACCTTCTTAACTACTTGCTGTCCCTGCATACTAACTTTGGCTCATGCATTAGAACACCTAGAACACTCTGCAGCTCAGAATTCTGCAGCCATTCTCCATTTAAGTAATGCTCTGCTTTTTTATTCTTCCTGCCAATGTGAACAACTTCACATTTCCCCATATTATACTCCATCTGCCATATTTTTGCTCATTCACTCAACCTCTCTATACCCATCTGTAACCTCCTTATATCGTCTTCACAATATACTTTCTGACCTATGTGTCATCTGCATCTTTAGCTACCATGCCTTCACTCCCCTCATCTAAGTCACTGATACAAATTGTAAAAGGTTGAAGCCCCAGCACAGACCCCTGCGGGACTCCACTCATCACATCCTGCCAAACAGAAAAAGACCCATTTATACACGCTATTTTCTGCCAGCCAGCGAATCTTCTATCCATGCTAAAACATTACCCCCTACACCATGAGCTTTTATTTTTGACAATAACCTTTAATGTGTCACCTTACCAAATGCCTTCTGGAAATCCAAGTACAGCATGCCTACAGGCTCCCCCTTATTCACTTCTTCAAAGAACTCCAATAAATTGGTTAAACATGATTTGCCTTTCACAAAACCATGCCAACTTTTTCTGATTACTTTTGAGTTTCTACAAGTGCCCAGCTATAACCTCCTTAATGATCAATTCTAACATTTGCCCCATGACAGACATCAAGCTAACTGGCCTATAGTTTCCTGCCTCCCTCCCTTCTTGAATAGAGTTATATTTGCAACTTTCCAGTCTGATGGAACCATTCCAGAATCTAGTGAAATTTGGAAAATTAACACCAACACATCTACTACTTCATTAGCCACCTCTATTAAGACTCTAGATGAAGTCTATCAGGACCCGGAGACTTGTCAGCCCACAGCTCCATCAATTTGCTCGGTACCGCTTCCCTATATTTCATCAAGTTCCCCTTGCCCTTCCACCTCCTGATTTATAGCTATTACTGGAATGTTTTTTGTATCCTCTATAGTGAAGACAGAAGCCAAAAATATTTGTTCACTTCATCTCCTATTTTCTTATTATCTATTATGAGTCAGCCTTTCAGTAAAGCAGAGTTATTTAAAAATCCCAGATGGAAACTTTAAACAGCTGTCATAACCTATATTTTTAAGTGGTATGTTTGAGATGCAATTCTAAATTCAGGAATCAGACCAAAAGTTCATGAGGTTTTATATTAAGCTAAATGAAACATTTTATTAATTTACACAAGTTGAATATATACACATGGTTACAAATTACTACTATCATAACTTTTAATAAATTCCCAAACTAATCTCCATTAAGGCAACAGCAGACACCAGGCAAAGCACTTTCACCTTTGAATTCAAAATGAGGTTCCTTTCACTTTGATTCCTACGGAGACTCTCATAGGCTTACAGCTACTTTGATCTTACATTGCCTCTGCCCCGCAGACACAAAACTGCTATCCTTATACCAAGCATAGCTCATTGAATGTAAATTCTGATTATATCACCAGCCTCTAACAATAAAACCCCTTTCACAGTACAATTTTATTAGTAATATAAACATAATGCTTGGTGTCTGCTAGCTGGGTGCCAGATTTCACTCACCTTCTTGAGTGCTCTTTTCAAAAAATGCAAATGCATTCTACCTCTCTTACATCTCAAAACTAGAACACAAAGCACCCAGACTAGCTGGCTTTAATCCAAACCCACAGACTAAACCTCATTTTAAAACAAAAATATTTTCCAATAATATTATATACATTCATAGCTTCATGACAACTATTAACTTCTAGAGACCAACCTCACTTTACTTACTCTTTTCCTTCTTAAATACTGATAGAAACTCTTGCTATCCATTTTTACGTTTCTAGCTAGCTTCCTCATACTCTAATTTCTTACTCTTGATTAACCTTTCAGTCATTCGCTCCAGTTCTTTATATTTTGACCAATCATCTGACCTGCCACTCATCTTTGTGCAGTCAAATGCTTTTTCCTTAAATCTGATGTTTTCCTTAACCATGAATGGTGGTTCCTCCCTTTAGAATTTTTCCTTATAGCAGGAATATACTTATGAGTGCTCAGAAATATCCCCTTACATGTCTGCAATTGCTTCTCTATTGATCTATCCCTTGGCTAGTAGCCCAGTTCACTTCAACTAGCTCAGATTTCATGCCCACATAGTTGCCCTTATTTAAGTTTAAAATACGTGTCTTAGGCCCACTCTTCTCTTTCAAACTGGAAGTAAAATTCAATCACATTGTGGTCACTGCTACTTAGGGGTACCTTCACTGAGGTCATTAATTAATCCTGTCACATTTCACAATACCAAGTCTGATATAACCTGCTCTCTGGTTGGTTCCAGAACATGCTGCTCTAAGAAGCTATCTTGAAAGCATTTCTATGAACTCCTCATCCAGACTACTACAGGCAATCTGATTTTTCTAGTTTATATGTAGATTAAAACCACCCATGATTATTGTCGTACCTTTATCACAAGCCCCCAATATTTCTTCTTGAATACATCTTCCTAAATTGTGGCTACTGTTAGGGGGCCTGTAGATTACTCCCACAAGTGACTTCTTTCCCCTACCATTCCTCATCTTTACCCAAAGCCAATTCTACATCCTGATCTCCTGAACCAAGGTCATCTCTAACTATTGCACCAATACCATCCTTGATCAACAGTGCTATCCCTCCACCTTTACCTAGTTCCCTATTCTTCTTGAATGTCATATAGCCCCCCGCCCAACATTCAGGACCCAATCCTTGTTTTCATACAGCCACGTCTCCGCAATGGCTATCAGACCATATTTAGTTACTTCAATGTGCTCTTAAATTCATTTACTTTGTTATGAATGCTACACACATTCAGATACAGAGCCTTCAGTTTTGTCTTTTTGTTATCTTTGTAACATCTAGTCTTGACTATTGGTATATTCTTAGGTATTATCTCTCTGCCCCTTCCTGCTATTCTATGACCCTCATTTCCCATATTACTATTATGGTCTCCTGCCTTGAATCTTCCCCTTGATTTTCCTGACCTACCCAAGTTTAATCCCTCACCTCTCTTGTTTAGTTTAAAGTCCTCTCTACTTCCCTAGTTATGCGATTCACAAAGACACTCATCCCATCAAGGTTTGGGTGTAGACCATCCCAACAGTACAGCCCCACTTTACCCAGGTATTGGTGCCAGGGCCCCACAAACCGGAACCCACTTCTCCCACATTGGTCTTGGAGCCACACATTCACATCTTTAATCTTATTTCCCCTATCTCAATTTATATGTGGCTCATGTAATAATCCAGAGATTATTACCTTTGACATTCCGCTTCTTATTTTGGTACCTAGCTTGTTATACTGACTAAGCAGAATCTCTTTCCTTGTCCTGCTTATGTCGTCAGCACCTACATGGATCACAGCAACTGAATCCTCCCCCTCCCACTGCAAGTTCCTCTCCAGCCTTGAGCAGATGTCCCAAACCCTGGCACCGGGCAGGCAACACAGCCTTCTGGACTTTCACTCTTTGCTGCAGAGCAGTGTTAATCTCCCTCACTATACTGTCCCTACTACCACTGCATTCCTGTTTGCTCCCCCGGCTTGAACGGTTTCCTGTACCATGGTGCCATGGTCAGCCTGCTCATCCACCTTGCAGACCTTGCTTTTGTTCACACATTTTGTGAGCGCTTCAAACTTGTTTGACAATTGCAAAGTCTGAGGCTCCTCCACTACTGCCTGCTCAGACCCATTACCTGCTTCACTCAGAGTCACATCCTCCTGCACCTCACTGATGACCAAATCAGACGGCCCTAGTCTGAGAGGCATGACTATCTTCTGGAAGAGAGCGACCAGGTATTTGCCCACTCCGTTGTGAAATGGTGCCTGCAGTTCAGCTTCCAGATCAATAATCCTGATGCAGAATTCCTCTAGCTGCTGACACTTTCTGCAGACGTGTTTGTCATGGGTCACCTTGGCATCCAAAAGCTCCCACATTCCACAGCTGCAACATAAGACCTGTCCTGCCATTGTTACTTCTGTTATTTAGTTGATTTAATTTAATTACTCACTTAATTAACTTAGGGAAGAATTTCCTGGTCAGCAAGTGGGGGCAGGGCCTGCTTGCCAACACATAAAATGACATGTGGTGGCATCAGGCAGGCCCCTACTCAGGGAATCCCCACCCCACCCGCACAGGGAGCGCTTAATGTTTCCAGGTGAATGTTACACTGGGCATGCTTTAATTGGCCAGCCCACGTAAAATGGCAATGCAGACCTGATCGGGTTTGCACTCGCTCCCGCCCACCCCTGCACAACCCCCCCCTGATGGGGGCAAAATTCAGCCTTTAGAATAATTCCTATGTATACTACACCTCTTTCCCCTGTGCACCGAATTCCCACGTGAACCTAATTGGCTTCAGCTTTCGAGTCTCCGCCTCCGCCTCCGCCTCCGCCTCCGCCTCCGCCTCCGCCTCCGCCTCCGCCTCCGTCTCCGTCTCCGTCTCCGTCTCCGTCTCCGTCTCGGTCCAGCATAGTCACCTGTCACCTCGTGCAGCCATTACTGATAGCATAGTTTGAAAAGCCTGTCTCTTTTATAGAGCCTCTAGTCACTAGCTAGTTTTATTTCCTGCTAAGGTAATTAATGCCACTTGAACCAACTGCTTTCAGGTGATTGACAGATAACTGCCACTCCAGAGAGTTCTCTGCTTAACAAGCTAATCTAACTTATTTGAAAGTTAATACTATGTCAGATCTTGATTCTTAGTCTATAGTTAAAACCTGAAAAGGATTTGCCAGAGCTTGCCATGTGAATTCAATTCATTACTCACTCAGCCTCTGTCTCACTCCGGCGTAGTCACCTGTCTCCTTGTGCGCCTCTTACTATGTGCAGTTTTGGTTTCCAAATTTAAGGAAGGATATACTTGCATTAGAGGTAGTACAGTGAAGGTTCACTAGATTGGTCCCTGAAATGAGAGGGTTGTCCTATGTTGAGAAGCTGAGTAAATCAGTCCTATATTCTCCAGAGTTTTGAAGCATGAGAAGTGATTTCATTGAATCATTCAAGATTATGAAGGGACTTGACAGGGCATAGAACATAGAACATAGGACATAGAAACTAGGAGCAGGAGTAAGCCATTCAGCCCTTCGAGCCTGCTCTGCCATTCATTATGATCATGGCTGATCATCCAACTCAATAGCCTGCTCCCGCTTTCTCCCCATACCCTTTGATTCCTTTCGCCCCAAGAGCTATATCTAACTCCTTCTTGAAAACATACAATGTTTTGGTCTCAAATACTTTCTGTGGTAGCAAATTCCACAGGCTCACCACTCTCTGGGTGAAGAAATTTCTCCTCATCTCAGTCCTAAATGGTCTACCCCATATCCTCAGACTGTGGCCCCTGGTTCTGGACTCCCCCATCATCGGGAACATCCTTCCTGCATCTACCCTGTCTAGTCCTGTTAGAATTTTATAGGTTTCTATGAGATCCCCCCTCATTCTTCTGAACTCCAGTGAATATAATCCTAATCGACTCAATCTCTCCTCATATGTCAGTCTCACCATCCCAGGAATCAGTTGGGTAAACCTTCGCTGCACTCCCTCTATAGCAAGTACATCCTTCCTCAGGTAAGGAGACCAAAACTGCACACAATGTTCCAGGTGTGGTCTCACCAATGCTCTGTACAATTGCAGCAAGACATCCCTGTTCCTGTACTCAAATCCTCTGGCTATGAAGGCCAACATACCATTTGCCTTCCTTACTGCCTGCTGCACCTGCATGCTTACCTTCAGGTGTACAAGGACACCCAGGTTTCATTGCACACTCCCCTTTCTCAATTTATAGCCATTTAGATAATAAACTGCCTTCCTGTTTTTGCTACCAAAATGGATAACTTCACATTTATCCACATTATACTACATCTGCCATGCATTTGCCCACTCACTCAGCTTGTCCAAATCACACTGAAGCATCTCTGCGTCCTCCTCACAGCTCACCCTCCCACCCAGCTTTGTGTCATCTGCAAATTTGGAGATATTACATTCAATTCCCTCATCTAAATCATTAATATATATTGTGAATAACTGGGGTCTCAGCACCAATCGCTGCGTACCCCACTAGTCACTGCCTGCCATTCGGAAAAAGTCCCATTTATTCCTTCTCTTTGTTTCCTGTCTGCCAACCAGTTTTCTATTCATCTCAATACACTACCCCCAATCCCATGCGCTTTAATTTTACATGCCGATCTCTTATGTGGGACTTTATTGAAAGCCTTCTGAAAGTCCAAATAAACCACATCCATATAGATAAGGAAAGATTGCAGGATGCTTGCGGAAAGCATTAATGTTGACGTGAACTGTTTGGGCAGAATGGCCAGTTTCTGTGCTATATTTTCTACATAAGCCTATGTAATTTGCAATTTTCTAATTCAATGGCACAAATTCCTCAATCATGAGACATTTGGATAAATATGACTAATGCACCTGTGATTTCTTCACCTATTTCTTCAAATACCCTAGGGTGGAAAAGTTCTAGTGCAGTGGAGGTGCATGAAGCCTTTGCAAAGTTGAGTGCAGAATGTCATTGGGAAAAGCTTGGAGTATACAATTGACTCATGAGTGAAGAAGCCTTTGGTGTCTGTAATGAGACAGCTGAAACACTGGCAATGCTATTGAGTTCGTCAGCTCTTGATGAAGATTAAGAATAGATTTCTGGAGCGTAGATGAAATGTGAAGAGAGCAGGTCTGTACCAGGCAGCAATAAATATGGGTGTTTTTTTTTAAAGAGGTAGAACTGGATATCTTAATCTGTTGCATTAGAGTTCAAAGGGACAATACGTACAGGGGTAGCAGCACAAATTTTGGAGATGGAGATTTTTGGCTTGAATCTGGCACAATAGTTCATGGATCTGGTTCACTGATTTGATTAAAACAGAATTGAAGTATTGACCCTTCTATAATCTTCTCATCCTTACACTTAACAGCTGTAATATTTCAAGCATGTAGACAAGATCTAGTGAGTGCTCAAGCAATAAAAAAGTCATTCAAATTTCAAACAATTCGAACTTCAGAAACATTTTAAATATAATGCTTATTTAATTGCTGACTTACAATTGTTTCTGGGCTATAATGATGTTATCAGGTGGGTGTAATGGCTGAAGCAAATTCAGAGTGTGGTATAATGACATCATTGGCTTAGTGATAGGGAATGATATATTAGGACACCAGCCGCTTGAGCAACAGGGAACAACCACAAGACATTAGCTTGGCAATGGAACAAGCCTTACTGTAGCCTGGCACGGGGCCAACTTGTTATACTTTGTGTTAGTCCAGTCATTGCATTGCAGTCAAAAGTTAATCAGCAACTGGGGACAGAATAGCTCCTTGATGTGTCGATATTTCCATTATTGCAATTTGTTGCTTGTGTAACGGAACATTTCCACTGAGCTCACACGGTGATCATTTGATTCAGTTTAAATGTATACCACCATAAAACCTGTCCTAAAGATCCAAAATTCTGTAGCTCTGGGTCACAACCTGGGCAAGTGGGAATGAAACTTGGCAATAGAACTGGATAATATTGTTGCCATGTCCCTTTTCAGCAATTTGCTGCAATGATGGTAGTATGTACATTACATCCTCATCCCCAAATTATGATATATTATAATGCCATTTCCTATTTGAGCTCCAGCAGCACTGGGGAATGCCTACATCTACCTGGTGTAAAGCATTGTTAAAGGCATTAGGGGAGGAAATTAATATTTAAAATGACCTTTTTCTGAAAGCAACTGATTGTAGAGTCACCCCAAGTATGGAGATATGATCAAGAGTGTATCCATGGCAGTTGCGGAAGTTCACAGTCACCCTAAATCCACAAGCCCTCCAGCTGAATCCCAGAGCCTATCTGTTGTAAGGAACATATCTTTTTATTTTCTGTTGCACTGTGGATTAAAATTACAATGGCTGCAGTTTGAAAGATATGTCCACTGGAACAGGATGAGACATATACAAAACGTTGTTGTCCTGGGACAGAGTGTGCCATGAAAGACCGGATGGTGCCCCAAAGGAGTCCTGGACCAAGGGAGCTGCCTGGCAACAATGTTTTAATAGGATCCTGACCAGGTGACCAGGGTTTGTGTGAGAGGAGTAGCAGAATAGCCCCTAGCCTGAAAGTAAAAAAGACCTAAAACTTCTTGCTCCTACAATAATAGCTAGCTGGCTTTTTCTCGCCATATCTCCATAACCTGCTCTCTCTGAAAAGCCCTGTCAAGAGGCAAAGGGGAAAATCATTGTAGAGACGTTAAAAGGCAAGTGCTCAACCAGTGAACTGAATACTGAAAGTGCTGGAAGACCACCTCATGTCATCAGCAAGAACTGAAAGGAATTTGGAAGACATTGACCAAAATCAGCCCATCGACTCCTGTACTCCGGAATTGGTGTTACTGAACTGTTTTATTGCACCATTAAAATCCATGTTTTTGTGTCTCTTATGTGTCTTGTATGTCTGTGTATAGGGATTTAAGAAGGGGCAGAGTTTAAGTTATAGAGTTAGAAATTAGCAGTTCGTATTTCTTTCTTTTGCCACTGGTTAACAACAGTTTGTTCAATAAACAGTTATTTACTTATTAAGTTTACAAACCTGGTGCTCTTATTCTGTTAACCTAAATTAAACAGTTGGGTAGAATTGAGGCAATCTGGTGGTTTGGTCAAACTTTTCACATTTGTCGTGGGGCTTCATATTACAGCACACTATCCCTAGTGATTCGTGACACTGTGCAGATAGGGAACCAGTTTTTAGAGAGCTTTAGGGTAATTTTCAGTTGTAGTTCAAAAGGACCTTGAACAGAAGGCAAACTTATGAATATGCAGTGGGGTATTTTTTTCCTTTCTTACTATTTTTTTCAACCAATTTTCTTCCCTCTCTTTCTGATGGTACTAACTTTTTGCTGGGCTGTTTGCTTTCCAGTTTGTCACCAATTGGCTCTTTGCCATGTGAGAACCTTGATAGTCTTTCTTGTGCATCACAGCAAAACCTGACCCCATCCTCACAGATATCCTCAAATGTGGGTGTCTATTTGTTTATGGGAAACAATTAGGATCAGGAACCCAGACTCTCCCTGAACCAAATTGCACTGAAGCCAACTGTACCACTGGCACCACTGAACCAACAGTGAAAACTAATATCACCACAGACTGCTTATCAAATTTGGCACTTTCTTACTTTGAATGGCTCCTCTATTCATTGGATAATGCAGTGACCAACTGGGATACTCAATTTCTGCAGTGATTTTTTTAGTGGTAACTGCCACCATCTACAAGACACAAGTCAGCAGTGTGATGGAATACACTTGTCTTGCCTCAATGGATGGAGCTCCAACATCACTAAGGAAGCTCGTCAGCATCCAGGACAAAACAGTGCACTTGGCTGACACCCCATCCACCAACTGAAACATTCACTCCTAGTGCAATGTGGCTGCAGTGTACCGCCTATAAGATGCACTGGAGCAACTTGGCAAGGATTCATTGATTTATAATAGCTGTTGTTGTCAGAGGTTTGTGCTGCTAGTTGAAGTTGGTAAAGTTTAACAGTGAGTGTTGGGCTACGTGATGAATGCCGTGGTTCTCATTTCAAAAGTTTTGCTGAGACAATTTACTTCTAGCCATGTAGTTTCTATGCCCTTGGCCTGCAGCATGACAGGGGAAAGGGGCAAAGGTGTCACAGAGGAGGACAAACTGCTGAAATAAGGTGGTGGGAAAAGGCAAAAGGGCTTTCAGCAGGAGGTAGATTCACCCAGGGCCTTCAGGAAGCAATTCTCCTATCTCCATCTCAGTGAGGGAGTGTTGTGATGTGGTGAGGGACTGTTGTGATGTGTACGTCTTACTAAGGAGATGGTCACAGAAATCTGCCACTTACTGCTGACAGACCTACAGCTTTTGAGTAGGGTGAGGGCAGCATTGCCAGTGCCTGGAGTGAGGACTGTGGCCCTGAATTTTTTTTGTGTCAGGATTTTTCCAGGCTGGAGCAAGCAATATAGGGACATGGGACTTAGAAGCAGGAGCCATTCAGCCCTTCAGGCCTGTTCCACCATTCAATAAGATCATGGGTGATCTAGATGTGGTCAGCCCCACTTTGCTGTCTGCCCCTCATAACCCTTGACTTCCTTGTCTATCAAAAATCTATCTAACTCTGCCTTGAATAAATTCAATGACCAAGTTTTCACTGCTTTCTGGGGAAGAGAATTGCACATCCTAACTACCCTTTGGGAGAAAAAAATTCTCCTCATCTCTGTCTTAAAGGGCAGACCTCTTATTCTTAAACTGTGTCCCCTGGTTCTAATCTCTCTCACAAATGGAAACATCCTCTTGATATCTACACTATCAAATCACCTCAGGATCTTACATGTTTCAATAAAGTCACCTCTCGTTCTTTTAAACTCCAATGGGTATAGGCCTAACCTGTTCAACCTTTCTTCATAAGATAAGCCACATCCTTAGCCAAGCTGTTCCAGTACAGCTACAACACTGGCATCTTCCCGGCTATGTGGAAAATTGCTCAGGTATGTCCTGTACTCAAAAAGCAGGACAAATCCAATCCGGCCAATTACTGCCCCATCAGTCTACTCTCCATCATCAGTAAAGTGATGGGAGGGGTCATCAACAGTACTATCTAGCAGAAATATAAAAGCAAAATACTGCAGATGCTGGAAATCTGAAACAAAAACAGAAAATGCTGGAAAAACTCAGCAGGTCCAACAGCATCTGTGGAGAAAAAAAAAATAGAGTTAACGTTTCAAGTCCGTATGACTCTTCTTCAGAGCCTTGGTTCAAACATGGACAAAAGAGCTGAACTCCAGAGGTGAGGTGAGAGTGACTGCCCTTGACATCAAGGCAGCATTTGATCGAATGTGGCATCAAGGAGCACTAGCAAAACTGGAGTCAACGGGAATTAGGGGGCAAACACTCCGCTGGCTGGAGTCATACTTAGCACAAAGGAAGATGGTTCTGGTTGTTGGAGGTCAATCATCTCAGTTCCAGGACATCACTGCAGGAGTTCCTCAGTGTAGCGTCCTAGGCCCAACCAACTTCAGCTGCTTCATCAATGACCTTCCTTCCATCATAAGGTCAGAAGTGGGGATGTTCGCTGATGATTGCACAATGTTCAGCTCCATTCACGGCTCCTCAGATACGGAATCAGTTCATGCCCAAATGCAGCAAGACCTGGATAATATCCTGGCTTGGGCTGACAAGTGACAAGTAAGATTCTCGCCACACAAGTGCCAGACAATGACCTTCTTCAACAAGAGAGAATCTAACCATTGCCCCATGACATTCGATGGCATTACCATCGTTGAATCCTCACTATTAACATCCTGGGGGTTAACATTGACTAGAAATTGAACTGGAGTAGCCACATAAATACTGCGGTTATAAAAGCAGGTAAGAGGCTAGGAATCTTGCAGAGAGTAACTCACCTCCTGACTCCAAAAAGCCTGTCCACCGTCTACAAGGCACAAGTCAGGAGTGTGATGGAATACTCTCCACTTGCCTGGGGGAGTGCTGCTCCAACAGCACTCAAGAAGCTTGACACCATCCAGGACAAAGCAGCCTGCTTGATTGGCACCCATCCACAAACATTCACCCCCTCCACCACCGATGCACAGTAGCAGCAGTGTGTACCATCTACAACAGGCTTATTCAACCTTTTCACATGGGGGAGGGGGGACACATTTCAAAATTTTTCTCACTCAAGGGGCCGATGTACAAATTACAGCAGGATAAACTTTGGCATAACAATAATCATTAATTTCAAAATAAAACTGAGATATGAAAAGGAACACCCTCCTGAGCAGAAAAACAATGATTAATAGTGTCTTTGTGTGTGTGTGTGTGTGTGTGTGTGTGAGAGAGTGTGTACATATGTGTGTGTGTGTGTGTGTTTGTGTGTCTGGCTCACTCCCAGTCTCAGGGCATTAGTGAGCCTATCAGCAGCAAACGTGGGAGAGAAATGGCCTATGTTTGGAGGACCAGCTCTCTGCAGAATCTTCCATTCAAACTTACCTGTCTGACGGGCATTTTGAAAACTATCTCTGAGGGCCACATAGAGGGACTTCTCAGGCTGCATTCAGCCCACGTGCCATATGTTGGACAAGCCTGATTTACAAGATGCACTGCAGAAACACACCAAGCCTGCTTAGACAGCACCTTTCAAACCCATGACCACTACCATCTAGAAGGACAAGGGCAGCAGACACATGGGAACACCACCACCTGGAAGTTCCCCTTCAAGCTATTCACCATCCAGACTTGGGAAAAATTGCCGTTCCTTCACTGTCACTGGGTCAAAATCCTGGAACTCCCTTCAAAGGGCGGGATTTTTCGTACCTGCCCGCTGCTGGGATCTTCCGGTCCCGCCGCAAGTCAATGGACTTCTGGCTGGGGTGCTGCCTCACCCACGGCGGGTCCCTCCCACGATGGGGCCGGAAAATCCCGGTCAAGAAGGCAGCTCACCACCACCAAATTCTCAAGGGCAACTAGTGATAGGCAATAAATGTTGGTCGAGCCAACAACACCCACATCCCATAAATGAATTTTAAAAAGCCCCTCATCTCAGGAATGAGTCAAGTAAATCTCCAATATCCATATAAATCCATATAAAATTATATATTCATATGAATCATTTGTGTAAAGCCAAATGAAATCAATTAATGATTTCAAGTTTCCAACAAAAATCTTAACAGGATGTGTTACTCACAGGCTCCAACATTTCACAGTTTGCTGTCCACGATCATATAAGAGAGGTCACTGACACACTGTGCAAAGAGAGAGGAATATATTGCATCCTCTCTTTGCTGAAAGAAGCAGGCGGAGCATGCACATGGCTTTGCTCGATTGCAGGCTTCCCCATGGTGTAAGGTATCACTGGCTGCACGCATGTTGCTTTGTGGGTGCCGCAGCTAAATTCAGAGATATACCACAACTGCAGAGGGTGCGACTCCCTCAGTGTCCAGCTGGTGGGTCACCATACTCAGCACATCATACAGGTGAATGTCCGGTCTCCTGGCAACAGTCATGAGGCCTTTAATGTTCATCAATATGCTGCCCATTTGAGCCACCCCAAAAAACAGAGACAGGCTGCCCTGTGTAAGGACTATCTTCTGACCACCTGGCTCATGACTCCAGTGCACCAATTTTCAGTGTTCTTTCTGCTTGGAAACTTACATCCCCAGCCACGTTCCAGCACCAGCTGCAATCCCCTTTAAGAGGTCCATGCTAGCTTTAAATAGTGTAGGCTAACTTGAAGTGGAGCTAGCCTATCACAATTTTGAGCTTCCCTGCTCATGTGTGTGGCCACTCAACAATACATTGAGACCGAGGCTGCATGCTTTAACCATGATAATAAGCAGGCAGCACAAAGTTTGCATGCTGCCTGCATCAGAAGGAATGGGGACTGGTTAAACCATGTATCACAATTTCCACTCTTGTTTTCAGGCCTTATCAAATTTTGTGGAAATATAGTCAGCACAACACCCACTACCCATAGAACCTGGCGGGAAGTCAAGAACTGATTCCATGTTATGAATGAAAAACAGGAAAGCAGAAACTGTTCTTCAACTCCCAACATAAAAGGCAAGAGGAGGGGAGCTCAAAAGATGCAGGAAGAGGTGCATGTATCATTCATTTTAAAAAAAACTGCAAGTTACATTTATAAGCCTCTTTTTTATAGAAATTGACACTAAAAGCTTGGTTAAAGAGCATGGTTTTAAGGAGGGTTTTAAAAGAGGAGATGGAAGTGGAGACGTTTGTGTGCGTGTGTGTGTGTGCGTGTGTGATGGGATAAATCCCACAGCTATTGATCTCATCCCTAATGTTGATCTCAGCTTTATTGCTGCTTCTAGTCACACTGCCCATTCCAAAATAATTTACATTCTTTCAAGGAATCCAGATTTTGAAAGTTGGTCGCTGAACCTTTGACTGTGCTATTTTGAATACCTTAATGTAAAAAGAGCAATGGTGCATTGGGTAGGAGTTGGAAAAGAAAAGGAGTGACAATTTAGAACTTAAGCCAGGGATTTTCCCCTTCAGGAGAATGGGAATTCCATTTGCTTGACAGATGTGCCTTTTCCTGGCAAATTTCCCAGAGCCAGCCTAAGTTACATATTTTTGACAGACTCCTGTTGGGGTTTCTGTCTGCAACCTGGAGCACGCTGAGAGCAGGGTGAAGTGCAGAAAATCCTCACAGCTTCAGGTCTCCGGGGCTTTCAGCAGCTTAAAGGGATTATGCAATCTAACAGAGTCATAAGAAATTGCAATATCAGATCTAACCTGTGAATTTCTTTGCTAAGTAATCTCTGTAGTTTGTGAGTGAATTATTTTTGAACTTTTTGTGCTTGAAAACTATGCCTGTGGTTACTCACCACCTTCAGGATATCAAATGGGGGGAATCGAGTCCCTAACAGCTTAAATTTACATATTGGCAGGAGCTGCTTTGATGCAGCTAATGGCTTTTTCTTATCCCATAGCTACGTTATTACAGCCAAGAGAAATCCTAAATTTGGTTGATGTTTTCTCAAGATTGTAAGATATTGGAGGGCATAATTTGAATTAGTAGCTCTGCTGGGAACAGCACTGCAGAATTTCTACCAACTGGGTCATGCTGCACCTCCATCCACTTCCGACACAGCCCGTGTGGTGCCCCATGCTGGAAAGGGTACTGGTGTGGCTGTACCCTGCGAGCTCAAGAATTCCTCTGAACTGGTTCTGTCATGATATCAGTCAGCCCCCACCAGCTCTTTTGATGCTGTTTTGGACCCTTCAGGTCCATTCATCATATTCACTTATCACTCACCAAAGAACATGCATTCAGCTGTAAAAGTCCCAGTGTTAGTGTTATTTAAAGAGCCAAACAATAACTTGTAGGTAAGCTCCTTTTGATTTACTTCTGCTTTGGCTGAGTTTGTGGGGGTAATATGACATGTTTTTCAAGTTGTTCTATGAGAGTTGGTGCTTAGAATCAGTAAGGACACAGAAGTTGCTGACTGAGGTATGGGGGTCATGGTTACAGCGCCTATTGGTCTGCAACATGACCATGCAATGGAGCAGAAGCTGCAGAGTTGGGAAGGTGAGGGGGGAGGTGGAGAGGGGTCTTTTTGGAAGTCCCAATCCTCCAAGCATTTTTTAGGTGCATTTCTACCTATACCTGACCCAGGATCAATGCCTGAGGTGACTAAAGTTGAACAAGGAGGTGGTCAATAAACTGTGCCACCTGCTACAAGCTGACCTGAAGCTTCACACCAGGGCGAGTATGGCCCTGAATGTCGCCATTATCTTAAATTTTTATATGTCTGGGTAGGGAAGTGAAAGATTTCTCCAATATTTCCCTGTATGCCATTCATCGGAGCACCCAAGGACATGGAGGCCATCTATTCCAGGCAAAGACAGTAGATCTTTGTGATGACTGTCACTTTAAGATCAGTTCGACTGAGTATGGGGTCGCATGATTTGTTCAACCAATGTGTAGCTAGCATAGGGGAAATAAATTCTAGGGGAGGAGCTTCCTAGGAAATGGTTGTATGCGGGATGGCTAGATACAAGCAGCCACAGAAGCTCTCGTGTAAATAAAATTTGTTTTATTTGACTAAGAAGCCTCCCAGAGATGTTTCTACTTTTGGTGATGAGGAAAAACTATCCTGGCACTGTCTCCCACCTGAATCTGTGAGTATTGTGTTTAATCGACGGCTGTGAATAAGAAATTATATTACTCACCAAGATGCCTCTTTTTGGCCAGATGGACCCATTCGACTCCTCTGCAGAGGAATGGGGTCAGTACATGGAGCGCCTTGGATTCTACTTTCAGGCAAATGAAATAAGGGACATGGGGAAGAGTAAGGCTATCCTCCTGAGCATTTGTGGAAGCCAGACTTACAGTCTGATCTGTAGCCTTACCGCTTCAAGCACACCTGACTTCAAATTATTCAGTGAATTAGTGGATCTACTTAAGGGTCATTTCCAACCAAACTCTTCAGTCATAATGCAATGTTTTAAGTTTAATTCGCGAGTGAGAGTCCTGGGGGAATCGATCGCAATGTACATTGCAAAACTCAAACAATTATCAGGGCATTGCAATTTTGGTACGGCCCAAAGTGACATGCTGCAGGATTGACTAGTCTGTGGCGTCTGTAATGGTGCCATACAACATCGGTTGTTAGCAGAAGTTGATATTGATTTCAAACGCACGATGGAAAGTTTGCTATAGAAAATGCTGAGGCAGATGTATTGGAACTGTAGGGCATGCAAAGTAGAACCATACACCAATTAGGGTGCGAACTGGCAACCAGCATGGCGCTAAATTGGCTGAAGCCACTGGAAAAAGGGAAGCAGTTCCCGTAAACTGCAGAACTAAAAGATACAGCAGAAGCAGTCGGGCAGTGATTCCTAAGGTCCGGTTATCGATGTGAGAATAGCCACACTCCTGAATCTTGTCAAGATAAGGAGGCTGAGTGCCATTATTGTGGAAAGAAAGGATGCCTGAGGAGACAATGCAGGGCTAGGTCCAGGCAGCCAAGTAGCCATTCCAAGAAGATATTACAAGTACACAGTGTGGAAGACCCTGGTACCGGTAAGTCTGATATTTACTCTTTCCAACCTCAAGGGTGTTAAGCCAGACCCAATCACCGTAACAGTCTGTGTAAATGGGAAACCTCTAAATATGGAAGCAGATACAGGTGCATCAGTCACTCTAATAGGTGAGCGCACATTCCAGTATTTGAGAGGGGGGTGCCCAGCCTTTAAATTTAAAGAGCACCTCAACCAAGCTGTAAACATACACCAGAGAAGAAGTAAAGGTGAGGGGTACCACCATTGTACCTGTAAGCTATGGACAGCAGTCTGCCCAGCTACCCATTGTAGTAATAATGGGTGAAGGACCAAGCCTTCTGAGCTGAGAATGGCTCATGAAAATAAAGCTAAATTGGGCTGATATCTTCCAGGTGAGGACAGGGGGATTATCAGAATTGTTAAGAAAATATGACAGTGTTTTCTGGGACGAGTTAGGCAAAATTAAGGGCTTACAAGCCAAAATCTACGTGGATCCAGAAGTCACTCTCTGATTTTTCAGAGTTAGACCAATATTATATGCACTGCGTGAGAAAGTGGATGCTGAACTAAAGAGGTTAGAAGGACTAGGTTCAGCCAGTTCAGTTTTCGGAATGGGCTGTATCCATTGTCCCCGTATTGAAGCCTGACAAGACTACCTACATTTGTGATGATTACAAATAAACCATCAATCAGGCCACAAAGCTGGACAAGTGTCCTCTTCCACAAATCGAAGATCTTTATGCAAAACTGGCCAGGAACCAGTCATATACCAAGCTGGGAATGAGTCACGCCTACCAACAGCTTGAGTTGGATGACGGTTCCCAAGGATATATCACGATAAACACCCAAAAAGGGCTTTCTCAGTACATGCACCTGCCTTTTGCTCTCTCGTCAGCATGCGCAATATTCCAACGCACAATGGAGAGCCTACTACAGGGTTGCCACAGGTTGTGGTATACCTCAATGATCTAATCATCATTGGGGCCACGGAGGCAGAACATCTGGAAAATCTAGAAGAGGTGCTAAAAAGATTTCAGGAGGCTGGAGTCTGCCTCAAGAAAGAAAAGTGCATTTTTCAAGCCAAGGAGGTGACTTACCTGGGACACAGGATCAATGCTCAGGGGTTACACCCTGTCAAGGAGAAAGTCAGGGTCATAAAAGAAACGCTTTCTCCCACGAATGTCAATTATTATGGGCAGTCTTTGATAAATCTATTCACTGTGCTGACCCCTTACACGCCTGACTAAAGAAGCACAACCACTGGTCTTGGAGAACTCCTCAGGAAACAACTTTCAACAAGGTGAAGTATTTGCTGCAGTCTTCAAACCTACGTGTACACTTCGACCCATTGAAGGAACTAATACTGACGTGTGACGCCTCTCCATATGGCACTGGAGCAGTGTTGTTCCGTGAGATGGCTGACGGCTCGGAAAGGCCGATAGGATATGTGTCAAGAACACTATCAGTAGCTGAAAGGGGCTATTCACAAATTCCTGAAAATGAGGGCCTGTCAATAGTTTTCATCATCAAAAAGTTCCATCAATACCTACATGCGAGACATTTCACTATTGTTTCAGACCACAAGCCGCTGTTTAGCCTTTTTAAGGAGGACAAGGCTATTTCACCAATAGCCTCTGTGAGGATTCAGAGGTGGGCATTGATCCTGGCCGCATATGAATACACCTTCAAACACCGACAAGGGGTACATATTGTGAATGCAGATGCCCTGAGTCACCTGCCCTTGAGAGAAAGTATTACATGTACACCTATTCCTCAAGAAATTGTCTTGGCCTTAAACTCTTTGGATACGCTATCAGTCTGTGTGAAACAAATCAAAACCTGGACCAATCAGGATCCACTGTTATCCGGAGTACAAGATAAAATCTTTATGGGATGGGGAAATAAGGCCGTTTCAGAGGACATGAAACCCCACTCCATCTGTAAACATGAACTTAGTTGTCAGGATGGTGTTATGCTACGGGGAGTGCAAGTGGTAATTCCTGTGCCGGGCAGGGAGTTACTCCTGATGGAACTACACAGTGGCCACCCTGGTATCTTGAAAATGAAAATGTTAGCCAGGAGTTATGTATGCTGGCCTGGAATTGACACTGATATTGGAAACCTGGTAAGGCGCTGTCAAAGGTGCCAGTTGCAGCAAAACCTGCTGGCCACAATTCCACTACACCCTTGGGAATGGCCTGGCCTCCATGGATCCGCATCCATTCGATTATGTAGGACCATTTATGGGTACAATGCTTCTCCTCGTAATTGGTGCACACTCAAGTGGATATAAATTTTTGAGGCAAAGACACCGAAATCAATGGCGACCATCGAAAAGCTGCGGCACTGTTTTGCAACTCATGATTTGCCTGAAGTAATCGTGTCCGATAATGGGGCAGTGTTCACGAGTGCAGAGTTTCAAAACATAAGACAACCCACCTATTCCAGGTATTAGCCTGGTAAACCTTCTTTGAACTGCTTCCAACACATTTACATCCTTCCTTAAATAAGGTGACCAATACTGTACTCCAAATGTGGTCTCAATAGTGGCATGTACAACTGAAGCATAACCTCTCTACTTTTGTATTCAATTCCCCTCACAATAAATTATAAAATCTAATAGCTTTTCTATTTACTTGCTGTACCTGCATACTAGCCTTTTGTCATTCATGCACTAGGGCACCCAGATCCTTCTGCATCTCAGAGCTCTGCAATCCCTCACCATTTAGATAATATGCTTCTCTTTTATTCTTCCTGCCAAAATAGACAATTTCACCTTTTCCCACTTTATACTCCAATTGCCAGATCTTTGCCCCACTCAATTAACCTATCTATACCTTTTTGTAGCCTCCTTATGTCCTCTTCACAACTTACTTTCCACACCACTCGTTACATCTTGCCAACCTGAAAAAGACCCATTTATGCCTACTCTCTGCTTCCTGTTAGCCAGCCAATCTTCTATCCATGCTAATATGTTACCCTTATACTATGAGATTTTATTTTTCATCATAACCTTTGACGTGGCACTTTGTTAAATGTCTTCTGGAAATGTAAGTATAATACATCCACCGGTTCCCCTTTATCCACAGCACATGTTACTTCCTCAAAGAACTCCAATAAGTTGGTTAAACATGATTTCCCTTTCACAAAAACATTTTGACTTTGCCTGATGACCTTGAGCTTATCCAAGTGCCCTGCTTTAACTTCTTTAATAATAGCTTCTAATATTTTCCCTATGACAGATGTTAAGCTAACTGGTCTGTAGTTTCCACTTTCTGTCTCCCTCCCTTTTTGAATAATTGAGTTACATTTACTATCTTCCAATCTAATGGGACCTTCCCAAATCTAGGGAGTTTTGGGAAATTAAAACCAATGCATCAACTATCTCACTGGACATTTCTTTCAAGACCCTAGGATGAAGTCCATCAGGACCTGGGCTCTTGTCAGCCTGCAACTCCAACAATTTCCACTTCTCTGGTGACTGTAATTTTCCTGACTTCCTTCCACACTTCCATTTCCTGGTTTATAGCATTTTTAAAATTCATTCAAGAATGTGGGCTTCACTGGCTGGGTCAGCATTTACTGCCCATCCCTAGTTGCCCTTGAGAAGATGGTGATGAGCTGCCTTCTTGAACCGCTGCAGTCCATGTGGTGTAGGTAGACCCACAGCTGCTTCTGAGATGTTACTTGTATCCTCTACACATAAGACTTGAGAGCACAAAAGTGGTACAGGTGTTTTTTAAATTTAAATTTCACTTATAAACATTTCATATTACATTGGTTTCACTTTATGTGATCATTGTTATTTGTTGAGACTAGCTTAATTAGAGAGCAAGGTGTATTGGCACACATCATGGTTGGCATGCATTGATGATTACACGGGAGTTAGGGACATTTCTTTAGTGTGGAAGGAACAATGTTGTATTTTTGCATTCACCCTTTGTTGAATGCTCATGTTAGTGTCCAGTATTGTAATTGCAACATGACTGAACTTGTAGACTCAAGTGGGCCTCCCGTCCAGGGATTGTATAGGACATTGTCCAAAATCATACCCAGCAGGGATAATTGAAATGTTGTAGGTGAACTCACAGCCCTGTAAAGACTCTGCCAGCCAGCACTGTGAGATGGATCCATGTGTGGACATTACTGGCACCGTGCTTTATGTCCCTCATTTTCTTACCTGACTGACTATTCCCACCACCCCCAACTATAAACAGGATGCCAGGCCCTTCCCTCTTCTACTCTTTCATGCTGCCAGCCCCACCCCAGTCCTCTCTTGGATCTCTCTTCCAGTCTTCTATGCCCCTGACCCCACTACATGCAACCCATCGCCCCCCAACACGTCTTCACCTCCCCATTTACTCACCCTTACTGGTAACAAGCCTTCATGCAAGCTGCCATGCTCCTGCCCCCTTTCCTTGTACCACAGAGATAAATAAGGAAAACCACTGACCTCAGACAAAACTGCATAAAGCCGACTGTTGCATGCCATCTTTAAACGGAAGTGAACCGAGTGCCATGAGATTCTCGTGTGCCGCTGACTTTGTCATGAAGGTAGGACGTAATTACAAGAAGTTTTAATAGCATGAGTATTCATGGCATGCAAATCTATTACAAGTAGGAACACACCACAGGACAGCGCGAGGCTTGACCCACCATAAATGTGCTGCTGAGTTAATCTTTAAATTTGAACCCGATGTCAGGAAAGCGAAATTTCAACTCCTGCCGAATGAAGTCAAATTGCCCGCCATGTTTCCTACTCTTGCAGGCCCCATAAAATCCCCCCCACCCCCACCACATGCATATCCTGACTCTATATTAGCCTCTAACGTTCACACCGTGCCAGTATCTGAGCTAGTGGCTGCGAGTGTCAGATCAAGTGGCGAAGCTTCCTCAGCACTAGTGTGGGGTTTCTCTCCCTCTCCTTCTCCTGGATGTAACCATCCAGGCAGGAGTTCTTGAGCGGCTGAAAGCATAAGAGCAGAAGGCGATAGTTGGGTTGAAGATGGAGACAGAAGGCGATGGTTCATGGTCAAACCATCTGCAGCTTTCACTTCATGCCAAATTTTGAGATGAGGGTGGGGAGCAAGTTGTGAAGGAGCTTAAAGCAGTGACTTACCTTCATCCTCAACGTTCTTGGTGGTGCTGGATGCCACAGGCGCTGTCGTAGCAAGTTCCATGATTTACAGCCTGGCTGCCTCCACTGGGCTTAATGGATGAAGTCATAGAGGCCCGTGCTTGTTCTCTGGTTTTCGCTCCTGTTACGTGCAACTTTGTCCTACAAGAAAGAGGGAAGAATGTCAATGATTGTGTTTCATTATGTAGGGGTGATGCAACTGTCAATAGCTGGAAGTATATGGAAACAGCGAGAGGTGGTATGAGCCTTGCAGCACTGAAATTGTGTGAGGTGGAGTCTATGAAAATTAGATATGAGTCCTAAAAGTGCTAGGGAGTGGTGTTAGGTGAGTGAGGGGGTGTGGTGCATTCAGCAGTATGAAAGGCTGGTGGGCGGGTTGGTTAGGAGAAATAATGTGAAGATGACCTTTAACCACCCATGTGAAGCCTTTAGACTTCTTTTGACGCTGCTGCTAGGGCCTCTGAGGCCAGATTCCATGCAGAGACCTCCCTGGCTAACTGCTCCACTCCATTTGGAAGGTCTTCCAGAATCTGGCCAGATATAGATAAAAGTAGAATGCCCAATAGTTACTGGAGTCACACTTTCTTTGTTCTTTTGTATCACAATGATGTTTGCATCCTTTAGTTCCTGTAAAACCCTCTCTTCTCTTCATATTAAGCAGAACAGCTTCTGCAAGTGTCCAGCATGAACTCTACATTCAATCTTGTAATTCTGCCCCAGGGAGCCATCATCACTTGATGATCGATACACATGCAGCTTCTGTTAACATCCACGAGCTGACAATCCATCCAAATAAAACTCAAGCAAATGTATCAATTACTTCCGGAAAAGTTATATTTTGAACCGTTGATCACGATTGTTGAAACTGAATTGGATGCAGTGAAGGATATCACTTATCTTGGAAGCGCATTATCTGATGATAAAAGTGCTGGGTCACACACACAGAGAACAAGTGTGTAGTCTGTCCAAGCCTCTTGGAAGTAATGACATAGTGTTGGCTCTTACCTGACCACAAACAGGCAGCAATGGCATGTTGAAGCAAAAGAAGGAGAATGGGGCTTTGACCTACAAAGCTCTGGCTCACTTGGTGGCACTCATTTAACTACCAGTGAGTAGACTTGACCAGATGACCACCTGTGAAAACATGGCCTCTGTTCTTCTATCCACCTTGGTCGCTAATACCTGTGAACCTGGAAGCCCTCTCTCTGGTCTGGTGCCCCATATTCTTGCTCAGATTTCCATGAATATCAGTCTGGAACAGCCTTTTGTTATCCAGTGTAGCTTCCCTTTAAAAGAAGCAGACTGCCTCTAAGAGATGCAGGCTAACTCTTACACTCCCTATTGATCATGCAGTCAGCCAGCAGCATGGTTCATGCAGACTGCAAGCTCAATCATTTAAAAGAGGAAGCTAGAAGAAATTTATATGTTGTTTACCTCCTTGTTAACAGGCATAGGCAATTTGCAAATCATGTCCTCTGGGTTCCAAAAGAAATGCAGACCAATTTCTAGCCCTTTATGCGTCCGTAAGACTAAACCACTTGTAATCTATTTCTCACTTTATTATAGACATTCCTTCACTTTTTTTCCCCCTTTCCTTATAAAAGTTGCAAAACAAAATAAAGTTTCCTATGAAATATTAAATGAGGGCAGAGCAGAAGCAAGTCGGGAGTCGGAATTAGCATAAATAGAGCCCTGGAATCAGAGCGCGGCCTTTCCTACCTGGGAGCAGAGCAGAGGCAGGTTGGGAGTCTGGAGTGCCCTCGATGGCTACATCTGCCGGAAGTGTCACCGGCTGCAGAAATCTGAGCTCCGTGTTGCAAAGCTTGAGCAGCAGCTGGAGTCACTGGTGCATCCGCAAGGCTGAGGATTACGTAGATAGCACATTTAGAGAGGTGGTCACACCACAGCTAAGAAGTACACAGGCAGAGAGGGAATGGGTGACTGCCAGAGTATCTGAGAGAAACAAACAGGTAGTGCAGGAATCCCCTGAGGCTACCTTGCTCTCTAACTGCTTTTCCATTTTGGATGCTGGCGCGCGAGATGGTTCCTCAGAGGACTGTAGCAAGACCCAAGTCTGTGGCACCACAGGTGGCTCAGCTGCACAGGAGAGGAGGAGGAAGAGTGGAAGTGCTATCGTAGGGGATTCCATAGTTAGAGGAGCAGACAGGCATTTCCGTGGCCGTAGATTTGACTCCAGGATGGTATGTTGCCTCCCTGGTGCCAGGGTCAAGGATGCCACAGAGCGGCTTCAGGACATTCTTTTGGGGGAAGGTGAACAGCCAGAGGTCGTGGGTCACATTGGAACCAATGACATAGGCAGGAAAAGGGATGAGGTCCTGAAGGCAGATTTTAGGGAGTTAGGAAGGAAATTAAAAAGCAGAACCTCAAGAGCAGTAATCTCAGGATTACTCCCAGTGCCACGTGCTAGTGAGCATAAGAATAGGACGATTGAGCAGTTCAACATATGGCTGGAGAAATGGAGTAGGAGGGAGGGCTTTAGATTTCTGAGGCATTGGGATCGGTTCTGGGCAGGTGGGACCTGTACAAGAAGGACGGGACTAGTGTCCTCGTGGAGAGGTTTTCTAGTGCTGTTGGGGAGGGTTTAAACTAGATTTGCAGGGAGAATGGAAACCTGAGGGGAAATTCAGAATGCAGAGGAGAAAAACTGGTAGTGGGAAGTAGTGAAGTATCAGATAATAAGAAGGATATATCAGAGAGTAGTATCAAGCTGGATAGAATATTTGTAGCTTTTGATCGAATTAGAGCAGGCAATAGTAAGTCATTAGATGGGGTCAGAATAAGAGGGAAAGTGAAAAAACCTAATGTGCATGTATGTGAACGCATGGGGTGTGGTTAATAAGATTGATGAACTGCAGGCCCAGATTGACAAATGGAACTATATTATTGCTATAACAGAGACCTGTCTCAAAGAAGGGCAGGGCTGAGCGTTAAATATTCCTGGGTGCAAGGTGTTTAGGAGAGACAGGAAAGGAAGAAAAGGTGGTGGCGAGGGGGCGGGGTGTGGAGGATGGGGTAGTGGCAATATTGATTAAAGACAGTATTATAGTACTAGAGAGAGAGAGGATGTTCCAAAGGGGTCAAGGGTGGAATCTCTCTAGCTAGAGGTAAGAAATGAAAAAGGTGCAATAACATTGATTGGTGTAGTATGTAGACTACCAATTAGGTAACAGAACATAAAAGGGAATCCCAAGATCTTCTATAAGCATGTAAATAATAAAAAGAGCAGGGCCAATTAGAGCCAAAAACGGAGACTTGCATATGGACGCTGGAGAAATGGTAGAGGTGTTGAACTAGTACTTTGTATCTGTCTTTACAAAGGAAGAAAATTCTACCCAGACAGAGGTGAGAGAGGAGGTAACTGGTACAGTAGAAGAACTTACAATTTAGAGGAAGGAGGTATTGGAAAGGCTATCTTTAGTTAAAATAAATACAGTACCAGGATCGGATGCAGTGCATCCAAGGGTGCTGAGGGAAGTGAGAGTGGAAATTGCAGAGGCACGAGTGATAATCTTCCAGTCTTCCTTAGGCACAGGGGAGGTGCTAGAAGACTGGAGAATTGTGAATGTTACACCCTTGTTCAAAAAGGGGTGCAAGGATAAAGCTAACTACAGACCAGTCAGTTTGACCTCAGTGGTAGGGAAACTTCAGGAAACTATAGTACGGGATAAAATCAATAGTCACCTAGACAAATGCAGGATGATTGAGGAAAGCCAGCTTGGATTCATTAAGGGAAAATCATGTTGAACGAACTTGCTGGAGTTTTTTGAGGAGGTAACAGAGGAGGTTGATAAGGGAAATGCTGTTGATCTGGTGTCTATGGATTTTCAAAAGGCATTTGATACAGTGCCACACAACACACTTGTGAGCAAAATTCTAGGTCATGGAAAAAAAGAGAAAGTAGGCAATTGGATAAGAAATTGCCTGAGTGACAGGAAACAGAGAATAGTGATCAATGGTTGTTTTTCATATTGGAGGAAGATTTGTAGTAGAGTTCCCGAGGCGTCAGTGTTGGGACCCTTGCTCTTCCTGGTATTAATGACCTAGACTGTGGTGTGCAGGGCATGGTTTCAAAATTTGCAGATGATACAAAGATTAGAAATGTTGCCAACTGTGACGGGGATAGTCTTGAACTTCAAAAGGACATAGACATTTTGGTGGATTGGGCAGACAAGTGGCAGATGAAGTTCAATGCAGAGAAGTGTGAGGTGATTCATTTTGGCAGGAAAAATATGATGAGACAGTACAAAATAAAGGGAGAGCCTCTAAAGGAGGTGCAGGAACAGAGGGACTTCGGTATATATGGACATAGGTCATTGAAGATGGCAGGGCATGTTGAGAGAGCAGTTAATAAAGCATATTGTATCTTAGGCTTTATTAATATGGGCATTGAGTACAAGAGTAAGGAGGTCATGTTGAACTTGTATAAGACACGAGTTAGGCCTCAACTGGAGTACCTCTTCCAGATCTTGGTGCCATACTTGAGGAAGGATGTGAAGGCATTGGAGAGAGTATAGAGGAGGTTCACAAGAATGATTCCCAGGATGAAGAACTGTAACTATGAGGATAAATTGGAGAGGTTGGGATTCTTTTCCCTGGAGAAAAGAAGGCTGGGAGGGGACTTGATAGAGGTATTTAAGATCCTGAGAAGTATGGACAGGGTAAATAGTGAGAAACTGTTCCCAATCAAGAGAACATCAAGAACTAGAGGGCACAGATTCAAAATAATTGGCAATAGGAGTAAATGTGATGTGAGGAAAAATGTTTCACCCAGGGGGCGGTTGGAGTCTGGAACAAACTTCCTGAAAGGGTGGTGGAAGCAGGTTCGATCGAGTTATTCAAAAGTGAATTGGATTGCTACCTGAAAAGAGAGAATGTGCAAGGTTACGAAGATAAGGCAGGGGAGTGGGACTAAGTGGAATGCTCTTTCAGAGAGCCAGAGCAGACTTGATGGGCCAAATGGCTTTCTTCTGCACAGTAAAGTTTCTGGAATTCTGTGAAATGAAACCTGCAAATTTGTCACTGAAAGTTTCCACTTTTAGCAGACAGCATAAATACAGAATCATCCTTGTTTCCATCCCGCACTGCCTTCTCGTAAGGGTTCATGCTGGTAGCTTCAACCCACAAAACTAACCCTATAGAACAGACCAAAAATAAATATGGTCAACATATGCGACAACATTAATCAAATTCTCATACTACTTACACAGGGAACGAAGCAAAGGAAATCAGTGTGCCCCATTAACGCTTAATGCTCCCTTACACATCTTGAAACAACATGGGGGTGAAATTGGTTTTCAACAGTGGCATGAGCAGGTAATAGCTAATCAGCCCATTTTACATCTCTTTTCCAATGAAGTCAATCCCAGAAATTAACACAAAGCTACAAAATTAATACACCTAGAACACAAGTTGATTTTTTAAAAAGTACTTTAAACATGGTAACCTCAGGCGAGATTCTCTGAAGCAGTCCTCTCAGTGGGTAACCCCACTTGCAGACAGTACATATGGGCTGGCAGTCACTGATTTTCACAGACTACAAGCCTACAGTTTCCTGAGATGTGCATCCTGTGAGCAGTGCTATATCCTGCTGGGAGCACCAGATCACAGAATCAGCCCTCTTGATTTTTCTTTATTCTCTTGTTCTGCTCACAAAAGCCGCAAATCTATCCATCATCAGCTGAAGGCTCTCTTTGGAATGTGCCACATGTGTGCAGTCATCAACATGCAGATGTTCTTGTATAATTTAGAGATCTTACTCAGTGGTTGCAACCCTGATAGCTCAAACAATTTCCCAGTTGTGTGGATTCATATCCCAATTCTGCCTGGGAATTCCTATCTGTATCATCCAGCACAGTCACGTAAAAGCATACGAGTAGAACAGGGTTGTTTCATACCAATCAAAACAGGGATTGATTCAGGCAGAGTACTGTCAATAGACACTGTCACATATTCCATCATGCAGCTGGTTCAGGACTGACAAGAAGGTCAATGGACAACCACATTTTCTCATAAGTCTCCAAAGCCTAGACAAGCTGACAATGTTGAAAGCTTTGGTCAAGTCCACAAATTCCATACATAGGGCTAGGTTTTGCTGTCTGCATTTCTCCTGAATTTGACAAGCAATGAATTTGAAGCTCATTGTCAGTGATACCTCAGTTAGCCCTGAAGCTGCACTGCGATTCCGGAAGCTACCTGTCCACTATAATCAGGAGCTGGTGCTTGGGAAGGATTTGACTCAGAATCATACCAGATATAGATAGAAGTGGAATTCCCCAATAGTTACTGCAGTCACACTTCTCTGTTCTTTTATGTCATAATGATGAATACAGCCTTTAGTTCCTGCAGGACCCTCTCCTTAGACACATTAGACAGAACAGCTTGTGCAGGTATTCAGTATGAACACTACATTCAATCTTGTAATCCTGTCTGGGGAAGCCATCATCATCTGATGATCAATATGTTTGCAGCTTCTATTATCACCTACGAGCTGAAAATTCATCCAAAAAAAACTAATGCAATCAATTCCTGAAAAGTTATATTTTGAATCGTTGATCAGTATTGGTGAAACTGGATTTGATGCAGTGAAGAAGTTCACCTACCTTAGAAGTGTTTTTGGGGAGGCAATGGCATGGTGGTATTGTCACTGATTAGTATTCCAGCGACCCAAGGTAATGCTCTGGGGGTGATGGTTCACAGCAGATGGTGAAATTTGAATTAAATAAAAATCTGGAATTAAAAGCCTGATTATCATGAAAGCATTGTCATAGAAAAATCCATCTGGTTCATTAATGTCCTCTAGGGGAGTAAATCTGCCATCCTTACCTGGTCTAGCCTACATGTCACTCCAGACCCACAGCAATGTGGTTGACTCTTAAATGCCCTCTAAACAAGGTCAATTAGGGATGGGCAATAAGTCCTGGCCTAGCCAGTGATGCCCAAATGAAAAAAACATTTCTCTTATAATCTGATGATAAAAGGATTGATAACAAGGGCTAGTCCACACACAGAGCAAGTGTGGCCTTTGGTAGCCTCTCCAAGCCTGTTGGGATCAATGGCATACAGTAGCCAAAGCATGTGTCTTATTATAAAGGCCTATTGAAGATTCACATTAAGCAATGCAACATTGTCTTGAAAATCATGACCATCGACAGGCAGCAGTGACATGCTGAAGTGAAAGGAGTGCAGAGCTACAAAGCTCTTATGCACTTGGTAGCACTCATTTAACTACCAGTGAATTGACTTGATCAGCTGAGCACCTCTTTGATGCACTTTTACACATCAGAAGCAGTCATGCTCATCATTATGATGCAGTCATGCCAACTACTAAAATTAGAGCTTTGGTTCAGAAGCCATATTTCAGTCAACTAAAGAAAGTTTTTTAAAGGTTCTCAGATTTGGAAATAAGGGCTAATAGTTAGAAGATTGTTTGTCCCATTGCAGAGACTTGAATACATAATCTAGACTCCCAACACACTGCATTACTGAGGGAGTGCTGCACTCCCAAACTTTGTTCATTGGATGGTTGGCTGCAAGGTACTTTGGAATATCTTTATCTCTTGAAAGGCGCTCTATAAATGCAATTTTATTCTTACAATGCTGTACCAATGTGAAGATAAGATGCAAAACATAGAAGGGTCTGCAATGTCAGGGGGATCACAGAGTGCCCTGTTACAGAGTGGAATTGCTAGAAGTTTGGTGAGATGGGAGTTTGGGGAGGAGGGGAAGGAGGTGCCCTTTTCTTTATCTTTCTCTATCTTTCTCAGCCTGCAGGAGACCAGGGCCAGGATATTATGGTACCTCCTGCCTGGTGGGATATTACAGTCCCACTGAATTGGACAGAGATTTAAATGGCTCGCCGCATCTGCTGGGGAGAGACACGTCGCGGCGGGACCGTAAATTCTTGGCCCAGGAGTTGAAGAGCTGCACGACAGGGCTCAGTTTTGAAAACATCCAAGAGTGACATCACAGGAGGAACACAAGTTCATTGGTTGGTGAGAAACTACTGTTAAGGAGGGTCTTTAAGTAGCTGAAAATTAGAAAAACACATTCTTCTTAAAAGAAAGAGCCACTCAGATTTCAGGAAGAAACACAAGCAACAGGGGAGTAAAGTTAAGTCAAGGCCATGTAAAATAAAGTAGTATAAGTAAACCAAAGTAAAATAAAGTTAATAAGGGAAGTAAATTGAAGCAATGGCAAGACAGCTTGGTCATGTGGAATACATATCCTGTAATATGTGGGAAGTCATGGATGCTACCGGTGTCCCAGATGACCGCATGTGAAGGAAGTGTCTGTCATGGCACAGCTGATGGTAAATGCTGAGATACTCAAATTCCAAAAGGAAACTTGAAACAGTGCCACAACTGTTTTACAATTTGTATGTTTCGAGATGTGTGCCTTGAATTCGGTAGTAATAAGTCCACCAAGTCTTATAGGTTTCTTAAAAACTAAATTAAACCTATATTAAATTAAAAAAAATTTTAAGCACATATATAGGTTTTCAAATTACAACTATAATAACTCCTAGCTCCCCTGATGAATCTAACTCCCAGTCACACCTCCTTTAAGGCAACAGTAAGACACGTAGGGCAGAATTTTCCGCTCATCAGGCAGGCACGCACCCGACTCGAATGAACGTAAAATGATGTGCAATGATCGTAAAACGTTCTCAACGTCATCATGAACTCCCACGATATTTTGGTCAGTGAGCATGCATGGGAGTCAGCTGTGCTCCCACTGACAATTAGGTGGCCTATTAAGGCCATTAAAGTACCAAATTAATTAAATTTTTTGCTGCCCATCCAACCTTATGGCTGGTGGCCAGGCGAAAAGACCAAGCGGCCTTTGGATTTATTGCAAAACCTCATCCATGTGCGGGATGAGGTTTCATTCAGTGATTAAAAAAAATAAAAGTTCTACAAACTAATTTCTAACATGTCCCTGCTCATGTGAGAGAGTCACGTGTGGGACATGTTATAAACATTTTTAAATTTTTTATTTTCTTTGTTCAGCTCTGTGCCTCAGGGAGCTTTCCTGTGTGCACCCGCACACATGCGCGAACTTCTGTGCTCATCCTCCTCCCACCCCCCACGCAGCACCGATCACTACAGTGGGCATTTCATGCTGGGAAGGCCTTAATTGGCTCACCAGCATAAAATCATGGTCAGGCCCTGATTGTGGGTGGCAGTCAGCTTCCCGTCGGCTGCCGCTCACCCCCGCTGAGCCTGCCCGATGAGGGCAAAGTTCTGCCCATAGATTTTAAAAGACCCAGGCAAAGTAACACAATACTCTGAACAGTCAAATTTAAAGTGGGTTTTCCTCAGCTTCGGCTCCTCGTAGACAGCAGTTTGGGCAAAGAGGCTGGAGGCTTTTCACACTTGTTAGATCTTAGAATTCCTTCCGTTGCACACAGCCTTCTATCCTTTATACATATTTTCTCCTTTGAATACAAATTCCCATTGTTTCACTATGTCTTTGGACTTTACTTTTCTAATAATAAAAATCTATCATGGTACTAATTTTACAAGTAACCTTTGAGAAACATAAACACACTGCTTCTTAACTTCTCCTCGCTAGATGAAACATTTCACCCCCTCTTTTGAATTCAAGCTAGTCTGGTTTATTTAAAAATGCAAATTTCCCTTTATTCCTCACATTCTAAAACTTCCCCCATGTTTACCCATTTAACATTCAAACTTAGCTTATTTTCTGATACATCAAAGCCTTCAGACTAGCGCCGCCTTTAATTCAATTAAGACACACACACACACACACACACACACACACCCATAGTCATAGACCCCACGATTACTCTACTTTACAATAATTTCCAAATAACATTATGAAAATTATTATATCTTCCTGACAGTGTCACCAGCTGCAAAGCCTTGAGCTCTGGGTTTCGGAGCTTGAGCGATGGCTGGAGTCACTGTGGTGCATCCGCGTTGCTAAGAGCTACATGGATAGCACATTCAGAGAGGCCACCACACCGCAGCTTAGGAGCATAGAGGAAGAAAGGGAATGGGTGACTGCCAGGCAGTCCAAGAGAATTAGACAGGTAGTGTATGAATCCCCTGGGATCCTGCTCACCAGTCGGTTTTCCGTTTTGGATACTGGTGAGAGCATTGGTTCCTCGGAGGAGTGCAGAGCCTGGTTTGTGGCACTACAGGCAATTCTATTGTACAGGAGGGGAGGAAGAAGAGGGGGAGAGCAGTAGTCATAGGGGATTCATTAGTTCGGGGAACAGACAGGCGTTTCTGTGGCCATAGATGTGACTCCAAGATGATACGTTACTTCCCTAGTGCCAGGGTGAAGGATGTCATGGAATGGCTGCAGGACATTCTTCTGGGGGAGGGTGATCAACTAGAGGTCTTGATCCACATTAGTACCAATGACTTAGGTAGGAAAGAGGATGAGGTCCAGAAAGCAGATTTCAGGGAACTAGGAAGGAGATTGAAAAGCAGGACCTCTAAAGCAGTAATCTCAGAATTACTCCCAGCCCCACATGCAAATGAGTATAGAAATAGAAGATTGGAGCGATTGAACACGTGGCAGGAAAGCTGATGTAGGAGGCATTGGGACCAGTCCTGATGAAGATGGAACCTGTATAAGCTGGACGGTCCACTTCTGAACAGGACTGGGTTGAATATCCTCACAGGAAGATTTGCTAGTGCTGTTGGGGCGCATTTGAATTAGATTAGCATGGGGCTGGGAACCTGAGGGCAAATTCAGAGCAGGGAACGGGAGATGGAGAATTAGTGGGTGACTCCGAAAGACAGAAAGACGGGTTAAAAAGTGTACAGCACAGGAATTTGGCAGTGTTAAAAGGTGTCTCTGTAAAAGCATGGTGTATAGCAAATAAAGCCGATGAGCTGAGGGCCTGGATAGATACATAGAAGCAGGATAGCATCGCTATAATGGAAATTTGGCTTAAAAAGGGGAAAAAATGGCAGCTCAACATCCCTGGATATAGAGTTTTCAGGCATGATAGAGAGGAGGATAAAAAAGGTGGGGGTGTAGCATTATTGGTTAAAGAAACAATTACAGCTGTGAGAAGGTATGATATACTAAATGAAGCATCAAATGAGGCCATGTGGGTTGAGCTCAGAAATAAAAAAAGGGGCAGTCACATTGCTAGGAGTGTATTATAGATCCCCAAAAAGTGGAAGGGAGTTAGAAGAGCAAATATGTAGGCATATTTCTGAGTGCAAAAACATAGGGCAATAATTGGAGACTTCAACTATGAACAGTGTGAAGGGCACAGAGGGCACAAAATTCTTGAACTGCATTCAAGAGAACTTTTTCAGCCAGCACGTAACAATCCCAATGAGAGGGCGTGCAATTCTAGATTTAGTGTTAGGAAATGAAGCTGGGCAACTGGAAGTAGCAAAGAGGGGATGTGGAAAAATATTGACAGGTTAAATCAAAGAAAACCCAAGTATGTTTTATTAGTACATCAAGAGCAAGGGAATAACTAAGAAAAGGGTTGGGCCTGTCAGAGATGTACATGAGATGTGCATTGATGCTGAAGAGATAGTGACCATAATACAGATAAATTTAGTATCATTGGGGAAAAGGATGAAGACAGAACAGGAGTAAAAATTCTAAATTAGGGGAAGACAAATTTTACAAAGCTGATAGATGAGCTGGTGAAAGTGAACTGGATACAGCTACTAGAAGGAAAAACAGTGTCACATCAGTGGGGGGTATTCAAAAGCGAGATTCTATGTGCACAGTGTAGACATGTTCCCAAAAACAAAAAGGGTGGTATTGCCAAATCTAGTGCCCCCAGATGCATAGAGGGTAAGATAAAGCAGTAAAAGAGAGCTCATGACAGTCACATAAAGCTTAATACCGTAGAAAATCTAGAGGAGTATAGAAAGTACAGGGGTGAAGTAAAAAGGAAAATTAGGAAAGCAAAGAGGGGATGTGGAAAAATATTGACAGGTTAAATCAAAGAAAACCCAAATATGTTTTATTAGTACATCAAGAGCAAGGGAATAACTAAGAAAAGGGTCGGGCCTGTCAGAGATGTACATGAGATGTGCATTGATGCCGAAGATGTGGGCAGGGTTATCAATGAGTACTTTGTCTGTCTTCACTAAGGAGAGAGATAATGCAGACATTCTAGTTAAAGAGGAAATATTAGATACAATAAGCATAATGAGAGAAGAAGTACTAGAGGGACTGTCATCCTCGAAGGTGGATAAATCACCAGGACCGGATGGATTGTATCCCAGGCTGTTAAAGGAAGCCAGGGAAGAAATAATGGATGCTTTGAGGATCATTTTTCAATCCTCTATAGGTACAGGCTTGGTACCAGCGGATTGGAGGTTTGCGAACATTGTACCAATATTTAGAAAGGGTGCGAAGGATAGGCCAGAAAATTATAGGCTGGCCAGTCTAACTTTGGTGGTGTGCATCTGGAATCCACTGCCTAAATTGGTGGTTGAGGCTGAGATACTCAAATCATTTAAAAGGTACCTGGATATCCACCTGATGTGCTGCAACCTGCAAGACTACAGACCAGGTGCTGGAAAGTGCAGTTGAAAATGAGCGGCTAGCTTCTTTTTTCTCTTTTTATGGCTGGTGCACACACAATGGGCTGAATGGCCTCTTATGCACTGTAATCTTTCTATGGTTCTAATGGGAGAATCTCCCCAACCCTGCCCACCCCCACCCCCTCAAGGAATGTGGTTATGTGAGCCACATCTTTCCTATGCACATTCCCTTTTTTCTGTTCCAACTTCTTTTCAATATAAACATGCTGCTAAATAGTTACTTTATTTATTGACTTTATTTTTCTTCTTAGTCCTCATTTCAAATCTGGTAATCTTTTGACAATTTGCTTTAGTTGCCTGAAATCTGGTTCCCAAACCAAGATCCGAATTCTTAGCGTTTGGCATGATTGCATCATAAATACAAGCATGTGGATCTGATGTGTAAAAATGCAAAGTAAGAGCGGGTCTGCTGAACAAGTCAACTCACTGGTAGCTAATTGACTCCAACAGCTGTTGAACTGTAGAATTAATTCAAAGTAGCAAGCAGGAAAGTAAACACATTTGTCTTCAATGGTCCCATTGGCACGCTAGTATGCTATTTGTGCCAGCAGAAAATTGCACCCTGCCACTTCCCTTTGGTCCTCATTCTGTTTGTGCTGGTGGTTTGGGTCGCGCTAGTCTTTGCTTTACACAGTACTGCCCTATGTTTTTAAAACAAAGGGAGGCATTGCACAGGTTTATATTGTTATCAGGATTGAACAATGTTTCCTGTTCACTTTTGCAACACTTCTGCTTGAACCGAAAACCTCAATTTCATCTTGTCTTGTACCTAGCAAATTGGATAAAAGCAGTTGATTCCTACAACAATAAATATTAAAGAAACTTCTAACAGATGGCCATACAATTCTTGTGGTGGTTAAAGCTGCTGTTAAACATGAAAAAGAAAGCAGTCTGAAATGTTGGCCTGGGTTTTCACCAAGGCAGGGTGATTTGGGAGTCCTTTAAAAATACTGGGTGGGTCCCAATTCTGGGATTCTTGACACGATTCCCTGAGTTTCTCATTTTCGGGAGTGCTGCTCAAAGGTGCGAGATGGTTTGGGTGGCGATCCTGCACCCTGCACTCCAAACGAGGCCAGCTCCATTGCAGGGATAGGCATGTCCTAGTCCTCCACAATTTTCATGGAATCAGGCCAGCTTTTCAAAGAACCGTGGCTTACGACATATCAGAGGAGTCGTGAACCATAGTCTGCATGAGGGATCCTTTTGAAAGGTAAGTTTAAAAGGTCCTCCTCATACCATCCCCATGCCAAAGTATGCCTCACACCCACTGCCTTTGGCTCCTTATACCCCCATGCCAAGGTATGCCCCCCCCATCCATCCCTTATGACCCCTCATACTCTGTATGCCAAGGTATGCCTCTCAACTAACCTCGATGACACCTCAAGCCCCTTTGGCAAAGTATGACCCCCAACTAACCTCTAGGGCCCCTTATACCACATGCCAAGCTACTCCTCTTCAAACCCATTCACCTACTATACACTGTATAGAATCAATGAACCCTATGGTGACAATAGGGCATACAAAAAAGCTTTAAAAACAGTCATTACTCTAGATAACTACAGGCTTTCTTTAAAAAAATTCATTTTTACTACAGCGCAATAAAAGTGTCAATAATCCAGATGCTTTAAAGCATCAATAGCTGAAACTGTAAGCACTTGAAACCTCTATCTTGTGTAAATAAACATTGGATCGAATTTTACGTTCCACCAGCGGGCGCTCGCCTGACCCAAACAGGCATAAAATCGTACGAGATGACTTCGGGTGAGCGTCCCGATGTCATCACACACTCGTGTGATATTTCATTTGGCGGGCATGCAGCTGTCGCTACCCGCCTACAGGATGAAAATCCAGCCTGTTAACTCTATTTCTCTTTCCATAGATGCTGCCAGACATCGCTAGTGCTTCTAGCATTTTCTTTTTCAATGAGAGTGTCATCCTTTATATTATAATGCGGATTTCCTTTTCAAATTACAATACATAGAATAGATTTTCTGGCCAGATATGTGAACAGTACAAGTGCCACTTTTTGGAGAAGCAGGTGAGCAGGTCATAAACCTGTTCCCCACTCTATTTGTACTATGTACAATTTTCTCTGCTGCCTCAAAAGTAGACACAGAGTGATCTTGCGTAAAGCATGTAAGAATCTCCTTAAATCCCTAAAGTCCATGGAAATTCAAATAAATAGCTGTCAGCTGCAATTTCCCAGATTTTATTTGTTGGAATTAGACCAATAGCTTTTCACATCCATGTAAAATGAACACCAGAGTGAAGGTACAATCTGGTATTACCGACCGGAGGAGGAATAATTTAAACAGCCCTGATTTCTCCCCTCACTACCCGTCCGTAAACAGAAAGGTGTTTTAGGTTTTTGAATTCCCCCTTTATAAGTGGTGGCGTATTTTCCCCAACCCTTCTGCTTTGGAGTTATCCAACCCTCTATTAATAATCCCACAGCAAACTGGAGATAAGGTAAAATAAGAGGGGTAGTTTCCCAGAAGGAAAAAACAGTTTGGACTAGTATTCTTATTTCCCAGTTTTTACTCTTTTTTCTCCTTCTGGATTATTTTAGACACACACACAAAACGTGGGAAGGGGTTTCACAACACCGTCCCTTTTTGCATTCATACAATAAAAGAGGGATAAGGGAAAGAAAGGGGTTCAGGGCAAACACCACACTAAAAATAAGAATTATGTTTTCACATGAGTCTAGAGTCCAGAATCAAAAGTCCAGTGGTGTATTCCTTCAGAGGTTAACAGACTGGAACTGTTACAGTGTGCTCCGACTTTCCAGAAGCAAGGACTTCCAATGTGGAAGAAGGCACATAGAGAAGAATTAGTCTTGAAGGCAGATACAGAGGTTCCAAAGTTCCAGTATTTCACAGTGTAGATGAGGGCCAGGCCATTGACCTGGACAGAGCTCTTTCTGCTGCTACCTGTTGGATGGTAAAATGGTAGACAGAAGCAGGCTGCTTGCCTGGGGTCCTGCTTCTCTTCTGAGGTCAAACAGGGATTGAAGATAAAATTCAAGAGCTGTATATTTAAAGGAACTCACACAGCTCAAGTCTTAGTCATGTGACAGGGCATTTTCAGGTCGAGCTATTCAGCTAACACGGTGCCTGGTTGAAACGCATTGTGTTTTTAAGTAGGTAATGGTGGGGCCATTAGCACAATATTGAAGATTAGGAGTCACAAATAGCTCTACCTTTGTCCATAGCTGGTTTGTGCAGACTTATCAAATCCTTTGTGTTGGCTTGGCTGGAATGTTTATACAATACAAGTCACATTCCAGGATGTTGGGGTAGCCGTTGTCTATTGGAACAGCTTAGAATCTTCCAGCATGTGATCAGCTGCAGCCATTTTATCAGCCCAGCCATTTGTCCATTTTTTAAAAAGTAATAAGTTTATAAAGTAGCTGGGATGATATAGATATGTATATATATTTTACTTCCTGGCTTCTGGCGGAATATTGGCCTTTGAGTTGGATTCTCAAAGATGTGCCATATTGTTTCTTATTGCAGTTTGTTTATTGGTGCATTTTTAAAGTTGCAGTACTTTTCCCCACTTGACTAGCCTGTGATATTATTGCTGCCAGTTGCAGCAACTAAATATCTGAGGATGGAAAATCCTCTTGTACTCAGGATTTATGAAAGGATGATGAGCTCTGTAAATGAAAATACATCAAATGTATTCTGTTTGTACCTACTGTGACCCCAGCAGCCAGTGCTGTAAACCTTGGCAGTGCTATCCAGGTCTGCCAGGAGACCTGCTTTTACTACTTACGACACACAGGAGGGAGACTGTGTCTGAGTTATTCCTTTCTCTCTAGTTGGATATGCATTGATTCCTCTGATGGTGGCTGCAATGGTGAATGTTTGCCAAATCGGTCAGTATTTATGAAATATCTAGCTGGTGACAATAACACTTTCTCTTTCTTTTGGCACTTTCCTCATGGAATGCTGTTGACAGTAGTTTTACCAAGAACCAATTGAAATGAAATGTATGAATGAATGATATATTTTCTGCTAATGATTCCATGTTATTCATGAACTTAAATCAATTTTATTCAACTTGCTGATGGTATGTGACTATAGATATTAAATATTCAGTTTAATGCCAGCATCCTAGTAAAAGATATGATGCCTTATGCTAATTCAGAATGGCACTAGTATTTGAAGCAGCAGTGAGCTAGACAGTGGTTGCTACATGTCTGTGGACTCTTCTGGTGGTTATGTCCGTCTATCTCTTTGTACTAGGCCAGGAGATAGACCCCAAACTGCCAATGCCACATCTGATATCATACTGGCTGCTTGATTGTACCTATCTGGCCCTTCTTGTATCATTTAAGTAGACTGAAATGGAATTGCCCCAAGATGCATGAATTTCTTCCTGCCTTGCCACAGCTGCTGAATTCTCACTTAGTTTGTCCAGGGAACAGCATGTGGAAAGACAGCTGACAACCACTAAAATTTGTGAGGCTCGGCACTAAGTTGCTTCACCAGTATAATTGTACAATTGTCTCAGTCCAAATCAGAGAATTCAAGAGATTAAATGTAATTGGCCTGAAGATCTTTGTGACGGAATGATGTGCAGAAAGGGCTGCGGAGTTCCCATTTGTTCCATGATTTGTTGTTCTGTAAATGAATTATACATTGCAGTACTCAAATGTACTGGTTTCCTCCATGGTCATTGCCAGAACTTGCAGGGAGTTTTGAACACCCTAAAATTACTGCACGAAGCATTAGTTCTCAGATAGCAGCCTTCCTCATTATATAGGTGCCATGATGTGCCAATCCCTGGGTTGAGCTCCTGAAGAAAGATTTGAGCAGTGACTTGCAGTTGTCAGCCTTGGCTCAGTGGTAGCACCCTGAGTGAGAATTGTGAGTTCATAATCCCACTCCATGAATAAGTAGCTTGGTACAGTATTGAGAAAATCTTACACTGTTAGAGGTGCTGTCTTTCAGAAGATATGTTAAATCTTTAAGTCCATCTGTCCTGCTTAGGTGGACTTTAAGATCCTACAGAGCAATTTGAAGAAGAGCACAGAAAGTTATGCTGATATCCAGGCCAATATGTAGCATGGACCATTTGGGCCAAATAGGAAGAAAGCAAATGCATTGGAGGCAGTCCAGAGAAGGTTTACTGGACTAATACCTGGAGTGGAGTGGACAGGTTGTCTTATGAGGAAAGGTTGGACAGGCTGGGCTTATACCTGCTGGAGTTTAGAAGAGTAAGAGGTGACATGATTTAAGCATTTAAGATCCTGAGGGGTCTTGACAGGGTGGATGTGGAGAGGATATTTCCTCTTGTGGGAGAATCTAGAACTAGGGGTCACTGTTTAAAAATAAAGCATTGCCCATTTAAGACAGAGATGAGGAGAATTTTTTTCTCAGAGGGTAGTGAGTCTTTGGAACTCTCTTCCTGAAAAGGCGGTGGAAGCAGAGTCTTTGAATATTCTAAAGGCAGAGTTAGATAGATTCTTGATAAGCAAGGGGGTGAAGTGTTATTGAGAGTAGGCAGGAATGTGGATTTGAGGTTACAATCAGGTCAGCTATGGTTGTATTGAATGGTGGAGCAGGCTCGAAGGGCCGAGTGGCCTACTCCTGTTTCCAATTCATATGTTCATATGTAAATGACCTTGTTCTGTGCTGTACATTCTATGTAATGCAATGTAAAGTCCTATTGTTCCATCTGTGGAGCGTATGCTTGTCAGTAAATGAATAGATGGAGGAAGATGGATAATTAAAAGAATATAACTAAACCTGAGCTTTGCGAGAGCTTCAAGAGTCTCCCTTCCCTTTTCCAATTCTGCTTACCGGTCCCATGATATAAAAAGCAGTCCCCTTGATTAATCTTGCCCTCCATCCAAGGCCCACTCAACTCAAATCCCTTCATGAGGCATGTAATTTGGTAGCTTCCTCCCAAGCTAAAATAAGTTATTCTCCAATGCCATCCTCACTACCTCTATTTGTCTCTGCAGAGGTTATTTTTTTGCCTGTCTTGTCTGTGGATATCTTTAAGATATTTTCACAAACCTGTTCTTCACTTTGGAGATTGTATGATCTTACCTTCCCATCCATTTTGATTCTCATGCATTTGGGGCCAAGTCTCAAATAAGTTGCTCTTGCTGTGAAGATTTTTTTTAACCAGAGAACCCTCAGGATGCTTTGTTTGTGATGCTTATTTCCGAATCAGCCTAGCGGTCACCTTTGTTTTGATTTACAAACCACTGAAGCAATTTTTAAATTCAACTTGTGTATTATTAATGTCTAATTCACATTTGGTTTGTCAGTTTAGCTTAATTAATAGCCCTGCATTTCTGAGGGGAAGAGGTTATGGGTTCCTTAGGAACATAAATTTAGGCTAACCCTTCCAGTGCAGCATTGAGGCTGTTTCATTATTCTTTTTGCCATTCATAGGATAAGATGTTAAGCTGCTTATTTTGATCGTTTAGGTAGTTGAAAATATGCCTTGGAGCCATTTGACAAAAAGAAGGGAGTTCTTTCAGTGTCCTGGACAACATTCCACCCTTAACCAAAACCAATGTAAAATAGGTTAATTGGTCATTATTCACACTGATATTTACACAGTTATGTTGTCTGCAAAAGATCTGCTACATTTGCCTGCGTAGCAAGTCACTACATTTTAAAATAATTCTATAATTATTTTAAAATAATAATTTATGAAGAGCCGGAGATGGTTCTGAAAAGTGCAAAGGTGAAATTTTAACTGTCGCAGTCAGGTAAGTTGCAGGTAAATGGAAGGTTAGAAAATTTTAAATTTCAAACCCGACTACAACCCGTCTCTAACCAGTGCAATTCCAGTTTTAATGGAGGCAATTGAGGTAGGGGCATTAAATAACCAGCCTGCTCTCAAGAGATGCATAGTCCACTGAAGTCTTTTGAGGTTCAGTAACATCCACTTTCACAGCATTTAAAAAAATCTTTAAATCATGGTGGCTTGGATTTTCAAGCTTGGGAATCATGGCAGGTAAAAGCAGGCGAGATGGGCCGGATGCATGAGCTGTGCATTTATAGCTCAGCCTGTGAGCCAGGAGGAGCAGGAGTATTTCCTCCAGGCTGAACAAGCTTACATCCACACAATCAGACCTCCATGATCGATCAATCCCCATCCACCATGATGTTTGTTTCATTGCCCACTCCCCCCCACCACCACTGTGATGTGAGATCCCCAAATGATGGCTATAGCCCCAGTGTTTGACACCCACCATCCACACCCTTGTCTTTTTGATTTGCATAAAGTTATATCAGTAGAATTAGCAGATGGATCAGTTTTTACTTTTTTGCTATCTACCAATAAGAAGATTTGGAGATCTGTATCATTTATGCTGGTCTCTAACAGCTAGGATTGTATGGAGATCGAAAACTAACAACATGGTCGTTAGCATTATACACATTGCAAAATACCAGGTGGTTTAAACAATAGTAATTTGCTTTCTATATGGGCTGCACAACAAGCTAGATCATTCTAAAAATATGAAACAAAGCTCTCCCCTAAGTACCCTCACTTAATCCAGCCTGGCCACATGCAGGGAAAGGGTGTGAGCAAAAAAAAAAATGGCTGAACTTGCCTTCTTACAGCGCATCTTTTCCCATACTGTTTTTCTGAAAAGCAACAGTCTGATAACAATGGCTTTAATCTTGCCCCATGGTGAAAATTCAGCAATAAGGTTGACAGACTTTGTGCACGTATCAGCATCAATGACAGAGACAGGGAAAATCAAGTGCAGTGCTTTCTGCTGTAGCTTCACACTGTGTGGTCTCCACTTGTCTGGACTTTTTTTTATCTTCAGTGCACAGCAGGAAAACACATTTTCTCTCAACCAGTTCTTCACAGGAATGTCTAAAATCTTAACGTCACATGTGCTTGACATGCCACAAATAATCCCTTGTGGCATCCGTTTGCACTATCTTTTCAGTCAAGAAATGAAGGAAAAAAGCTGAAAACAGATTCAAAATAACCTGAACCTAATCAAACCAAAGAGGCCAAAGATTTGACTTTTCAACTTAAAGCCATGCAACATACATTTGTAGTTATCAGTAAATAATTTGGAGATAAATAACTGATTCAGACTGTAAGAGAGCACAGGGGGGGTTTTAACTTGGCATGAGCTTGGGAACATGGTAGCACGTGGAGAACCCAGATGTTTCTGCAGCGCATTTGTCAATGACTTTTAAACACAACTGCGGCATTATTATCTGATCACCGGGATTTCCGATCAATTAGCACGAACAGGCATGGCCACCGGAATGAATCTATTTCAGATGAACCATTTAAAAGGGCACTATGGAGGTGACAGGTGAAGGATTGCTCAGGAATTTGAACAAAGGGAGAAAGTGCATCAATAAATTCTCAGCAGTACATCACTTCGCAGGTGCCTCTCCGTGGTCTGTAAGGGCTCACAAGGTGATTCTCTTCCCTGGTGATGGGAGGAGGAAACCTGCCTCGAAGAGATCAAGCAGGCTGGAGATTACAGAGGAGGTTAGCAGCAGGACTGTGGTACCACACTCCCAGATACAGTGCTGGAAGAGATTTAATGATCCAGTCAGGTCAGGAAAAGTGAGTGCAAGTAGATTCAAGTACATCCTGATGGCCATCTAACTACATCTCCCCTTGCTCAGCCTTCCAAAACCTCCCCCTGCGCATCACTCCTCAAAATAACAAGACGTGGATGTGAGGAGATGTCTTGGTACTCTGTCTAGGCACCTCATCACATCCCCACCTTGACAGCTGCACAGGAGGAGGCAATGAAGATAAGACAAGCCTTAGTGTGTCTGTCCATCAAAGATAGGGAGATGAAAGTCTCCCAGCTACCTGGTGACAGAATTAAATATCAGGCAGCCACATGGCATCCAACATACACTCATGTTGATTTGTATAAACAGCCAATGAAATATGCTCATGTACATATTGTTGACTGAATATCATCTCACCTTGACACTTCTGTTCCATGTCTTTCATCTTCCACAAGCCTGGAGGTTATGCAGGAGAAGGTTAAAGACTCCTTAGAGGAGGTCGTTCACTCTGAGAATCTGTGCGGACTCATGCACACTGTCCACCAGCTCAGATACACACATCTTGGTGGGACTGGCAAGACAGATAGTTGAGTTCATACGTGGTATCTCACACTTCACAGGGTCAAGTGGTGAGGCAGATACAGCAGTGGAGAATCCACATCAGAGAGTTCAAGACCCTCCATGCTTTGCTCAACTAGATGCTGATGCTGAAGTTCGGTGGCTGTTGACAAAGAGGATAGTCCTGGAGCTGGAGAAAAACATGTGTGAATTTCTGGTGGCCCTTCTAGCCGCATTGTGAAAGCTTGGAGAGAGATTGGAAGAGCTGGAAGAGAGATTGGAGGGAGATTGAAGATTGGAGATTATGCAATGGACATTTAACACAATGGGCAGAATTTTGACCTTGTCGGGCGAGCGCAGTGGATGGTTGCGTAATGGACCGCTGCCCTTGATCAGGCCCCGACTGTGATTTCATGCTGGCTGACTAATTAACGTCCAGCCAACGTAAAACGCACACTGATAACCTCAGTGCTGCTGGGGTGGGGGCAGGAGGTGTGCAAATCACTGTTTGAAACCTCATCCTGACCTGGATAAGGTTCCGTTAAAAATGCAAAGGCCGCCTGGCCTACTCACCCACCCCGCTAACCAAACGGTTGGATGGGCAGCAAAAAATGTAACTTCATTAATTGATTAAGAACCTTAAAAGGCCTCTTAATGTTGGCAGGTGTGCCCCTGCCTCTTGCACGTGCCCACTGAGTGAAATTTCTCGTGATTGCACGATGACATTGGGACGCTCGCCCGACGAAGGAAAAATTCTTCCCTGTGTTACATTAAGTTTCTGATCATTTTTTGTACACTTTAAAAGTTCTTTGTTTGCTCCATTTTCCTCCCATGTCCTTTTTTGCCTGTTGCCTGGCAATTGGCGTTTTACTTGTGATGAATGGTAAGACAAGGTCTAAAGACAAGCAACAGGTATAGGTGACAAATATTTTGTTGATTGCAGGACTGCTTTACATTAGAGTTTTGTGGGAGGCAAAGTAAGTGCAGAACATGGCCAGCAGTTTGGTGCACTGGTTTAATCTACCAAAATTGCACCAGAATGAGATGATCCCGGGCATCCTAGGCAGCAATGTGCACCACTGCTGGTGCCCCACCACATCACACTCCTCCTCATCTTGTTCCTTATGTTGCTTCTCCTCCTCTGAAGAGAGCACTGTGCTCAGCACCTTCTCCCTCCTACAGCTCCAATCTTCGTTACTGCTCTATGTTGTGCAGAGCACAGCAAATGGGCATCCCCAGATTTGTCCAGGCACATATAGTTCATTTTCAGTGTTCTAGTTGCTTATTCAAAGACACTGTTGTTGTCAGGGAGCTTCAATTAGATTGTTTCTGGGCCTCATTGTGGGGGTTCCTAAAGGGTATCACCAGCCATGTCTTCAGAGGGTAACCCTTGTCTCTAAGGAGCAAGGCTTTAACTTTGCTTTGAGGTCGGAGGAGCTCAGGGAGGGTGGATTGGTGCAGGATGAAAGAATCATGGCTACTCCCTGGGGATCTTACAAAAACAAGCATGATGATCCACTTGTAATTGCACATCATCTGCATGGTGATGAAGTGGAAGCCTTTGCATCTGATTAAGGCTCCAGGTTCTCCACCCCCTCTCTCCTGTGAAGCGACGGGTCGGTGAAGAGAAGGCTGCTGCTGTCCCTGTAGGTGCTGCATCTGCTGCTGTTGTTGTTCATTTTGTACCTCCTCTGAGGTCCAAGGTAAAACTGCATAAGCAGCACCCATGCCGAACTGAAGGTTAGCAGCTGGGAAATGTAGATCAGACACATAAAGCTCCAAAGCGGAAACCTCCTCCAAAGCAGTGAAAGCACAATCTCAGAACAAATCCTTTGATCAAAGGACTTTTAAGTCCTTTTAAGTCTTTCACTTAGGCAAGGGAGCAGGCATGGGGTCTCAGTACTTAGAGGATTTTTTGCCTGTCATTTATTTAGCCCCCATTGTCACCATGTTCTCAACTTGCTTTCACTGGCGAGTTTTAGGAAACCCAGGAAATCTGTGTATTTACAGGTAAGGCTGAAAACCCTAGTTAAAATAGCTGTTAAAAAGCTATTGTCATATTTAAATTGGCAACTTGCCTTTTCGATGGGGTTTCTCACATGTAGCTGAATGTGCTGCAGTTAAAATCCGAAGTTGGTGGGTCTCAGCTGGGTTCCAGATGTGCTGTTGATTTGAGAGCTTTTAACCATTCACCTACCCTCAAACCCACTTACTCTGTTAGGTTAAAATTCCCATCTCTTTATGAAGAGCTAAATCCAGAATTTATCATTAAACTTCTATTGGCTATTAAAAGAATGCTTTTGCACATGGAACTTTGAGGAATTATATTTCAATGATAATCTATAACTAATGTTTGCATCTTTCCTGTTGAATGTGAGACAAGATCACATGGCAGCTGTTGAAAAAGAAAACACGTCACTTCACCTTGTGAATGTCCTGTATTACCAGCTAGCGGACCACAGACACTGGGGAAACAATGTATGATTAATCGTGCATTATAATTAGCAAATCAGAGACATCAGTCATGGCATCATGACTTGCCTTTGGATCCTATCCTAAAGGCTGGTTAATCAGGTAGCTTGGTGTGTATAGTGAAACTAACTAATTAGAAAGTGTGCTATAAAACTGTTCTTTTTACACTGCAATCACTTGCTGAGCATTTAAACTAAAAGCATATCAAGCAGATTTGTTTAAGTTAAAATGACTATTTATTATTTTATGAGATTATCTGATGGGCTCAAAATCCTGCAGACCTGAGAATCTCCAAGACGGAAGCCAGAAATTTCCCCCCATCAGAGGGGTTGTGCGGGGGTGGCCGAGAACCCGATCGGTGCCCCTGATCGGGGACGCGCCACCATTTTACGTGGGTGGGTCAATTAAGGGGCCCGCCCAGTGTGACACTCGCCCGGAAGCGCTGTGTGCTCCCTGTGCAGGGGGGGAGGTGGGGGGGGATTGCCTGAGAGGTTCCCTGCACTCTTTTGCACACGCGCGTGAAAAAGTGCAGAGATCGCCCCGAGGCACGGAGGTGCCTCAGGGAGATGTGTTTTAGTGCTAAAGTTTTAAATAAAGATTTTTAACACTTTTAAAACATGTTCCCTCATGTGACACTATCACATGAGCTGGGACATGTCAAAGAATAAAACTATAAATTTTTATTAGATTTTAAAACACTTCATGAAACTTCATCCCACCTGTGGATGAGGTTTCATGAAAAATGCGAAGGCTGTCTGGGCTGTTCGCCTGCTCGCCAACCTTAAGGTTGGATGGGCAGCTCATTAAATTGAATTAATTAGGTTTTAACTGGCCTTAATAGGGACGCATGCCCGATGTCACCGCGTGTCATTTTACGCGTTGGCGAGCGGGCCCCACCCTTGCTCGCCAACGGGAAAATTCTTCCCTGAATTCCTGATGAATATTACTATGACACAAAGCTCGGTAGTAAGAATGTGAGTTCATAAAATTCATTCTCGAGTCAACACCAGTGACATACAGTAAAACTATTATACTATGAAGTCATAATGATTGACAAATAATTGTCCTGGTGGTATCAAACTTGGCTCAGTGGTCACATTCTTGCTGCTGAGTCCAAAGATCATGGGCTCAAATCCCACTCAGAGGTTTGACCAGACAGTCTCGGTAGTTCACTGCAGTACTGTGGAAATGTTGCATTGTCAGAAATGCTGTTTTTTAGATTACTTGTTAAACCAAGGCCATGGCTGCTCAACTGGACATAAAAATCCCCTTAGCACATTTCAAAGAAATGGTTGGGAGCTCTCATGGTATTCTGACCAACGATTGTGGCTCATTCAGGGAGTTCCACGGGCAGGATATTTAGGTCGATGTGCAGGCACGATCGACGGGCCCGGGAGTGGCCAGGGAACGGACCGCCGACCGCGATCAGCCCCTGACCGCAATTTCACGCTGGCTGGCCAATTAACGGTCAGTGAAGCGCATTGTAATGCTCAGCATTGCTGAGGTGGGGGCGGGAGGAGGGCAGGCGCTGACCTAAGCGCAGGTGTAGCGAGCGCAGAATGAAAGCTCCCTGAAGGAAGAGAGCTGTCTCAAGAAGCTGAAGACTTCAGAAGTATTAAATGAAGATTTAAAATCAGAACAAAAATGTCCAAACTTCACAAACAGTCACTTGAACATATACATTATAAAAATTATGTCTATAGATTTTTATTTTTTTAAATTTAATAATGGAAACCTCATCCCGCCCTTGGTTGAGGTTTCATGAAAAATGTAAAGGCTGCCTGGCTGATTCACCCGTCCACCAACCGTAAGGTTGGACGGACCATGAAAAATTGGAGACAATTACAACTTTAATGGGCTTAATTGCCCTCTTAATTGTTGGCGGGCATGCTTCCGACTTTTGAGTTTGACTGCTGACCGAAATATCGCGCGAGTGCGGGATGTTCACCTGACGTCGTCACATGCTAGTTTATGCTCAAGCGGGTCAGGCGCTCGCCCGCAAGCCGACCTGAAAACTCTGCCCCAAATTTCTATGACAACATGCATGTTGTAGTCCAAAGCTACGGATAGTCATGGGAGGTACTCCAACTTTCTTTTTATCACATGGCTGACCAGGAATTTCTTCCCCTCTTAGCACTTGCCATTGGCATGGTTGGAAGGATTTGCAGGTTGATATCAACCTGTTTGCCTGCATGATGAATGCACCTTCCTTGGCCATCAAATCCTGGGATGGGAACCCACAGCTTATGACTCAGAGTCAGGGGCACTACCCACTGCACCACAAGACCTCCTAATTGTTGCTTTACTGACATGAAATGCAGATTATATGGTGATTCATGGCCTACTCTTGCTCCTACGTTAATATGTTTGTAGATCTTGTCTATGCACAAATTCCATGTTTTCCTCTGTTACAACAGTGACTGTACTTCAAGAGTACTTCAATTGCTGTAAAGTGCTCTGTGATGTCCTGAGGTCATGAAAGGCACTATATAATGCAAGTTTTTGCTTCTTTATATCTCAATACAGAGAAATAAATTATATAGCTGCTTCTTGGCCGTCAACATGGATAATAAGAGATAAATTATATTAAATGCATGTAGCAGCTTTTCACATTTTGAAGACATCAATTCAATTTTGAAAAGTTTCAAGTACACATGGGCCAGGATTTTCCCGTCGGCGAGCTGGGGGGGCGGGGCGCGCTCGCCGATACGTAAAATGATACGCGGTAACGTCAGGTGGAACTCCCAACGTCACCGCGCCCCATTTAAATTTTCAGGTAGGCGGGGGGCTCAGCAAAATCAGCTGTGCGTCCGCCGACCTGTCAATGGCCAATTGAGGCCATTGACAGAGTCATTTAAGTAATTAATGGAACTACCCGTCCAACCTTAAGGTTGGCAGGCAGGCCAGGAGCCCCAGCGGGAATTAGAAAAAGCATAAAACCTCATCCACAGGCGGGATGAGGTTTCATGTAGGTTTTAAAAAATTTTATTAAAGTGTTTTTAAAAGTTATGGACATGTCCCAACTCATGTGACATGAGGGGACATGGATTTTTTTTTTCTATTTTAAATATTTTTTACAGTAGAGGCGATCTCCCTGAGGCAGCACTTAGCCTTAGGGAGATGAGCGCGCTCTTTCGTGCGCATGCGCGAAAGAGCGCACTCTTGGGTTTAGGGATTCCCCCCCGTCCGCATAGGGAGCGCATAGCGCTTCCGTGCGGACATCACGCTGGGGGGCCTTAATTGGCCCACCCACGTAAAATGGCGGCACCGATTGGAGACGAGTCTCTGCACGCCCGCTCTTCAACTCCCCCCCGATAGGGGGGAAAATTCTGCCTTTGGAAATGATGTTGGAGACATGATATTTTCCACTAAATTGAAACATAGGGACATATGCTCGGCTGTTGAGCGTATTTTAAGGCTGGGATCGATAGATTTTTGAACTTTAAGGAAATCAAGGGATGTCAGGATTGGTGGGAAATGGAGGTCAAAGATCAGTCATGATCTCATTGAACGGCAAGACAAGCTCAGAAGTCTATATGGCTTACTCCTGCTCCTATTTCTTATCCTTCTCTAGGTAAGGATATAATAATGGTGCACAGTACTCCAAGCATTATCTCATTAAAGCCCCATATAATTTGAACAAAACTTCCTTACTCTTATACTCCAATCTTGCAATAAAGGCTAACATACTACGCAATTTCCTAATTGCTTGTCATACCTGCATGTTAACTTTATGTGATTTGTGAACAAGGACACCCAATTGTTTGCCAATTTTTATGAGTCCCTCACCTTTTAAAAGATATTGTGCTTTTTCATTCTTTCTACAAAAGGGGATAATTTCACAATTCCCCACATAATATTCCATCTGCCACTTTCTTTTCTCAACATTTAATCTATCTATATCCCTCTGCAGCCTCTTGTGTTCTCCTCACAGCTTCCTTCCAGTTTTGTATTGTCAGCAAATTTGGATACATTACGCTTGGTCCCTGAACATAAGTCAATGGTATAAATTGTAAATAACTGAGGCTCAAAAACTTTTGATCCTTGTAGCACCCAACTAATTACAATCTTCCAAACAAAAATGACCCATTTAAACCTACTTTCTGTTTTCTGTCCATTAAACAATCATCAGTTCATGTTAATATACAATCCTATACCATGAGCCTTAATGTTGTGTGACAACCTCATGTGCTGCACTTTACTGAATGGCTTTGGAAAATCTAAATATATATATCCACAGGTCCTCATCTGCCCTGTGAGTCACAACTTCAAAAAACTCGAATAGATTTGTCAAAAAGGATTCCCTTTTCACAAAACCATGTTGACTTTGCTTAATTATATTATAATTTTCTAAGTGCCTTGTTACCACATTCCTAATAACTTGTGGCATTTTCTCTACTAATGATGTCAGGCTAACTGGCTTATAGTTCCCCATTTTCTCTCACCTTCATTTTTGAATAGTAGGAACCATTCTAGAATCAAGAGAATTCTGTAAGATCATAAGTGATGCATCTACCTTCTCTGTAGTCCTTTTTTAAAACACTAGGGTGTAGACAAAGCTTTTCCAAAAAAGGTGGCCAGTAGGCCAGAACCTGGCCTGCCATGCCTCTCTACCCTGCCTGCCAAGCATTATCAGAGATACATGGAAGAAAAGCAGACTTGGATTTGAAAGATGCTGTAGAGCTACTTGCTCAATCACAGGTCGTTTTGTCCCCTCGCTAGTGAGCCTTTCAGCAGCAAATGTGGGGAGAAAACAGCCTAGGATTGGACGAGCACCAAGCATTGAGAAGGTAAGTGTGGTAAAGTGAAGTACCCTGTCCCTTTAAAAGAAAGCAAATGTATTGATCATGTTACAGCACTGACAAATCACTGTTCAGCTTGGGCAACTGGGAATGGTAGGTCTAGTTCTGGAGGTTTCTGAGTGAGCACGTATGATCTGATGCTCTGCCCTGTGTCTCAATAAACCATTGCTGTTTATTCTTACATCAGTCTCTCCCCATTATCGATTGCAAGCAGCAACTGAAGAGAACAGAGGAAGGCGTGCAGTTAGAGTTTGTTTGGCCAACAAACTCAATTGCCAAGACATAAAGGTGGTGACTAGGATAAAGAACAAAAGAAAATAAATTTCAAGATGGGTGAGCAAAGCATTGAAAGAGCATCTGTACTTAACTTGTAAAATAGGCGACAGCCGGCAATCAGAGCAGAAGGCAATGCTGCAGTTTAAAATAAAAACCCCCCGCAGAATCGCGATTGTGGGGATCCTACCAAAACTCAAAAAGAGTGCAAAACCCAGCAGAGGAAAGCAGACAGCGGCAGAGGCAGTTTTTTAAAAAAATGGTGACTGCTCTTAAAGCGGCAATGCATTTAAAAGGGTAAATACATGAAAAATGGCTTTGGGCAGCAAATTATAAGAGTCTCCAGAGGGCGACTCTGCAGTAAGTCAAACACCTAAATTCGTCATTACCTGGAAAGCCTATCAGAAGTGCAGCCCCTTTGCGGTCGTTCATGATGCCGCATTTCGGGCATGTCGATCCATTCAACCCCATTTCAGATGGCTGACCTCAGTATGTCAATTGCTTAGCATTCTTTTTTACTGTTAATGACATCATTGGGGAGGAGAAGAAAAGGGTGATTCTTTTGTCTTCATGCCGGAACAAATCGTACGGGCTGATCCACAGCCTTACGTCACCTAGCGCCCCAGACTCGAAGACTTTTGACGAGTTAATAAAAATCATACAGACCCACCTGAGACCAATGACCTCAGTTACTATGCAGCACTTCAAGCTCAATTTAAGGAACAGGCTTCCAGAGGAGACAATAGCTGACTATGTGGCCATTTTAAAGGCATTAACTGAGCATTGCGAATTCAGAACGTCCATTAGTGATATGTTGAGAGACCAGCTGATATGCAGGATTGGAGATGATACTATCCAAAGGCGTTTGCTAGCCAAACTTACTCTAGGGGCAGAATTTTGCCACTGGCATGCAGGGACAGGCCTGACATGCTGATACGTAAAATGATGTGCGATGATGGGCGTGCGTCCCAACGTCATTGCGCGTCATTTCAGTATTCTGTTCAGCTGCGCACCCGCTGAACTGTCAACGTTCTATTAAGGCCATTAAAAAAGTAATTAAAGTTGGTAAGAACACTGTCTGTCCAACCTTGTGGTTGGCGGGCAGGCAAAGAGCCCAAGCGGCCTTCGTGTTTTTCAGGAAACCTCATCCATGGACGGGATGAGGTTTCCTGAAGATTTTTTAATTTAAAAATTAAATTTTCCTAACTTCACAAACATGTTCCAGCTCATGTGACACTGTCACATGTGGCGACATGTTTAAATACATTTTTACTATATTTATTTAAAAGTTTTCAAACCCATTCAATCTCCTCGAGGCAGCTCTGTGCCTCAGGGAGATTGCTGCACTCTTTCGTACGCATGAGTGAAAGGGCGCAGGCCCTGACTCTCCCTCTGCTTCCAGCCCACGCTGAGTGCTACCAGCCGTGCGTTACAATGGGCGGGCCTTAATTGGCCCGCCCGCATAAAATGGCGGTGCGTAGCCGATCACGGGCGGCGATCGGCTCTGTGCCCACCCCCGCCCACTCGCATCCAGCCCGCGCGCTATAGGAAAAATTCTCCCCTGGACTTCAATAAGGCATTAGAATTAGCTACCGCGATGAAGAATGCTGTTAGAAATTCTGAAGTTATAAAAGATACACAAAATGGCGCAGTCCATCTGGTCAAGTGGAACAATCCAGCAACAAAAGGCATGAAAACTTTGGACTCCATGGAAAGATGGGAAACACTCTCTAGCTCCAGACCATTGAAGAACAAGGATACTGCAGTGAAAACCCACAAAACGAATGAAAGAAATACATCCAGGCCTCCAGGGAGTGAATGATAACTCAAACAAGTCGAGTATTTTTTCTGCCACTGCTATGGCTAGATAAGACGGCACTGCAGAAGGCTAAAACACTATAAATGTCGAAAGAAAAATCATGAAGTATGCCTCATGGAACGGCCAGAAGAAACGGAATCAGACATCCATTCATTGTATGACCTCAAAGTGGGTAGAACCGAGCCAGTCCAAGTGGTCATTGCAGTTAACGGACAACCCGTTAAGATGGAAGTTGATACGGGAGTGTCGATGTCCATCATTAGAGAGCATACATTTAGATATCTGAGTAAAGGAACTCATCCTTTGGAGTTAAAAGTTTCGGACACAAAGCTGAGGACATACACAGATAAAGAAATAAATGTGAAAGGGATATGTCAAGTCAAGGTGCAGTATGAGGAACAGTTTGCAAAAGTACCCCTATTTGTAATGTCACGCAGGGGACTGAGTCTCTTCGGAAGGAACTGGCTGGGAAAGATAAATTTTGAGGACCCGCTAAGTTCTCAATTTGAAACCAGAAGTGTTGCTGCAAGAAAAAATGAATATGCAAAGACCCAATGGGAGAACCCATTGAAGTGTTACACCAGGACAGAGTTCAAGCTGAAGTCAGCATCCTTCGAAAGGAAATGGAAAATCTATTAAAGGACTTTCGTGCGCTACAAAATTCAATCAACTCCTAATTTGTGCCACAAAAAAGATATGAAGATGAAAAGGAAGAGTTAAGTCTGTCTCTAGCTGTGTTAAGGAACAAATTAGCTGAAAAGGGACAACGATATGCGATTCTCCAGGAAACTATTAATGAGAATAGGAAAGAACTGGAAATGCTGAAGCAGCAGCTGCATAAAAGCCCTGAAGTTTTAAAACTAGAAGGCCCTGAATTCTCAGAAGAGCTGTCAGAAAACCCAACTACTGAGCTCATTCAAGTTCAGCTCGTGTCTGAGTCTAGTCTAGCCAACAGCGAAATTAAAGAGAAGACAGAAATGAGTCAATGCTCCAAGAAAAGGACACACAGAAGGAAAAAGAGAAATTACTGACAGTCCTTGGAAAGAAAATCAAAAATATATATTTTTTTCTATTCCTCTTTCTCCTCACACATCATGTAGCTCATCGCTGTATTGCTTTGTGATGTTGCCCTTTATCTGTTTCAGCTTGGAGGGGAGGGGCAGCAGGAGTGAATGTGACTGCACTGGGATGATGGTGAAATCATCCACTGAGGGACAGAGTGGGCAACTACCACTGAAAAGGAGGTCTCGCAAACACCAGCTGAGGTTGTTGGGCTACGACGCTCAACCCACCAAAGGAGGCCTCCTGAGAGACTTGACCTGTAAATAGTTATTGTGTAAATAGTTAATGTGTTTTAAGCTTGTTAGGTGTACTTTTAAGTAAAGGGAGAGGGATATAGTAAAGTGAGGTACCCTGTCCCTTTAAGAGAATACAAGTGTACTTATCATGTGACAGCACTGATGAATCACTGTACAGCACGGGCAACTGGAAATGATAAGCCTAGTTCTGGAGATTTCTGAGTGAGCACTTATGATCTGGTGCTCTGCTCTTTTTCTCAATAAACCATCACTGTTTATTTTTATGTCAGACTCTCCTTGTTATTGATTTCAAGCAGAAATTGATGAGAACATAGGGTGGCGTGCAGTTTGAGTTCATTTGGCCAATGAATTCATTTACCCAAGACATAAAAGTAAGTATAGCCATCAGCTTTTAGCATCCAGGTCAGGAGCTGGAGCAGGGCCGAGGAGTGGGAATGGGTGCAGGCTGGGGCCTGGAGGCTGGAGCCTGGAGCAGGAGCAGGTCTGGGCCCAAAGCAAGAGTGGTGCTGGGGGCTGGGGCCCAGAGCGGTGTCTGGCCAATCCCGGAGGCTGGAGAAACGTGGAAGAGGAGGACAGAACAATGGCATCACCAGAGTGAGTGAGTGTGAGTATGAGTGAGTGTGTGTGTGTGAGAGAGTGAGTGAGATTGTGTGTGAGAGAGAGTGAGTATGTGTGTGTGTTTTTGATCAGCAAGTTGTTTCTTCTCATACCTCAGCTTTTTTTTGAAATGTATGTTTAAAGTTGTGCCAAACCTTATCTTTCTAAAATTTGCTCATTGGCCCCTTGAGTGAGAAAAAAATTGAAATGCACCTCCCCGCCCCTCCCCAAACGCGTAAAGGTTGGATAAGCCTGGTGTAGGCCATCAGTCCGCAGTGAACTGGAGTGAATGGCCGTTTCATTATTTCTTTGGGGTTTCTGCCAATTCTTCTGACAAAGAGTTACAGCAGAAGCTCAGGATAACCCTATGGAAATTCGATCCCAAGGTCATATGATTGTGCTGTTTAAAATGAAAATCACCATTAGGCCAACAGATAGATGCTGACACCAACATTTTTCAAAATACCACTTCAATCTATATTACCCAAGTGGCTAAATTAAAAACATTACCTCAAGTAGTCTTTATCCAAATAACTGGGAAAGAAATTTAGTATGTTAAAAATTATTCCTTTGATATTATGTATATAGCTGTAATATTTGGGGTAACAATCCTTTCCTTAAATTTGTTATTAGGTATATAATTTGGTGCGGCATATTTCATGACCAATTTAGAGGCCTGAGGATGAATATTATGGGGGAAACATTCCCCCCGTTGGGGTGGTTGTGCGGGGGCAGGCGCGAACCCGATTGACGCCCTTGATCGGGTCCATGCCGCCATTTTACATGGGTGGGCCAATTAAGGCCCGCCCAGCGTGACACGCGCCCAGAAACGCTGAGCGCTCCCTGTGCGGGTAGGGGATGGGATTCCCTGAGTCAGGGCCTGCGCTCTTTCGTGAGCACAGAGGTGCCTCAGGGTTAAGTTTTAAAAAGCTGATTGAAGAAAATAATTTAAGACATGTCCCCTCGTGTGACATTGTCACATGAGCTGGGACATGTCAATTAATTTTTTTTGAAATTTTTATTCAATTTATAAACACTTCATGAAACCTCATCCCACCCCTGGATGAAGTTCCATGAAGAATGCGAAGGCCACCTGGGCTCTTCGCTTGCCCGCCAACCTTAAGGTTGGAAGGGCAGCTCAGTTTATTGGTTTAATTCGTTTTTAAATGGCCTTAATAGGCCTTTGACAGTTCAGCGGGTGCCTGCCAAACTGAAAATCTAAATGACGCATGGTGACTTCAGGACGCCCGCTCGACGTTACCACGTGTAATTTTACACGTCGGTGAGCAGGCCCCGCCCTTGCTCGACAACCCGAAAATTCTGCCCTATGTGTATATAAAATAACCCCACTTTCTCCCATACTGACAAAACATCCCCATTTTGTTTGTGAGTAAATACAATAGAGGCTTCCAGTTTGATTGAAGAAAGAAACACACTTAAATGTGAATTGGTCAGATTTTGGATGCAGTTTAAATTCTTCAGAATAATTGTGGACTCTCTTTGCCTTACCTTACATGGACCGTTGAGTTGTGGTTTGTCCCAAACAAGAAATGATGTCTCCTTTGTTCAAAATATGTTTAAAGTATTTAAAAAGTGGGGTCAGCTGGCTAGATTGTGGTGCAGAATGATACCAACAGCATGAGTTCAATTCCCATATCAGCTGAGGTAGTTCGTCGAGGCCTGCCTCCTTACCTTACCCTATGCTTGATGTGGAGTGGTGGCCCTCAAGCTATAATTGCCTCTCTCTAATGGAGAGAGATTCCTTATGATCCTTCGTGGACTACAGCTAATTACCATTTGTTTAAATGCTAACGACCTTGCAATAACGATATAGAAGTGCTTCAGAAAATAACGTGAGAACAGATTTGGTGATTTTCTTTGAACTTTCATATTGTTGAAAGCTGAAAAACTCACATGCTGAGAAGTGCTCACAATTGTTCAAATGTCCAATATATGATCAAGAACTGCAAAATATAAAAGACACAAAAAGCCTTTCAGGTTTCAGTCTGAATTAATGTCACCTTCAGTTGTGACTCAATATCCAGTGCTGACAGGATATTGCTGAGGACTACTTTGGTTATAATAAGGATCCACACTGAGAACTGTGCTATGTCTCTCATTTGCTGGTACCTTAGATAAAATCCTGTGTATTTCTGTTATCCTCCAAGAGAAGTCAAAGATGTGGGAGCACAGAACAACTTTCCCATTTATAAGTTCAACCAAATAACAAATAAGCTGTCATCCTTATCTTTATGCGTACGCCTGCACAATGGCCTTAGTATACAGGCAGCACCATTTGCAGAGGATTGACAGCAAAATAATTATTAAACTCAAACATAATTTCATTTTTCAGAGATGAAACCTTTGCACAATCCAGTAAGTATTGTGGCTGTAGGGCATGAGAATTTGTGATGCTCAAGGAGCATTAGTTATCAAGAACTTGGAATTAGTAATCGCATTGTGACAACATAAGCAGCTATCTGATTCATTTCTAACAATCATAAATTGGCTAGAGTTAAAATTAAAGTTGTCCTTCGTTATGCAATTTTGAAACAATCCTTGAAACAAATTCTCTACAAGCTCAGGCAAGGTTGATTGATCTGGAAGTTAGGATACAGTAGGCTGGGTTCTACCTCAGGGCTGGCATTGGAGAAACTGGAGATCTGAGGGAAGGCAGCAGAATATTCCAATCTTATCAGCATGATACCCAGGTTATTTTAGTTCCTCGATCTCATCTGAATGCCCCAGGGAAGATTCCAGCTCAACATCAATGGGAAGCAGCTGTTAGCTAGTGGATGGCAGGGCAATGTTGGGCAGCAGGAAGCACTGAAAGGAGTTTTGGGGATATCTATTGATCAGTGGAGGGTAGGGTGAGTCAGAGCAGGAGAGGACAAAAAAAACACAGAAAAGCACCCCTGCTTTTCTTGGCCCAGCAAGTTAGAGAAGTGGAGATACTTATCCCTTTGGAACTCTTCTGACTATGGTTCTTCTTGCTAATAGCTCCAGTTGACTGGAAAATGGCTTCACCTCTCAGACCCCTGGCTACAATAGCACACCCTTTCAATCTCAGGAGAAAATAGGGTGATTGACAAAAAAATGTCATACACATTTGAACACACCATGAAAATATAAGAAAATAACAAATAGGAACAGAAGAAGGCCTTTTGGCCCATCATGCCTGCTTCAATATGATCATGGCTGATCTGATTGTGCCTTAGATCCATTTTTCTGCTGCTCCCATCCCCCACTCCCATAACACTTGACTCCCTTGTAGATCGAAAATCTGTCTAATTCAGCCTTGAATATTTTCAAGGACCAGTCTGCCTACTCTCTGTGGAAGAGAATTCCAAAGGTTAACCACTCTCTGGGAGAAGGAATTCCTCTTCATCTGTGTCCTAAATGGGTGACCTCTTATTTTGAAACTGTGCCCTCTAGTTCTAGATTCCCCCATGAGGCGAAAAACCCTCTCACCATCTACCCCATCAAGCCCCCTTAGAATCTTACATGCTATAATAAGATCACCTCTCACTCTTCTAAACTCCAATGAGTATAGGCTTCCCCTGCTCTACCTTTCCTCATAAGAAACCACTTCATCCCAGGAATCAGCCTAGCAAACCTTCTCTCAACTGCTTCCAATGCACGTATACCCCTCCTCAAGCAAGGGGACCAAAAGTGTACATAATACTGCAGGTGTGGTCTCACCAATGCCTTGTACAGTTGTAGCAAGACTTCACTAGTTTTAACCTCCATCCCCCTTGCAATAAAGGCTAACATTCCGTTTGTCTTCCTAATTATTTACTATACCTGCATGCTAAGTTCTTGGGATTCATGTATGAGGACACCCAGATCACTCGGTACTGTAGCATTCTGTAGTCTCCCTCTAATTAAATAATATTCTGTTTTCTATTCTTCTCACCATTGTCAACAACCTCACATTTTCCCATATTATACCCTATCTGCCAATTTTTTGCCCATTGACTTAACCTATCATTATCCCTCTGCAGTCACTTTGTGTCCTCCTCACAACTTGCTTTCCTACCTATCTTGTGTCATCTGTAAATCTGGCTGCAATACACTGAATCCCTTCACCTGGTCATTAATATAGATTGTAAATAGTTGAGGCCCTAGCACTGATCCCTGCGGTGCCCCACTAGTTACAGTTTACTTACTTATCCTGGCTCTCTGTTTTCTGTTGGTTAGCCAATCCTATATCTATGCTAAAAATACCCCAACCTTTTATGTGGCACCTTATTGAATGTCTTGGAAATCCAAATAAACTATATCTATTAGTTCCCCTTTATCCACCCTGTTTGTTACGTCCTCAGATAATTCTAATAAGTTAGTCAAACATGATTGCCCTTTCATAAAACTATTTTGACTTGGCTTGAATGTAATTTGACTTGCTAAATGCCCTGCTGCTACTTTCTTAATAATAATATTCAGAAAGAAACATTTTGCAAAGTACAAATTGAGATGGATATCTAAACAGAAGATTACCAGGGAAAGTTTTGATTAACTTGATGGCTTTACAATTAAACATCACTTCAGTCCTCTTGATGCTGTCTGACTCAATTGACCATACGCAGAACAAAATACAATACAAGGTTGCAATTAGCACAGCAATTTATGAAGCATTCCATATCATAGAACCATAGAAAAGTTACGGTGCAGAAAGAGACCCCCTATTCAGCCCATCATGTCCATTATATTTGCTGTTTGAGTTTATTGGTAAATTTTGTATATTCAAGCTAGATGATCACCCCGTCTTACAAATAAATATTAAAAGAAAATATTGATTTTCTTATGATTTGAAATATGTCATTTTCATCACAGGTACCTCTTCCTTAATTATAAAATGCACCCTAAGCTGTTGCTATACAATCATAGAGCTCAATAACACCAACACCTAACACCCTGTGGTGTTTTGTCTAAACTGGAGGATTGAATGGAAAGTGCTGTCAGCCTGTGATACTCACTCTCTTCAGACACTTTGATTTGGCTTTTTAACAAGGTGACAATGTTAGAATACAAAAATTCTAAAGTTAATTTATCTTGTTTGGTCAGGTAACTTTGTTTACCTCTTTCTTAGGTGCTTCATATATTGAGGGAGAGGGTATAGTGGCAACAAAAAATAAATTATCATTAGCAAATAAACTCACCAATAGCACAAAAATAACAGTTGCAATTCAAACTATTGCTATTTATTACTGTCTTGGTAGGACTGACAGTATCGGTAGGAGTGACCACCGCACAGTCCTTGCGGAGAAGTCCTATCTTCACATGGAGGAGGCTGTCCACCATTTTGTGCGGCACTAACACCTTGCTAAATGGAATACGCTCAGTACGGATTTAAGAATTCAAAACTGGGCATCCTTGAGGCCATCAGCAGCAGAATTGTATTCAACCGCAATCTGTAACCTCATAGCCTGGCATATCCCCCACTTTACCATTGCTGACAAGCTGGAAATCAACCGTGGTTCAATGAAGAGTGCAGGAGGGTATAGCAGGAGCAGCACCAGGCAAAACTAAAAATGAAGTGTCACCCTGGTGAAGCTACCAACACAGGACTTTATGCATGGCAAACAGTGGAAGCAGCATGTGATAAACAGAGCTAAGAGAACACACAACCAATGAATCAAATCTAACCTCTGCAGTCCTGCCGCATCCAGTCATGAATGGTGGAGGTTAATTAAACAAATAACTGGAGGAGGAGGCTCCAAGAATGTCCCCATCCTCAATAATAGTAGAGGCCAGCACAAAAGACAAGACTGAAGCATTTCCAATCATCTGCAGCCAGAAGTGCTGAGTGTATGAATCATATCAGCCTCCTCCTGAGGTCCCCAGCATCACAGATGACAGTCTTTAGCCAATTCAATTCACTCCACGTGATATCAAGAAACAGTTGAAGGCACTGGATACTGAAAGGTTATGGGCCCTGACAACAATCCAGCATTAGGACTGAAGACTTGTGCTCCAGAACAAGCTGTGCCCTAGCCAAGCTGTTCCACTACAGCTATAACACCGGCAACTACCTAACAATGTGGAAAATTGCCCAGGTATGTCCTGTCCAGAAAAAGCAGGACAAATAAAACCCAGCCAATTACCACCTTATCAGCCACCTCTCGATCGTCAGCAAGGTGATGGAAAGTATCATCGAAAGTGCTATCACAACTAATGAATCAGATCAAAGCTCATCCTGTCACATCCAGTCATGAACAACAGTGGAGAATTAAACAACTAACCAATAGTTAGTTAGTTAGAAGAAGGCTCCACAAATATCCCCACCCTCAATGAAGGGAGAGCAAATCACATCAGTGTAAAAGACAAGGATGAAGCATTTGCAACCATCTACAGCCAGAAATATTGAATGGATCATCCATCCCAGTCTCCCCCTGAGGTCCCCAAAATGACAGATTCACTCCACGTGACACCAAGAAATGACTGAAAGTACTGAATACAGCAAAGGTTTTGGGCCTTGTCAACATCCCAACAGTGCTCCAGAACTAGTTGCACCCCTAGCCAAGCTGTTCAAGTACTGCTTCAATGACAATGCTGAAAATTCCTCACTTAGCCATCATCTGACATCATCTGCACTCAAAAGTGATCACTTAGTCATCATTGACATCATCTGTGCACAATCACAATTATTTAGCCATCATTTGACATCCCAAATAATAATCAACTGATGTCATAAGCTGACATCACCAGTGCTCAAACAATGTCATTTGTGCTCATTTAGCATCATTTAATTACCTTCAAAGCACTCAGAAGCATTCAATTGACAGCAAAAGCGATCAGAGCTTCTTTGTAAGGAAAGTTTTACCAATCACAACAAAATTTGAAGGGTGGAATTGTCCGTGCCCACTGGTGCCTGGCATGATCGATGTCATGAGCGGACAATATGGTGAGAAGGCCAAAAATTGGTTTCACGACGTTGTGAAACCAGTCTGTGATCGTCCGCTCAGCTCTTTCATGGCGGGCCAAGTTTCCCAGCATCGAACGTCGGGAACTTCATTGTAATACATCAGCACATCATTATAAGGCCAACCCACTGGACTCATTCCCCACTGCTGGATCAAACATCCACATCAGCGTGATAGCATGTGGACGTGTTTCACGACAGCACATAAGCGACATGCACCTGGTGAGCTGCACTTCGCTCTGGACTTTGAGGATTGTTTGCCTACCTTGCTTCGGGCAGCATTCGCAGTCATCAGCACCAGGCTTCTCAGGCAGCACCACATCACTTTTAGAGGGGCTCACGGGCAGGTCTCTACCTACCAGGCCAACCATAAGGTGGGGGTAGCTTTGTACAGCTGCAGGGCTAGGGTTTGCTTGGGGAAGGGGGAGAAGGCCTCAGGCAAAGGAAAAGGCTGCAGTGTGAAGGCTGTACTATGGAAGGGGGGTATCCCAAGGTTTGTGTGGGGGCACAAGTTGATCTGTGCAAGTGGCTTCAAGATAGTGAGGACCGAGGAGGCAGCCTCTAGAGCAGATAAAGCCGGATGCAGATATGGGCGTGTGTGTGAAAGAATGAGCGGTGAGGTCCCTTGAGCTGGCAGTGAGTGAGGTGCCAATGCATGTGTGAGGGGCTTGAGAGTGAGTTTAGGGTGATGAAATGGTTTCCTTACCCTGGTGGCACGGATGAGGTCATTCGTCCTTTACCTACATTGGATGGCCAACCTCCTCTGTGCAGCATTGCCATTGCCTTCCAAGCCAGAGTGGTAATGTTGCTGGCCTCCTGCAGCCAGAACAGGGATAGAGGGCATCACGGCAGGCCTCCACTGCGTCCTAAAGGTGCTGAAGGGATGCGTCACTAAACCTGTGGGCTGCAGTCTTTTTACCTTTTGGGGTCATCCTGTCTTCTGTGCAGCAGTCGTGGGCTGGAAGCACTGGGAGGTGTGCGCAAGGCTGCACTTTAAATATGGCGCAAGGCATGCTGAAGCAGCGAGGTGATGGTGTGGCGGATGAATGACAGCCCGCATGTTTCCTGGGAATGCATAATTACTGCGGCGTGTTTGGGATGATACAGTGTGAAAAGCCACCATTGTGGCCAATAGATAAAACATTGTTTTAACCGCCTGTTACCGCACTTAGTGCAAATTTGGGACGATTCTGTCCTAAGTTTCAAACATCAAGTGACATCAGCAATATTGTGCCATGGATTTTTCTAAGCCCTAGCTGATGCAATTTGTCATGCATGCATTGTTTAACAGTGCATAAATCACTAGTGGGTTTCAAACATGACTCACTTTTTCCCTGCACCTGTAATTTTAAGAAACTCCTTTCCTTTCCAATTATGAAAGTTTTGTCTCATCTTTTCCACACCAATCAGACCCCCCTCCTTTTTGGCTGAAATGTCTTGACCAATTATGCCTCTGAGGCAGTATCCCAATGGAATCCTGGCAAAGCCATTTTACCTCCTTCCTTTTCAGAGCCAACTTGTTTCATTGAGCCCAACGTACATGTAAACATAAGCTTTATAGGCATAATTAATGTGTATGGAGGAGACAAATATTTAAGATTGGCATTTTTTTTTTCAAAATTATCAGGATGGGGTGGTTATTAAGCCAATTAATGCCTCTGTTGTTAAGAAATAAAAATATATGTTGTGTAAAGTGAGTTTTCCAATTTCTCGTACATGTACATGCAGCTTATAATACCTAATTCAATTCCAAACAGAGAAAAATGCCCTGGAAATAAAATAGTTATGCACTTGGAGTTAATTCACAAACACGTGTTCCATATTTTCTTTGTTACAAGCGATTTGGTTCAGCATTCAAAAAAACCCCAAAAAGTCCTGGAAAATTAAATCATGGGGGTGATCAATCAGGGAAAAATAGCAGTAACAATTTTTCAAGCAGAGAACTCAAGATCCCATGAGCCTGTGCAGCTTCTGCAGAAAATGCTTCCCCTAACCCTGCCCCCATTCCTCACAATGCACTGTTGTTTCCTGTCTCTGCCATGCAACTGAGGACAATACTGTACAAACTTCAAGCATTTTGATCTGAAAGAAATATGCTGTCACAAATTTATAATCCTAGGTTATGGATAATTGCAATAGAGTCCCCAATGTTCTTCTCGCAGAGAGGCAAGTTTTTAAAAACAAAAGGTCACTGCTGGTGCATTAAGTTTCAAGGCAGAATGTGTTGTATTTCTCTCTCTTTCTCTTCCCCCATTTCCCTCTCTCCCTCTCCCTCTTACTCTCTCTCTCTCGCTCTCACTCTGCCTCTCCCCCTCTCTCTCCTTCATGTGTGTGTGAATGTGAGAGAGGTTGTATGTGTCTATGTGGGTGTGCGTCTGAGAGAGGGGGACATAAGGGTTGTGAGTATGTTTATGTGTGTGAGAGAGAGGCACATAGAAATTGTGTGTATGTGTGCAAGAGATAGAGGGGGACAGAGAGGTGTGTGTATGAGATACAGAGATTGAGAGAGGGGGACACAGATTGTGTGTGAGAGAGAGAGAGAAAGAAAGAGGGACACTGATTGTGTGTGTGGGAGAGGGACACACACAGGGATGTGTGTATGTGTGTGTGAGATAGAGGGACATAGAGATTGTGTGTGTGTGAGAGATAGAGGTCACAGATTGCGTGTGTGTATGAGAGAGACAGACACAGGGCGGGATTTTACACCTTGTGGGTGGGTGTGTGCCTGACCCGATCAGGAGTAAAATAGCGCGAGAAGACATCAGACGAGTGTCCTGATGTCATCCCGCATGCGCGCAATCTTCAGGTCGGTGGACGAATGCAGGTGTCAGAGCCGAGCCTGCCTTCCATTAAGAAGCCACTTAAGGCCATTAAAAATACAATTGAACCCGACTTTACATTGCCCGTGTGATTTTGTGCTTTTTGCACAGGCAAAACAGGCAGGCGGGCAGCCCACATTTTGCAAAACCTCATCCAAGGACGGTGTAAAAAAGGTCAGCAGCATTGCCAGCGTGAGTAGTGAGGGTTTAGGAGATAGTTTGCTGCTGGTTGCTTACTTGAATATGACAGCTTCGTCTCAGTTCTGATCTTCATTCCTAGCATTTCTAGGCTTCATTTCAGGACTCATTGATGTCTCCAAGGGCCCGGAAGAATTTGGACCACGTGGACCCTTCCAGGTAGTAGACAGCCTTCTGTAAACCTGGTAATGGGGATTGTGCTCTCTGCTGGAGGCACCTCCTCTGAGGGGGAAGAGAGGGACAGAAGGGTGAGGAGGCCAGGTGGGCCCAATGCTGCTTCCAGGGGAGTGACCTGTGGGAGGAGAGGCACAGGCACAAAGGGCGCAGGGCCAGCAGGTAGTCCAAGGCGGAAGGGGCTGCAGAAGATGCCACTATCCTGCTGCCAGGGTTTACAGGTGGTGATGCAGCTACCTCAATATATCCAAGGTGCAATTCCGAAGGAGGCTCCCCTGCTCCAGGGAGACCGTGACGTCCGTTTGTCAGGTGATTGGGCCTGAGATCAGCTCCGACTATGTGGGCGGAAACCCCATGCCAGAGGCTCTGAAGGTCACAGTGGCCCTCAACTTCTATGCCTCCGGTTCTTTCCAGGAGTCAGTGGGGGATCTTTGTGGAGTCTCCCAATCAGCTGTTGTGCCAAGCTGGTGACAGAAGCTCTGTTCAGGTGGGTAATGACATTTATTAATTTCCGTAAGGACGAAGCCAGCCAGGCTGAGCGAGCCAGAGGCTTTGTAGTGATTGCTGGGTTCCCCCACATCCAGTGTGCAGTCGACTGCACACAAGTGGCCATCCAGGCGCCAGCAGGTCAGTCGGGTGCCTTCGTCAACAGGAAGGGATTCCACTCCATGAATGTCTAGTTAGTTGGATGCATATTCTGCAAGTCTGTGCACGGTACCCTGGCAGCTCCCATGATGCTTATATCCTCAGGTTCTTCACTGCTCCTGCATGGCTGGATGGATGGCTGCTGGGCCACAAGGGCTATCCGTTGAAAAGGTGGCTTATGACACCTCTCCGCCACTCAAGAACAGAGGCAGAGCAGCGTGAAAATAGGAGCCATGCCTTCACAAGGGCGGTGATAGAGAGGGCCATAGGTCTTCTGAAGATGCACTTCTGATGCCTGGTCCGTTCAGGGGAAGCACTACAATACCCCCCAGAGTGGGTGTCAGTGATCGTGATTGCATGCTGCGCTCTCCACAATCTGGCACTGGCAAGAGGCATCCTACTGGAGGAAGAGGATCTTGACGCAGCTCCACAGGTCACAAAGGATGAATCCAGTAGTGAGTCAGAAAAGAAGCACGGTGAGGAGAATGCTGAGGGCTTGAAGGCACACGTCTGTAACCTCCAGGGAGTTAGGGTCACCAGGGCTGCCTTGATCCAACGCTCCTTCAGCTGGGCTGCCAAAGATCTGCTTGAACCTCATGCCAGGGCTGCCGCCTCCATCCCAGATGTCTGAAATGACCCTTTCATTTGAACCCTAAGTCCACTCAATGCCTGTGCAATAAAGTTTAGAGCCACTCATGTCCAGCATCAGATACTTGCGTACCCTGCACCAAAAAAAAAGGTGAAGCTTACTCAGGCCATTATGACGAAAACAAGATTTATCTCATTTTGACAAACCAAACAAATTTACATAACCTTCTCTGGTCTTCATTCCCAGACCAGTAATCATAAACAAAATAAATAAAACATTACACAACAACGAAATGTTACATCACCCGTGAACAGTCCCTCCTGTGCTCATGGTGCCTTAAACTTACATTTCCAAGTGCTACGTCTTGGTCCGCCCCCCTACCCTTGCCCTCACTGGCAGCGATATTGGAGACAGCCTGCTGACTCTTTGTCTTGTTGGCCTTGATGACCTTGGCGGTCGTCCTCTGGCCAGTGGAGCCTGTGCTGACCCCGCCTGGGATGGAGCAGCCAGTGCCACGGCTGGATCTCCCCAGTCATCGCAGCCTCATCAGATGCCAAAGTCACTGGCAGAGGGCTGGAGGAGCTCCTGACGTCATACAGAGCACCATGAGAGAAGCCCGCAGAGATGACAAGCAGCTTGTGAGGTCGCTCTGAACCTCCCTGCTCGCCATTGATGGACGGGCACCTATCTGGGATACTAGGTGCCTCATCCACCTCCCACGCTGGCACCGACCAGCTGAGGTCATTGCCTGTGTGAGGGCTTGCAGGTCCGAATGCAACCCCAGGAACCCCTGATTCTGTTCCTGGAGCTGCCTCCCCATGAGAGTTGCCACTCTCTCAATGAGGAGGCAGTGCGCTCGGCCATGAGAGTCAACGCAGTGCTGAAGCTCTGCATGGACTCCTCCACATGGCACGCAGACCCTTATGGATCTCTGTCAGATCCTCCCATACATCTCACTAGACGTCCAGCGTCTGCCGCCGAATGAACGACTCCAGAGGCTAATCATCTGCTTTTGATTTAGTATCGTCCTGGTCTCCAGCAGTCCTCGGGCTGCCGGCGCCTTGGGCACTCTCTGCCTCTGCATGCTCCTCAAGCGATTGCGAAGTGCCCTCACCGCTGTGCTCCACATTCTAGCTGAGGATCTAATGCCCAGTGAGGTGCTGGTATCTGTGCTGGTGCCTGGTTCAGACAGTAGATGTGATGCAGTTGTATGTGAAACCTGGCAGTCCTCTGGCGTCAGGGGTGGCTCTTCGGGGCCCTGTGATTGAGTGCCTGCTGGTGAATCTAAGGGAGAATAACACCATGTTGTTGCTCAAGTTATCACACTGTCACTGTGCATGCCAGGCACCCTGGTGAGACAATGGAGATCTGCATCACGGTGCCATCGTCTTTCAATGATCAATGGGGACTCCAGTTTTGAGGCTCCCATCAATGAAGAGACTGCACAAAAATGTTTGCACCATCCAAAACTCTCACCTCTGTGCACTGCACTCTTACCTGCGTCTGACACCCCAGCTTGTCCGCAGCGGGTTTACCGAGGTGTGTGGTGCCTCTCCAGCTCCAAGGCATCCTGCTCGAATCTGGATAGGATTGGGAGATTGGGGGGGCTCTGCCTGTCTGCGGCCTGTCACTGTAGTTATGGATCATCTTCTCCTGAAAGGACAGAGGAGCATGGATTAGTCCACTCTCTACCTGCAGCACCATTGCAGCCTGGCCAACGCCACCTGAGAAACACCTTGCAGGGCACAGCCGAGTCATGGCCCTCGAGCCACAAGACACTCAGTACAAGCAGCCAGGGCTCACCCCCTTGGCCAGCTCCAGCGTCATGACAGTTGGCATTCAGACTCTAACAGCCCTGATCTCCACAAGGGGACAGCCACACCTTAACACTTCTCCACACTGATCCATGCCAACACGGTGCTCACCCTTCCCGAGCACAACAGGTCATTAAACCTTTTGCGGCACTCTGTCCATGTGCATTGCACAACATCATGGCTGCTGACCTGAGCTGCCACCTCCTCCCAAGCTCTTTTTGTGAGATGTGTAGGCTTCCTCCTTCCATCTCTGGGGACGAGGGTGTCCCACCTGGCAGCCACCTCTTCCAGGAGAACCGTGAAGCACTTGTCTGAAAACCAGGGGGGCCGAGTGCCCACCCGACCTGCCCTTCCGTCTGGTGTCCCCAGCCGCACTTGAGGCCGTAACTTCGGTGTTCACAACGCTGCAAATTATGTTCTTCCTTGGCAGCCTTCAAGGATCTGCCTGTGTCGTTTTTAAACCACCCACTGGGTTGCTATTGGACCCGGCAGCCGACAGGCCCCCGCCCCCGCCTGGCCCCTCCCGACCATCGGGAAGACATGTTTCACACTGGGCGGGGCTTGGTTGGCCAATCAACGTGAAATCGCAGTCGGGGCTGATCGTGGGCAGCAGCCAGTGTCCTAACTGGTCATGGGCCTGCCGATCCCACCAGCTCACCAAGGGTAAAATTCGGGCCACAGCAATTGCATGCGTGTTTGCGTGAGAGGGAGAGGCAAACGGATATTGAGGCTGTGATTTTCCAGCCCTATCGTGGTGGGACCCACTGCGGGAGGTTTGACGGCCCTGCCAAAAGTCCACAGACTTTCGTTGGGATTGGATAATCCTGGCGCCGGGTAGGGTTGGAAAATCTCGCCCTGTGTGTCTGTCTATGAGAGAGAGAGAGAGATAGACACACATAGGGAATTGTGTGTGTGTGCGTGTGTGTGTGCATGAGTGAGAGAGATGGAGAGAGAGGGAAAGGGACAGGGACACAGAGATTTTGTGTGTGTGTGTGTGTTTGTGTGAGAGAGAGAGACTGTGTGGGTTATGGGTTCCACACACACTAATTCCCCCTGAGGTATGTGTTTTACACACACTGTCTTGTAGTACTGGGTACAGGTGCCACACACACTGACTCCCACTGTGGTTCAGGTTCCACACACACTGACTCTCACTGGGATATGGGTTCCACACAAACTGACTCTCCCTGGGGTACGGTTCCACACACACTGACTCTCACTGGGGTACGGTTCAACACACACACTGACTCTCCCTGGGGTATGGTTCCACACACACTGACTCTCCCTGGGGTACGGTTCCACACACACTGACTCTCACTGGGGTACTGTTCCACACACACTGACTCTCACTGGGGTACAGTTCCACACACACTGACTCTCACTGGGGTACGGTTCCACACACACTGACTCTCCCTGGGGTACTGTTCCACACACACTGACTCTCACTGGGGTACAGTTCCACACACACTGACTCTCCCTGTGGTACGGTTCCACACACACTGACTCTCACTGGGGTACGGTTCCACACACACTGACTCTCACTGGCGTACTGTTCCAGACACACTGACTCTCACTGGGGTACGGGTTCCACACACACTGACTCTCCCTGGGGTATGGTTCCACACACACTGATTCTCACTGGGGTACAGTTCCACACACACTGACTCTCACTGGGGTATGGTTCCACACACACTGACTCTCCCTGGGGTATGGTTCCACACACACTGATTCTCACTGGGGTACTGTTCCACACACACTGACTCTCACTGGGGTACTGTTCCACACACACTGACTCTCCCTGGGGTATGGTTCCACACACACTGATTCTCACTGGGGTACAGTTCCACACACACTGACTCTCACTGGGGTATGGTTCCACACACACTGACTCTCCCTGGGGTATGGTTCCACACACACTGATTCCCACTGGGGTACTGTTCCACACACACTGACTCTCACTGGGGTACTGTTCCACACACACTGACTCTCACTGGGGTACAGTTCCACACACACTGACTCTCACTGGGGTAGGGTTCCACAAACACTGATCCTCACTGGGGTACGGTTCCACACACACTGACTCTCCCTGGGGTACTGTTTTACACACACTGACTCTCCCTGGGGTACTGTTCTACACACACTGACTCTCACTGGGGTATTGTTCCACACACACTGACTCTCACTGGGGTACAGTTCCACACACACTGACTCTCACTGGGGTACAGTTCCACACACACTGACTCTCACTGGGGTACAGTTCCACACACACTGACTCTCACTGGGGTACAGTTCCACACACACTGACTCTCACTGGGGTACTGTTCCACACACACTGACTCTCACTGGGGTACTGTTCCACACACACTGACTCTCAACAGAGTATGTTTTTGGGCAGAATTTTGCCCTCGTTGGGTGGGCGAAGCGAGTGGGCCCAGGAGCAGCTGCAAAAGTGACCGCAGCCCGTGATCGGGGCCCGACTGTGATTTTCCGCTGGAGGCCCAACTCAGGCCTGCCCAGCATGAAACGCACGTTGTCGCCCTGCCTGTGGGGGGTGGGGGGAGGAGGGTGAGCACGGAAGTTCGCAAAGGTGTGCACAGTTCAAGCTCCCTCAGGCACAGAGCTGCCTCAGGGAGGTGAAGATCGTTTAAAATAAAAAAGGAAGATGTTAAAAATGTTAATAGCATGCCCCTTCATGTGACTCCGTCACATTGAGCAGGGACATGTTCGAAATTAGCTTGAAATAATTTAAACGTTTTTTTTAATGAATGATCAAAAACTCATTCCACCCGTGAATGAGGTTTCGCAAAAAATCCATTGTCCGTTTGGCCTTTTCACCTGCCCACCAACCGTAAGGTTGGACGGGCAGTGAAAAATTACATTTACTTAGATTTTCGATGGCCTGAATAGGCTTGTTAATTGTCGGTGGGCGTGCTGGCCACTCCCACATGTGCCCACCGACTGAAGTATTGTGCGAGTGTGCGATGACGTTGGGACGCTCGCCAGACATCATTGCGTGTCATTTTATCCTCGTTCGGGTCGAGCAAGCGCCTGCCTGATGAGCGCAATATTCTGCCCACTGACCTTCACAGTGGGAAGGGTTCCACACACACTGCAGTACGCATTCTATCATGAGATGCAACCAGGACAAGACAACAAAGCAGGTCGGGTAAAGTTTTGGGTTTGTGTAGTCCACACTGCAGTCTTGAGTCGGCGGCAGGGGTGGAGACGAAGTGAGGTCCGTGAGGTCCAGCTAGTGTCCTGGGTCATGAAACTAATGGTAAACCCGAGTCGGCAGCAGGGGAGAAGGTGTGGAGCCTTGGGTGGGAGCTCTCCCACATTGGGCAAGGTGACAAAATCCAGCTAGAGCGGTGGGTGGAGAAGGAGGAGAGGATGCATGAGTGAAGGATGAGTGATGATGGCAGGGAAGACATTCAATGGCATTATCATCACTGAATTTCCCACCATCAACATCCTGTGGGTTACCATTGACCAGAAACTGAACTGGACTAGCCATATAAATACTGTGGCTACAAGAACAGAGCAGAGGCTGTGAATTCTGCAGTGAGTAACTCATTTCCTGACACTCCGAAAACTTGTCCACCATCCACAAGGCATAAGTCAGGATTGTGATGGAATACTCTCCACTTGCCTAGATGAGTGCAGCTCCAACAACACTCAAGAAGCCTGAAGTGCCTCATAGACTTTGAAAATAGAGCCATCCAGCTGGCCGGTGAGGGTCTGGACCATTCCTGTGGTGATGGTGAGGTCAGTGGTGCTCTGCCAAGTGAGGATCCAGCAGTGCAACATCCATCAGACAACCATGCTGTGAGTGATGCTGTTTCACAGGCCACTGCCACGCAGTAATTATCTCCCCTTGCTTTTGCAGGCACATCTGGGGAACAGTTGACAGAATCCATGACCCAGGGCCTCTAATTAAGCCCCGAAGAAACCTCTGAAGAGGAATCTGAAGGTACCCTCCCTGAAGAGCCGTCACAGCGCTCACCCATACCCTCCTTCAGCACAGAGACACACACATCAGTAGGACCTAGCTTTAGAGTAGCCTCAGGATCACAATCTGGTGAGCACATCATACTTTCTGCTCCACAGCAGGCGGAGGCAGGGACTTCCCTGAAGTCCGGCACTCGGAAGACTGCTGGAAGCCAGAAATTTGCTGAGTCCGAATCAGATGATGAGCCTCTGGACTTGGTCATGTCACAGTTGATGGAGCTGCAAAGGCAAGCTCGGGAACATCAGGAAGGGATGTCCGCTGCACTCCTCAGATTGCAAGGCACGATGGAAGAGAGTTCGTCCGCCTTCAGGCTGAGGTGATAGCATCAGCATGCCAAGGCACTGGGGTCAACAATGGTGGCCGCCATGGAGACCTTGGTCCAGGACGCTGCTCCTGCACTGTTGATGTCCGTGGCTGAGCTCCATCGCATACGCCTTAGTTGGCCTCCAACAGTGTATTTCTGAGAGGGGCTTGGGGCAGCACAATCTCACTCCAGCTGCCCCTTCACCTAAAGAAGTCAGCCAGGGGCCCTTGGGCACCCATAGGGAGGAGGATCAGCAGCTGAACATCCCAGGGCCATCCACACAGGTAACTCCAGGAGTGCCCGGCCCATCTGAAATCCTTCTTCCTGTGACCCCAGCAGCTCCAGCTCCACAGGTCGAGGAGGGTGCCACTGCTACACAGCAGGACATTGAACACAGGGTGGGGCCCTCCAAGTCTCGGCCCTCCAGAGGACGCCCACCAAGATCATCACAGACAGGGCGTAGCAGCTAGCAGGCTGCCTTCACCTCCGCTGTGGATGTCTGGGAAGCACCAAGATGTAGTGGCAGGGTTAGGAAGGTTAAGAAGATGTAACTCTTTTGATAGCTGCTACTCCTGTTGGGGAGAACTGCGTTGCGAGGCGACCATGTTCCAGACTTTGATCAGGTCCTGGTAAAAGATGGGCAAGACCTGCAAGGAACCACAAAGGCCCCTCAGGTCTACAAACAGGAGCTGCACATCATAATTCAGGCCATGCACCTGGCAGAAGAAATATGTCACCAGGTCACACCATCTCAGAGGGGATATAGTTTCATGATCATCATTACTGAGACTTCCCTTCAATTCCAGTCTTATTAATTGCTGCCATGGTGGGGTTTGAACCTGTGCCCCAAGATCATTAATCTGGGCCTCTGGATTACTAGTCCAGTGACAGTAGCACTATGCCACTATCTCCCCTGTTGCACAGCATGAACACAGGTGTTAATCACTTGTACATACTGTTCACTATTGTATTTAAACTCCCGACAATGTCTTCCTGCCTGTGGCTCCTTGTTCTGATGAGCCATGTTCTTATCACTCAGATGTGAAACCTTTCTGCACAAGATAAAGGCAGGTGTCTCAGTCCAGGGCCTCTTCCCTGTGCTTTGTGCAGCCTTCAGACCAAAGTGATGGTCCGGCCTCACACTCACTGGTGACATTACTGATGCCTGCACCTCGGCAGTGCTCATCATTGCTGCCAGAATGTAGTGGACAGGCACCACAGAGTTCTCTCATTCTCTCTGTGTGCTCTCAGCACCTTTAAGGTGGGGCTGACCCCCATCTCTTCAGCACCTGTGACCAGTGACACTGTGCTCCTGAAGGGGACAGGTGCTGAAGGTAAACAAAGGATCAGGTACTTTTAATGTTTCACAGCTGCGTCTCCATTATATGACCCTGACGACAGAGCACAAGTGAGCTGCCCTCAACCAGACAGGACTCAAACATTCTCAGTTGCAATGTGTCTCCTCACTGCATATCGTCATCATCCTCCACAAATCGAGCAACTATGAGGGCCTCCTGAGAGCACCTGCCTTGTCTGGCCAGTGCGACAGCCTCATTGCCTTCATCATCGCCTTTGAGGACCTCCTCCCCCTCATCACTGTTGATTCCTCCACATCGGGTGAGACCTCTAGCTCCGGCACCTTCTCCTCAGCAAGCTCCTCTCCCTGTTGCAGCGCCAGGTTGTAAAGGCCGCAGCAGGTGACAACGATGCATGACACCCTCTGTGGACTGTATTGCAGGGCTCCACCAGACCGGTCCAAGGATCGGAACCTCACTTTCAGCATCCCGATGGTTTGCTCCACCAAGGCACGAGTTGCAGCATGAGCCTCGTTATACCTTCACTCTGCTGCAGTCTGAGGCCACCGCAGGGGCGTCATCAGCCACGGCCTCTGCGGGTAGCCCTTGCCCCCAAGCAGCCAACTTTCAGCCTCCGTGGAACCTGGAAGACGTCAGGGATCTGTGATCGACTGAGAATGTAGGAGTCAGGGACACTCCTTGGAAACCATGCGCAGACCTGCATGATGTGTTTGTGATGGTCTCATATCAGCTGAACATTCAGTGAGTGGAAATCCTTGCAGGTAAAATAGTTAACTACGTGTTACAACGGAGATCTGAGCGCCATGTGAGTGCAGTCGATGGCATCCTACGCCTAAGATCTAGGCAAATCCCAGCGCTCTTGCACCTGGCTGTCTTGGTCCTGGGTGAAATGCATAAAGTTGTGTGCCCTCGCAAAGATGGCATCTGTGACCTCATGGATGCATTTGTGGGTGGAGGCTTGTGAGATCCCACAGAGGTCACGTGTGGAGCCCTGAAAAGAGCCACTGGTATAAAAATTGAGTGCCGCGGTCATGGCCATGGGCAATGGATGCCCTCCATGTCTCCGTGGCTCCAAATCTGCAGCAGTTGGCAGATGTGACCAACCAGTTCCCTAGACATGCGCAGTTGTCGGCGAAACCTGTTTTCAGTCATCTGCAGACCCTGGGTCTAGCTAGGCACCAACCGACGATGGCTCACTGTGGCTCTTTGGTGATGTGTGAGGGAGCCCCAGCCGCCCCTTCTTCCTGAGGGTGCTGCTCCCCCCTCTATACAGCCAGGAGCCTCTGTCGCTCTCTTCTCCGTTATCTTTGATCTCTGTACGCCACGAGGCATACAACTAGGTTACCAGGCTCCATGCTCCTGATGTACTCCTCCTGCAGGATGAATGAGAGATGTGTGGGTTTGCTTGGGTGTACTAAGAACCTCTCTTAGTTAAGTCTGAAGGCCCCTTAATGTATCCTGGCGAGTGCTGGTCACCACTTGGATGGCCAGAGATTAGTGCACTGCATGGCTGCCCAAAACCCCACCCACCTCCGCCCCACTCCACCCGACTGATTGGCGGCAGCTTTGCCCACTAGACTGCATGCTGTGCTCTCGGCTCAGGCACAGGCATTCTCCTAACCCGCATTGCAAGGCTGCAATGTTAGTTTGAACCATGGGGGAGACTGGTCCAAACTGGGATGATGACATTGTAAGGGGCTGTGAGCACCTCCGCCAGTGACTGCTCCATGGCCGGTTTTTGCAAGGAGGTTGTACAATGTGCCCAGTCATCCAACTGTTCTGCAGTCCACTAAAACGCTCATTAGTTTGCAGTCTGTGCCTGAGGGGTGAAAAGCTCTGGAGCACTTAGTGGCACTTTCATGCCTCTGCATTGTTTGAGTGGGCAGATAAGCTAGAGGGCCAACTCCAAGCATGTCAATGTGACTGTGTCTGAACAGTCTCAGCTGCAGAGGAATGGTCACTTTTTACAAGGTTTCCCTGACGTGTGGCCGCTTCTCTCCCCCCTCACCCGCAAGTGCTTGTGCATTACCTTCAACCACAGGGCAGCACTTCCCCCACCCCCTCCAAGTCGCCTCAACCACAGTGCAGTCCTTGCCCCCCCAACCAAGTTGCCTCAACCTCAAAGTCCAAAAGGCGACCCTCACAAGTGATGCACAATGTTACTATGCATTCACCTCTGAGTTTCCCTCAAAGTGCAGCCTGCCAAGTGCATGCCTTATATATGCTGTTGTGTGCATCTCAATGTGGGCGGACGATCCAGTAGGTGGGGATGATTTTGGCAGGCTTAAAATGATATGCTGATGTATTCCAATGAGGTTCTCGATATCCGACGGTGGGAAACGCGACCTGCCATCGACGGACTGAGCAGATGATCGCAAACTGGTTTCACAATGTTGTGAAACCGATTTTTGGCCTTCTTGCCATGGTGTCTGCTCACGCCACCAAACAAACCTGATACCAGGGGCCTGGAAAATTCCGCCCAATATTTCTGTTCCTTCACTACCATTGGATCAAAATCCTGGAACTCCCTCCCTAATAGCACTGTGGTGTAGCTGTACCTCATAGACTGCAACAGTTCAAGAAGGCAGCTCACCACCACTTTTTTGGGGGCAATTAAGGAAGGGCAACAAATGCTGGCCTCGGCAGAAAAGCTCACATCGATGAAAGATGAAAAAAATCTCCTAGAAAATGTTTTATTGGTATTTTTTGGGATACCACTTATTATACAATTGTACTAAATTAAAATATGTACCTGACTAAGAAAGTAGGAGCTCATGACAGCTGTGAAAATTTTCAGGAGCAGTTAGAAATATATTTAGAAATGCATGTTTTGATCATTTTGATTAACAAGAGTCTGTAACCTAATCCTTCAGCTATTAAACAAATCTAACTTGCTATAGAGTTCATTCAACATGAGTTATGAATTTTACAGATTGAACAAGGATTAAGATCATGTGGTAGTAATATTAGTGTCATATTAGTTAGTGTCAATATTAGTTCTGGATGTGCGTCACGTTGGGCGGGCCAATTAAGGCCTGCCCATGTAAAATGGCGGCGTGGACCCGATCAGGGACGCCGATCGAGTTTGCGCCCTCTTCCGCCCATCCCTGCACAACCCCGCCAACGTTGGGGTGGGGGGGGGGAGAATTCTGCCCTATGGTTTCATTCCTCCCTATCTCTGTAACCTCCTTCGTGCCTACAGTCCTGTGAGATATCTACACTCCTCCATTTGGTCCCTTGTGCATCACCAATATTAATCATGGCACCATTGCTGGCCAGGTCTTCTCATTCCAAAGCATAGAATTCCCACCTCATCACCTCCTTCAAGGTGCTCCTTAAAACCTACCGTTTTTACCAAGCAGTTGTTCACCTGTCATAATACCTCCTTAAGCGATTGGTGTCAAATTTTGTTTGACATTGCTCAAGTGAAGTGCCTTGGGTTATTTTACTATAAAAATTATATATAAATGTGCCTTGTTGTTAGTGTAGTTGACCTTTTTTAAACACTCAGCAGAATCAACCATAAACTAATATGCAAGGAGCTCAAAGATTGAATCTCAGGCATTTTTTTTTAAGTTACAAAGATTGATGATGAGTAATATAATTTTTACTTGTGTTGAATGATTGAACAATTTTGCTTGAGCATGGAATGCTGATAGCAAAGCAACTGGCTTGGTGGCATAACTGAGGTCAACAAGCTAGAGAAACAAGGTTAGAGACTACTGTTATTGTTTAAAATGAGTAGGCTGATGCCTCCATTAAAATAGTAGAGAGGGAAATTTGAAAAGTATTCACATGATAACATCAGCCATAGTAATTTCCGGGCTTTGGCCATTATGCTTGTGTACTTCAACAATTATTTTGTATAGTCCATGTAGACTGATTAAATGCTGTTTCATGGACAAATTCAGAAACTACCATAAGAATGTCATCAGCACTACTGTTAAAATTATGCAGCATGATGACAATAATCACTGATATACTTGCAAATTATTTAAGTGTTCAAATATGTACATTTTGGAAGTGTAAAGTGTGCTGATTTGAGGGCCTATATAGACAAATGTTGGATAATTTGAATGCTAAGTAATTATAAAAATATATATGCTATCCATCATTTAGACCAGTATAACGGTCTAGTTTTAAACAAAAAACTACTGCGGATGCTGGAAATCCAAAACAAAAACAGAATTACCTGGAAAAACTCAGCAGGTCTGGCAGCGTCGGTGGAGAAGAAAAGAGTCGACGTTTCGAGTCCTCACGACCCTTCAACATAACATATGTTGAAGGGTCGTGAGGACTCGAAACGTCGACTCTTTTCTTCTCCACCGATGCTGCCAGACCTGCTGAGTTTTTCCAGGTAACTCTGTTTTTGTAACGGTCTAGTTTGTCTTTCGAGCTCACTTATTATTGAAAGTTAAGTTTGAACCTCAGCCCAGTTATATTTTGAGTGACATCATAGGCGGAATCGTCTGGTCCCATTGGTAGTGGGCTAAACAATCCTGATTGTGCTAAGAATTACTGAAAACCAATTTAAGATTATCAGTTGGGCTTGCAATGCAGCTCACCTACACATGCTGGAAGCCACATATATTCACACACACAGCCCTGTCCTTTGCAGACAAAGGGAGCATGTCCACACATTGCACCTTTTCCAACTAAACAAAAGCTTGAGGGACAGCGATTCCCTAGTTCACTCCCCATGCAATGCCTTGACCAATCAGAGTCGACCTGCTTGGATTGAATTTGAAACAAAAGCTTGGCAGTTAACAATTAACTGTTCTATGCTGCCTTCTCCATGGCAATGTCTCTAACAATCAGAGTCCACTTGCCAACCAATCAGCACTACCTTCTCCTGCAGTATAAATTGTTGTTCCATTTATTGTTGGTTCTTGTGAACTGTCCTGATGAGTGCAAGATGAAAAGCTTTGATAGAATGCCTCTTTTCCCATTCGTTCAAGTGCTGTACTACCAAAAGAACATCAAAAGTGTTCCCTAAATATAGAAATAACTTTTATTAAAATTATTATAATGCATAATTTTCTTAGGTACTGCAGCATCCCCCAATGTTTTATCTACTGATTGTGTTGATTTGTGTCTGTTTCTATAGCACTGAAATGCTTCCCAGCCACACAAAACATGATGCTATGAGCTTTCAACTGCAGCTGATATTCTGGCAAGTTGGTTGAATTGTACAAGGATCTAAATGTTAAGATTCAAATGTTCCATTTTGATTATATTCCTGAAATGATGACTGTTTTACAGCTGGAGGATGTAGGATTGTTACTTTTCTAGCAGTTATTTGGGATTGTTGTATCTTCAATGTGAGGCGCATTTTAAAGGTATACTATGTATGCTGAACAATGGTTAATATTCCTGTCCTAACTCTACTATAGATAGAAACTGAATGGCCATAATTACTGCCATTCTTCACCCTATAGAGGCTGTTGAGGATTAGGTTCCCGAGGCTGATGAATAGAGTCATCTGAATGAAAAAAATTGCCTCACAGAATCATTAGACATTCAGATAATTTTTGATCTGAAGATGAGATTTAACGTTGGGCAAGGAGTTGAAGAGGTTTATCTCCATTGGATTTGTCAGGATGAAATGCTACAGCCAGATAAATTTATGAAGGTCAGTTGGTGGGAACTGGTAATTTTTCCATTGCTGGATTATGGTCCTCCACAGAAGTTACATTCATTTTCACTTGTATAATGATAGTCCTGAGGCCTCCCTTTTACCAGTAATCTTTAATTTCACACGAATATTGTCTAATAATATGATCTCTTTTTTGTTCTATTCAATTTTTATCCAGGGTGAGCCCGTTTTATTTTATTGTATTGAATACACAAAGAAATTAGTCCAGTGATTTATAAAATACCATATTGTTGGGTAGAAGTGCATCTCATTCTTGATGTTGGATATCTAGTAGCTCAACTGGGCAGGAACAGGATAAATGATATGGACACTGTCATGAAACCCTTTCAAGAAGGAGTGAAGACAGAGGAAAGGCAGCATTATCAATCAGCAATATCAATAAATGTCGATTTGTTATAACAATTGGCAAATGCCCTCTTAAATGCTTCTCCCAGACTATTTATTTCAGGAAGCAAGAGCTACCCTTTGCACCCTGGGAATATATTAAGTCAGTCATTTTGTTTACTTATATTGAAATATATAAATTATCTATGGGCATGAATAGAGCTTGTTTGATCTCAGTAATTAATTATGGGAGGATGTTATCTAACCATAATTTTGGCTGGGGCTTTACAGTCCCAAATTATTATGGAACATTCTATGGGGACAATTTATTGATTTTTCTATTTTAAGATAAAGGAGATGTAAAATTCCTGCCAAATATTCAGAGTCATCTTTACTGTATCAATGAAAGAAAAGCTACATTAGTTAAGGAGGAGGAGATTTTGGATTGAAGGTTTTATGAAGTTTAATATGAAAGTTGACTTTTTCTGGAGCCTCCAAAGTCTGGGAGGAAAGTCATGAATGATCCGCTGTAACAAGACCAATGCGTGAGCTGATAGGAACCTGCCTTATACGTTCCCATTCACAAATAAAAGCACAACAACTTGCTTACATTTTTGTAAATTTAACATAAATGGTCAAAGCACACCGGAAAAGATTTCTAAGCTAATTTGTCTTTAAGATAGTAAGATATCTTGCTTAAAGAATCAAAATTGTTTGGTTTGGCAGAATCATCAAACAAAAATTTCCAAAATTTGCAATATGAGGACGGTGGAAGGGAGTGATTAGTGGTGCTGCCAGTTTGATCTTCATGTGGGAGTGAGGAGTATTAAGGAACATTCTGATCCTCTGGATAGATTTTGGGGAGGATGGGATGTGATTTCTCTGCCAGGAGGAGCAGGTAAAACTTTAAACAGTTGGCAGGTAGGTAAGCAAAAAAACTGATTTCAGCCCTCTTACCCCATTGAGTATAAAGAGCAGTACAATCCTCACAGACACTTCTGTTCTTTTCCTGCTAAACTGGTAATTTTAAATGAACGTTCCACAGCAGTGACTTGACATGAGATTGTGAGATGTGAGTGCAAGGTCTGAAAATACGTGAGTCTCACACAAAATAGGTAGTATTTGACAGATATGCCATTGAGGAGGATGAGAGACAGAATATTTAGAGTGACAACTTGGAGCAGCCTAAGGCCATGCAAAAAAAAAACATGTTTTTAGTCAACCTCTCATACTTTTGACTTGTCATTATTTGTTTTAAATGTATTTATAAAAAACTCTTGGCAATTCCAATAAAGTACAAAAGCATAATAGCATTGTAACATATAATTTTAAACTTTTTGTCCAGTAATATGTTCAATTTGGTCAGCCAGGTCTCCTAGTTAAGTTACCTTTCCTCAGTTCAGCAAAAGCACAGCATTCAGAAAATAAAACTTAATATAAAAGCTGGAGTCAAATGGTAAACAAAAATAAAACCCTCCTTCTCAGCCTTTTTTTAAACTGAAATCTTCAATTGACAACAAAAATAATGTTTTTTTAAGTATTGGGCTGTTATTCTGGTGACACGGTCCAGAAAATGGAATCAAAGATTTTGAAAATCTAGGCCATGATATTCAATAAAGCCTGATAATGTGCACGCATACTTCGTGCTGCCTGTAAATTTAAATGATTTCTGCGTGCAGCCAGCATGCTGTTGAGTGACTGCACACATGAGCAGGGTAGCAAAATCGTGAGAGGCTAGCACCACTTAAAGGTAGCCTGCACTACCTAAAACTAGCCTGCACCTCCTAAAGGTGGGGTGCATTCTGGTCGGAGCAGGTGCTGAAACTGGTTACAGAAGAGAGTGTGAACAAGAAAAACATTGCATGATGGCAGAACGTGGTGGAGATTCAAGGTTTCAAGATTTTCCAATGCTGCGCTGGCAACCCTGGTCTTGGAAGTGCTGTGGAGGAGAGATGTCATCCATCCACAGGGAGCCAGGAGGCCCTCAATTCAAATGCTCAGAAGGCAATGTGAACAGATAGCTGTGACAGGCAATGCCAGGAATGTAGCCCTGGGGTCCTGGATGCAGTGCTGCAAAAAATTCAATGACCTCACACGAGTGAACAAGGTCAGTAAATGCATATTCAAATACCACATCTCACCAACTGCCCCACTAGCCTCAACCACTGCTCATTTCATCACATTCCCATCACTCACCTATCAAGAATCTCTATCGATCATGGCTCATAACGTTTGCATGCCTCACCTCAGCCTCACACATGTTGCTCTGCTGCTAGCCTCACACCACATCTCAGACCTGGTAGCTATTCTATCTTGCCAGCCACATCACCAAACACATTCACTGTCATACTTCCCTCTCAGTGATAATGTGGCACATAGCTGAAGGCAACAGGAGCTAACTGATGGGTTATAAGCACTGTTGCATGTCCTTACACAATGGAGGAGATGATGCTGGTTATTTTTGGGGTGACCATGATTGAGGTCATGGCCAGCAGCAGGACTAAAACCATTGGTGATGATGATGTGCTCTCATCCTCCTCCTCACATCCCACTTTCCCCTCATCCCACAATCTCTTCTGATTTTCAAGCTGCTTTTGTTATAAGCAGGCATTGCTTGCTTCCCCCACCCCTAGCCTCTCACCATAACCCTACCCTTGTGCTGGAGGACACATACTGAAATGCTTGTTGCACTGGGAAGCCTGCCAGAGAGCCTGCAGTCATTGTCAAGGAACATTTAGAAGCCTGGCATCAACTTGGCACAGGGCTTTGCACAGAGCTTGATGCCAATCATTCCCATGGAAATGGTGGACAATGCTGTTTGCACACTTGTGTACCCAAGCATAATGCAACATTTGATGTTGAAGTTCCCATTACAGCACAAGCAACAGGTAGCCAACACTTGAGTACTGGAGTGGAAGCTCAGTCTGCTGCCATCTTAGTTGTGGATACCAGTGTGCAAGGGGGCTTGTCACAGCAGTCCTCCAGCACATTGCTAGGATTGCTGAGGTGATGTTCTGTTCAAGGTGGTGGCTCTGTGGAGCACAGACCTGCTGTCCTCTGTCAGGATGACAGCATTTGTCCTCCCAACACTCAGTGCTGTCACAATTCAGTGAGTTTTTCATGGATAGCCGAGCCGGAAAGGGTTGTGGGGGTTGCCTCTTCCCTTCCTCCTCCCCCACCTCTTACTCCTCCTCCTCCTTGTCCCACTCCTTTCTTCCTCCTCCTTCTGTTGCTCCCCCTCCTCCTCCTCTTTCTCAGCTGCTCATCATCTAGTTGGTGGCAAGGGCTGTGCTCTCATGATGGCGAGGTTTTGCAAGATGCAACAGACCACAACAAATCATAAAACGCACTCTGGAGAATATGGCAAGGCTCCTCCAGAGCAGTCCAAACAGTTGCAGTGTTCCTCAAACACTTCAATGGTCTGCTCAATGGTATTTCTTGTGGCAGCATGATTTTTGTTATGTGCATGCTGCTTTCATGTGTGTGGGTTGTGCAACAAAATCATGAGCCAGATTTTCAGCCCTTGTCACACTGTGGCCACCCTCTGGTTTGACTTAATGGCTCATATGCAGATGGCACAGCGGACTACTGCAGAATGAAAGCATTCTGACTGCCGGCAGGATGCTGGACATTCATGTGATGTATTTTGCTGGGAGTCGGAATGGAGCGGACCTGCGGGGCGCAGTTGGGAGCTAAGGAGCGCCTATAAATACAGTCTGGGGATTGCAGAGCAGCCTACCTTGCTGGGAGTCGGAGTGGAGTGGACCAGTGGGGAACAGCGGGGAGCTGAGGAGCGCACTGTTTCACTGTTTTAGCTGCTGTGAGGCTGCAGTCCAGGAAAAAAGAGAAAAAAAACAACTGCGATGTCACAGGAAGCTAGTAAGCTGATTGGCTGGTGCTCAGTCTAAGGGACAGTGTGTGAAAAACCAGCTTAGAATAGGCGAGTTCAGGTAGATCTATAAATAAAAAGAACCAAAACTTTAAAATAATAAGCCACAATTTGAAAACTTTAAAATTAAAGTCAAACAATAAAGATAAAAAAAGCAATAAAAAAGTAATTTAAACAAACATCTAAAACACATTCCTTGTAGATAAGAAGCATATAACCTTTAGTTGTCAGTGGTGCTAGCATTCAATAGACACAGTAAATTGTAGCATACATAGGAAGAAAGTAATTAAAGTAAATTAACTAAATAATATAAGTTAGAATGGTGGCACAGGTGCTATGTTGCAGCTGTGAGATGTGGGAGCTTTTGGATGCCAAGGCAAATCATGACAATCACGTCTACGGGAAGTGTAAGCAGCTTGAAGAATTCCAGATCAGGATTATTGATCTGGAAGCCGAAATGCAGACACTGCGCAACATAAGGGAGGGGGAGAAATACCTGGATACTTTGTTCCAGAAGACAGTCACACCTCTTAGAAGAGGGTCATCTGTTTTGGTCAGCAGTGAGGGACAGGAGGATGTGACTGAGAGTGAGGTGGGTAATGGGACTGAGCAGGCAGTAGGGGAAGAACTTCAGGCTTTGCAATTGTCAAACAGGTTTAAGATGCTCACAATCTGTGTGGATGAAAGCGAAGCCTGCAAGGTGGATGAGCTGGCTGGCCATGGCACTGTGGTACAGGAAGCTGTTCAAGTGGGGGGAGCAAAAAGGAATGTAGTGGTAATAGAGGATAGTATAATGAGGGGGATTGACACTGTTCTCTGCAGCAAAGAGCAAGAGTCAAGAGGGCAATGTTGCCTGCCAGGGTTCAGGACATCGGCTTAGGGCTGGAGGGGAGCTTGCAGTGGGAGGAGGAGGATCCAGTTGTCGTGGTTGACGTAGGTACCAATAGCATAGGTAGAATTAGGAAAAAGGTTCTGCAAAGTCAGTATGAAGAGCTAGGTACCAAATTAAGAAGCAAAGCCTCAAAGGTGATAATCTCTGGATTATTACCTGAGCCACGTGCAAATTGGCTAAGGGCAACTAAGATTAGAGAGACAAATGCGCGGTTCAAAGATTGGTGTGGGAGAAGTGGGTTCTGGATTGTGGGGCACCGGCATCAGTACTGGGGAAAATGGGGGCTGTACCGCTGGGGCGGTTTACACCTGAACCAGGCTGTGACGAGTGTCCTCGCAAATCGCATAACTAGGGAAGTAGAGAGGGCTTTAAACTAAACAAGAGGGGTTAGGGATCAAGCTTAGCTAGAGGTAGCAATTCAAGGTGCAGAGTCAAGACCTAGGAGAGCAAAATAGTAATATGAGAAATGAGGGTCAAAGAATGGCAGGAAGGGACAGACAGAAAAAACCTAAGAATACATCAACAGTCAAGACTAGATGTCACAAAGGTAACAAAAAGACAAAACTGAAGGCCCACTATCTGAATGCACATAGTTTCATAACATAGTAAATGAATTGATGGCCCACATTGAAGCAAATAAATATGATCTGATAGCAATTACGGAGATGTAGCTGCAGGATGACAAAGATTGTGTCCTTAATATTGAAGGGCACATGACATTCAAGAAGAATAGGAAGCTAGATATAGATGGGGGGTAGCACTGTTAATCAAAGAGGGCATTGGTGCAATAGTTAGCGATGACCGTGGCTCAGGAGATCAGGATGTAGAATCAGTTTGGGTGGAGATGAGGAATAGTAAGGGAAATAAGTCATTAGTGGGAGTGGTCTACAGGCCGCCTAACAGTAGGCACAGCATAGGACAAAGTATTCAAGAGGAAATATTGTGTGCTTGTGATAAAGGGATGGCAATAATCATGGGTGATTTTAATCTACACATTAACTGGAAAAATCAGATTGGCACTAATAGCCTGGATGAGGAGTTCTTAGAATGCTTTCGAGATAGTTTCTTAGAGCAGCGTGTTCTCTGTAACCAGAGGGCAGGTGATATTAGACTTGGTATTGTGTAACATGACAGGATTAATTAATGACCTCAGAGTAAAGGCACCCCCTAGGTAGCAGCGACCACAATATGATTGAATTTTACATCCAGTTTGAAAGGGAGAAGAGTGGGTCTAAGACTAATATCTTAAACTTAAATAAGGGCAACTATGTGGGGATGAAAGCTGAGCTAGCTGAAGTGAACTGGGAAACTAGGCTAGAGGATAGATCAATAGAGAAGCAGTAGCAGACAGTTAAGGGGCTATTTCAGAGTATTCAGAATAAGTACTTTGCTACTATAAATAAAAATTCTAAGGGGAGGACCCACCATCCGTGGTTAACTAAAGATGTTAAGGAAAGCATCAAACTTCAGGATAAAGCATACGACTTCGCAACTATGAGTGGCAGGACAGATGATTGGACAGAACATAAAGAATGGCAGAGAATTATTAAAAGGTTAATCAGGAGAAAGAAATTAGAGTATGAGGGGAAGCTAGCTAGAAATGTAAAAACGGATAGCAAGAATTTCTACAGGTACTTAAAAAGGAAAGGAATAAGTAAAATAAGTGTTGGTCCTCTAGAGAGTGACAGTGGGGAGTTAATAGTAGATAATAAGGAAATGGCAGAAGAAATGAATAAGTATTTTGCTTCTGTGTTCACTATAGAGGATACAAAAAACATTCCAGTAATATCTATAAATCAGGAGGTGAATGGGAGAAAGGAACTTGGTGCAATTGAAATCACTAGGGAAACGGTACCAAGCAAATTAATGGAGCTACAGTCTGGCAAGTCTCCTGGTCCCAATGGACTATATCCTAGAGTCTTATAAGAGGTGGCTAATAAGGTAGTCGATGTACTGGTGTTAATTTTTCAAATTATGCTAGATTCTGGAAAGGTTCCATCAGACTGGAAAGTAGCAAATATAACCCCTCTATTCAAGAAGGGAGGGAGGCAGAAAGCAGAAAACTATAGGCCAATTAACTTGATGTCTGCCATGGGGAAGTTATTAGAATCGATCATTAAAGAGGTTATAGCTGGGCACTTAGAAGAGCTCAAGGCAGAAGGAAAGAGTCAGCATGGTTTTGTGAAAGGAAAATCATGTTTAACCAATTTATTGGAGTTTTTTGAAGGAGTAACATGCGCAGTGGATAAAAGGGAGCCTGTAGACGTACTGTACTTAGATTTCCAGAAGGCATTTGATAAGGTGCCACATCAAAGATTATTACGGAAAATAAAAGCGCATGGTGCAGGGGGTAACATATTAGCATGGATAGAAGATTGGCTGGCTGGCAGAAAGCAGAGAGTATGCATACATGGGTCTTTTCCAGATTGGTAGAATATGACGAGTGGAGTCCCACAGAGGTCTGTACTGGGGCCTCAACTTTTTACAATTTACTTCAATGACTTAGATGAGGGGAGTGAAGATATGGCTGCTAAATTTGCAGATGACACAAAGATAGGTAGGAAAGTATGTTGTGAAGAGGACATGAGGAGGTTGCAGATGGATGTAGATAGGTTGAGTGAGTGGGCAAAGATCTGGCAAATAGAGTTTAATGTGGGAAAATGTGAAGTTGTTCACTTTGGCAGGGAGATCAAAAAAGCAGAGTATTGCTTAAATGGAGAATGGCTGCATAATTCTGAGGTGCAGAGGGATCTAGGTGTTCTAGTACATGAGTCACAAAAAGTTAGTATGCAGGTACAGCAAGTAATTAAGAAGGCTAATGGAATGCTATCCTTGATTATGAGAGGGATTGAACATATAAGTAAGGATCTTATGCTTCAGTTACACAGGGCACTGGTGAGACAGCACCTCGAATACTGTGTGCAGTTTTGGTCTTATTTAAGGAAGAATGTAAATTCATTGGAGGTGGTTCAAAGGAGATTTGCTAGATTGATACCTGGAATGAGTGGGTTGTCTTATGAGGAAAGGTTGGACAGGTTGGGTTTGTTTCCACTGGAGTTTAGAAGAGTGAGGGGTGGTTTGATTGAAGTATACAAGATCCTGAATGACCTTGACAAGGAGGATGTCAAAAGTACGTTTCCTCTTGTGGGTGAGTCCAGGACTAGGGATGCACTGTTTTAAAATTAGGGGTCACCTTTTAGGACAGAAATGAGGAGAATTTTTTTCTTTGAGGTTTGTGTGACTTTGGAATTCTCTGTCTCAGAAGGTGGTGGAGACAGGGTCATTGAATATTTTTAAGGCGGAGGTAAATAGATTCTTGTTAGGCAAGGGAATCAAAGGTTATCAGGGTTAGATGGGAACATGGAACTCGGAACACAAGAAGATCAGCTATGATCTTATTGAATGGCGGAACAGGCTCGAGGGGCTGAATGGTCTACTCTTGTTCCTATTTCTGATGTTCTTATGTACCAGACACTGCTTATGCATTGTACACCAGCTGGAGAGTCCAGCTGTGGTGCATCTCCAAATTGATATGCGAGGCCCACAATGCAATATGCATGCAATCAATGACAGCCTGTACTACGGGCAAGCCTACAATCCTAGTAAAACGTTGTGCCTGCTCAGTCCTCTTCTCTTTGGCAACAGAGGTGAAACTAGCCAATTCTCTTTGGATGCAGAGACTCAGTGACCACCTTATGCAACAGTGAATGATAAACCAGGAGATGTTGCAAATATTGCTTGATCCAGCCTGGAAATAGCCAATGTCTAAATGTTCATGGCCACAGCTGCCTGCACAGCCACCGACAATACCATCCTTGTCCTGCTTTGATACTGCAATCCTGTCTATAAGAATTCAGTGAGCACCTCCTTAATGAAGCAGGCTGAGGTAGGAGAATTGCTATTAAAGACTGTGGGCAGATATGGAAAATATGGTTGAGAGCCCTTCTCCCCCCTCTTCCTCCCTTTTCGAGCAACTTGTCCTCCTCTGTGATGTTCTGCTCATTCTCTCTGTCATGCTGCATGTCAAGCAGGATGAAAACCACAGCACACATATCTGGGAACAAGTGGTGTAATCGGAACCCTTTAACTCAAAACCAAATACTTCACCATGTGCCACAACACACTATGTAGACTTCAGTAAATTTAACTGGCAGGACAACCAATCAAATGCTTCTATTGACTCAGCAGCAGCTGGTATAAAGCAGTCAGCAACTAACACTTTTTTTATTTATTCTTTCACGGAATTTGGGAATCACTGGCATTTGTTGTTCATTCCTAATTGCCTTTGTGAAGGTGTTGTGGCCTTCTTGAACAGCTGCAATCAATGTGGTGCAGGTAAACCCACAGTGCTATTCTCAATCATCAGTAAAGTGATGGAAGGGGTCATCAACAGTGCTAACAAGGGGCACTTGCTTAGCAATAACCTGCTCACTGACACCCAGTTTATGTTCCACCAGGATCACTCAGCTCCTGACTTCATTACAGCCTTAGTTTAAACATGGGCAAACGAGGTGAACTCCAGAGGTCAGGTGACAGTGACTGCCCTTGAGATCAAGGCAACATTTGATTGAGTGTGGCATCAGGAAGCCCTAGCAAAACTGGAGTTAATGGGAATCAGGGGGAAAACTCTCCATTGGTTGGAGTCATACCTGCCACAAAGGAAGATGGTTGTGTTTATTGGAGGTCAGTCATCTCAGTTCCAGTACATCACGGCAGGAGTTCTTCAGGGTAGTGTCCTTGGCCCAACCACCTTCAGCTGCTTCATCAATGACCTGTCTTCCATCATAAGGTCAGAAGTGGGGATGTTCGCTGATGGTTGCACAATGTTCTGCACCATTTGCGACTCTTCAGATACTGAGCAGTCCATGTCCAAATGCAGCAAGACCTGGACAATAATCAGGCTTGGGCTGAGAAGAGGAAAGTAACATTTGCACCACACAAGTGTCAGGCAATGATCAATTCCAACAAGAGAGAATCTAACCCCTTGACATTCAATGGCATTACCATTGCTGAATCCCCCACTATTAACATCCTTGGTGTTACCATTGACCAGAAACTGAACTGGTCTAGCCATATGAATTCTGTGGTTACAAGAGCAGGTCAGAGGCTGGGAATCCTGTGGCAAGTAACTCATCTCCTGACTCCCCAAAGCCTGTCCACCATCTACAAGGCACATGTCAGGAATGTGATGGAATACTCTCTGCATGCCTGGATGAGTGCAGCTCCAACAACGTTCAAGAAGCTTGATAACATCCAGGACCAAGCAGCCAGCTTGATTGGCATCACATCCACAAACTTTCACTTCCTCCACCGCAGACACACAGTGGCAACAGTATGTACCATCTACAAGATGCACTGTAGGAACTCACCAAGCCTCCTTAGATAGCACCTTACAAACCCACAACCACTACCATCTAGAAGGGCAAGAGCAGCAGACACATGGGAACACCACCACCTGGAAGATCCCCTCCAAGCCACTCAGCATCCTGACTTGGAAAAATCACCATTCCTTCATTGTTGCTGGGCCAAAATCCTGGAACTCCCTCCCTAACAGCACTACATCACATGGACTGTTGCGGTTCAAGAAGGCAGCTCAACACCACCTTCTCAAGAGCAATTAGGGATGGTTAATAAGCGTTGGCCTAGCCAGCGACGCCCATATCCCATGAATGAATAAAACAAAAACAAGTTCCAGGATTTTGACCCAGCGACAGTGAAGGAATGACGATACAGTTCCAAGTCAGGATGGTGTGTGGCTTGGAAGGGAGCTTGCAGGTGGTGATGTCCCCATCCCATTGGGTCAACAAACGAGGCTTTATGGATTGAGCTTAGAAATAAAAAAGGGGCAGTCACACAACTGGGAGTATACTACAGACCCCCAAATAGTGAAAGGGAGATAGAAGAACAAATATGTCAGCAAATTTCTGCTTGTAAGAACAAGAGGGCAATAATAGTAGGAGACTTCAATATCCTAATATCAACTGGGATTCAAACATATAAGGGGCACTGAAAGAAAAAAATTCATAGTGTGTCCAGGAAAATGTTTTCAACCAATTAGTGACAAACCCAACGAGAGGAGATGCAATTCTAGACCTAGTCTTGGGGAACGAAGAAGGGCAAGTGGTGAAGTGACAGTTGGCGATCATATCGGGGACAGTGATCGCAATTCAGTTAGATTTAGCATTACCATGGAAAAGGACAGAGATAAGGACGGAGTAAAAGTCTTGAACTGGGGGAAGGCAAATTTTGCAGAAATGAGAAGGGACTTGGCTAAGGTGGACTGGACAGCACTGCTGGAGGATAAAACAGTGGAAAACCATTGGGAAGCACAAAAAAGCGAGATCCTAATTGTACAAAATAGACATGTCCCCTACAAAAATAAGAGTGGTACTGCCAAATCTAGACCCCCCCTGGTTGTCTAGAGGAATATAGGGGAAGATCAAACAGAAAAAGAAAGCATACAATAGGCACAAAGAACTAAGCACTGCAGATAGCCTAGAAGAATATAGGAAGTGCAGGGATGAAGTAAAAAAGGAAATAAGGAAATCAAAGAGAGGGCATGAAAAAAGATTAGCACGTAAAGTTAAAGATAACCAAAGATGTTTTACCAATACATTAATGCAAAAGGTTAGTTAAGGAAAAAGTGGGACATATCAGAGATGAAGATGGAAACTTGTGTGTAGATGCAGAGGCTGTGGGAAGGGTTTTGAATGAATATTTTGTCTCCATGTTTACAAAGGAAATGGAGGATGTAGATATAGTAGTCCAGGAGGAACACTGCGAGATATTGGATGGGATAGTCATAAAGAGAGAGGAAGTACTCGAAGGGTTGAAATCCTTGAAAGTTGATAAGTCACCAGGGCCAGATGGATTGTTTCCGAGGCTGCTGAAGGAAGTCAGGGAGGAGATAGCAGATGCTCTGAGGATGATTTTCCAATCTTCACTAGATACAGGGGAGGTACCGGAGGACTGGAGAAATGCAAACGTAGTTCCATTGTTTGAAAAGGGATCAAAGGAAATACCACACAATTATCGGCCAGTTAGTCTTACATCGGTGGTGAGCAAATTAGTAGAATCAATCCTGAAAGATAGGATTAACTGTCATGTGGAAAGGCTTGGACCAGTCAGGGATGGTCAGCATGGATTTGTTAAAGGAATGTCTTGCCTCACAAATTTGATTGAATTCTTTGAGGAACTGACAAAAAGGTTTGATGAAGGCAGTGCAGTGGATGTTGTGTACATGGATTTTAGCAAGGCATTTGACAAGGTCCCACAAGGCAGATTGGTCAGGAAAGTAAAAGCCCATGGGATTCAGGGTAATGTGGCAAACTGGATAAAAGGTTGGCTTTGTAACAGGAAACGAAGGGTAATGGTCGATGGATACCCTTGCGAATGGAAAGTTGTCTCAAGTGGTGTTCCACAGGGCTCAGTGTTGGGACCCTTGCTGTTTGTGTTATTTATTAACGATTTGGACATGAATGTGGGGGGCACGATTGGGAAATTTGCAGATGACACAAAGATTGGCCGAGTAGTGGATAGTGTAGAGGATAGCCATAATCTCCAAAACGATATAGATGGGTTGGTGGAGTGGGCGGTAAAGTGGCAGATAGATTTTAACATAGAGAAGTGTGAGGTCATACATTTAGGGAGGTCAAACAGTTACAGGGATCACGCACTAAATGGGAATATACTAAGAGGGGTAGATGAAGTGAGAGATCTTGGCGTACAAGTACACAGGTCCATGAAGGCAGCAGTTCAAGTAGACAAGGTTGTAAAGAAGGCATATGGAATGCTCTCCTTCATTGGCAGAGGTATAGAATATAAAAGTAAGGATATAATGTTGGAATTGTATAAAACACTGGTGAGGCAACAACTGGAGTATTGTGTGCAGTTCTGGTTACCACATTACAGGAAGGACGTAATAGCTCTGGAGAGAGTACAGAGGAGGTTTACAAGAATGTTGCCAGGGTTAGAAAAGTGTAGCTACGAGGAGAGATTGGATAGGTTGGGGTTATTTTCCTTAGAACAAAAAAGGCTGAGAGGTGACTTGATTGAGGTGTACAAAATTATGAGGGGAATAGATAGAGTGGACAGGATAAAATTGTTTCCCTTGGTGGAGAATTCTAAAACCAGGGTACATAGATTCAAGATAAGTGGCAGAAGGTGTAGGGAATACATGAGGAAGAACTTGTTTACGCAGAGGGTGGTGGGTGTCTGGAATTCGCTACCCAAGTTGGTGGTAGAGGCAGAAACTCTAAACTCTTTTAAAAATTATCTGGATCTGCACCCTAAGCGCTGTAAGCTGCAGGGCTATGGGCCGGGTGCAGGAACTGGGATTAGAAAGAGCACCTGGGTGCCCTCGGGCTGGCATGGACAAGGTGGGCTGAATGGCCCCTTTCTGTGCTGTAACTTTTCTATGGTTCTATCTGCTGTCCTGGTCCTTCTAGGTGGTAGAGGTTGCGGGTTTGTAAGGTGCTTTTGAAGGATCCTTGGTGAGTTGCTGCAGGGCATCTTTTAGAGGGTACATATTGCTGACACTGTGCATCAGTGGTCATGGGAGTGAATGTTTAAGGAGGTAGATATGGTGCCAATCAATTGGGCTGCTTTGTCTTGAATAGTGTCACAATTCTTGAGTGTTTTTGGAACTGCACTCATCAAGACAAGTGGAGAATATTCCATCGTGCTCCAGACTTGTGCCTTGTAGATGGTGGACAGGCATTAGAGAGCCAGGAGGTGACTTACTCGCCACAGAATACCCTGTCTCTGACCTGCTCTTGTAGCCATAGTATTTAAATGGCTGGTCCAGTTCAGCTTCTGGTCAATGGTAACCCCCAGGATGTCGATAGTGGGAGATTCAGTGATGGTAATTCCATTGAATGTCAAGGGAAGATGGTTAGATTCTCTCTTGTTGCAGATGGTCATTGCTGGCACATGCGTGTCATGAATGTTAGTCGCCACTTATCATTCCAAGCATGAATGTTGTCCAAATCCTGCTGCATAGGGACACAGCCTGATTCAGTATCTGAGGAGTCGCGAATGGTGCTGAACATTGTGCAATCATCAGCAAATATCCCCACCTCTGACCTTATGATGGAAGGAAGGTCATTGATGAAGCAGCTGAAGATGGTTGGGCCCAGGACACTACCCTGAGGAACTCCTGCAGTGATGTGCTAGGATTGAGATGATCGATCTCCAGCAACCACAACCATCTTCCTTTGTGCTAGGTATGACTCCAACCACTGGAGAGTTTTCCCCCTGATTCCCATTGACTCCAGTTTTGCTAGGGATTCTTGACGCCACACTCGGTCAAATGTTACCTTGATGTCAAGGGAGTTCACTCTCACATCACCTCTTGAGTTCATGTTTGGACCAAAGCTATAATGAGGTCAGGAGCTGAGTGGCCCTGATGGAACCCAAACTGTGCATTAATGAATGGGTTATTGCTGTGTAAATGCCACTTGACAGCACTGTCGATGACATCTTCCATAATTTTGCTGATGGTCGATGGGAAGGCAGATGGGGTGGTCGTCAGCCAGGTTGGATCCGTCCTGCTTTTTATGGACACACCTGAGCACTTTTCCACATAGCCAGATGCCAGTGTTGTAGATGTACTGGAACAGCTTGACTAGGGGTGCAGCTAGTTCTGGAGCACAAGTCTTCAGTACTATTACTGAAATGTTGTCAGAGCCCATAGCCTTAGCAGTTTCCAGCGCCTTCAGTCATTTCTTGGAGGAGGCTGATATGGACCATCCACTCGGCATTCCTGGCTGAAGCTTGTTACAAATGCTTCAACCTTGCCTTTTGCACTGATGTGCCGAGCTTCTACATCATTGAGGATGGGGATATTTGTGGAGCCTCTTCCTCCAGTTAGTTGTTTAATTGTCCCCCACCATTCGTGACTGGATGTTGTAGGATTCAGAGCTTAGATCTGATCCATTGGTTGCGGGATTGCTTAGCTCTGTTTACTATATGCTGCTTCTGCTGCCTGGCATGCAAGTAGTCCTGGGTTGTGGCTTCACCAGATTGACACCTCATTTTTAGCTATGCCTGGTACTGCTCCTGGCATGCCCTCCTGCACTGTTCATTGAACCAGGGATGATCCTCCGGCTTTATGGTAATGGTAGAGTGGGGAATATGATGGATCATGAGGTTTCTGATTGTGGTTGAATACAATTCTGCTGCTGCTGGTGGCCCACAGAGCCTCATGGATGCCTAGCTTTGAACTGCTAAATCTATTGAGTGTATCCCATTTAGCACAGTAGTAGTGCCACACAACACGATGGAGGGCATCCTCAATGTGAAAACAGGCCTTCATCTCACAAGGACTGGGCAGTGGTCACTCATGCCAATGCTATTATGGACAGATGCATCTGCGACAGGTGGGTTGGTGAGGACAACGTCAAGCCGTTTTTTCTCTCTTGTTGATTCCCTCACCATCAGCTGCAGACTCAGTTGACAACTATGTCCTTCAGGACTCCGCCAACTCAGCCAGTAGTGGTGCTACCAAGCCATTCTTAGTGGTGGACATCACCCAAAAACAGTTAATGGTCCTTTTAAATAGCTCAGGTGGATGTGGGGTAAGGGACCATTTCCCCCTGCTGAATGCATATGTGAGGTTAGCAGCAGGTTTCAGTTGAAATGTTTTGGTGGAAAATGGCACCGCTGGCATCAAATCAGCCTTACACATTGGCTGATGTTGAAATCTGCCTATTCTGCATACTCCTGGCATGTGCTGACGCCTTTATCAAAATGGCATCTGGTGTTCCCAGCACTGGAAGTATGCCTGAGGCACTGGTGCCATTTTGCACCCGAAACATCCCTGTAGTGCCAAAAATATGGAAACTACACAACCAAACTTTACTACCCCAATCTTCACCAGAAACCTTTTCTCTTTCTATTTTATTTTTTAAACATTTGCTTATGGTTGGGACAATATAGCGATCTTATAAGCGCCCCCTAGGGACCTGAGCATATAATCTATACCAGCATTTCAGTAGTACTAAACTGCATTTTCAGATGTACAGATTTTCAGATAAGATGTAACGTAAGGACCTATCTGCCTATTCAGGTCAGCATAGAAGATTCCATAAGATCATTTAACAAAGAGCATGTAAATTCTCCCGTTGTCCTGACCAACAATAATCCCAAACCAACAGGAGGAAAACAGATTCACCGCATATTAATTTAGCTGGAGTTTGAGGGTCTTTGCCGTGTGCACCCTGGCTACCAATGCCTGAGAAACAACAGTGACTACATTCCCAATAGTGCTTTATTGGCCGTGGACATCTTATGGGTGTAAAAGATACATTCCCCCCACCTGTACACACCCCCACTTTACACTGCCCCACTTTACACATCCCTCACTTTACATACACCACTTTACCCTCCCACACTTTATAGTTCACTCACTTTACACTCCCCCACTTTACACACCTCCCACTTTACACTTGCCACTGCTTTTACACTCTCTTCACTTTTACACTCCCCAGTTTACACTTGGCCCAATTTACACACCACCACTTTTACACTCCCCCACTTCCACACTCCCCCACTTTTACACTCCCCTCAGTTTTATGCACCCTCCACATTATACTTCACCACTTTACACTCTGCCTACATTATACTCCAGCCACTCTACAGCCAAGACAAAGTTCATCCAAAAAAAGAAAAGAAAGAAAGATTTGCATTATAAAGAGCTTTTCACAACCAACAGACACCCCAAATTACTGTTCTGTTGAAGGGTCATGAGGACTTGAAACGTCAACTCTTTTCTTCTCCGCTGATGCTGCCAGACCTACTGAGTTTTTTCAGGTAATTCTGTTTTTGTTTTGGATTTCCAGCATCCGCAGTTTTTTGTTTTTATCCCAAAATACTTAATAGCCAATAAAGTACTTCTTGAAGTGTAGATATTGATGTTGTTGTATATTTTATATCTGCAGAGATGGCTTACCAGTTTCTATTGTATAAGAACTTTATTTACACTGCTTCAAAATGTCTGCTATCTCTTGCTTCTGGCAGCTTCTAATTTCCAGCAACTTCTACAGTTTGTTATGGCACAGCTGATGGTAAATGCTGAGTTTTTGAAATCCCAAAGGGAAACTGGAAACAAATGCCACAACTTTCTTTGCAATTTGTATAAATTTCGAGATGTGTGCCTTGAATTCAGTAGTAATAAAACCATCAAGTCTTATTATTAACTAGATTAAACATTTATTAAAAGGAGAACTGATTTTAAGCACATGCATATGTCCACAAATTACTGCTATAATAACTTCTAAATCCATTAAATACTCTAACTCCCAGTTACACTTTCATTAAGGCAACAGTAAGACATATAGGGGTGAATTTTCTCCCCGTCAGGGGGGCTGAGGGGGACCAGGCATGGCTGCGCACTGCCATTTTATGTGAGTGGGCCAATTAAGGCCCGCTCAACATGACACACACCCGGAAGCGCTGAGCGCTCCTTGTGCAGGCGGGAGGAGGAGGCTGAGTTGGGGCCTGCGCTCTTTTGCGCATGTGCGCGAAAGAGTGCAGAAATCTCCCTGAGGCACAGAGCTGCCCCAGGGAGTTTAATTTCATTTTGAAAAATTTAAATAAAGAGAAATTTTTTTTTTCACACATATCCCCTCAGGTGACTGTGTCACATGAGCTGGGACATGTCAATGGATTTTAATTAAAAATTTATTTGATTTAGAAATCCTTCATGAAACCTCATCCCGCCATGGATGAGGTTTCATGATAAATGCAAAGGCTGCCTGGGCTCTTCACCTGCCCGCCAACCTTAAGGTTGGGCAGGCAGCTCCGTTAATTTTTAAATTAGTTTTTAAATGGCCTTAATAGGCCATTGACAGTTCAGCGGGCGCATAGCCGACTCTGCAGAACTAAAGATCGGAATGATGTGCAGTGACGTTGGGGTGCATGCCTGGCGTCACCGCGCATCATTTTACATGTCAGCGAATGGAACCCGCCCCCGCATGCCAACCGGAAGATTCAGGCCTTAGATTTTAAAAGACCCAGCAAAGGTGACACACAATACCCTGAACCAGTCGAATTCAAAGTGAGTTTTCTTAACTTTAGTTCTTTGAAGGCAGCAGCTTGAGGTGTAGATGCTGAAGGCTTTTTACACTTGTTAGATCTTAAAATATCTACCCTTACACACAAAGCCTTCACTCATTTATACATATTTTCGCATTTAAATGGAAATTCCCATTGTTTCACTATGTCTTTGGACTTTACCTTTCTGATAATAAAAATCTCTCATACTACTAAGTTTTACCAGTAATCTTTGGGAAAAATAAATACACCGTTTCTGAACTTCACCAGGCTAGGTGATATATTTCACCCCTCCTTTGAAAACAACCTAGTTTGGTTTATTTGAAAATGCACACGTTCCCTTGACACTATGTTTACCTACTTAACAGTTCAAACCTAGCTCATCTTCTATCATATCAAAGCCTTCAGACCAGCTGCCTTTAATCCAATTCAGCCTCTCTCACACACACACACACACACATACAGACACATACACCACTATTTTACAATAAATTCCCATAACATTATGAGAATTATTATATCTACCTGACAAGTTTATTTACTTTTTCTTTGCATCCACCCAGGCTTAACCAATCAAGCACAGTGAGCATCAATAGTAAACAGACTGACATAATCAAAAACAGAGCAATTGAACACTACAGTTTTCATGGAGTGAATTTGACAGTAAATTTGCACACTGCGAGCTCCCACAAACAGCAATGTGACAATGAGCAGATAATCTGCTTTTTGTGATGTTGATAGAGGGATAAATACTTGTCATAGCACCATGGATAACTGCCCTACTCTTCTCCAAAAATAATGCTATGTGATCTTTTATATCCACCTGAGCAGGCCTCAGTTTAACATCTCATCTGAAACACGGCACCTCCAACAGTGCAGCACTCCCTCAGTACTGTACTGGAGTGTCAGTCAAGCCTCTTACTTCAATTTGTCTGTTTGCTTACCAAAATTCATTTCTTGTTTGCAACTATTAATTATCTAATAATACTGGATGGCAGGAATTAATGTAGGTGGTAGAGTTAATTCCCTCAATATCTCAGCTTTACTGACAATAATTTTCAAGTGCTGTAAAGCAGATAGTTAACTCTTGAGTTGCTATGGCGGCTAAATTGCTGTTATCAGGGAACAGCTGCAGTGGTTGTGACGCCCAAAAAATGATCGATGGCCTTTCATCCAAACTGCAAAATATTACAGATGTAATAGCTCCTCCTTCCCCTTGCTCTGGCCTCGAACCTTATCTTTATAGTTTGTCTCCCAACCTTTCCTTATTTGACTCAAAAACAGAACATGCTGGAAAAACTCAGCAGGTCTAACAGCATCTGTGGAGAGAAAAACAGAGTTAACGTTTTGCGTCCGTATGAGCTGAAGAGAAGTAAAAATGTGATGAAATTTATACTGTTTAAGGGGGGTGGAGCAGGTGATGCTGCAGGCCAGTGGTAGGTGGGAGCAAAGGAGAGATTGACAAGGATATCATGAACAAAAGGACAAAGGGAGTGTTAATAGTAGTGGTACTGGCTAAAGGAGGTGGCATTAAGGTCTCTTCCTTTGTCTCTTCCTTTCATGTGCTAAGGAACTCAAGCTCCAACAACTCATTGATAACCAACGCCCAACCAGGACCCTCCACCCCTTCCTGTCACTCTGACCCCAACCCATCTTCTAATCCCATCCCTTGCTGTGTATTCACCATACCCTCTGACCTTCCCCTCTCTGATGCTGAATGTTTAGGACCCAGCTTTATACCCTTACGCCTCATCTCAATGAATTCCGGACTCAGCACAATGCTGAACTCTTCTTCCGCCGCCTTTGTCTCCGTGCTCACTTCATTGGCCAGGAGTCCTCTCCCCGTTCAATGGATCCTTTCGCCCACCTCCTGTATTCTCCATCCATCTGGAAACCTCCCCCTGGCCTCTTACCTGCTCTTGATTGAGAACTGTCTGCGTGATATCGGCCATCTCAATTTCTCTGCTCTTCTCACCCACTCTAATCTTTCTCCTCTGAACTTGCTGCGCTCCTATCTCTCAGGTCCAACCCTGACTTTGTTATCAAACCTACCGACAAGGCTGACACTGTTGTTGTTTGGCGTATAGACCTCTACCCCGTAGAGGCTGAGCACCAACTCCCAGACACTTCCTCCTACCTCCGCCTGGACCATGACCCCACCACCGAACATCAAGCCATTGTTTACAGGACTGTCACTGACCTCATCTCCTCTGGAGATCTTCCATCTACAGCTTCCAACCTCATAGTCTCCCAACGCTGGACAGCCCGCTTCTACCTCCTCCCCAAAATCTGCAAACAGGATTGTCCCAGTAGACCAATTGTGTCAGCCTGTTCCTGCCCCAGGGAACTCATTTATTCCTAACTTGACTCTGTTCTCTCTCCCCTTGTCCTGTCTCTTCCCACCTACATCCATGATTCCTCTGATGCTCTATGTCATATCATCAATTTCCAGTTCCCTGGCCCTAACTGCCTCCTCTTCACCATGGACGTCCAATCCTTCTACACTTCCATCCCCCACCAGGATAATCTGAGGGCTCTCTACTTCTTTCTTGAACAGAGGCCCGAACAATCCCCATCCACCACCACTCTCCTCCGCCTGGCTGAACTTGTTCTCTCCCTGAACAATTTCTCCTTAAACTTGTCTCACTTCCTCCAAATAAAAGGTGCGGCTATGGGTACCCGCATGGGCCCCAGTTATGCCTGTCTCCTTATGGGGTATGTGGAACATTCCTTGTTCCAGTCCTACTCTGGCCCCATCCCACAACTCTTTTCTCGGCATATCGATAACTGTTTTGGTGCCGCTTCATGCTCTCATCTAGACCTGGAAAATTTTATTAATTGCTTCTAATTTCCACTTCTGCATCACCTTCACATGGTCCATCTCTGACACTTCCCTTCCCTTCCTTGACCTCTCTACTTAAGACTGGGATTGTCAAAGGCTTGCAGTTCTTGCTTGGCTATCAGTTCAGCCTTCCTTCATGGTGAATGTGTTGATCTGCCTAAAAGAGGGGAAAGCGTAACTGAAAAAAAAAAGAAAAAAAGCTTAATTATTAACTGTTTACTCAGATGTAGGTTAAAATTTATGTAGCAGATAAACAAACTGTAAATCATTCACCAAAAAATATTGATTTAAACTAATTAAATCTTTGGGCAACAGATCAGAATCAGTAGCTTTTAATTACTTTGATTACTTGAATTTACGGATTCAAGCCAAGCCAAGCATTTTTAAAACCATTGAAATCCTTTTTAAACTTACTAAATATAGCTCTAATTTATCACTTGAGAAAGTTGTCTCGTTATGGAGCAGATCCACTGTATTTCCATGTAACCATCTACCAACCTTGCCCTTTACTTCCACTGTGGAACCAGCAGATAACTCTGACCTCCAGTGTCATGGCCACTAGTATTGTTCTTCTGCACCACCTGCCGCATTTATTGGTTTGAACAAAATGCACAAGAGGTTATGTGGATATGGGCCATATGAACTGGATGATTTTTCAGCAGATGGTTTTCTGCATGTTGGATATTAATGTCCTCCATCTTGTTAGTTATGGAACAATTTCCTCAACTGCCACATATACAGGAACGTGTTTGAACTGAATTAGCTGATCTGAGCTTCGGCAGCAATAGGGACATGAGAGGGGATCCAGCTGTCCTGAGTTAAGAAAGAGACAATCAGCAGAGTTCCTGGAATGCACTGCCTGGAAGTGTGGTGGAGGCAGGTTCAATTGAGGCATTCAAGAGGGCATTGGATAATTATTTGAATAGAAACAATGTGCAAGAGTACGGGGAAAAGGCAGGTGATTGGCACTAAGTCATAATGCTCATTTGAAGAGCTGATGCAGACATGATGGGCTGAATGGCCTCCTTCTGCACCATAACTAGTCTTTGATAAATGGTAACAAATAATGTTAGCAGAGTAAAGAACCAAGGCTTCTGGAAGAGAGCTAAGTTATAGTGGAAAATATAAGAAAAAGTAAACAGTAGAACTGAGAGATCTGGAAGTCAACAGCTGGCATTCAAAGTGACAGTGATGCCCCAAAAAGTTGAGCATGCAATCTAGACTGGCATTAGTGAGGAATTGCTGCACTGCTGGCTGTACTGTAATTTGGGTGAAATTTTAAACGAAGTCTGCTGTCTCAGGTGGATGTAAAAAATCCTGTGCTATTCAAAGAAAGGTAGGACAGTTCGCATGGTGTTCTGCCCAGCATTTATCCTTCAAATCAACATCCAAAACAGATGAAATGGTCATTTATCTTGTTGCTGTTTGTGGGATCTTGCTGAGTGCAAGTTGGCTGCCCTATTTTCTACTTTACATAGTGAATATATTTCAAAAGTCTTTGATTGGCTGTAAAGCACTTTGGGCTAGCCAGAGCTCATGAAAGGCACTACGGTATAACTTTAAATTATTTCTTTTCTTTGAAGTGAAATAAAGAGGGCATTATGTGTAGACACAAGAAGTACTTTCACTTAGAAAGAACACAAAGCAAACTCAGTAGACATGCTTAGCACTCATCCAAAAATCCTTTTATTAATAAAAACAGAAAATACTACAAATGCTCAGCAGGCCAGGAACATCTGTGAAGAGAAACAGAGTTAAAGTTTCAGGTTGGTAGTCAATCGATCTGTAGTGTTAACTCTGTCCTCTCTCCATTGATGATGCCTTGAGTATTTCCAGCATTTTCTTTTTTATCTTAGATTTTCAGCATCTGCAGTATTTTGCTTTTGGATCATTTTATTAATTTGTGTTCCTGGCACGGAGCTTTATTCACTGGGAGTGCATATTGTAAACTTAACCTCAGCCTTAATTTTCCTTCCTTTACAATGAATCGCTGAAAAACTCTGAAACGCATACACGTCAATTTCTGATACACCATTATTTCTTTTCTGCCTTTTTCGCCTTGGCAAAGAAACAATAGTAGATTCAGGTCATGGCATTAGCTGCACGTGATTACAGTTGAAGACGACAACCAAACTGCATGCATGTAGAGAGTGTCCAGGTAATCCAGGAGAAAAATGATAGGGATATTAAAGATATAAGAACAAAAATTGCTGAAAAAACTCAGCAGGTCAGGCAGCATTTATGGAGACAAACAGCTTGTTTCTGTTCAATATGCCCTTTCATCAGAACTTAAGAGAGATAGAAACGTAAGAGTTTTTAAGCCAGCGGAAGGCGGGGGATGGGGGCGCAGGAAGAACAAAGGAGGAGGCCTGTGATAAATTGGAGGCCAGAGGAGATTTCATAACAAAAGATTTCATGAGGCAACAGCTGAAGAGAGTGTAGTGGATATGGTAAAGAAGCAAAGGTTGTGTCCAAATGAGGCGTGGATTGCTACATAAAAACCGTCTGAATGCAACATGAAGGGATTAAGAAAGAAACACGACCAAGATGGGCCCAGCAAAACATAAATATATTGTGTATTTTTTCATTTTCTTTGAACACCTTAATGGCTTCAGTGGGCAAAGATTTGGAAAAAATGTAACTGGATTTAGGAAAGAAAAGTGTGAGCTTCAGGATTCCAGTGGTAGGGAGCAGGTTGCAAATGTGGTAAAATTAGTTCTCGATTTTGGATTTAAATCCAGTTCCTTTGGATCTCCCCTTATTATTTTTGTGGACTCCCATATTCTGACAGGAGTGAGCATGTTACCTGCACCCACTCCCCGCATCCTGCTTCACTGTGTATAGAATTAAGTAGAAGCTATAACATGGAAACAAGCTGTTCTGTGCAGCTAGTCCAGTTTCTATCCTCTGCACAAGCTACAGTCCTAATCCTATGTGGTCGCATCATATCCATGTCTCTTTATTCAGCTTACTGTCAACTATTTAATATATCCTAAAACGTTGGCATGGCATATACCCCAAACATTAACTTTGGTACTGTATTCCAGAACTTCAGTGACTACAGTTCAAAAAGTACTTAATTGCACTTAGAGACATCCAGTTGTCATTAAAAAGTGCTATATAAATGCAAGTCTTTCTTTTCTTTTCTCATTCCAGAACTTCAATTGATATACGTCGAGCTGGTGATGCCTGAAGCAGAGGTGTTCTCACATGTTAATGGAGGCTGAATGTGAGACATTCAGTTCTAGGTGTAACAGAAAAATTAGCTGGATAAATAAACAGCTCTGCATTGTCATAGATTGTATCTCAGAATCACTCTTGGATGCTTTGGACAGAATTTTAACATTTAAACCTGCTCACAGCAGGGGACATTGGTAGCGGATCTTGAACCCAAAATTTTTAGGGGGATTCTGACTTAGAGGCATTCAGTCAAAGTCGCACAGATGGTAGCTCGACACTAGAGTGAAGCAGCTGTTTGAAGGGTTAGAGGGCATGGAAACCTATATTGATGATATGCTGGTCTGGGAAGCCTCACAAGAAGAACACAACCCCAGACGGAGGCAGGTGCTGGCCAGCGCTACAGAAAGAAGCTTCAAGTTGAAGAAGGAAAAGTGCAAAATAGGTCTTCATGAAATCAAATACTTGGGACATGTGCTAACAACTGAGGGACTGAAACTGGACCAGAGTAAAATCAAAGCAGTCATGAACGTGCCGCCCCCAGAATGTAAGAAAGACTTGGAGAGGTTTCTGGGAATGGTGACCTATTCTGGGAAATTCATTCTGAATATGTCAAACCTGACAGCACCTCTCAGAGAACTTCTACAAAATGATGTGGAATGGCACTGGGAATAAAGTCACCCGGAAGCTTTGACCAGTCTGAAGACAGCACTGACCCAGGCACCAGTGTTAAAGAATTACAGTGTCAGTCAGCCGGTCAAGATCTCAATGGATGCTTCAAAGACTGGCCTGGGAGCTGTCTTCTTGCAAAAAGGGGGAACCAGTGGCATATGCTTCAAAGGCAATGACTGAAACACAGCAGCGGTATGCCCAAATAGAGAAAGAAATGCTAGCAATTGTGTTTGGCCTAGAACATTTCCACCAGTTTGTCTATGGCAAAGACGTGGAGGTAGAGTCTGATCATAAGCCTTTGGGAGCTATACTTAAAAAGCCCCTGAACTGTGCACCACCAAGAATCCAAAGATTACTAATGCATCTTCAGAAATACCAGGTCAGAGTTAACCGGGCAAGGAAACATACATCACAGACACTTTGTCACGTGTATACCTACCCATCACAGAGGAAGAGGATAAAGAAACAGAAGCACAGGTTTGCATGCTGACAAATAACTTACCTGTGGCTGTAACCAAACTGGATGAGATCAGGGAAGCGACCAGGAACAACGCCACCCTGAGAAAACTGCAGTAGATTGTGCAAACCACCTGGCCCACACATCGGAGCGGAGCCCCTCTGCTGGACAAGAGTACTGGAACTTTCATGAGGATCTCCATGTAGCAGAAGGAATACTTTTCAAGGGAGAAAAGATCATAATTTCTGCAACACTGAGGAAAGAAATGCTGCAGCGTGTACATGAAGTCACCTCAGCATAGAAACATGCAGGAGAAGATCTCGAGATGTAACGTATTGGCCTGGAAAGGGGTCACAAATTGGGGAAATGGTGAATGAGGGTGCAGTGTGCCAAAAGTACAGTAAATCACAACAAAAAGAACCACTTCAACCACATAGTGTTCCAGAGAGGCCCTGGCAGAACATTGGAGTGGACTTGTTCACATTTAACAACAGTGAGTACTTACTAGCAGTAGATTATTACTCAAAGTATTTTGAGTCTGTGCTGCTGAGAAATGATAGTAAGAGCATCACTGTAATAAATTATTTTAAACCAATTTTTACTCGCCGCAGCAGACCTGAAGTGCTCAGCTCAGATAACAGTCCACAATTCTCAGGCACTGAGTTTCGCAAATTTGCACAGGACTGGAAGTTTTGCCACACTACATTAAGTCCCAAATATCCACAATCCAGTGAAATGGTGGAACGTACCGTGCAGTCCTTAAAACACCTGTTGAAGAAAACAAAGGTGGATGGAAAAGACCCCTATCTGGCTCTGCTGGATTTCAGGAATATTCCATCATCTCCAGTACAGCTCCTGATGGGAAGATGACTAAGAACTGAGCTTGCAACTGCGCCCCAACTGTTATTTCCACAGCCAGTGAGCCACAGCATGCAGGACCTGCTCAAACTGAGACAGCAGAAATAGAAAGAGCACTTTGATCGAGGCGCCCGACCTCTGTCTGACCTGAACATGGAAGAGACAGTGAGGATTCCACATGAAGGGATCTGGAACCCTCCTGTTGTCACAGGAACCACGGGAGAACCAAGGTCTTACATAGTGCAGACTCCAAACGGACAACACTACAGGATAAACCGGGAATTATTATGGAAAACAAATGAAACGCAACCCTGCTCTGAACCAGAAAGTGTCGCTGAAGATCAAAAACCAGAATGCACCAGTAAAGCAACAGATAATCAGACAAAGCCGGAGAGTCCTGGAAACTATCTAAGGGCTGATAGTGACACAGAGTTGGAGAAGGCCCATTGTACTTCAAAAACACCTCTGTCACCATTCAGAACATCCAGTGGAAGAATTGTGTAAAAAAAAACACAGACAAACAGAGATGAGTAAAAGACAATACAGACTGATCAAAACAGATTGGGAAAGAATAGATAAGAGGCTTTGTGTACTTGAGTTGTATAAAAGTTTTTTTGTTAAAAGGGAAATGTCATTATTGGTCAAGAAGTAAGAGCCCACGGGATCCAGGGCAATTTGACAAATTGGATCCAAAATTGGTTTAGGAGCAGGAGGCAGAGGATGATGGTCGAAGGTTGTTTTTGTGACTGGAAGCCTGTGTCCAGTAGCGTACCGCAGGGTTTGGTGCTGGGTCTCTTACTGTTTGTAGTGGACATTAATGATCAAGACACAAATGTAGGAGGTATAATCAGTAAGTTAGCAGATGACACAAAAATTGTTGGTGTGGTAAATAGTGAGGAAGAAAGCCTTAGACTACAGGACGATATAGATTGGCTGATCAGATGGGCAGAACAGTGGCAAATGGAATTTAACCCTGAAAAGTGTGAGGTGATGCATTTTGAGAGGACTAACAAGGCAAGGGAGTACACGATGAATGGTAGGGCCCTATGAAGTACAGAGGATCAGAGGGACCTTGGTGTGCATGTCCATAAATCCTTAAAGGCAGCAGGACAGGTAGATTAGGTGGTTAAGAAGGCATATGGGATTCTTGCCTTTATTAGTCGAGGCATTGAATACAAAAGCAGGGAAGTTATGATGGAGCTGTATAAAATGTTAGTTAGGCCACATCTGGAGTACTGTGTGCAGTTCTGGTCGCCACACTATAGGAAGGATGTGATTGCACTGGAGAGGGTACAGAGGAGATTCACCAGGATGTTGTCTGGGCTGGAGTGTTTGAGCTATGAAGAGAGACTAGTCAGACCTTAGAGCAGAGAAGGCTGAGGGGCGGCCTGACTGAGGTATACAAAGTTATGAGGAGCATGGATAGGGTAGTTAGGGAGAAACTTTTCTCCTTAGTGGAGGAGTCAATAACCAGGGGTCATAGGTTTAAAGTAAGGAGCAGGAGGTTCAGAGGGGATTTGAGGAAAAATCTTTTCACCCAGAGGGTGAGGGGTGGGTATTTTGAACTCACTGCCTGAAAGGGTGGTGGAGGTGGGAACCCTCACAACATTTAAGAAGTATTTAGATGAACACTTGAAATGCCATAGCATACAAGACCACGGGCCAATTGCTCGAAAACAGGATTAGAGTAGATAGGGACTTGATGACCGGCGTGGACATGATGAGCCGAAGGACCTCTTTCCGTGCTGTAAAACTCTATGACTCTATGCATGTAGTTGTGGAGTCCAGTATTAGATACTATATGGTACACTGTACTGGAGTCACATGACCTGGGGGTTGCAGGTCAGATAGCACATGTTGGAACCTGTCTTGATATAGTTCAGATACTGCAGATATATATTCAAGTTAGGAAAATGTGTTATCAATAAAGTTGGCTCAGCTACAATGTCGACGGCCTGTGTGCATCATTAAAACAAGAAACAAGACAGAAATTATGTCACCAGTATCTGAAATATGATCATCCACTCAGTGCCAACCTTCAACCCTTTCCCCTTGTCAGTTCTAGTTTATGTCTTTCATCTCCCATAGGTCCTTCAAGTATAATGCAGGAGCTGGTATGGGAGGAGGTTGAGGAGTCTTCAAAGGAGGTTGTACACTCTGAAGCAGTGCCTTCACATTGCTCACGCACGCCCTCCACAGGCTCAAATACCCACATCTTAGTGGGGTCCCCAGGGCAGGTAGCTACATCGTCACAAGGTGAGGAACACATCACAAGTGAACAGGGGCAGGTGTTGGAGACAAACACAGCAGCGGGGAGTCCACATCAGAGGATGCAGGATACTCCAAGTTCTGCTCAGATTAGCTTCCGAGGTTATCCACCAAAAAAGACTATTCTGAAGCAACAGCAGAAAATGTGTGAGGTTCTGATAGCATTTCCTGAAGTACTGTGCACCATTGGAAAGAGATAGAGGAGTCTATCTTCAAATAAGTGCTATGATGCCTCAAGTCTTTGTGCTGATGTCCACCTTGATGGAAAGAGCAGACAACCTCATAGAGAATCAGGTACAGCAGACAACAGAGTATATGCTGGCCTTGACCAATTGACTTCACAATCAGCCTGCTTGTGTAAATAGGATACAACAAAACCTCACCTTGGCCATTTGGCACCTCACTGAAGTGCAGCTCTTGGCTAGCTAGGAAGTGCGAGTGGGCCATGAGAAGGTAGATGGTGAAAAGTGACATGGAAGTGAGGACTCTGCTCCTGGCAGAGTTCCTGCTCCACCCCACTCGCCCTAATCACACCAGGCTCCTCCTCCTTCTCCTTTAAGATGCAGGGCTGTCATTACCTTCCTCGTCTCAGCAGCTCCACTCTTCTCTGCAACGCTGTTGTGCAAGGTGTAATAGACAACTACCATTCGGGAGACCCTTGCTGGTACATGCCAAAGGGTACTGCTTGCTCTTGTGCTCACATGGCTCAGGTTGTACTTTTTCTGTTAATAAGCTTGTAGGGTTCTTCACAGATGTCACCAAGCACATTGTTAGATGGCAGCCCTTGTCTCCCAGGAGCCACTCACTCTGGATGCAGGAAAATCTATGGTAGATGTAACTGGTGCAGAATGAAGGCATCATGGCAGCTTCTAGGATATCTTGCAGACATGCATGAAAATCTGCCAGTGGTCTCATACCAGCTGAACATTGATGGATTCAATTCCCTTTCGCTTCAACAAATATTCTCGGCTGTAACTCACTCAACAATGCTGATGGTCAACCTGATGATCTGTCGTTTAATAGGTTTTGAGATTTTTTCTTACTTTGGTGTCAGATTCTTGGACATCAACTACAACGTTTTGTTCCTTCATGACACCCTGGTCCGTTCTTCCATTACCCCAAACACCTGGTTTTCCTCACACAATGCCTTCGCCAGCAAGTGCAGGAGATGTGCCTGCACTTCATTCTCCTACCTTCCTACTGTTGAGGGGACCAAACTTCCAGATGAAACGGCAATTTACTTGCTGTTTTTAGCGTACTGTATTCACTGCTCACAGTGTAGTCTCTTAAATGGGGAGACCAAACGCAGATCGTGTGATTGCTTTGCTGAACACCTCTGCTCAGTTGGCAAACACTCCCTCACTGACTTCTATATCCTCGGCCTCCTTGACTGTTCCAACGAAGCTCAATGCAAGCTCGAAAATAGCACCTCTCTCATTCAGTTAGGCACTTTAGAAGCTTTTGATCTCAATATCGAGTTTAACAACTGGAAGGAAGGGGTTAACGGACTGGCTACAAAGTCAGAGCAATCTTTGCCATATGAATACAGGATGGGTGTGGTACAGTGATACATGCTGAATTGAAGAGAACAATTTACACTGAATAGAACAATTTAGACTGCAGAGGACAAATTGAATTGAAATTGGACAGTTAATCACAGCAAACTAACCAAAACCAGACAGGTAACCACATCAAGACAGGAAGAAGTCTTTATATGGCTAAGCCAATGCAGGGCAACTTGGAAGTATGCTATCCAACCAATAGCCGATCATGCACCCAACAAATCAATTTGCATCCAGGAGATGATTTTGCATGAGTTCTTTCACAAACTGTATTCTGTATGTAAACCCCTGAAAAAGTCCCACACAGGAGAGATCAAGAAAGATGATGGAAGATCATATCGACAGGAAGCGCCCCGGTGAACCAAGCAGGAAGATCATGATTAAAGCTCACTCTCAGCGACTTGCAGTCATCTCAGATTATTGAGCACCTGAGGGGTAGCTGTGTGCTTTAATTGAAACCGTTTTGTTTAAAATTCACAAAAAAAACTTTGGATTCAGTGTGAGATTATGTCAATCATAATTCTTGGTCTCTGAATTTAATAAGGAGGTCGAATCACCTACACAATTCATAACCTCCATTGCCATTTTCCAGATAATAGATGTCAGGAATGATTCTGCTGTGGCCTTTTGCAACTTTCTGGACACCACTTTGTTTTCTTTGCCATCCCTTTAGGATATATTTTGCCTTGTGCCATCACCCCTTCTGTCATTTAATTTCTTTTGTCTTCCACACTCTCACAGACCTTTCCATTGTTTCTCATTTCCCTGACCATCCCTTTTGCCCTGGCTTTGCACTTGCTAAGTCACTTGTTGAGTCACTAACTACTTCCCAGTTCTGAAGAAAGGCCATTGTCTTGAAATGATAAATCTGGGTGGAATTGTCCGGCTCCGTTGGCTCAGGCATCGTGGTGGGCAGAATGGGACAATTTGATGTGAGGGGGACGTTCCGGCACGAGAGGCAGGAATTGGTTTCATGCCGGCGTGAAATCACAGCGGGATCATCCGATGGTGCCACCGAGCCGGAACACGAATCCTGCTGGAGGCTGGCGTGAATGCAACTTGCATCCCACTAATGGAATGCAAAGTAAGGCCTGACCGGAATTGTGCCCCCCACGCCCGATTTACCATTACGTCAGCTTGAAAACACGCGGCCCAGACACGTCTGGACAAGTGTGACGTGCAGAAGTCGGGACTTACCACGAGGGCCTTGCTCAGATCACAGACATCGAGGAGCAGGAGATGCTGGAGTCCTACAGCTACCGGACCCTGGAGGAACACGTGCATCGCATGCAGGGTGGGTCCTCATGCACAAGGTTCCACCGTGAAGCAGCTCTCGGAAGGTGGGAGGTCTCCACTGATGCTTCGGGCCTGCTTCGGTATATGATCGCTGAGGTGGTGGAGGGACAGGAAGGTCTAGCTGTGAGTGGGAGAGGAAGGTGGTACAGTGGGGGTGGTTGAGAGAGGAAGGCCTAGGTGTGAGTGGCATGGGCAGGTGTACTGGGGGGGTGGGGTGGGGGGGGGGTGCAGTGAGGTTGGGAGGGAAACAAAGGTGTGAGGGGGAGTGAGGTTGGGAGGGAAGGGGAGGGAGCACAGGGGAGGAGGGTATAACAGGGGAGAATAATGTAAGTGGGGAGGTAAGTGTAACAAGGGAGGGAATTTGCAAGGGGGAATGTATCCAGGGGAGGAGGGATTTCGGAGGGGGGAAGGTGTCTTGGGGGAGGTGGAAGTTCAGAGGAGGAAAGGTGTTGGGGGAAGAGGGGCTAAGGGTAGAGGAGGGAGTAAGTTGGGGGATGTCCAGGTGGACATCTGGGCAGGGTCTGTGTAGTCAATGACTGCCTCCTGGGGAGCGATCAGAGGGTGGGCGTGGTAGGAGGGAATGGTGAGTGTGAGAGGGGACAAAGGGAGCAGGTAGGGTGGGAGGGTAAGGGTGCATCGGTAATGGTAGAAGATTCAGTGAGGGCGGTTGATGGGGACTTGGTGGCAGACACGGACCCTGGGGGAAGGCAGAGGTCGGGGAGGTTAATGTTAATGGGGCTGGGATTCTCAGGAAGGTAGAGAACGTGCACATTCACCTGGACATCCTGGAACGACAAGAGTTCCGATTGGTAGGTGATGGTGGGGAGGTGGAAGGTGATGCCAGTGGGGTCCACAATAATGGGGGAAAGGAGATGGGTGACTCAGGGAGGGGAAGGATGAGGGAGCTGACACATACTTGACCAATCATGGTTTTTAAATCGAAAGTGAGCGGAGCCTCGAGTTTCACAGCTCAGGTTCTGCATGAGAGTGCAATCATTGGGTGGGTGGAGATGCAGGTCAGCTCAGATGGACAACTGAAAGAGAACCCCAACAGACAGCATTGAAAATGCTTGGGACATTGAGATAATTGTAATAGATGAAGGCTCCGAATGCATGGGACAGTGCTTACACGAGGCTCTGAAAGGCCCTGCCACACACACACTTCTCCCTCCAGAATCAATTGTGGTCCAGCTGTGTGCAGCTGAACTGCTATTGAGGGGGATGCAGTGGAAGGACCCGTGAAGCCTGGCAATAAGCTGAAAGACAACAATACACATTATTGAGTGAAAGTGAATATATTTTCAGATTATAAAATGACCACCAACCAGACCATCGCCACAGGCATGGTCCATATCCATAAAACCATAAGACGTTGGAACAGATTAGGCCATTCGGCCCTCGAGTCTGCTCCACCATTCAATGAGATCATGGCTGATCTGATAATCCTCAACCCCACTTTCCTGCCTTTTCCCCATAACCCTTTATTCCCTTACTGATTAAAAACCTGTCTATCTCAGCCTTGAATATACTTAACAACCCAGCCGCTACAGCCCTCTGCGGTAAAGAATTCCACAGATTCACTATTCTCTGAGAGAAGAAATTCCTCTTCATCTCTATTTTAAATGGGCGACCCCTTACTCTGAGATTATGCCCTCTGGTCCGAGACTCTCCCACAAGGGGAAACAAACTCCCAGCATCCACCCTGTCAAGCTCCCTAAGAATCTTATATGGTTCAATAAGGTCGCCCCTCATTCTTCTAAACTCCAATGAGTGCAGGCCCAATCCAACCTCTTCGCTAAAGAAAATCCCTCCATTCCCAGGATCAACCTAGTGAACCTTCTTTGGACTGCCTCCAATGCCAGTATATCGTTCCTTAGATAAGGGGACCAAAGATGTTCACAGTATTCTAAGTGTGGTCTAACTAGTGCCTTGTATTGTTTTAGCAAGACTTCCCTATTTTTATACTCTATTCCCTTTGAAATAAAGGCCAGCATTCCAGTTGCCTCACCTATTACCTGTTGAACTTGTATGCTAGTTTTTTGGGATTCATGCATGAGGACCCCAAATCCCTCTGTGCTGCAGCTTTCTTCAGTCTTTCTTCATTTAAATAATATTCAGCTCTTCTTTTCTTCCTGCCAAAATGCATAACCTCACACTTTCCCACATTATATTCCATCTGCCACATTTCTGCCCACTCACTTAACCTGTCTATATCCCTCTGTCGACTCTTTGTGTCATCCTCACCACTTGCCTTCCCACCTATTTTTGTGTCATCTGCAAACTTGGCGATAGTACATTCATTTCCTTCATCTAAGTCATTAATATATATTGTAAATAATTGTGGCCCCAGCACTGATCTCTGTGGCACTCCACTAGTTACAGGTTTCCATCCTGAAAATGCCTGAAAATATCCTCACCAGACAGCGTGATGGCACACTCCTCAAAGTGAGTGAGGGGCCTAATGTGGGGCACTCCACCCCTGGTCTGGGACCTCTCCCTGCTGTTGTAAGCCAGCTTCTTCGGCAGGAAAACAGATGGAGAGAGTGTGAGCAGGATGTGTGGCACTGCATGGAATGTTTGTGTGGTGAGTGGAGCCATGGACGGGATGAGGACATGAGCTCCAGGGGATATGAGTCTGATGGAGATGTGAGGGTGTGTGTGAGAGCTAGTGGTGTTGTCCCTTGAGGTGTGAGATCCCTGTGGATGTGTGATGGGTTTGTGAGTGTGTGAGTTGAGAGTGATGAGAAGAGTGAGTTACCCTGGCGGAATGGATGAGACCATTCATCCTCTTCCTGCACTAGATGGCTGGCCTCCTCTGTGCTCCGGTGGCGCCGACTGCCACTGCCACCACCTCCCAGGCCGGATTGGTGACTCTGGTGGGCCTCCTGTGGCAAGAGTGGAGTAGATGACATCAGAGCAGTCTTCCACTGCATGCAGCTGGCACCCCAGAGAGGGGTCACTACATTTTGGGGCTGCCGTCTTCTTTGCTTTTGGGGCCATCTGGAGCCTGGACTCCTGGTCTGTAGACGTGAAGTAGGCTACGCTCTGGTGTACTTTAAATATGGCGCTCGGAGTGAGGAAGCGCTGAGGTCCCGGCGGGGTGGGAAAATCCATGCCTGCCCACGAGCGATCTGGAGTGTTTTCCGTGAATGCATTATTAATGAGGCGGGCGCACTGTGAAGGAGACGATATGGCGCAAAATCCCGCCATTGCAGTCAACGGTTAAAACGTCTTTTTTCATGTCCGCTACCGCGCTTTGTGCAAACCTGGGATGATTCCACCCTCTGCTTCTAACTCCACAGATGCTACCTGGCCTGCTGAGTGTTTCCAGCATTTTCCATTTTTATTTCAGATTTCTACAGTCTGGAACAATTTTGTTTTAGACTATTAGAAGTTGCCGTTCTGCACTAAAACATTCAATGTAATTGGTAACTAGTGAATGTCTGCTTCTCTAAAGTGATCAAAAAAGATTCAGACACCTTTTACCTTTGGTTCGGTCTATTCCAAAGGAATGTGGATGGCGTACATATGAAAAGCCTGTTTATCTAAATCAGTCTCATAACCAATTAGCCTCAATAACATTAGCCTGAATTTCCCAGGCTCAATGATGGCAGGCTTAGAGGTGGGACAGCCAGGAAAATAGTAGGGTAATTGGGTCGGGATGATTCCCTGATGCATTCCTGCTGCCAGGGAACTTTCCCAGGCCGGGCTGGGAATAGCATCAGTTTCCCACTCCACGGAGGAAGTCAGCAAATTTGACTTGTTGAGGATGCAACTGGGGATGATTTTGTGTCCTCCCCAACATTTTGCTACCAGCGCAGTGGAGCAACTCCTTGCCTTTTGCAGAGACCCAACAAGTCAATGGAAGTGGCTTCCCTGTGGTAGGCTTGTGGGGGGGTTAGTTGGATCTGGAGGCTTCATGCTCATTGATGGGGCTGCAAGCACACGCCTGATCCAGCAGAGAGAGTTCCCCTCCTGTTGACCTGCTAGCCTAAATCTTGTTCATTTCTCCATTTCTGTCCAGCACAGCAAGGGCACCTTCATAATGAGGTGCCCTCACAGACCCCGACATGCCGCAGCACCTCCTACCTCTTCCAGTGGAGCTGTTGACACTCCAGACCTACCTTCCTTCTGATTGCAACAGCAGCATTGAAAACCTGCCTGCCATCCTTAATAGGATGGTAAACATGGAGGCGGCCAATGAGGAGGCTGCCTCCTGGAAGATTGCTGAGCCATTCTCACTTCTCACTTCCAGCAAGTGCGGATTCGGGAAGCCTATTTGTTCATTAACATTGGGATCCCAAAGCTCGTGGGAAATTCCAGCCCATTGTGTTTTTAAAGTAATTGCTCTTATAGCCAAGGATTTAGGCTAGACTTAGTTTGCAGTAAGTTTAAAGCTTATGGGCGGAATCATCCCAGATTTGCACTTAGTGCAGTCATAGGCGGGAAAACGACATTTTACCTGTCGGCTGCAATGGCAGCTTCTCATGCCGTATCGCCCCAATCCCACCGTGCTAATTATGGATTATGGAATTGTGGAAGATGAGTTTCTGGAATGTGTTAGGGATAGTTTTCTAGGGTAGTATGTTGAGGAGCCAACTAGAGGACAGGCTATTTTAGATCTAGTATTACGTAATGAAAAAGGGCTAATTAATAATCTTGTTGTAAAAGAACCTTTAGGGATGAGTGACCACATTATGATAGCATTTTACATTGTTTGAAAGTGAGGTAGTTCACTCTGAAGCAAGGGTGTTAAATTTGAACAAAGGAAATTATGAAGGCATGAGGGTCAAATTGGCTGAGGTGGATTGGGAAAATACATTAAAAGGTATGATGGTACATAGGCAATGTATAGTCTTCAAAAAACTATTACATAGCTTACAGTACCTCTACATTCTTTCAAGGTGCAACCCCCCCCCCAAAAAAGTCAATTAACTACGGCTGACAAGGAATGTTAATGATTGTATAAGATTAAAAGAAAAGACTTATAAAGTTGCCAGAAATAGTGGTAAACCTGAGGATTGGGAAGTTTTTTGAATACAGCAAAGGAATCTATTATAAAAGATGTGATAAATGGATTCGTGGATAATCATGATCTGATTGGGCATAGTCAGCAAGGATTTGCGAATGGGAAATCATGTTGGAGTTTTTTGAGGATGTTACTAACAAAATTGATAAAGGAGAGTTGATGGACATAGCATACTTGGATTTTCAGAAGGCTTTTGATAAAGTCCCCCACAGGAGGTTGATTAGCAAAATAGAGGCACATGGGATAGGAGGTAATATACTGGCATTGATTAAGGATCGGCTAACAGGCAGAAAACAGGAAGGATATTATTGCCATAGAGGGAGTGCAACGAAGGTTCACCAGACTTGCTCCCGGGATGGCAGGACTATCCTATGAAGAGAGATTGGGGAAACTGGGCCTGTGTTCTCTAGAGTTTCGAAGAATGAGAGGTGATTTCATTGAAACCTACAAAATACCGAAATGAATAGACTGGGTACATGCAGGTAAGATGTTTCCCCTGGTTGGGGAGTCTAGAACCAGGGGACACAAGTTCAAATTAAGGGAGAAGCCACTTAGGACTGAGATGAGGAGAAATTTCTTTACTCACAGGGTTGTGAATCTTTGGAATTCTCTATCCCGGAGAGCTGTGGAAGTTCAGTCATTGAGTAAGTTTAAGGTAGAGATTGATAGATTTATGATTAACAATTATGTAGAGGACTATGGGGATAGTGTAGGTAAAAGGCATTGAAAAGGTATTGAATGGCGGAGCAGGCTCGATAGGCTGTTCCTATGTTCCTGTGTTCCTATCGTGCAGAACAACAGAGTGGCTTGCAAGTTGGAGGAGTGCGTCTGCCTGCTCTCTGATGAAGTGGTGCCCACATGTGCGTGCATAGAGGTCTCCATGGGAAGGATGGTGGATGCCATGGAGATCCTGGTCCAGCAGAATGCAGAGATGTGTGCAGGCCACACCCCATTGTGGGAGTCATGAGTGAGTTCCTGCAGTGGTGACGTGAGAGGGAAACAGAGCACCCTCCAGGAGCTCCTTCCCCTTAAGGAGTCAGGCCGGGGCCCCCGGGCATCCGAAGGGAGTAGGAGCAGCAGCTGGACACCCCTGTATCACTCACTCAGGAATCTCAAAGGCTGCCCTCTCCCTCCGAGTCCCCTTTGCCTGTGAGCCCCTCAACCTCATCCTCTGTCACCACAGAGGGAGCAGGCGGCCAACGGGTGATTCTGGAGGGAGAAGTGTGTGTGTGGCCGGGCCTTTCGGAGCCTCATGCAAGCACTCTCCCATGCACCCGGAGTCTTCCTCTATCACACTCATCTCAATGTCCTGAGCATTTTCAATGCTGCCTGTTGGGGTTCTCTTTCAGTTGTCCATCTGAGCTGACCTGCATCTCCACCCACCCACTGATCACACTCCCATGCAGCACCTGATCTCGCCCATCACGACTCTCGTTTCACCTTTGAGTTAGACAGCACGGTGGTGATACAGGATTTCATTCACTACCCCATTCTTTCCCTTCCCCCAGTGCCCATCACAGTTGACCCCCCCCCCCACCACCGGCAGCACCTTCCACCTTCCCACCGTGACCTACCAGCCCCAACCCTTTTCCAGGGATGGCCAGGTGAACATGTACATTCCCTTCCTTCCTGAAAATCCCAACCCCCTCCACATTAACCTCCCCGACCTCTTCCTCCCCACCCCCAGGGTCCGTGTCTGCCACCGAGTCCCCAACAACCACCCTCGCTGTCCTTTCTACCGATACTACTGAACCCTCACCCTCCCACCCTCCCGCCTCACTCTGCCCTCGGTCATTCTCACCATTCCCTCGTTCCCGCCCACCCTCAGCTCACTCCCCAGGTGCTGTCATTGACTCAAATCTCTTCCTTGCACATTCACCTGGACATCCCTCCTCTGCACCCCATCCCCTCTTGGAACCCCGTTCCCCTTGGAACTTCTTCAGCTCTTGGAACCCCCTTCCCCACCCCAGATGCCCCCCCTCAGACCTTCCCACCCCGGACCCACCCCCCCACCCCCCACCCCACAACTGCTTATGCCTTCCCTCTTCCTGACTCCTTCCTCCAGCCTTAATTCCTCCCCTTTCCACGCTCCTTTCTCCCCTTGGACTCCCTCCCCTCTCCACTCTCCTTCCTCCCTTCAAACTCCTTCCCTTACACCTTCCACCCCCCTTACACCTACCTCCCCAGTTGCCATCTTCTCCCTGTTTCCACCTCCTTCCCTGTACTCCATCCCCCCTCCCAACCTTCCCACTGACACGTTCGTTCCTCCCCTTGCAACCACACCACCCGACACCTTTCTTTCCCCCCTCCCCAGCCTCACCATCCCTCAGATACCTCTTCTTCTCCCAGTCGACCTTGACCTTCCTCTCCCAGCCCCCGGTACATCTTCCTCTCCCAAACACAGCTGGACCTTCCTCTCCACCCCCTCGACCATCATCCATTGTGAGCAGACCCTCAATGGTGACTTTCCAACTTCCGTGAGCTGCTTTGTGGTGGAACCACGTCCATGAGAGTCCACCCAGCATGCCATGGACTTTCCTCCAGCATGCTGTTGCTGTCAGGCTCCAGCATCTTCTATTCCTTCGATGTCCGCGGTGTGAACAAGGCCCTGGCGGTAAGTCCCAACTTCTGCACATCACACTTGTCAAGGCGTGTTCTGCACCAACGTGTTTTCCCACCGACGTGGGCAGATGATCCAGCAGGAGGGATGAGTCCGGCGGGCTGGCCTTATAATGATATGCAGATGTTTTACAATGAGGTTCCTGATGTCCAATGGCAGGGAACGCAGCCCGCCATCATGGGCTGAGCAGATAATCGCAAACTGGTTTCACAACATCGTGAAACCGATTTATGGCTTTCCCATCATACTGTCTGCTCACGCCGCCAAACATGCCAGAAACCATTGGGCATGGAAAATTGCGCCCTATGTTTAGCAAGAAATTTGTGCCCAATTTCAACTCTATGTAAGCGAATGGGTTTTGAGTGAGCTCAGGTCAAAACATGTGGCGATTACATTATTTTATTCACCAGGAAGAATACAGACATTTACATCTCTCTGTGAATGCAGTTTACTGGTTACTTATCTGACTCATGTAACTACATTTGTTGGACTAAAGCCTGCATCTCAGTTTGCAAAGAATGCATCTCCAATTTTCATTTCAAAGAAAGGAGAATCATGTGGCAGCGCAGGGTATGTTTCTGTTGCAATGCGTAGAGTAAAAGTTCTTTGTTAGGATCTAGGGTGATGTTATCATTTACCTAGAAAGAATAGGTGCACTCAGGATCGAATGTACAATTGATTGGAATGAGTTCGGCTTACAGGAATGGCCAGCTACACTGAATATGAGAAAATATCTATCATACAAACCAAAAGCATGATTGGGAGGTCCCCCGTGCTTGGCCTTCATACTCTTGCTATACTTAATATCTAGGTGACTTTGAGAAGGAGAATACAAAAGCTCCAAATGGATAAAATGCAAAGCAAGGCAAATAAGAAAGAATAATATAACCAGATTCAGAAGATTTATGTCTTTTAGCTAAGGCAACAAGATCAAATTTGGTGCTGTGAATTGTAAAATGGTTTCTGTGGGAAGCAAAGGGGGAAAAATGTGTTAAATGAAACAGTGTTAGTGTGACTGGGGTGGCAGTGATGGTAGAGGAGGTGGTGGTATAGAATCCTTAATTCGAGGAAGCCATCAGCACAATCATGCTCTGGAGTAAAAATACATGTAAGGTACCAGGTTCCTTTTAATCTAAAGAGGCATCCTTGGTGAACAAGGTATTGATGGGTCAGTATTCAGATTAGTGCAGTTCTTGTCATCTAATCATGTAAAAGATTTTATTGCTATTGAGGGATATATCCGAAAGTGGCAACAATGATTTTGTGTGTCAGGTATTTAAATTTAGAAGAGGGATTAATGAAATTAGAAATTTTTTTTGGAGAATGGAAAAGGTAACACGATTTTTAATTCAGTTGTTAAGATTAGAGAAGGATTTGATAAGAGTGACCTGAGCAAATTCTTTACTATAGTGAAGAATTCAAATACCAGAGGACACATGTTAAAAATTAGGAAGTGAAAATGTATAGGAAATCAAGAGGAACCTTTGCACCCAGAAAGTAACAGAATTGCAGCATAAGTTAGCAGGGAACACTGTTCAAGTGGGCAGAAAAGAAAATGGACTGAAACACAAATTGAATTCTTTCAGGAGAGAAAGTTCAAAGCATATAGTGGAGATAGGCAAGTGGAGTTGGTCTGAGAAAAAAAGCACAAGCTGGTTTGGGCCTCATAGCCTTTCCTGTAAACACAACGGATCTGAAATTGCTCAGCATTTTGATTCTCTTTCTCCCTAATTCTAGCAGGAATCCAGCACAACTTTCTAGAAAATGACCTGGACTGTGTTGCATAGTTCTGATGAAGAGTCATACGGACTCGAAACGTTAACTCTGTCTTCCTCTCCACAGATGCTGTCAGACCTGCTGAGTTTTTCCAGCAATTTTTGTTTTTGTTTCAGATTTCCAGCATGTGCAGTATTTTGCTTTTATGTTGTATTGTGTGTTCATTGTTTATGGAAGTTTCCTATTTGCCTTGTAAGGGCCAGATCGCAAAATACCCCTTATAGGGTAACTCAGAGAAACGGGCAATGCTAGAGGTAGGGGACCCACTTGGGGGAGATTTCACCTGTCTTTGGCTTAGTCAAGACCTGCCATAACAATGCAGGTTGGAATGCTAAGTGAGTTGAGGTGTTGCTGCTTATAACTACTCCTACCAGGAGATCTGCTGTCATTGTATCTCAAACTCGTCTGTCTTGTGCCATCCTCACACATCCACTGTATCCCATCTGCAACCACTCTGACATCTGCTATCCAACTACATCTAAGTTGACCCTTCTTTCTGCTGCCCTCCATTTTGCCCTCTGGAAGAGATCTCTGTAGCTTTTCAGCTCTGATCAAATGGCCAAAACACTGACATTTTCTTTTCTGGCTTTCACTTTATAGTGTTCTTTTTGTTTTTGCAATTTCAAGCATCTCTTCATTGGTCTTACAGTCTATATGTGGAATTTTTAGCATAAGTCTTAGCACCCACATTTCAAAGGCCTCTATTTTCTTCCATTGAACTTTATTCATTGTCCAGATCTCTGATGCATACAGGAAAGTGGATAGAATGTAGCAACTTATGAGGTTTTCCTTATTACAAACTTGAGCTTTCTTGTTTTTAACACATCCTTCATCTTCACAAAATCACTTTTGGCTCTCTCTAACCTTCTAATTTTGGCCTTGCATCTACCATCTTCTCTTATCATTTGTCCCAAATAGACAAACTTATCTATTTTTTCCAATATGACTCCATCCACTTCAATCTTCACTCTAGTTTCTTCTAATATATTCCTTCTAACTTTTTGGTGTTCATACACAATCTATATTCTGAACTTCTAGATTTTACTTGATCTACGGTATTTCGTAGGGCCTCTTCTGATTCTTCTGTTGCCATGATACAGCAAGTTTGTTCTGTTCTTGCCTCCAATTTTTACCCCTGGAGGTACATCTAATTCTCTGGATATTTGATCTATGTACAGATTGAATAATTCTGGCGACAGTACACAGCCTTGTTGTACCTCTCTCTTCATTTGAACATGTCTGATTGTCCATCTTCTCGCCTAATGCTCACTATTTGGTCCTAGTACAGGGTCTGGATAAATCTTCTAATTTTACTTAATGTTACATTTCAACAACATGTCTATTAACGTTGAGGTGTATCTGCTTTCAGAATAGCAAATATAGATCCCACCAGAGAATTGGCCTCAATACTTGAAGAAAAAGATCAGCCTCTTTATACTGAGAGCGACAAAGACTGTGACTTGGTGTTAGGAGGTGCCAGGTGTTGTTGTGTGCGGGGTCAGAGACAAGACCTGGCAGGACCCAGAGTTGCTAATTACCATGAACAAGCCAGTGGTGCGCCAGAAGCTACAGAAGGTATTTGCTCCCTGTAATCACAGCCACAGTTAGGATAATTGCACAGTGCATAATCAAAGATGGAGGAGATGTAATGAGACAGGACATTTTGAAATAGTCTATTGCACCAAGATTATTACAGCAGTGATCTCTAGTAATAAATCGCATGATCAGCAATCATTCTTCTTTGGAGCAGTTATGTGTCATCATGACATGGACAAATCATAGCAGGTAAACTTGAAGACAAAAGATAAGATTATAAATCTTCAGATTGATATTGGTGGACTGGGAAAAATTTAAAACAGGTCTGCTTTGTTTTTATGTGGTAACTGTCTTGAAATCAGACATGATAAATAAGAGTTCAAAAGACACATGTACTGCCCCAGATTACATTATTCCATGCATCACAAAGTTTGCTGCTATCGTCTCCCTGGCAACAGGCTTAAGAGGAAGACTGACATGTATGCAGACTTTGTGATAAGTTCATTTACAGATATGAGATCCTGCTATTTTTTTCAATGAGGCTGGTTAATGAGTATTAGAATAAGTGAATTGAGAACAATCCTTTGTGGTGCTGAGTTTATGGGCAGAGCGCATGGCTTAGAAAGTGTTCTTCCAATCTCCTGCAGCCAGGTGATGTGGCTCCCTGACAGGTGATTTGGAGGCAATGATTTATTCCACACCAGCGAGTATGGTCTCATTTCAATATTTAAATTATCTGTTAAAATTACTAAATTTAGAAGCTTCAATCAAGGTTTCACTGATAGAGCGAGCCTTCCCCATTAAAAATCGGATGCATCACAAGCCCCAGGACCTGACCTACTCAAGCAAGCTTATAAAAGACAGAAAATGGATTTTGTTCCAGTACAATTAAAAACAAAATGTCAATTTTCATTTATCTCTTGATACAATTTGCCCCATGCATTCCTATGGATCAGTTGGGTTTTTTTTTGCTGTTCCTTCATGGCCTTGGTATAATCATGGACAAAATAAATGAACGCAAGAGATGAGGTGAGAGAGAGTGCCCTTGCCATCAGGGTAGCATTTAACCAAATGGAGCATCAAGGAGCTCTAGTAATATTTAAATCAATGGAAATCAGGGAGAAAACTCTCCACTGGTTGGAGTTATACCAAGCACAAAAGAAAATGGTTGCAGTTGTTGGAGGCCGCTCATCTCAGTCCCAGGACATCACTGCAGCAGTTCCTCAGCCTACTCAGCCTCCGATGCTTCATCAACAATCTTCCCTCCGTCACAAGCTCAGAAGTGGGGATGTTCACTGATAATAAGTGTTCATTCCCATTTGCAACTCCTCCGGTACTGAAGCAGTCAGTGTCCATATGCAACAAGACCTGGACAACATTCAGACTTGGGATGATAAGTGGCAAGTAACATTCGGTCCACACAAGTGTCAAGCATGACAATTTCGAACAAGAGAGAATCCAACCATCTCCCCTTGACATTCAACACCATTATCCTTGTTAAACCCCCTCCACCAAAATCCTGCGGGTTACCATTGATCAGAACTTAACTGGACTAGCCAGGTAAATACTGTGGCTACAAGAGCAGGTCCAAGACTGGATATTTTATGGTGAGTAACTCACCTCCTGACTCCCCAAGGCCTGTCCACCATCTCCAAGGCGCAAGTCAGCTAGGCATGTGATGGAATACCTCCACTTGCCTGGATGATATCAGCTCCAGCAACACTTAAGGAGCTCAACACCATTTAGGACACAGCAGCATGCTGTTTGGCAGCCAGTCCATCACCTTAAAAATTCACTTCCACCACCAGCAGCACACAGTACAACTTCACTACAGCCACTGGCCAAGGCCCCTTCGACAGCACCTTCTAAACCCATTACAGTTTACAAGAGCAAGGGCAGCAGCTGCATAGGAACACCGCCACCTGCAAATTCTCTTCCAACACACACTCCGTGCTGACTTGGAACTCGATCGTGGTTTCTAGCTTCACTGTCACTGGGTCAAAATCCTGGAACTCCCTCCCTAACAGCACTGTGGGTGTGTGTACCTACACCACAGGGACTCCAACGGTTCAAGAGGGCAGCTCACCACCACCTTCTCAAGGCCAATAGGCATGAGCAGTAAATGGCAGGCTTGCCATCAATGTTCACCTCCCAGGAAGGAATAGCAAAAAAAAAAATACCCAACTGATTCAAAGAGATGCATGGGGCAAATTGTATCAAGAGATAAATGAAAATTGACATTTTGTTTATGAGGAGCCTAGACTGCTATCATGAAAAGTAAAATCAGGTGGAGCATGCAACAGGCAGCCAATCCTATATCAGATGTGTCATACCATCAGTGAAATTAAAAATGAGCATAACCACAATAATCTTGTGAAATAACTGACTATAAAAAATATTATTTCAAATACTTATTTGCAAAATTATGCATTTTACAGTGTTTACAGACAAAATAACATAACTTCAGCATTACAAGTTATCTTTCTTCTACTAGACAGTTAGTTAAACATTATGGCAAAATAAATTCCTTTTCAGAAACTATCAGCTCTTTGGTTTATTTGACTTTGCTCTACTGTACAGCAGCCATAGACACTGACTAAATGTTGGAAACTATCCCAATGTGCATCCAATAAACCAAAGCATTTTGTACCTTTGCAATCATATGCTGCTGTAGGACCTCTGCAAATACTGAGTACACACTCATGAGACCTCTCCCTTTCAGCCAGCAATATTAAAATAATTTGCTAGTGGTGGCTGATCTTTTTAAGAGGTTTGTTATTTCCTTTGGCTGGAATTTTCCGCCCGCCCTTGGATTCAGGCTTCATGGCGATAATGAGCAGGCAATATGGCGAGAAGGCCAAAAATCAGTTTTGCGCCATCATGAAACCAGTTTGCGATTGTCCGCTCCACCCATCAACGGCATTTCTTGCTGTTCAATGTCAGGAATGTAATTTCAATGCGTTTACATCTCATCAACTTGCCCGCCCGCTGGAATCATCCCTCCACATCAAATATACCATCTATGTCGGTGGGAAACACACCTGTTCAGAGCACATCTGGACAAGTGTGATGTCAAGAAGTCGGGATTACCGTTATGGCCTTGGTCACATTGTGGACATCTGAGGAGTAGAAGATGCTGGCGTCTTATGGCTACTAGACCCTGGAGGAGCACATGCATCACATGCTGGATTCTAATGAATATGGCTCTGACGCGAAGCAGATCACTGAAGGTGGGAGGTCTCCGCTGATGTCTGGGGTCTGCTTCAGAACATCACGGTCTTGGCCATGGGCTGCTACAGATGATCATCAAGGGATGGAGAGGAAGTTCCAGCTGTGAGTGGGAGAGGAAGGTGTAATGGGTCGGGTGGGAGAGCGAGGTCTAGGTTTGAATGGGAGAGGAAAGCGTACCGGGGTGGAGGGGGGGAGGTTGGGAGGGGGGAGCAAAGGTGTTGGTGGTGGTGTGAAGTTGGGGCGTGGAAGAAAGGTGGGGGGTATGATGTTGTTGGGAGGGAAGGAAGGTGTTAGTGGGGATGAGGTTGGGAAGGGGGGAAGGGAGTACAGGGGAAGGAGGGTGTAACAGGGAACAATGCAGCAGGTGAGAGTGACTGCCCTTGACATCAAGGCAGCATTTGACCGAGTGTGGCATCAAGGATCCCTCGCAAAACTGGAGTCAATGGGAATCAGGGGGAAATCTCCAATGGTTGGAGTCATACCTAGCACAAAGGAAAATGTTTGTGGTTGTTGGAGGTCAATCACCTCAGATCCAGGACATCACTGCAGGAGTTCCTCATGGTAATGTCCTCAGCCCAACCATATTCAGCTGCTTCATCAATGACCTTCCTTCCATTATAAGGTCAGAAGTGGGGATGTTCGCTGATGATTGCACAATGTTCAGCACCAGTGGCAACTCCTCAGGTACTGAAGCAGTCCATGTCCAAATGCAATAAGACCTGGACAATATCCAGGCTTGGGCTGACAAGTGGCAAGTAACATTCGCACAACAACAGGTGTCAGGCAATGACCACCCCCAACAAGAGAGAATCCAACCATCGTCCCTTGATGTTCAATGGCATTACCATTACTGAAACCCCCACTATCAACATCCAGGGATTTACCATTGACCTTACTGTGACTATAAGAGCAGGTCAGAGGCTAGGAACCCTGCGACCAGTAACTTACCTCCTGACTCCCCTGCCTTTCCATCATCTATAAGGCACAAGTCAGGAGTGTGATGGGATACTCCCCACTTGCTTGGATGAGTGCAGCCCCCACAACACTCAAGAAGCTTGACGCCATCCAGGACAAAGCAGCCCACTTGATTGGCACCACATCCACAAACATTCACTCCCTCCACCACTGACACACAATGGCAGCAGTGTGTACCATCTACAAGATGCACTGCAAGAATTCACCAAGGCTCCTTAGACAGCACATTCCAAACCCACGCCCACTACCATCCAGAAGGACAAGGACAGCAGATAGATGGAAGTTCCCCTTCAAGTCACTCACCATCCTGACTTGGAAATATATCGCTGATCCTTCATTGTTGCTGGTCAAAATGCTGGAACTCCCTTCCTAACAGCATTGTTGGTGTACCTACACTACATGGACTGCAGCGGTTCAAGGAGGCAGCTCACCACCACCTTCTCAATGGCAATAAATGCTGGTCCAGCCAGCGAAGCCCACATCCCGTGAATAAATAAAAAAACTGCTGGGGAAGTAAGTGTAATGGGGGAGGAAGGTGTAAGGGAAGGAGTTTAGAGTGGGGAAGGATTTTGGGGGAGGGAAAGGAGTCCAGGGGGAGGAAGGAGTCTGGGGAGAGGAAGGCATCCAGGGGAGGAACGAGGTCAGAGGGGGGAAGGAATTCAGGGGTGGGCAAGGACTCCGATGCGAGGAAGGAGTTCAGAGTGGGGAAGGGGTATGCAGTGGTGAAGGAGTCCAGGGGAAGGAAGGAGTCCAGGGGGAGGAAGGAGTCTGGGGGGAGGAAGGGAGTTGAGACTGGGGAAGGAATTCGGAGGGGGGAAGGAGTTTGGAGGGGAAAGGAGTCCAGGGGGACGAAGGGGTCCAGGGGGAGTAAGGGTGGAGGAGGGAATAATGCGCGGGTGTCCAGGTGAATGTTCAAGGGAGGTGTCTGTGGAGTCAATGACTGCCTCCTGGGGAGCATTCTGAGGGTGGGAGTGGTGGGAAGGAATGGTGAGTGTGAGAGGGGGCAGAAAGAGCCGAAAGGCTGGGAGGCTGAGGGTGCGACAGTAGCGGTAGAAGGGACGGTGAGGATGGTTGGTGGGAGCTCGGAGGCAGACATGGGCCCTGATGGTAGGACAGAGGAGGTCAGGGAGGTCAATGTGGATGGGGATGAGATTCTTAGGAGGGTAGGGAACATGCACGCCCATCTGGACATCTTGGAAATAAAAGAGTTCTGGGTGGTAAGTGATGGTGTGGAGGTGGAAGGTGATGCGGGGGTTGGGGGGGGGTCAACAGTCATGGAGGAAAGGACATGGGTGACTGGGGGAGTGGAAAGGACGGAGTAGTTGAGAAGAAACTTAACGACTACAATCGTTGTCGAAATTGAAAGTGAGCGGAGCCTCGTGTTGGATGGATGCAGGTCCTGCATGGGAGAGCGATCAGTGGGTGGGTGGAGATGCAGGTCAGCTCAGATGGACAACTGAAAGAGAACCCCAGCAGGCAGCATTGAAAATGCTTGGGACATTGAGATGAGTGCGATGGATGAAGACTCCGCGTGTGTGTGTGGGAGAGTGTTCGCACGAGGCTCCGAAAGGCCCTGCCCCACACACACTTCAACCTCCAGAATCACTTATGGCCCAGCTGCGTACAGCTGAACTGCTAGTCGGGGGTTGGGGGAGTGCAGGGGGAGGACTCGCGAAGCCTGTCAATGAAGCAAAAGACAACATTACACATTACTGAGTGAAAGTGAATATTATTTCAGATTATAAAGTGTCAAAATGTGTTCACCTGTGCCACCACTTGTGATCAGAATTTCTCAACATTTCTAGGCCCACCATTTCTTCTAGGTGTTGCCCTGACATACGCAGCAGGGGGGGAGACAGCCTGTGCAATGGTTGGCCCTGTTGCCTCCGATGACTTTGACGTACGTCCTTTGGAGAGCCGAGGCCTTGAGGATCCCGGCTTGCTTTGGCTGTCCTCCTGTGGGCCAGCTGCTCCCTCTGTGGTAACAGACAAAGGGGACTCGGAGGGAGAGAACAGCCTCTGAGATTCCTGAGTGGATGGCCCAAGGGGTGTCCAGCTGCCGCTCCTCCTCCCTTGGGTGCCCGAGGGTCCCAGCCTGATTCCTTGAGGAGAAGGAGCACCTGGAGAGTCCTGCAGCTCTGTGCATATCTCTACATTCTGTTGGACTAGGGTCTCCATGGCAAGTGCCATCCTTCCCGTGGAGACCTCCATATGCTCACATGTGGGCACCACTTCATCAGGGAGCAGGCAGACACACTCCTTTGAGTCATTTGTCACTCTGTTGAGGGCTTCCAACTCTGCGTGATGTTCCCCCACCTTCTGCTGACTCTCCATGATGAGTTGGAAGGCCGAATCCAGGGCTCGTCATCTGATTTGGACCTCACAGATGCCTCTTCCCCAGCAGTCCTCTGAGTGCCGGGGAGCTCGGCCGAACCTGCTCTGGACATGTGACCGTGCAGTGACCACCAGATTATGAACACGAGTCTGCTCTTGATCTAGGTTCCACCGAGGTGTGTGTTTCAACGCTGGTGGAGGTTGTGGGTAATCACTGTGATGGGTCTTCTAGGCTGCTTATTTCCAGCTCTTCAATGGAGGAGGTGCCCTCATGGCTGGAGGTGAGGACGTGGATGGAGCTGAGGGACTGGCTGGCTGAGCGTGTCAGTCACTTGGCAGAGCTCCCTGTGAACCAAAGTAGAGATAGTTAATGCATGGCAGCAGATTCAAAAGCAGGAGAGAGAGCACTCATAGAGAGGGATGATGTGGTGCAGGATCCTCATGTGGGGGCTCACCGCCAACTCACTGTCACCACATGCATAGTCCACGTCCTCACCAGTTAGTATGATGGTACATCCTTAAAATGAGTGAGTGGTCCATTGTGGACCACTCCACCCCCAGTCTGGGACCTCTCCCTGCTGTTGTGAGCCAGCTTCTCCTGCATGGAAACAGATGTAGAGAGTGTGAGCAGGATGCATGACACTGTGTGGAATGTTTGTGTGGTGATCAGAGTCATGGACAGGATGAGGACGTGAACTCCAGAGCTTATGAGCCTGATGGAGATGTGAGGGTGTGTGTGAGAGTTAGTGGTGATGTCTCTTGAGGTGTGAGACCCCTGTGGGTGTGTGATGATGGGTTTGTGAGTGTGTGAGTTGAGAGTGATAAGATGGTTGGCTTATCCTGGCGGAACGGAAGAGATCATTCAGCCTCTTCCTGCACAGGATGCCTGATGTCTATGCTCTGGTGGCACCGACCACCACTGCCACTGCCTCCCAGACCAGATTGGTGCCTCTGATGGATGTCCTGCGGCCAGACCGGGGGTAGAGGACATCGCGGCGGCCTTCCACTGCACCCAGCAGGCGCCCCAAAGAGGCGTCACTAAATTTGGGGGCTGCTGTCTTTCTTGCTTATGTGGCGATCAATTGCCTGGAGCAGTCCTGGTCTGAAGACATGAAGTAGGCTGCACTCTGGTGCACTTTAAATGTGGCACCCGGAGCGTGGAAGCACGAAGGTCACGGCGTGGCGGGCAAATCTGAGCCCCCCTGCCTGCGAGCCATGAATGCATTATTAATGAGGTGAGACACATCGGGAATTGGACAATATGGCACGAAAAGATGCCAATGCAGCTGACGGGTCAAACGCCTTTTCCTCGCCTGCTACTGCACTTTGTACAAATCTAGGATGATTCCGCCCTTTGAGAAAGCTGCTGCCAGGCTAATGCTTAAGAATTTCAAAGGTAATGATTTTTTTCAGTAAGGCTGCCTGACGTTTCCATCGGAAAAGAACCCATCTCCAGGTTACGATGAGAAATTACAAACCTTTTTGTGGGATCTATGTAGAAAGAATCCAAGTATTTATTATTGTTAATCAAGTCCTAGCAAAATGGTAATTAGAAATAGCAGAAATAACACACCCTATCCAAATGAGAATTGTGAAGTTTTGGATCTATATTTACTAAAGTTTGCTTTTACCTGCAGAACAGCAGGACGTCAGAGTACTTGAGTGAATCTGGTTCAGTGAAAGCAGGAGAGAGGCTTGCTTCCCCTCTGGATAGAGTACCACTAGTGAATACAAAGCAGAAGGAAACTGAATAGGGATTAAAGAAGAACAATTATGTCTTCCTGATCCTGCCAATGAAATACTCACAGCAGCGCATAAGAAGATACAGATTCACTGTTTATTCCTGTATGTTTGCCTGTTAAAACAATAAATGTGTTACAATTTTGGCAGCTTTGTCTTTCACTTGTCATAGGAAATATACTAACAAATAAAAGTGATCTTTATCTTCTGTCAAAGTCTCTTTGCTAGTACTTGAAGCTAATAAGGGGGTGGTCTTTCATGCATCAGTAAACTCCAAGTTTCCGAAGAACAGTCATATTGGACTCGAAATGTTAACCCTGTTTCTCTTTCCATAGGTGCTGCCAGACCTGCTGAGTTTTTTCAGCACTTTCTGTTTTTATACCAAGTTTCCATCTGGTAGGAAATTGAATATTGACTGGAAACCTAGCTTTTGGCTCTATTCTGGCCATGTGAATTTTCTGATTCAGGGTACATGGGCAGAAAACGTGTATTAAAATTCTCCAATTTAGCTGGGTGATTTAATCAGCTTGTGAGTTGATGCGATCATTCGTGCTGATTTTATCATCTCTACTGTCACTGATGGAATTTGGAACTAGTCTGAACATGTTTAAAATGCATTAATGATATCTTTTCCTCCTGCCAAATATATCATTATACATCAGGGTAAATTTTGTCAGGTCCTAAATTGGTTTCATGGCTTTTCCCACAAGCAGTGTATGCCACAGAATCAGGGGCAATGATCCTGTAACAATTCAATACATGCTGGCTAAGTGTGAAGCCATGCCAGGAATATAGGGTCTTGTAGAACTTTCCCTATACTGAGTAGAAATTGTATAATCGGTTCCAGTTTGTAGGAACCAATGACTTTTACATAGGTTGTTGAGTTCAAAAAATTATCATTAAAATTTTATATTTATTGGAAGATCCAAGGAATACCTATCCCAATTGTTGGGTCACATTGGCATTTGGGTTTCCAGTGATTGCTAGCATTACCTTCTGTATAGCTTGTGTGGAATGTATTGAGTAGGAATGAAAAGTGTGCTGGTTCTTGTCACATCATGTAACTGAGAATGAAACTGTAAGGCTTGAGACAAATAGCATGGGCCATGCACCGAGCTCTTATTGAGGAAATTCAACATCTTCAGCTGGTAGAATTGGCTCTTGATGAATGGCATGCATCTATCATGTCATCAAAATTATGGTGTCAGTGGTGCCATTCCATTCGCACATTTTAAAGTTGAATTGTGCTGCTTGCCCCATATATCGAAAGAAAATATATCATGTGTGTCAATTGTGTAATGCCTAATTATCTTCCTTGTGGGAAAGATAAATGGGATCACCTTTGAGTTGAAAGGTTCCAAGATGACATGAAAGATTTGAACCAAATTAATCCTCTGTCACAGTCTGTGATAATGATAAGAGCAATCTGCAATATTCCAGATCACGGTTGATGGGAAACCAGCCATTCTGCCTCATTTATAGTTCTAGAGGACTGAGAGAACCAAATGTATCACTAGGATCTGAAATGCTTCCCATTGGTTCCAGATATTCCAGATAACCTTGTAAGTCAATGCCTGTAAACATACAGGGTGGCTGTAGGACAAGCAGCAGGAAGTTTGCAAATATTATTAGGGGTTTATCCAGTACATTTTAGAAGCACACCTATGAATAGTTATTGGTGCTAAGCCTTCAATCTTGCCAACATATGCCAAGATTTCTGTGCTTGGGAAAGTGGGGTGTGATGCTATTGGGTTGGAGGGTTGATTTTAATGGTGATGGTGGTGTCCCAGACGGTAGGCCAGAAAGGTGGGAAAACCCCATTGTGGCCATATCTGGGAGTACTGATGCAATCCAATGGCCATCAGGCAATTAACAGCCTCACTTCAGGGCTTCAAACAGTTCTAAGATCACTGGGTGCAGTGGCCACTGGTGGTACTGTAGCTGACCAGGTCCAGCAAATGTGGGTAAGGCCCCGAAAACTAATTAAGTTGGTTGGGCTCACTGGGGTCAGTCAGGCAGGCCCTGACGAGTGTTTGGGGGCTGTTATTGAGGTCGGGGAGGGTTCTTTCTGATGTCCCTTTCACTGCGGTGGGAGGGGGCGGGGGCCTCCATGGGCTGCAGAGGACCTGATCAGGAGACCCTCCCCTGCACGAAGGAAAAGGCCATCAGCTTTGCGGCCTCCTCACCCAGCCCTCGCACACACACCACCACCAACCCCCCCCCCCTCCGCCCGTTGGGAGGTTGGATAAGTGGAACTACAAAGGGAATGTCCCTGAATGTCCAGTTGGAATGCAACCATGCTCAGCATGTTATGCAAGTCAATGTTCAGTATCCCAGCAGCAATCATGATGCACTTATGCTGTGTCAGTCTAGCAGTATTTGAGGCACTAGCCCGGATTTTCAATTACCTGTCGGGGTTGAGATCTGTTGTGGTTGGGATTTTAAAATTGCAATCTCAGAGGTTCAAGCTTTTTGCAAAGCCTTGTGTCAAGTTGGAGCCAGACTGCCCCATGCTCCTTGACAGTGGCAGCTTTCAAGCAGGCCAACCAATACATCAAGTATTTCATTGTGCATGGCCATCAGCTTTTTCCTATGCACTGCCCTACCGAAGACGTCATGTGAATCCCCTGCAGCAGAACTCATGCGTGACCTTTGCACTATCCTTTCCCCATGCCCTGGCTGCTGGCTGCTCATGCCCGGCAACTCACCACATGCAGATCCCGCCTCTGTGCTACCCTCTAAGTTATACATAGTCCCAGGATCTGAGTTGGTGGTGACGAGTGTGATATCTAGTGACACTATTTCATCATCATTAGTCTTCTCTTCCTCTTGGACTCCATGCTCTGTCACCACTGCCTGAACAGACCCAGTTCTCGGATGTTTGAAAGGAGAATGGCACAAACTCAAGGTTGTCATGAGGGAAGGGAGAAAGCAAGAGATGGATTCTCACACCATCTGTAGCTTAAAAATCAGAAGAGATTGTGGGATAAAGGGGATATGGGATGTTAGAAGGAGGATTAGGTCTGAGCGTACTATTAACATCAATGGTTTCAGCCCCACCACTGGTCACACTTTCAATCATAGCCACTTCAATGATGGTCAGCATAATCTCCTCAATGGGTTGAGACATGTAGCAGTACTTGGCCTCTGCTGGTTAGGTTTTGCTGTCTATGGTTAGGAAAATAAGACTTAGGAGCAGAAGTAGGCTGTTCAGCCCTTCTATCCTGCTCCATCATTCAATAAGATCATGGCTGATCTGGTTGAGCTCGCAGCTCTACTTTCCTGTTTGCCCCCCTAACCCTTGACTCCCTTATCTATCAGAAATCTCCCGAACTCTGCCTTCAATAAATTTGATCACGCAGCCTCCATTGCTTTCTGGGAAAGAGAATTCCACATACTAACAACCTTCTAAGAGAAAAAAATTCTCCTCATCTCCGCCTTAACAAGGCGACTGCTTATTCTTAAACAGTGTCCTCTAGTTCCCACAAGAAGAAGCTTCATCCAGCACCCAGCCTATCTAGTCCCCTCAAGATCTTGTACGTTTCAATACGATCATCTCTCATTCTTCTAAACTCCAATGGGTATAGGTCCAACCTGTTGAACCTTTTTTCATAGGATAAGCCCTTTATCCCAGGAATGAACCTTCTCTGAACTGCTTCCAATGCAATTTTATCTTTTTTCAAATAGGGAGACCAAAATTGTACACAGTATTCCAGATGTGGTCTCAAAAAGGCCCTGCTTCTATTTGCCTTTCTCATCACTTGCTGTACCTTGTTCTGCAAGAGCAGGAGTTACATCAGTGAGTATGGTGCACTATGTTTGGAAAAGTGTCTGTCACAGTTGTATGGCTAACAGTGTTGCATTCCAGGAGATGTGAGCGTGAGGCTTGCAGCAGTGTTAAATGTGTGAAGTGAAATGGGGCTATGAATTCTCTTTATGAGTCATGCTTGAGAGAGGCTGTTGGTAGCTGTGCGGAGAGAATGATGAATTGAGTGCTGTGTGAGGATAGTGGTTCACTTGTAATGGTAGTGCATTTGAAGATGCATTTACTGGATCATTCATGTGTGGTCATCAAACTTCCTCCTGCACTGCATCTAAGTCCTCAGGTCTCCACTGCTTGCATTGTTAGTGATGATTACCTGCTCCTACTGCTTTCTCAATGTCTGCCTGGAGGGCTTCCCAGGCTCCTGAGGGCAGAGAACTTGTTTCCTCCTATCCACCTTCTGCACCAAGGCCTCAAGTACTGTGTCAAAGAACATTGGAACCCACTCTCTGGGCCGAATTTTCCATGCCCGCTGGCATCAGGTGTGTTCGGCGGCGTGAGTGGACAATATGGTATGAAGGCCAAAAATTGGTTTCACAATGTCGTTTGCAATTGTCTGCTTTGCCCGTCAATGATGGGCCACGTTTCCCACTGTTGGACATCGGGAACCTTACTGTAATACATCTGCATCTCCACCGGAATCATCCCCCCATGCTAGATGGTCTGAGCACGTTGACGTGTTTGCACACCGGTGTGTTTCACTGGTGGAGGCGCTCACAGCCCCTTGCAAAGTCCCATGGCATCTGCCCTGTGACCTAGATAAGTCACTTGTGCTGCCTGAAATGTGCACTTTTCCTTCTTTAACCATATGCCAGCTTCCATGAATCTCCTTAGCACCTCTTCCAGGTTGGTCATGTGTTCTGTCTCAGTTGACCCCATTATGAGGATTATCTAGATGTACAAGTGCTTATGGGGACCTTGCAAAAGGCTCTCCATTGTTCTCTGGAAGATAGCACACGCCAACAAGACCCCGAAGGGTAGACAGGTGTACTGATAGAGACCCTTGTGTGTGCTAATAATTAGGTACTCTCTCGATGTGCTATCCAATTCTAGATATTGGTAAGCATGGCTCATATCCAATTTCATATAGGACTTGCCTCCAGCCAATTTGGCATATAAGTCATCTTGGGATAGTGTACTTGTCTAGTTTGGCTGCCTTATTTATGGTCAATCTAAAGTCTCCATAGATATGTATAGTGCAGTCAGGCTCAACCACCGGAACTATGAGCGCAGCCCATTCCGAGAATTGAACAGGTCAGATGATGGCCAGCTTTTCTAGCTGGCACAACTCTGCGCCAACCTTTTCTTTCAATGTATTAGCTCAGGTCTTGCCTTAAAGAAGCAAGGTGTCACCTGTGGCTCTATATGTATCTTGGACTGCATGCTTTTTAATGTCACCATTAGCACCTCATTTAGCCAGTACCACCACCATTAACAACTCCTTGACCTTTAGTTTATGACATCTTTTGCCAACTCTCCTTTGCTTACGCCTATTGCTGGCCTTCTATCCAGCTTCACCGGTTCCATCCCCCTTAATCAGTATGTATTTTACCAAATCTCTACCTCCCTTTAGATCTGAAGAGGAGTCATTTGGACTCAAAACATTATCTCTGTCTCTTTCTCCACAGATGGTATCAGACCTGCTGAGTTTTTCCAGCACTTTTTGTTTTCGTTTCAGATTTCCAGCATCCGCAGTATTTTGCCTTTATATTATGCTTTTTAACTTCCCTAGTTCGTCCCGAAAAACCATGATGTATTTTCTTAGAAGTTCTGAAACTCCATCTGATTTTAGGTGAGATATCTCAGACCAGCTGAGATCGATCTTATGTTGCCAGCCTCGGCCCTTCTCTTTTCACAATTATTATAGGCAGCTGGGCTGTCTGTTGCTTGTAAGAGACTAGGACTGTGGTGATGCCCTTTAGCTGAATGGATTCTTCTATGTATGTCCTTAATTTAGCATTTGTCCACTCCAGGCTTCCTTCATTAAGGTACCTTGAAAGTACCACCTTGGCCCACTTCCACTTTCAGTAGTTTCTCATTAACTTGTAATACTATATAAGGAGTAAACATCATGATCAGCGGCTGTTGTACCCGTTACTTCTATTATGTTTGTTTGCTGTTTTGCAGACTGCTTTAACTTTGTCTGGCATTGCCTAACCACATGACAGGGGGTAATGGCATTCTGCCTCTTTAAATTTACAGGTATCTGCTCTGTGGTCAGCCCCACAATCTATAGCAATTTTTTTTTAACTTTTTGTTCACAGGATGTGGGTGTTGCTAGCTAGGCCAGCATTTATTGCTCATCCCTAATTGCCCTTGTTCAGAGGAGTCAACTACATTATTGTGGATCTGGCATAAGGACAGCAGGTTTCCTTCCCTAAAGGGAGGGCATTAGTAAACCATTATGACAATTGACACCATTAGACTTTTAATTCCAGATTTTTATTGAGGTCAAATTCCACCATCTGCCATGGTGGGATTTGAACCCAGGTCCCCATAGTATTATCCTGGGTTACCAGTCCAGTGACAATACCACTATGTCACCACCTCCCCATGATGTCTTGAAGCCACTGTTGAAGCATTTCTGCTAGGCCTTATAATGTTTCTCACAACAGACACTGGATCGCGTTTTTGATTCTGCAGGTCTGGCTTTCGCGCCATGCTTGGCGGCAGGTTCCCGCCCAACATGAAGTATGATGCCAATTTCCATGTGTTACAAAGCCTGCGAGTCTCGCAGCACCTTCCATGGCGAGGGAGATTTCTAAGGCGCGTTTAAAGTCGATGTCAACTTCGGCAAGTAAGCAGCGCAGTATGGCATGGTCATTAACTCTGCAAACTAATCGGTCCCACAGCATGTACTCAAGAGGATCGCTTTCTGCTTTTCTTCCACGGTAATCTCATTTGCTACAAAGTAAAATCCGAGGCGCTCTACATACTGGCTCCAGTCTTCCACAGTTGCATCATATGGGTCAATTTTGCGGAAAAGTGGCATAACTGGTGAGTAGCTTTTTAAAAAATTTTATGTACTCACGGTAACAGGGCGAGGCACAGGGTGGGAGATGATTTTACCCTTGTCGCCAATTGTGATGACTCGATGAAGCAGACAGGTTTCATCAAGAAACAGGTAACTTCATTACAGAGCGATTTACAGATGCTTTTACCTCAACCAGGACTCTCGTCAGGAAGCTCCGCCCCTCCTGGATTGCCCGTGCTAAAACTCAGGTTGGAGCCCCCTCCCCAGTACATCACGTGACTCCTGATTGACAGAAGGGAGGGACTATACCCCCAGTTACCACAGCAGCCCACATACCTTCTGTGATAATGCACCTATCATGGAGATGCAATGGAGGCCCTAATAGTCACTTGATTCCAGGAGGATGATGACGACATGCAGTGAGAACACTCTATAGATCTTCACATAGCTTCTGTGAATGTCTGACTTCTGTCTGGCTGAGGGCAGCTCGCTTGCGCTCTGTGATCAGGGACATATCATGGAGACGCAGCTGTGAAACTTTAAATGCACCTGATCCTTTGTCTGTCTTCAGCACCTGAGCCCTTCAGGGGCACAGCATCACTGGTCACAGATGCTGACGAGATGGATGCCAGCTCCACATTAAAGGTGCTGGGAGCACACAGAGAGAATGACGGAACTCTGTGACGCCTGCCCACAACATTCTGGCAGCAATGACGAGCACCATCGAGGTGCAGGCATCAGTAATGTGTCCAGTGAGTGTGAGGCCGGACCATCACTTTGACCACTTTGGCTGCACAAAGCACAGGGAAGAGGCCCTGGACTGAGACACCTGCCTTTATTCTGTGCAGGAACCAAGGTTTCACATCTGAGTGACATGAACACTGCTCATCAGAAAAATAAGCCATAGGCAGGGGAAAATTCTTGGGAGTTTATTTACAATAGCGAACATTACGTACAAGTGATTAACACCCGTGCCCAGGCTGTGCAACTGGAGGCGACGACCTGGAGGAGGACTGGGTTTCGGTGGTGAGTACCAGGGATGACGTTGAGTCGTTGTCGGGTGAGGTGATGGATCCCCTGGTGCCCTCCGCTGACTCTCCCCTTATCCCCCCACGGGAACTCCAGGACTTTCTAGCGAGTAATCGCGGTCGCCGAGACAGGGTCCAGTTGGCCATGGACCGGTGGCATTCTTTTCCGCTGGTGTTCTGGTCCATTTGCAAGGCTCTCAAGGCTCCCGAGTTGGACAGGAACGCCCGGCGGAGGGTCCATACGTTTCTCATTGAGCTCCTGAAGGAGAGGAAGGATTAAAAGTCCTCTCCTTTTACTTAAGGTGATGGTTGCACGTACTTTTGACAATGAAGACAACTATAGCCAGCCTCAACATCCACGGCAGCAGGGACGCACAGCGCAGGTTCCAGAACTTCTTGGTCTTCCGGGACGGGAAGTATGCGGTGTGCTTCCTGCAAGAAACCCATACCGTTACGGGAAACGAAGCTACGTGGCTCCTGGAGTGGCGAGGTGGGGTCTACATGAGTCACCTAGCCTCCAATTCTGGCGGGGTGGCTATCTTGTTGGCCCTGCATTTTCAGCCAGAGATCTAGGGGGACAACGAGCCGGTGCCAGGCTGGTTGCTGCACCTTACTGTGCGCCTGGGGGGCGCGATGCTTCACTTTGTGAATGTGTACGCTCCCCTGGGTGCGCAGCAACAAGCGAGCTTCTTTGAGGAAGTGTCCACTCATCTGGACTCCATCGACGCAGGCGAGGGCATCGTCCTCGGGGGGGATTTTAATTGCACCCTCAAGGCCCGGGACCGTCACGGTACCCAGCACCGCACACTAGGTGCGAGTAAGTTACGGGACCTGGTCAGGTCCTTTGACTTGGTGGACGTCTGGCGAAATCTCCATCCTGACTCTAACGTTTTCACCTTTGTGTCACCTGGAGTTGGAGAGTCCAGACTCGACTGTCTTTACGTTTCGAAGGTGTACGTGTCCTGCATTCCGTCGGCTTCTGTACAGTAGGTTCCGTGCACAGACCACCGTCTTGTGTGGGTGAAGCTCACTTCGTTCTGCGCTTGGACGGGGTCCACGTACTGGCACTTTAACAATCTGTTGCTGGAGGACGAGCGGTTCCTGGACTTGTTTCGTCATTTCTGGGCCGGCTGGAGAAGGAAGCGGGGAGGCTTCCCCTCCTTGAGGCTATGGTGGGACATGGGCATGACTCACGTCCGCGTTTTCTGTCAGGAGTACGCGAAGGGGTCGACAAAGTGGCGGAAATCCAGGGTCGAGGAGTTGGAGAAGGAGGTGCTCGACCTGGAGGCACGTCCCTGTCAGCCCGACGCGGACCCGGCCCTGCGGTCGGTGTGCGATGAGAAGAAGGGCGCGCTGTGGGACCTGCAACTCGTCGGGTCCCAGGGCGCATTTGTGAGGTCACGGATCCGGTTCCTCACGGACCTGGACCGTGGCTCCCCCTTCTTCTACTCGCTGGAAAAAAGGCACGAGGTCCGTCAGCAGCTCCTTACGCTGCTGGCCGACGATGGATCCCTCATCTCGGATCCAGAGAGCATCAGGGCCATCGCCCGAGGCTATTACACTGCCTTGTTCTCTCCGGATCTGTCCAGCGAGGATGCTCGCAGAGTTTTGTGGGAGGACCTGCCGCAGGTCGGCCCGGAGGGCGCCGGAAAGCTTGACTCCCCTATAAGTCTGGGGGACCTGACTGGCGCCCTCTCCAGGGGCAAATCCCCGGGACTGGACGGGCTGACCATGGGGTTCTTCAGGGCATTCTGGGACGTCCTGGGGAGCGACTTCGCGGGGGTCCTGGGGGAGAGCATTGCTACCGGGGAGATGCCCATTTCGTGGCGCAAGGCCGTGATTGCTCTGTTGCCGAAGAAGGGGGATCTCCGACACCTTAAAAACTGGCGCCCGGTCTCCCTCCTCAGCACGGACTATAAAATCTTTACCAGAGCCACGTCTTCTCGGCTCGGCACCGCGCTGGACCACATGATCCACCCCGACCAGTCTTACACAGTCCTGGACCGTACTATTTATGATAATATCCATCTGGTCCGGGACATTATCCACCATTCCCAGAGGGCTGGTCTGTCGAGCGCCTTCCTGTCCCTTGATCAGGAGAAGGCGTTCGACAGGGTGGATCACGAATATTTACTCAGAACTCTGCGAGCATTCGGGTTCGGGACGCATTTTGTCGCCCGGATCCGACTTCTGTACACCGCCGCGGAGTGTCTAGTGAAGGTTAACGGGTCCCTGACGGCGCCCCTTCGCTTTGGGAGAGGAGTGCGTCAAGGCTGCCCCCCTGTCTGGCCAGTTGTATTCTATTTGCTTGGAGCCTTTCCTGCGCCTCCTGCGGAGGAGGTTGTCGGGATTGGTTCTGCGCGGGCCGGGCATTGGGCATTGGGGTGGTCCTTTCGGCTTACACCAATGACGTGCTCCTTATGTTTATTGACCTGGCTGACCTGCGGAGGATGCGCGAGTGCCAGGAGGTCTACTCTGCCGCTTCTTCTGCCAGGATCAACTGGAATAAATGTTCTGGACTCCTGGTTAGTCAGTGGCAGATGGATCCCCTACCCAAGGAGCTCAGGCCTTTCACCTGGAACAGGACCAGCATCCTCTACCTGGGGGTCCATCTCTGCCCTGCGAGGAATCCTGGCTGGCAGGAACTGGAGACGAAAGTCACCGCTCGCCTGCGGCGCTGGACAGGACTGCTCCGAGTGCTGTCTTACCGGGGTCGAGTTCTGGTAATAAACCAGCTGATCGCCACCATGTTGTGGTATCGGCTGGTCACTTTGACCCCTCCCCCGGACTTTGTTGCAAAAATCCAGAGAATGCTAGTCGACTTCTTCTGGGACAAAAGATTGCACTGGGTCGCTGCTGAGGTTCTGAGTCTCCCGCTTAGGGAGGGCTGTTAGGCGCTAGTGTGCCTATGCACACAGGTGGCAACCTTCCACCTTCACACCCTGCAGTGATACCTTTACGTCAAGCCCCCTCCGCGATGGTGTGCCCTGGCGACGTATTTCTTCCGCCAGGTGCACGGCCTGAATTATGACGTGCAGCTCCTGTTTATAAAGCAGAGGGGCCTCGGTGGCTCCTTGCAGGCATTGCCCGTCTTTTACCAGGACCTGATCAAAGTCTGGAACGTGGTCGCCTCGTTACGCAGCTCTCCCCCATCAGGAGTAGCGGCTCACGAATCCGCCCCTCCGTCCTTTTCAGTGGCTGGTGGAGAGAAGGGCTGTGGCTGCCGGGGTGACCAGGATCGGGGACGTGCTGGGTGGCGGAGGAGTGGGCTGGATGCTCCCGCAGGAGTTGGCACGTCGTGTGTCTGTGAATGTCCGGCTCGTGGCCGATGCCATCCAAGACCTAAGGACGGTCGTGCTCAGACCCAACGTAATTTTAGGTCTCGAGGTGGCCCAGGTGCACGGTGGTCTTCCGCCTGAATGTTCCCCCGTTCGGACAGAATTCCACATTGGCCCCAAGGCCTGAACCCTCCCTCGGGTGCCGGTGCCCCGCAACATGAGCTGCCTCGGGGACATGCCCTCCATGCCATTTGGCACGGCACGGAGGAGCTTTCTGTACGGACTGCTGCTGCACACCTTTCATTTTCTCGCCCTCACCCGCCGCCCGGACACGCCCTGGCGTGCCTTGTTGCCGTCCGGCAGCGGAGGTCCCCGTTGGGAGGCCCTCTACGGAGGTGTCCTCCCGCTTTCCATCGGGGACCTAGGTTGGAGGGTGTTGCACGCAGCAGTCCCCTACAATCAAAGAATGTGTAGGTTCACGGACTCCCAGGACACCTGCCCTTTTTGTGGTCTTGTGGAGTCCGTGGACCATGTTTATATAGGGTGTGGTAGGCTGCACTCCCTTTTCAGTTACTTGAAAAACCTTTTATTAATGTTTGTCTGCACTTCAGCCCCACGCTCCTGATCTACGGACACCCGGTGCGGAAGGGGGTCGGGAAGGAGAAGGACCTCATCGTGAACCTGCTCCTGGGCCTGGCCAAGTTGGCCATTAACAGATCCAGGCAGCGGGCGATCGAGGGGGTCGTCCCACCCGATTGTTTGTCCCTCTTCCGTGGCTACGTTCGCGGCCGGGTGTCCCTGGAGAGGGAGCACGCGGTGTCTGCCGGCACTTTCGAGGCCTTCCGTGCCCGGTGGGCACCATGGGGACTAGGGTGTTTTATCCACCCCTTTAACCACATTTTGGTTTAATGTTTGTAAGTTTCCTTCAAACTTTGTCCTTAGTTTTACAGCTGACCTGATTTAGGGGCTGTGTTTGCTTTATCCCTTATTTTGTTGATTTAGTTTAATTGGTTGACTCAAAAGAGTCACATCTTCTTAACCTTCCTTAACCTTCCGCGACATCTTAGTGCTTCCCAGACATCCACAGTGGAGGTGAAGGCAGCCTGCTGACTGTTACACCCTGTCAGTGATAACCTTGGCGGGGGTCCTCTGGAGCGCTGAGAACGATGTCCTGGGCCAAGGTCTGAATAGCGGCTGCCGTCCTACTAGTGTTGACCTCAGTGCATTGGCATGGTGGCGCTGTTACCTCAACCTGAAGGCAGATGAACTCCTCCATCGTGCCTTGCAATCTGTGGAGTACATCGGACAATCCTTCCTGATGTTCCTGAGCTTGCCTTTGCAGCTCCAGCAACTGAGACATGACCGAGGGGCTCGTCATCTGACTTGGACTCAGCAGATTTCTGGCCTCCAGCAGTCCTCCAAGTGCCGGAGGTTTGGGAAGTCCCTGCCGCCGCTTGCAGTGGATCAGAAAGTGCGATGTGCTTGCCAGATTGAGATCCCGAAGCTCGGTCCCACCGATGTGTGTGTCTCTGTGCTGGAGGAGTGTGTGGGTGAGTGCTGTGATGGGTCTTCATTGATGGTTCCTTCAGATTCCTCTTCAGCGGTTTCTTTGGGGCTTGATTGGAGGTTCTGGGTCACGGACCCCTCAGCTGTTTCCCAGAGGTGCCTGCAAAAGCAAGGAGAGCTAATTGGTTCATGGCAGTGTCCCGTGAAACAGGGCACATCACTCACAGCACGGTTGTATGATGGAATTTGCACTGCTGGATCCTCACCTTGGTAGAGCAGCGCCGACCTCACCGTCAGCACAAGACTATACATGTTATCGCCAGCCAGCTGGATGGCTCTGTTTCCAAAGTCCTTGAGGACCTTGATTTCACCAGTCTGCGACCTCTCCCTCTTGTTTTGTGCCAACTTGTCCTGCATGAATAGAGATGAAGAGAGTGTAAGCAGGGAGCCTGCCAGACCAGATAAGTATATCTAGCCTGTATGGGTGGTGAGTGGTCCTACAGTTGGGATGAGGACAACGAAGGTGTGTATGAGACAGTAAATGGGGATGTTCCTTGAACTGGCAGTGAGTGAGGTCCCTGTGGATGTGCGATGGGTTTGTGAGTGTGTGAGTTGAGAGTGATGAGAAGAGTGACTTACCCTGGCAGAACAGAGGAGATCATTCATCCTTTTTCGGAACTGGGTGGCTGCCTTCTTTTGCAGGGAATTGGCGCTGACCACTGCTGCCACTGCCTCCCATGGTGAATTAGTAATGTTGCTGCCCCTCCTGAGGTGAGGCCGGGGGTAGAGTACATCACTGCGGGCCTCCCCTGCATCAAAAGGCGCTCAAGGGATGCGTCATTAAACTGGGGTGGGGGTTGCAGTCTTCTTGCCTTTCGGGGCCATGTTTTCCATGCAGCAGTCGTGGGTTGGAAGCACTGAGTGGTGTGCACACGGATGCACTTTAAATATGGTGCCCGATGTGAGGAAGCGGCGAGGTGATGGCATGGTGGGTGAATGCCAGCCCACCTGCCATCAAAACGGCCTGTTTCCTGGGAATGCATAATTAATGTGGCGTGAGAAGCCGCCACTGCAGCCAGCAGGTAAAACATCATTTATCCCGCCCGCTACCTCAGTTTGTACAAATCTGGGATGATTCTGCCCTCTGTCATATTGTGACATTTTCAATCTTCCTCTTTCTCAAACTCTCTTCCACAAATTGTTTCAGCCCCTGCTCCAGCCACAATGTACCTCCATTTTAAGAGTTTTAGTCTGGCTAGTCTGGCTTCAAGGAGTGTAGGTTTTTTATGTGATGCTAGCCCCGCATGAACCTGAGCTCATTGCCAAGGCAGACAGCCACTGAACAACACACTTAGCAGAGGGCTGCTCATGACGATCACTTAGCATCGCAATAAATGGGCATGTGTCAATTGCACCTCATGATGCATGCACCCATTTTTGGGTCTTATTGAGTTTCTTTCCCCAATAACGTCTGGAGAGGAGAAGGACAGTAATGAATAATTATGTATCATGTTCACGTGCAATTTGGCACTTGAGAGCAATTTTGCATGAAATGCACAAAATAGATAGTGAGAGCTCCAGAAATGGAGTATAAAAGGAACTTGCAAGAGATATCAAAAGTGATACAAAAATCATTTGCAATTACATTAGGAAAAAGAGAGTGTTCAGGAGCAATGCAGACTCCTGAAAAATGATAATAGTGTGTTATGGACTTGATTTTCCAGGCAGGTTTCTCATAAAAAACAGTGAACTTTATTTACAGGGCTTCAGCAGCCGTTACATGCTTCCATCAAGAACCACAACTGGACACAAACTCCACCCCTAAGGTTCCCCATGCTTTGGGCTGATTCGTTCACACTGTCACGTGATACTACACAGTACATTAAGTCTTAAAGCTACAGTCACTACATTCCTTAAAGTTACAGTTACTACATTCCTTAAAGCTACAGTTACTACAAAACCTATATACCATTTATAGACTATTTTCATGTTACATTCACTGTAGTAAGCTAACAAAGTCAAGACACCATTTGGTAATAACATTGGGCCAATGAAGATATTTTGTGCTCTGTGCTTTATAATTACTCACATGTATTAATCAACAACTGTAAAAAATAGTAACCAAACAGAACAGTTGATTGATTAAGTAGTGTACTACAATTGTTTATAATTGAAGAATAAGTAATTAATTAAGTAGTTATATTGTTAAAGCTGGGTTATGGCCAGAAGTCTGTTAGCTTCTTTGAAAATGTTTTAATTAGCCACTGTGAGTTCTGCCTGTGGGTACAGCATGAAATCAGATGCTATTTGTTAGCTCAGCGTCACTCTGGCCTTAACCACCTCAAAGTTGAGAATTGACAATAAACAATTGTGCAGAGTCAAATAAGAAAAGACACTGCAAAAGAAATATGTTCCTTTAGATGGATAATGTACACGGGTAGCTAAAATGCAATGAAAATAATTCAACAGTAAAATTGACCAATTGCAAAATTACAACAGACCTGATTCGACATGGGGTAATGGTGATTTAGGGATTAAAAGTAGAGTTTCCAAACAACATCTTTGCTAGCTGGTGTCATATCAGAAAGGATAGACATCATCTGTATGGCATCTCCCAGGGAAAGGTGACGAATTCAAAGAATTTATCACTCTAAGGTTCTAAGGATCACTCTTAAGTCTGCACGTCATGTCGTCTGTGAATTGGAAAGAACTGAGTTATTTTAACATTTAAACTTCATCTTCCATACTGTGTTTCTGAATTAGAATTGATAGAACTTCTGTGTCAGTAGTCTTATGTATTACTTTAGTATTTAATTTTCAATAAACCTTCTTCTAATTTCACCATTGAAGTCTCGTGGCCCATACCTATTACAGTAAAAAGCCTTGAAAAATAACTTTATTAAGGTAAGTATTGGTAAATTGATTTATGGTTGGATTCAGATGTACAAGTTTACATCCTAAAACCTTAATCTAATCAAAAATCTCACAGGGCGAGAAGGCAGATCTTGAGTCTACCTCAGCAAGAATGGGGATTGAACCTTGTGTTGTTAATCTGAGTCACATGTTAGCTGTCTAGCCAACTGAGTTAACCAGCCCCCTCAATATCACTTCATCATTTTATGCTTCTATCTACACCACTTACAATACCACCTATTTTTGTGTCATCGGCAAATTTGGATATGTAGCTTTCTATCCCACTTTCTAAGCCATTTATAAATATGGCGAATAGCTGAGGCCCAACCAAAGATTCTGGAGGGACACCAGTTGCCAATTAGAGTACCTGCCCGTTATCTCTATCCTGCTTCCTGTGACTCAGATGATTTCCTCAGCAGGTCAATAATTTCCCTTCAATTCCATGAGCCATAGTTGGAATAATAGAATGGGGAGGTGGGGAGGGGCAGACAGCTTTCCGCACCTGCCCTGCTGCCATGTGGGCAGCGTATCATCAGGGTTAATCGGACTGATAAACAAGCCTAGTTGTCCCTCGATTATGTATTTCAATGTGGCAAGTGGCCTGCCGATTTCAGCCCCCGCCCATCCCCTCATACTATGGGGGTGAGCTTGGGGTGGGCAGGAAGGTGGTGGGGTGGGCACCCTCCCGGGTGGGCACCCTCCCTAATTTACGTGCCCCTCCTTGGGAGACACACCCGTCCGGGGCAGGTAAAATTCAGCCCTTTAGCTAACGGTCTCTTAAGATAGAATTTATAGAATGCGTTCTCAAAGTCCATATATTCATATATAACATCCATTGACACTCCCCTGTTCACTACTTTAATTTCCTCTTCAAAAAATTCAGTCAGGTTCGTCAGGTGTGACCTACCCTTTGCCAATCCATGCTGGCTTTCTGATCAGCTGAACATGTTCAAGGTGGTCAGATCCTAGAATTTCCTGGCAACAGATGTTAGGCTAAAATAACATGCAAAATTTCCAATTTAAAGAAAGAGTTCCCAAATCAAGAGACCTTTGGAAGATTTTAGTTTGAGCATCTGCAATGTTCTCACCTGTTTCCTTCCTGGGATGGAAACTATCTGGTTCTAGGGATTTGTCACTCTTTAGCACCATTTTTTCTTCATCTGTTACTTTGCTTACATTAAGTTTAGTGAATTCCTGTCTCAGATTCAATATTAATTTCCTTGAAATTTCTGGCATGCTGATTTCTTCCTTTACTGTAAATACTGATGCAAAGTAAATTATCCAACATGTCTGCCATTTCCATATTTAGAGTTGCAAAATCACTGTGTAGTAACTGTAACTTTGAGGAATGTAATGAAGGTAGCTTTAAGACTTGTTGTACTATGTAGTATCACGTGACAGTGTGAACAAATCAGCCTGAAGCGCGGGGAACCTTAGGGGTGGAGTTTTTGTCTTTTTGTAGTTTTTTGATGGAAGCATGTAACTGCTGCTGAAGCCCTGTAAATAAAGTTCACTGTTTCTTATGAGAAACCTGTCTGAAAAATCAAGTCCGTAACAACTGGTGACGAGGATAAATTTGTTCATGCGCTGTCCCTTGCCCAGTTAATGTGAGTATCTTGTTTTAAAAAGAAGAAATGGAAAATATATTCGCCAGCAATTTTTGGCAGGATCAATCCCTTTGACTCATCAACAGAGGATTGGAGTCAATATATAGAATGCTTCAGTTTCTTCTTCCAAGCAAACAAAATAACAGTGGAGGAAAAAAGGAAAGCAATTCTCGTGAGCGTCTGTGGGAGTAAAATTTATAATTTAATCCGTAGTTTGATGGCCCTGAATACTTCCAATTCAAAGACTTTCAGCGAATTGGTAGACCTCATCAAGGGTAATTTTCAACCTAAACCCTCCATAATCACGCAGAGGATCTAATTTAATTTGAGAGTAAGAGCCCTGGGGGAGACTATAGCAACATACGTGGCGAAGTGGAAACAGCTAACTGAACATTGTGACTTCAGGGAGACCCTAAACGATATGTTAAGGGATCGTTAGGTCTGCGGTGTGCATGATGACGTTATTCAACGACAGTTATTAGCTGAAGTAAATACTGATTTTAAAAGAGTATTGGAAATACCGCTTGCAATGGAAAGCGCCGAGCAGGATTCGCAGGTCTTACAGGGTTTGCAAAATGGCACCGTTTTCCAGTTGGGGTAGGAACAGACCACTGGGCTTGGCGCAAAAACCAGGGGGTCAGCTGCGAAGCGGGAGACAGTCCCTGCTACCCGAAAATTTAAAAATATACAGGAGACAGCTCAGCAGCAAATCTAAGAATGAATTGTTACCAATGCGGAAGTAACTATATCCCTGAAACTTGCCATGTTAAAGAGGTGGAGTGCTATTATTGTCATAAAAGAGGGCACATACTGAAACAATGTAAAACAAGATTGAGACAAGCTCCCAGGCAGCAAACTAAACTGATCAAAGTATATAATGTGGAAGAACCGGAAACCACGAATTCCAATGTTTATTCTCTATTTAATGTGAAAGTAGGGAAAACAGAGCCAATCACTGTTGCTCTACAAGTCAATGGAAAACCTTTGATTATGGAAGTGGATACCAGTGCATCAACCACTGTAGTGGGGGAGCACACACTCAAATATTTAAACAAGGCTGCCGAGCTGACAGGTACCCTATCCCCAGGATTGAGGATCTGCATGCCAAATTAGCAGGAGGGAGAACTTACACTATATTAAATATGAGTCACGCATATCAGCAGCTGGAAATGGATGATATGTTCAGAGAATTCGTAACCATAAACACACACAAAGGGTTCTATCAATACATGCGCCTGCCTTTCAGCATTTCTTCGGCCTGCGCGATTTTCCAGAGGATGATGGAGAGCTTGCTGCAAGGATTACATCAAGTCATGTCCTAATAACTGGGCTAACAGAAGCGGAACACTTGACTAACTTGGATGAAATCTCAAAACGATTCTTGAAAGCCAGGGTGCACTTGAAAAAGTGTACCTTTCAGGCAAGTGAAGTCATTTACTTGGGCCACCAAGTGGATGCCCAAAGGTTACACCCGGTAGAAGAAAAAGTTAAAACTATTAAGGGAGCACCCTCGCCTACAAATGTCTTAGGGCTCAAGTCATTCTTGGCTATGGTAAATTACTATGGTTGATTCCTCCCCAACTTATCAACAGTCCTAACCCCTCTACACTCATTATTAAAGAAAAAACAACGTTGGCCTTGGAAGTCACCTCAAGAAGAAGCCTTCAAGAAAGTTAAGTAGCTCTTGCACTCTTTGAACTTGTTAGTACACTGCGACCCGACAAAAGAATTGGTGCTAGCTTGCAACACCTCCCCCTATGGCATGGGAGCGGTACTATCTCACCAGTGAAGCTCAACGCAAACTGGAGGAACAGCACCTCATCTTCCGACTAGGCATTCTACAGCCTTCCAGACTTAACATTGAGTTCAACAACTTCAGATCATGAACCCTATCCTCCATCCCCACCCCCTTTCTGATCCCCCTTTTTCCAATAATTTATATTTTTAAAATATATTTTTCTTTTCCCACCTATTTTTAAATCTATCATTTTATCTCCACCTTTTAGCCCATTTCGATCCTTTCCCCCCACCCCACCCCCACTCGGGCCATCCGACACCTGTTTGCCCTGCTTTCTACCCTTAATGTCACCATTAACATCAACACCCCTTTGTCTTTTTGTCTACGACATCTTTGGCAATCTGTTCTTTGCCTCCACCTATCACTGGCCCTCTATCCAGTTCTACCTGTCCTACCACCCTCTACCATCTTATATTTCACCACATTTCTATAATTCTTTAGTTCTGATGAAAAGTCATACGGACTCGAAACATTAACTGTGTTCCTCTCCGCAGATGTTGTCAGACCTGCTGAGTTTTTCCAGCTATTTTTGTTTTTGTTTCAGATTTCCAGCATCCGCAATATTTTGCTTCTATCTCACAACAGTTCAGAAAGGCCAATGGGCAATGTATCCGGAACCCACTCTACAGCTGAGAAGGGCTATTCACAAATCGAGAAAGAAGGGTTATCAATTATTTATGGAGTTAGAAAATTCCATCAATATGTACATGGCCAAAAATTTACTTTAGTATCTGATCACAAATCGCTCTTTGGTCTGCTTAGCGAAGAGAAAGCTGTCCCTCCCATAGCTTCCACAGGAATTCAAAGATGGGCTTTGATTTAATCAGCATATGAATATACTTCTATGCACAGACTAGGGATGTATATAGCCAATGCAGATGCCTTAAGTCACCTTCCTTTGCAGGAGAGTATTGAACATGCTCCAACTCCCCAAGAGATCGGATTAACGATGAATTTCTTGGATTCTTCGCCAGACTGCGCAAGACAAATAAGAAACTGGACAAACCGTGATCCAATCTTGTCTGGAATATGAGACCAAGTATTGAAAGGAACCAGTCCCTGAAGAATTGAAGCCATTCTTCACTCGATGGAATGAATTGAGTAGTCAGGATGGTATACTATTATGAGGTACACGAGCCATCGTTCCTTCACAAGGAAGGGAACTGCTCTTAACTGAGTTGCATAGCGCACATTCTGGAATTTCCAAAATGAAAATGCTTGCAAAGGGCTATATCTGGTGGCCGGGTATAGACAGTGATGTAGAAAAAATGGTTAAACACTGTCTCCAGTGCCAGCAACTACAGAGGTTGCCTGTTGAAGCCCCACTACACCCATGGGAATGGCCTGCTTGACCCTGGGTGAGACTGCATACTGATTATATAGATCCAATTCTAGACACCATGGGCAGAATTTTCTGCCTATCAGGCGGGCGGGCCCAGCCCAATCTCCGGTGGGCGGGGAGTTGATCCCCACCGGAGAAGCAGGCCGCACCGCCATTTTACGTGGGCGGGCCAATTAAGGCCCACCCAGCGTGACGTCAGGTGGGAAGCGCTATGCGCTCCTTGTGCCGGCGGGGGGGGCGGGGATTCCCCAAATGCGAGAGTGCGCTCTTTCGTGCATGTGCACGAAAGAGCTCACATCTCCCTGAGGCTAAGTGCTGCCTCAGGGAGATCGCTTCCACTTTGAAAAAGATTAAAAATAGAAAAAAAAATTTCCTAACATGTCCCCCTCATGTGACAATGTCTCATGAGATGGGACATGTTCATAATTTACACTATAACTTTATTAAACTGCTTAAAACCCTGCACGAAACCTCATCCCGCCCGTGGATGAGGTTTCATGCTTTTTCTAATTTCCACCGGGGCTCCTGGCCTGCCCGCCAAACTTAAGGTTGGACAGGCAGGTCCTTTAGTTGTTTAAATGATCCTGTCAATGGCCTCAATTGGCCATTGACAGGTCAGCTGATTTTGCTGAGCCCCCGCCTTCCTGAAAATTTAAATGGGGCGCGGTGACGTTGAGGTTTCCGCCCGACATCATCCCGCGTCATTTTACGTGTTGGCGAGCGAGCCCCGCCCCCTGCTCGCTGATGGCAAAATTCTGCCCCATGTTTCTACTAAATAAATGATGCGCATTACGAATAGATGCGTATGAAGTTTGTGACTATAGAAAGTTACGCTAAAGTTTTTCCAACATGGATTGCCAGAAGTCATTGTCTCAGACAATGGTACTGCATTTACTAGTGCTGGAATTCAAAGATTCATGAGCCTAAATGGCATCAAACACATAAAGACAGCACCGTATCATCCATTGTCTAATGGATTGGCTGAGAGAGCAGTAGAAACTTTTAAAGTTGGAATGAAAAATTATCGGGAGGATCATTGGAGACTAAACTTTCACGTTTCCTGTTTTGCTATAGAATGAACCTCCCACACTACTACAGGCTCAACACCTTCAGAATTACTTATGAAGCGCTGCCTTCATACTAGGTTAAGCCTGGTACTTCTCAATATGGACGGGAAGGTAGAGAACAGTCAAGGGAATCAAAAAGTGACTCATTATTTGCACAGTTGAGAGCAAGAATTTACTGTCGGTGAAACAGTATCTTTAAGAAACTTCGGTGGTGGATCAAGTTGGTTATCTGGTGTAATAGTTTTTGTGACAGGACAGTTGTCGTACCATGTAGAAGTGGAGGGCTGGATCACCTGAAAACACATGGATCATTTGAGAAGAAGGGAGATACCCCAACAAACCAATGTTCCACCTGTAACCATTACGGAACCTGTGGTCCCCGTTGTGATTGATCAGCTAAAGATAGACATACAGATGTCTCTGTCGGAGTGGATAACACTGAATTGCCTGTGCCTAAGGAGGTACCTGATGTTGCTGCAGATCCAGGAAATGTAGATTCAATAAGAGATTCTAAAGTCGTGGAGCTACAACGTTCCACCCAGACCAGGAAACCACCTGAGAGTTTGAACTTACAAGACTTATTGTACTGTGTAGTATCACATGACAGTGTGAACAAATCAGCCCGAAGCATGGCAAACCTTAGGGGTGGAGTTTGCTTCTAGTTGTGGATCTGAATGGAAGCATGTAACTGCTGCTGAAGCCCTGTGAATAAAGTTTGTTTTTTCTTATGAGAAACTTGTCATAGAAACATATAAAATAGGAGCAGGAGTAGGTCATTCAGCCCTTTGAGCCTGCTCCGTCATTCAATATGATTATGGCTGACCCTCTACCTTAACGCCACACTCCTGCACTCTCCCCATACCTCTTGACGCCTTTAGAGTCCAGAAATCTATCTATTTTCTTCTTAAATATATTCAGTGACTTGGCCTCCACAACCTTCTGTGGTAGAGAATTCCATAAGTTCACCACCCTCTGAGTGAAGAAGTTTTTCCTCATCTCAGTCCTAAATGGTCTGGAAAATCAAGTCTGTAACAGGTTTTAAGAAACTATTCTATCTTAAATGTAAGATTTAAAAAGGTTAAATTATACTATAAACCTAAAATTGTGAATGTTCAGTGTCAGCTCTGCTGTAAGGTTAATTCTTCGGCTTACTGCCAAGGTACATATTTAATCTGTTTTTATTGGCACATGTTTTATTATGTTATCACAATGATAGACACACATTTCTCTACAATGTTTCTACAACTAAATGCATTGCCCTGAATTTTCAGGTCGGCAGGCAGGCGCGATTGGCGGGCCTGGGATTGGCCAGGAAATGGGCCACCGCCTGTGATTGGCCCACGACTGCAATTTAACACTGGTTGGCCAATTAAGGCCCACCCAGTGTGAAATGCGCCTTCCCAATGGTCAGGAAGAGCCGCACGTGGGTGGGGACGTGTCATGCGCTGGGTCCAATGGTGACCCGGCGGGCAGTTTAAAAATGGCAGAGGCAGCCCCTTGAAGTCTGACCATGAAGAAGCATACAGTTTGCATTGCGGAGATGGTACCAATGGCCTTGTCAGCGGCTGGAGACGCTAGACAGGAGGGCAGGTCAGGTGGTCACTCAGACCCCTCCACTTTTCGGACGAGTGCCACGTTGTGCTCCTGGAGGAGGTGGCTGCCAGGAGGAACACCCTTGTACCAAGGGGTGAAAGGAGGAAGCCACTACACCTGTCAAAGAAGGCCTAGGAGAAAGTGGCAGCGCAGGTCAAGCGCCATGATGTGGTGCGGCGTGCATGGGTGCAGTACTGCAAGAGGTTCATTGACCTGCTGCGCCCAAGAAGGGTGAACCATGTTGGCACAGATTAGTTTGCAGAAGTGTTAAGGGCTGGCTGTCCTCCCATGGAACTCAGGGGTGTTAGAGTCTGAGTACCAACTGTCACTGATGCCAGAGCCGGCCAAGGGGATGAGCCCTGGCTGCTTGGACTAAGTGTCTTGTGGTTTGAGGGCCACGACTCGGATGTGCCCTGTGAGGTGTTCCAGAGGTGGGGTTGGCCAGGCTGCAATGGCGTTGCAGGCAGAGAGTGGGCTAATCAATGCTCCTCTGTCCTTTCAGGAGAAGACGAGCCATAACCAATTGGAGAGGTCATGGACAGGCATAGACCCGCCGAACCTGCTGCTGCTGACCAGGTTCGAGAAGGACGCCCTTGAGCTAGAGAGCCAACACGCTCCACGTGTAACCAGGTGTGGTGAGGCTGGGGTGTCAGACGAAAGTAAGAGCGCAGTGCACAGAGATGAGCACTTCAGATTGTGCAATCGTTCTTGTGTTGTCTCTTCATTGATGGGGCTCTCAAACCTGGAGTCCCCATTGATCGTTGGAAGATGGTGGCACCATGATGCAGATCTCCATTGTCTCACCAGGGTGCCTGACATGCACAGTGACAGAGTGATGACTTAAACTAATGACGTGTCCTGGTTCTCCCTTAGATTCACCTGCACGCACTCAATTTCAGGGCCCCGAAGGGTCACCCCTGACACCAGAGGGCCGCCAGGCTTCATCTGTACCCGTGTCACACCCACACGCTGAACTGGCACCAGCGAAGATACCAGCACTTTGGTGGGTGTGAGATCATCGGCTATATTGTCGGTGAGGGCACTCCACACTCGCTTGATGTGCAGGTGGAGGCAGAGATTGCCCAGGGCGCTGGCAATCAGAAGACTGTTGGAAACCAGAATGATGCTGGGTCGAAGGCAGATGATGAGCCTCCATTAGGCAGCAGGTACTGGATGTCCAGCGGGGTTTGTGGGAAAATCTGGTGGAGATCCATGAGGGTCTGCATGCCATGGTCTCTGTTGTGGGGGAGTCCATGCGCAGCATAAGCACTGCATTGATCCTCATGGCTGAGCGCACTGCCTCCTCCATTGAGAGAGTGGTGACTTTCATGCAGAGGCAACTCCAGGGACAGAATGAGGGGTTCCTGGGTTTGCGCTCGGACCTGCAAGCCCTCACACGGGTAATGACCTCAGATGGTCAGTGACAACGTGGGAGATGGACGAGGCACCCAGTATCCCATCAAGCTGGCTGTTCATCAATGGTGAGCAGGGAGGTCCAGAGTGACCTCAAGTTGGCGCACGAGCTTCTGATCATCTCTGCGGGCTCCTCTCAAGGCGTGTCAGATGACGGCAGCTGCTCCTCTGCCAGTGACTGTCGCATCTGATGAGGCTGCGGCAACTGGGGAGATGCCAGCTGTGGCACTGGCTGCTCCCTCCCAGGTGGGGCCAGCACAGGTTCCACTGGTCAGAGGGCCACTGCCAAGATCATGAAGGCCAAAAAGACAGCAGAGTTAGCAGGCTGTCTCCAATGTCGCTGCCACCGAGTCGGGGGCACCAAGACGCAGCACTCGTAAACTCGTAAGTTTAAGGCACCGTAAGCACAAGAGGGACTGTTCACGGGTAATCTTCCGTTCCGCTATGTTTGGTTTATATGTCTCCTGGTGTGGACATCAACACCAGTATTGGACATGTCAACGTGATTCAATGTGACAATAACATTAAATTTTCTTTTGTTGTGATGGCCTGAGTATGCTTCACCTTTTGGTGCAGGGTATGCCAGTACGTAATGCTGGACGTGAGTGGTTCTAAACGTTATTGCACAGGCACTGAGCGGACTTTGGGTTCACATGACAGGGGCATTTCGGGCATCCTGGATGGAGGCAGCAGCCCTGGCATGAGGTAGGAGCGGTTCTTTGGCAGCTTAGCTGAAGGAGCGTTAGATCAAGGCATCCCTAGTGACCCTGCCTCCCTGAAGGTTACAGGGGTCTGCCTCCACACCCTCAGCATTCTCCTCACCGAGTTCCTCTTCTGACTCACTACTGGATTCGTCCTCTGTGGCCTGAGGAGCTGCCTCAAGATCCTCTTCCTTCAGTGGGTCTCCCTCTTGCCAGTGCCAGATTGTGGAGAGCGCAGCATGCAACCACTATCACTGACACCCGCTCTGAGTGGCATTGTAGCGCTCCCCCTGAATGGTCCAGGCATCGGAAGCACATCTTCAGAAGACCTATGGTCCTCTATATCACCGCCCTTGTGGAGGCATGACTCCTATTATAATGCTGCTCTGTCTCTGTTCTTGGGTGGTGGAGAGGCATCATAATCCATCTTTTCAATGGATAGCTCTTGTCACCCAGCTGCCATCCATCCAGTTGGTGGAAGCGTGGAAGTGCCTTGGCACCCGGGAGTGTCTCAGGATATAAACATCATGGGAGCTGCCTGGGTACCTTGCACAGACTTGCAGAATCAGCAGCCTGTGGTCACACACTATCTGCACGTTCATGGAGTGGAAGCCTTTCCTGTTGACGAAAGCACCCGACTGATCTGCTGGCACCTTGATGGCCACATGTGTGCAGTTGATTTCACCCTGGATGCGGGGGAACCCAGCAATCGCTGCAAAGTCTCTGGCTCGCTCATCCTGGCTGGCCTTGTCCATACGGACATGAATAAATGTCAGTACCCGCCTGAACAGAGCTTCTGTCACCAGCTTCATGCAACTGTGGACAACTGATTGAGAGACTCCACACAAGTCCCGCACCCACCCTTGGAAAGAGCCTATGCACAGAAGCTGAGGGTCACTGTGACCTTCAGAGCCAGTGGCATGGGGTGTCCATCCACATAGTTGGAGGTGATCTCAGGCCCAATTGTCTGACAAATGGAGGTCACGGTCTCCTTCGGCATTGCACCTCGGACATATTTGACATTGTCACATGAGGGGACATGTCAGGGAACTTCTTTTTCTACTTTTAATATTTTTTTAATGTACAGCCGATCTCCCTGAGGCAGTGCTTAGCCTCAGGGAGATGAGTGCGCTCTTTCGTGTGCATGCGCGAAAGGGCGCAATCTTGGGTTTAGGGGTTCCCCCCGCCCGCACAGGGAGCGCACAGCGCTTCTGTGCGGACGTCATGCTGGGTGGGCCTTAATAGGCCCGCCCACGTAAGATGGCAACGCCCCCAATCGGAGGCACGCCTTCACGCGCCCGCTCTTCAACATCCCCCCCCACCCGATGAGGAGGAAAATTCTGCCCTATGAGTACATACTGTTTTTGCTGACCCACAAAACACAAAAATCAATTTTAAGATGTCCTTTAGGTCACATGTTGAACCTAAGATGGTTGTTTCTTGCTATGTTGACACAATTCTCTGAAGTTGAGTTAGCTTAAAACTGGCCTAAAAATGACTTACACCCCACTTGTAACTATGGTTCAGTAAATAATCACCAAGGACCTCTTCAGGCAAGGAACTCAAGAGGAAGAATTGATAGATTTTGGGCAAAGCTGTGGCAAATGGTTGTCACACAGGAGTGAAAGGTCGTAAACCTGAAACATTAACTCTGTTTTTCCTTTCTGCAAATTCTGCTCTGACCTGCTGAGTACTTCCGGCATTTTCTGCTTTTATTTCAGATTTCCAGGATCCATAATATTTTGCTTGTGCAATGGATTCAATGCAGGAAAATGTGAGGTCATCCACTTTGGGCCCAAAAAAGATAGTACTGGATAATTTATAAATGATAGTGAGCTCAAAACAGTGGGGGTCCAAAGAGACTTGGGGGTCCAGGCATACAGATCCTTAAAATGTTATGAACAGGCACAGAAAATAATCAAAAAGACAAAATTAATGCTGACCTTTATATTCAGAAAGAAACTATTTCTGTTGGTTTGAGAGTCAATGCCTAGGGGGCATAGTCTAAAAATTTGAGCCAGACCTTTTAGGAGTGAAATTTGAAACACTTCAGTACATAAAGAGCAGTAGAAGTTTGGGACCTCTCTTCCACAAACAGCATTTGATGCAAATCAATTGTTAATTTTATATCTGAGATTGATAGATTTTTGCTCATATTTTTGGGATATGGGGCAAAGGCACATGTGGAGTTACATCACAGACCAGCATTTAATGGCAGAACAGGTTCAAGAAGCTAAATGGCCTACTCCTGTTGCGATGTACAAATCCATTGTGACCAAAATTTTCAGGAAGAGGCGCAGTAGAAATGCAGAAAATCTTTTAGGGCTTTTAAAACAATATTGAGCAATAATTTTAAGAAGCTGCATCTGCTGCATAACTAGTGACTCCTCATATATTAAAAAATTGCCCTACGCAAGAAGCTTTTTTCAGCTAAAAATTGGTTTGCGTCCATTTTTCAGTCCAGGGGTCACAATTTATGATCTGCCTGTGCATGTTCTCATTGAGGTAAACTCCATGCTGCCTTCTCATTTCCATGGCCAGGATTTTTTTGCAGTGCGGGCGGGCGTGCTCCCGACCCACTTGAGCGTAAAATAGCGCAACAGGCTAGCGTCCCGAAGTCATTGTGCACTCGCGCGATACTTCAGTCGGCGGGTGGGCACTAAACTCGGAAGCCACCCGCTGACAATTAAGAGGGCTATTAAGTCCATTAACATCACAATTAACTGGGATTTTTCACTGCCCGTCCAATGTTACGGTTGGCGGGCGGGTGGATTGGCCAGGTGGACTTTGCATTTTTCAGGAAATCTCATCCAAGGACAGGATGAGGTTTCCGTTATTAAATAAAAAAGAAATAAAAATCTACACACAGAATTGTTATAATGTCTATGCTCAGGTGACTGCTTGTTTTGTGTGGACATGCTTTTCCAGATTTAAAAATCTTTATTTGATACTTTTGAATTCTTCAGCTCCCTGAGGCAGCTCTCTGCCTTCAGGGAGCTTTCTGTGAGTGCTCCTCCATGCCGCGCTGACTTCAGCACTCGCACTCCTTCCACCCCCAACCCAGGCAGTGCTGATCATATCAGAGTGCGCTTCATTAACTAGCCAGCCAGCGTGAAATCACGATCAGGGGCCGATCACGGGCAGTAGTCCATTACCAGGCAGCTCCCAGGCCTGCCGATCATGCCCACGCGCAGACTTAATAATCCTGCCCATGATTTCTGCATGCAGTTCAAGGTAACCCATGGTACTGGCTAGCTTTCTGCATGGACAACAGGGGACATATTATCATTTGAAGCTAGCTGTTATGACCGATGCAGTTGGTACCACTGAGTTATTTAAAAATCCCAGAGGGATTTTAAACAACTGTCATAATCAATCATTTTAAGTGTTTTGTTGAGATGCTACTCTAAACTCAGGAATCAGACCACTAGTTCTCGAGGTTTTACATTAAACTAAATGAAACATTTTATTAATTTACACAGGTTAAAATATATACACATGGCTACAAGTTGCTACTATCATAACATTTAACAAATTCCCAAACACAGTGGAACTGGGGGTCTGAAATGCATTTATTTCAATGTGAGAAGTACAACAGGCAAGGCAGATGAGCTTAGAGCTTGGATTAGTACTTGGGACTATGATGTTATTGCTATTACAGAGACTTGGTTGAAGGATGGACAGGATTGGCAGATAAACGTTCCAGGATTTAGATGTTTCAGGCAGGATAGAGAGGGATGTAGAAGAGGTGGGGGAGTTGCACTGCTGGTTAAGGGGAATATCACAGCTGTACGACAGGAGGACACCTCGGTGGGCTCATGCAGCGAGGCAATATGGGTACAGCTCCGGAATAGGAAGGGTACAGTCACAATGTTGGGGGTTTACTATAGGCCTCCCAATTGCCGGCGGGAGATTGAGGCAGATGTAGGCAGATTTTGGAAAGATGTAAAAGCAATAGGGTTGTTGTGGTGGATGATTTTAACTTTCCCTATATTGACTGGGAATCACTTAGTGCTAGGGGTTGGATGGTGCAGAATTTGTAAGGTGCATCCAGGAGGGCTTCCTGAGACAATATGTAAATAGTCCAACTAGGGAAGGGGCAATACTGGACCTGGTATTAGGGAATGAACCCGGCCAGGTGGTCGAAGTTTCAGTAGGAGAGCATTTCGGGAAAAGTGACCATAATTCAGTAAGTTTCAAGGTACTGGTGGATAAGGATAACAGGAGTCCTCGGGTTAAGGTGCTTAATTGGGGGAAGGCTAATTATAACAATATTAGGCAGCAACTGAGGAATCTAGACTGGAGGCGGATGTTTGAGGGCAAATCAACAACTGACATGTGGGGGGTTTCAAACGTCAGTTGATAAGAATTCAGGACCGGCATGTTCCTGCTAGGAGGAAGGATAAGCATGGCAAGTTTCAGGAACCTTGGATAATGAAGGACATTGTGAGATTAGTCAAAAAGAAAAGGGAAGCATTCTGTTGAAGGGTCATGAGGACTCGAAACGTCAACTTTGCTCTTCTCCACCGATGCTGCCAAACCTGCTGAGTTTTTCCAGGTATCTCTGTTTTTGTTTTGGATTTCCAGCATCCGCAGTTTTTTGTTTTTAGTATTCGTAAGGGCTAGAAGGCTGGGAACAGATGAAGCCCGTGGAGAATACAAAGAAAGTAGGAAGAAACTTAAGCAAGGAGTCAGGAGGGCTAAAAGGGGTCATGAAAAGTCACTGGCAACCAGGATTAAGGAAAATCCCAAGGCCTTTTATACATATGTAAAAAACAAGAGGGTAGCCAGGGAATGGGTAGGCCCACTCAGGGACAGAGGTGGGAATCTGTGTGTGGAGCCAGAAGAAATGGGAGAGATACTAAATGAATACTTCTCATCAGTATTCACCAAAGAGAAGGACTCAGCGGTCGATTTGTCTAGGGAAGAGTGTGTAGATAGCCTGGATCATGTTGAGATCAAAAAAGAGGAGGTGTTAGGTGTCTTGAAGAATATTATGGTGGATAAGTCCCCAGGGTCAGATGGGATCTACCCCAGAGTACTGAGGGAGGCAAAGGAGGAGATTGCCGGGGCTTGACAGAAATCTTTGTATCCTCACTGGCTATGGGTGAGGTCCCAGAGGACTGGAGAATGGCCAATGTTGTTCCATTGTTTAAGAAGGGTAGCAGGGATAATCCAGGAAATTACAGGCTGGTGAGCCTTACGTCAGTGGTAGGAAAATTATTGGAGAAGATTCTTCGTGACAGGATTTACTACCATTTGGAAGCAAATGGGCATATTAGTGAGAGGCAGCATGGTTTTGTGAAGGGGAGGTCGTGTCTCACTAACTTGATCGAGTTTTTTGAGGAAGTGACAAAGATGATCGACGATGGAAGGGCAGTGGATGTTATCTACATGGATTTCAGTAAGGCCTTTGACAAGGTCCCTCATGGCAGACTGGTACAGAAGGTAAAGTCGCACGGGATCAGAGGTGAGCTGGCAAGATGGATACAGAATTGGCTTGGTCATAGAAGACAGAGGGTAGCAGTGCAAGGGTACTTTTCTGAATGGAGAGCTGTGACTAGTGGTGTTCTGCAGGGATCAGTGCTGGGACCTTTGCTGTTTGTAGTATACGTAAATGATTTGGAGGAAAATGTAACTGGGCTAATTAGTAAGTTTGCAGACGACACTAAGGTGGGAGGAGTTGCAGATAGTGAAGAGGATTGTCAAAGGATAAAATGGGATATAGATCGGTTGGAGACTTGGGCGGAGAAATGGCAGATGGAGTTTAATCCGGACAAATGCGAGGTAACGCATTTTGGAAGGTCTAATACAGGTACGAATTATACAGTAAATGGCAGAACCCTTAAGTGCATTGACGGGCAGAGGGATCTAGGTGTACAGGTCCACAGGTCACTGAAAGTGGCAATGCAGGTGGATAAGGTAGTTAGGAAGGCATATGGCATGCTTGCCTTCATTGGCAGGGGTATTGAGTATAAAAGCTGGGAAGTCATTCTGCAGCTGTATAGAACCTTGGTTAGGCCACACTTGGAATACTGCGTGCAATTCTGGTCACCACATTACCAGAAGGATATGGAGATATTGGAGAGTGTGCAGAGGAGGTTTACCAGGATGCTGCCTGGTGTGGAGGTTATTAGCTATGAGGAGAGGTTGGAGAAACTCGGATTGTTCTCACTAGAGCGACGGAGATTGAGGGGCGACTTGATAGAAGTTTACAAAATTATGAGTGGCATGGATAGAGTAGATAGTCAGAAGCTTTTTCCCAGGGTGGAAGAGTCAATTATTAGAGGACATAGATTTAAGGTGAGAGGAGAAAACTATAGAGGAGATGTGCGGGGCAAGTTTTTTACGCGGAGGGTAGTGAGTGTCTGGAATTCGCTGCCAGGGGAGGTGGTGGAAGCAGGTACGATAGTGGTGTTTAAGAGGCAGCTTGACAAATACATGAATAGGATGGGAATAGAGGGATACGGACCCCGGAATTGCAAAATGTTTTAGTTGACGGGCAATATGATCGGCGCAGGCTTGGAGGGCTGAAGGGCCTGTTCCTGTGCTGTACATTTCTTTGTTAATATCCATTAAGGCAACAGCAACCCATAGACTTAACCAAATGCCAGGCAAAGCATTTTCACCTTACAAATTCAAAATGAGGTTCTTTTTACTGTGGAGCCAGTTGGAGGTTTGCAGCTGCCTTTTGATCTCACATTGCCTCTCTCTGCACACCCGAAAACTACTGAAGTTATACCTACCACCACTGATTGAATTCAAATCCTCATTGTCTCACCAGTCTCTTTGAGCCTTACCTTTTAACAATGAAACCCCTTTCATAGCACCAATTTTATTAGTAATGTAAACAAACTGCTTGGTAGCTGTTAGAAAGGCGTCAAGTTTTCACCCCACTTCTTGAACGCTCTATTCAAAAAGTGCAAATGCACGCTATCTCTCTTACATATCAAAACTAGTACCCATTAAAGCACACAGACTAGCTGGCTTTAATCCAATTAAGACATACCCGCAGACCAAACATCTTTTTTAAAAGAAAAATATTTTCCAAAATATTATATACATTAATAGCTTCATGACACTAGCATATGTTTCAACTAATCTCCAGCTCTTAAATGAAGCCAATTCTTCAAAAGGGAGACTGTACTGAATCACAGGAGGCTGCTGTTGACTGCCAATGCTGCAATTGGAGACTAGGCAAATGGAACACCAGGAGAGAGAGAGGGTTCTGCAGTTCATGGTTGTGGTACTGGGGTCCTTAGTCATAGAGACTGACAGCAGGAGAGATGCAATGCGTCTGTGGGGCGGGGGCAATGAGAGACCCTCAAGGAACACCGTCCAAATGCAATGCAAGCAAGGAGCAAAAGGAGGTTAATACATGGCATTTGGGCCAGAGGATCTGGCAGCAGTGCCAGAAGAAGTTTAATGGCCTCACAGTGGTGATCAAGGCCAGTGAATGCCTCTTCATATATCTCCTACCCACCATGATTCTGTGACTATCTCCTTGTTAATTTGAGTCACCTCAGTCTTTGCTCTTGCATTAAGCGAGATGATGGCTTCGTGGCAATGTCACTGGACTAGCAAAAAGAGGCCTGGGCTAATGCTCTAAAGGCACAGGTTCACCATGGCAGCTGGTGGAATTTAAATTCAATTAATTAATCAAATCCAGAATTGGAAGCTAGTCTCAGCATTGTTGGCCATGAAAATATCATTGATTGCCGTAAAAACACATCTGGTTCACAAATATCCTTTAGGGAAGCAAATCTGCCATCCTTACCCAGTCTGGTTGGCATTACTCCAGACCCATTGAAATGTGGTTGACTCTTAATTACCCTTTGAAATTGCCTAGCAAACCACTCAGTTCAAGGACAATTTGGATGGGCAACAAATGCTGGCCTTGCGGGTGACACCCACATCCATGAAAATAAAAAAGTTGGTGGTAAGTGCTCTTGAAAAGCCCATGGTGGGTAGGGCCTTCTGTGCAGAGCCCTCCTCCTCCTCTGTTTTTGCAGAGCTTCTCTTCTCTGCAGCCTCCATTTGTTGGTCATATTGCAGACCCGGAGGCACTGCTATCACAGCCCTTATACCTATGCAGAGTGAACTCACCGGATCCTCTGATATCCCTGAATGTATGCAACAACTCACCATAAAACCTTGAGAAACAAGCCCCATCACTTCCACTAACTTTGCCACTACAGACATAATCAAGAGCACCTCACCTGCAAGTTGGCTGCCTGGCTCTTTAAATAGCACTGGTAGGGGTCTCTCTGAGCCCATGTTCAGTTGAGCATGATTGGCATGTATTCAGTGGACATGTGCAGACCGAGTTTGTGAAGCATGTGCCAAATCAGCCAAAATGACTGACTGATATCACAATCTGACCTCTCTTCATGTAAAAAGTGCACACATGGTAGGCCCACATTAACACCCTTCCCAGTATGGGATACACTAGAAGTGGCTGGCAGTGTAGCCTGTGCCACCTTATGGTTTAGGGACTTAGCATTACAGAGCCCAAAATTGCAGCCTTCCTTCAATGAAAGAATCCTCAGGAGGAAGAGAGACCTTCAGCTCATTCACCTGAATGGGGAAACTGAGGTGCAGTCAAGAGGTGGATGGCTGGGGGAAAAATTGGTCTCCAGTGAGAACAGTAAAACTAACAAATCACCTGCCTGTAAACTCAGTCCAAAGGAAAACCTGCCAAGGTGTAAAATGGGCTGTTAATTTGCTATCACTCTTTTGGCAGGAGGCCAATTTCAGCCCCACATTTTTCATTCTGTGCAGACATCTCCTTCACAATGGAAAAGATAATTTAACTATTGTTCTGAGTATAAATGTAAATAAAACATAACGCAAAAAGATTTGGACTGTGCCTAGACTGAAGGGAAGGGCAATGATAAGACATTGCAAGAATTTTGAATTTGCGTGAATGTATTGTGTAATGAAAAAAATAAATTTGCATTTGATCACACTTACCAAACCATATGTATTGCTTAATAGCTGAGATTTCAGTACATGAAGTAATAAGAACTTGGATTTGACAGCAATGTAAGATTCACCAGAATTTTTAAGTCAGGGAACATGCCAAGGTCAACTATTTTTGCTCCTTTTTGCAATGCTTGTAATAAAAGTATCTTCTTTGATCTTCTTTGTTGTAGGGATTTTCCTCCCTCTGCAGCAGTACAAATTCTGTTCTCATCCATGGCTCCACTCACCATACAAACATTCCATGCAGTGCTATGCATTTTGCTCACACTTTCTCCATTTGTTTTCACCCAGGAGAAGCTGGCTCATAACAGCAGGGAGAGGTCCGAGATTGGGGTTGGAGTGGCCCACATTAGACCCCTCACTCACTTTGAGGAGTATGCCATCATGTTGACTGGTGAGGACATGGACCCTACCTGCAGCGACAGTGAGGTCGGCAGCGAACACCCTCATGAGGATCCTGCACCACATCATCCCTCCCTCAACGCAACTGTGAGTGCTCTCTCTCTTGTTTTTGACTCTGCTGCCATGCACTAATTATATCTACTTTGGTTCACAGGGAGCTCTGCCAAGCAACCGACACCCTCAGCCAGCCAGTCCCTCAGCTCCATCCAGGTCCTCACCTTCAGCCAAGAGGATACCTCCTCCATTGATGAGCTGGAAATAATCAGCCTGGAAGACCCTTCACATCGTTTACGCACACCGTCCACCAGCGCAGAGACAAATACCTCAGTGGGACCTAGATCCAGAGCAGGCTTAGATTCACAATCTGGTGGTCACCGCACGGACACGTGTCTGCAGCAGGAAAAGGCAGGTTCAGCTGGCACTTAGAGGACTGCTGGGAAAGAGGCATGTGTGAGGTCTGAATCGGATGATGGACCTCTGGTTTCGGCCTTCCAACTCATCCTGGAGAGTCGGCAGAAGGCGGGGCAACATCATGTAGAGCTGTTGGAAGCCCTCAGCAGAGTTGCATGCAAGTCAGATGAGTGCATCCGCCTGCTCTCTGATGAAGTGGTGCCCACATGTACATGTATGGAGATCTCCATGGGAAGGATAGTGGACATTATGGAGACCCTGGTGCAGTAGAATGCGCAGATGCGTGCAGATCTGCTCTCCATCATGGTAGCCATGGGTAACATCCTGCAGTGGCAACGTGAGAGGGAAATGGGGCACCTCAATGTCCCTCCAGGTGCTCCTTCCCCTTAAGAAGCCAGGCGAGGGCCCTTGGGCACCCGAAGGGAGGAAGAGTGGCAGCTGGACACTCAGGAATCTCAGAGGCTGCCTGCTCCCTCCGAGTCCTCTTTGCCTGTAACCCCCTGTAATAAACTTGGAATGCAGGACTAGCTTCTCGTAAGAAACAGTAAACTTTATTTACAGACTCCGATGAGGCTACATGCTTGTTCCAAGACCAAAGCTAAAAAGATCCTCTCTTAAGATTCCCCATGCTTAGGACTGATTCACATGTAAGAAATCGTTTAACTATTAATTATTATTAACTTTAATTATTATTTTCCTCCCCCTTTAATTTTGTTTTATCCTCTTAATTGCAAAAACATCTTAACCCATTTTATATACAATTATATACAGTTCACGCCATTATAAATTTAATCTTTCAGGAGGATTTTGGATTTAGGTAGAGCGACACAAATCTACAACTGGAGATTCTTCCACTGGATCGACTTGTACAGGAACTGCAGCATCAGGGACATCCTTAGACAATGGCAGTTCCAAATGATTTACTTCAACAGAGACATCAGGTATTCTTTGTCGATCTAGCACCTCAGGGGTCGAAGTTTTGGCTTTTATTTCAGGTGGATTAACTCTTTGTTGGAGGGTTTCTCAACTTCTGAGATGATCCACGTGTTTCCTAATAATCCTGTTTCCTACTTTGACTTGATAAGATAAAGGTCTTGTTTCAGAGATGATTGTACCAGGGACCTATCTCGGTCCAGTTGCAAAATTTCGTACAAAAACTCTCCCACAGTAAACTCTCAACCTTTACTGCGAACGTCATGATTCACTTTTTGATTACCCTGGTTTCTCTCCACCTTTCCCTTTAACTTAGGGAATACTAGACTCAATCTTGTATGAAGTCAGCCCTTCATTAACAATTTAGAAGGTATTGAACCAGTGGTCGCATGAGGAGTTGTGCGATAGCTGAACAGAAATCTTGAAATTCACATTTCTAATGTTCCCTCTGATAGTTTCTTCATGCCTGTTTAAAGATTTGTACTCCTCTTTCTGCTAACCCATTGGATGAGAGATGATGTGGTGCTGTTCTGACGTGTTTATCCTCATTTAGGTTCATAAATCTTCGGAATTCAGTGCTAGTGAAAATAGTACCATTATCTAACACAATAGCTTCAGGTAAACCATGAACACTGAAACTCTGGTGCAGTTTTTCAATGGTTGCAGACAAAGTAGGCGATCTCACTTCAAACACGCCCATCCATTTGGAATGTGCATCAATAATCATCAGAAACATGGTACTTAGAAATGGACCTACATAGTCGATAAATAGTCTAACCCAGGGTCGACCAGGCCACTCCCCCAGATGCAGAGGAGCTGAAACGGGCAATTTCTGCTGTTGTTGACACTGGAGACAGTGTTTCACCATTTTTTCTACATCATTGTCTATACCTGGCCACCAGATATAACTCGTACAAGCATCTTTATTTTCGAAATACCACGATGCGCACTACGAAGTTCGTCCAATAATGGTTAGCTTCCTTGCACAGGGATAACAACTCTTGCTCCCCATGACAAGATATCATCTTGACAACTCAGTTTGGATCTACATACAAAGAATGGTTTCAATCCTTCAGGTACTTGTGCATTTGACCATCCTTGTAATACTTGTTCATGGACTCTTGCTAAAATTGGATCCCGATTTGTCCACTTCTTTACCTGTCTCACACAAACTTGGCAGGAATCCAGGAGTTTCAATACTACCTTTTGAGGTAGTGGAACATGTGTAATACTATCAGGCAAAGGGAGATGACTGAGGGCGTCTGCATTTGCTATGTGCACACCCGGACGGTGCATAAAAGTGTACTCGTATGCTGACAAAATTAAAGCCCACCTTTGAATTCTAGTGGAGGCTATCTGTGGGATTGCCTTATCTTCATGAAACAACCCTAACAATGGTTTATGATCTGAAACTATGCTGAAGTGTCGACCGCGCAAATATTGATGGAACTTTTGTACTCCAAATACGATAGATAAGCTTTCTTTTTCAATTTGTGAGTAACCTTTCTCAGCTGCAGAAAGGTTTCCGGATACATATCCTACTGGTCTTTCAGGTCCATCCTCCACCTTGTGTGACAATACCGCTCCCAACCGGTAGGGAGTTGCATCACAAGTGAGTATCAATTCCTTAGACAGGTCATAGTGCACTAGCAGACACAGCAAGTCTAAAAACTTCTTGACTCCTGTGAAGGCTTCCTCTTGCTGTGCTTTCCAGGACCATCTGTGGTTCTTTTTCAATAATAAGTGTAAAGGGGCTAACACTGTAGATAGATTAGGCAAGAATCGACCATAATAATTTATCATGCCTAAAAAAGATGAGTTGGTAGGAGAGGGAGCTTCCTTGATTGGCCTGACTTTCTCCTCTAATGGATGCGCCCACTCTTTGATCTAGATATGTCACTTCCTTTGCTTGGAAGGTGCATTTTTCTCCTTTTAAATAAAAGCCAGTCTCTAAAATTCTCTTCAGAACCTCTTCCAGGTTTGCCTCATGTGCTGCTTCTGTGGAACCTGAGATTACGACATTGTCCATGTACACGATAACTTGGGGAAGTCCTTGTAGTAAGCTTTCCGTGGTTCTCTGGAAAATTGCACAGGCAGATGACACACCAAAGGGTAGGTGTGTCTACTGGTACAGACCCTTGTGCATGTTTATGGTGACATAACTTCTTGATGTGTTGTCCAGTTCAAGCTGTTGATACGCATGACTCGTGTCCAGTTTAGCGTAGGATGTTCCTTCTGCGAGTTTAGCATACAGATCTTCAATCTTTCGTATTGGATATTTGTCTAATTTTGCAGCCTTGTTTACCGTTAATTTACAATCCCTGCAGGTTGTGAATGGTTTAGTTTGGTTTTAGCACAGGGACCATTGGTACTGCCCATTCTGAAAATTGGACTGGCTGTATCATTCCTAATGACATAATTCAGCATCTACCCTTTCCTTTTAGTGCGTAAGGCATAGGTCTTGCCTTAAAAAACCAAGGTGTTGCTTCAGAGTTCACATATATTTTAGCTTGTAGAACTTTGATGTTCCCCAACTCATCTCGGAATACTCTGTCACATTTTTTCAGCAACTCTGGAATTCCTCCTGTTCTGACCTGAAAAATTTCTGACCAGTTTAGTTTGATTTCTTTCAACTAATCATGGCCCAGAAGGCTAGGTCCTTCTCCAGTTACCATAATTATCAGTAGCTGAGTTGTCTGTTGCCTGTATGATGCAGGTACAGAGGTGGTGCCTTTCACGTGTATTGCTTCTCCTGTATATGTTTTTAACTGAGCAGCGATTTTCTCCAAACTCAATGGCTGGGTACCTTCTCTAAGGTATTTAAAGATGTGTTCTCCCACCACTGTGGTCGATGCTCCTGTGTCAACCTCCATGAGCAGAGGCTTTCCATTTACTTGAAGGGTAACAGTGATTGGTTTAGTTTTCCTGGCCTTCAGATTATGCAGGGAATAAACATCAGCCTCAGTAACTTCTGGCTCATCAATATTGTGCACTTCATTTAATTTAGCCTGCTGTTTGAATGGCTCCCTCGATCTAGCCCTGCACTGTTTAACAACATTCCGTTTTTTGTGACAGTAGCGGCATTCTGCCTCTTTAAATCTGCAGACTTTGGATACATGATTTCCCCCACAACGGGGGTAACACTTGAACTTCTGTGTTATTGGTAAGCTGCTTCCAATATTTTTTTTTTATTTTTCCAGTGGTAGGGGCCGCAACCCACTTTACAGTTGCCTCCCATGTCTTCGCGCCACACCTGGCAAAGGTGCCAAAGGTAGGCATTGCTGGTGAGTACACTTCTTTCTTTCTTCCCTTAAAATATCAGAATAGTCACATTGTGAGGTGAGGTGCTGCTATTTATCCCCATCGCCAGTTGTGATAAACTTGGAATGCGGGGCTGGTTTCTTGTAAGAAACAGTAAACTTTATTTACAGACTCCAGGTGAGGCTACATGCTTACTCCAAGACCAAAGCTAAAAGGCTTCACCCCTAAGATTCCCCATGCTTAGGGCTGATTCGTCTATACACTCAATTGATCACTATAACAGTCAGAAATAGTTTAACTTACAATCATTACACCCCTCAGTCACCGCAGAGGGAGCAACTGTCCCACGGGAGGCAACCAAAGCAAGCCGGGACCCTCAAGTCCTCGGATCTTCAGAGGACTCATGCTGAAGTCATCAGAGGCAACAGGCTGTCTCCACCCTTGCTCCAGACATCACGGCAGCACCTAGAAGAAGTGGTAGGCCTAGGAAAGTTAAGAAATTCTGGTAACAAGTGGTTGCATGGGTTAACACATTTTGTCACCCTGTAATCTGAAAATATATTTGCTTTCACTGAATAATGCGTAATGTTGTCTTTCAGGTTAATTGACAGGCTTTGTGAGTCCTCCCACTGCATCATCCCCCCACTAGCAGTTCAGCTGCACGCAGCCAGACTACAAGTGATTCTGGAGAGTAAAATATATGTGTAGCTGGGTCTTTTGGAGCCTCGTGCAAGCACTCTCCCACACACCTGGAGCCTTCATCCATCACACAAATCTCAATGTCCTGAGCATTTTCAATGCTACCTGCTGGGGTTCTCTTCCAATTGTCCATCTGAGCTGACCTGCATCTCCACCCACCCACTGATCACACTCCCATGCAGCATCTGTGCCCGCCCAACATGAGGGTCCGCTCACTTTCGATTCCAACAACATGGTCATAGTCAGATTTTTGCTCAACTCCCCTGTCCTTTCCCCTCCCCCAGTCACCCATGTCCTTTCCCCCATCACTGACAACCCTCCAACACCACCTTCCACCTCCTCGCCATCACCTGCCAACCAGAACCCTTGACTTCCTAGGATGCCCAGGTGAATGTGCACGTTTCCTAGCTTCTTGAGAACCCCACCCTCAACCACATTGACCTCCCCGATCTCCTCCTTCCCATCTCCATTGTCCGTGTCTGCCTCTGAGACCAACCAACTGCCCTCACCCTCCCTTCTACCACTACCCATGCACCCTCACCCTCCCACCCTTACGGCTCCCTCTGTCCTTCCTCATACTCACCATTACTTCCTACCACACCTGTTATGTTTAACTATTGATACTGCCAATAACCTTTTAGAAATGGCTAAATACCTACATAGGCGCACAGGTGGTTGAACAAGGTACTTCATTTATTGGCTGCAGTAACTGAACTAACCAAAACAAACATGGATTCTGTAATCCCACAATGCCTGACTGCCAAGTACGGCAAGCTCAATAAGATATTCAAAAGACATTCAATACGTAACATATTCCTCCCCTCTTATTGAAAATGTCAGTATAACAGTACATTTTCTTGACTAGGGGAGGAGGGTAGACTGCCTCTATGCCCATTGACCTCATCTCAAGTCTCTAACTTTATAAATCCAGATGCTCAGTAGGTCTTCTCTCCCGCTGTAGGTTACGGTGGACTTCCGGCACTTTAATAGAGCGATGCTCATTGGAGACCGATGACAACCCAGCACCTGCAGTGGAATCTGAAGCCGTGTCTAATGCAGGTGAAGGGGAGATGACTTCAACTTCAATCGAGCTAGGCTGAGGAGGTGGGACTGGAGTCAGCATTCCTTGACTTGGAGGTGGCTCTTCCAAAAGAGATGCATCCTTAGATGGTGCTTGACTTGGCAACAGTTGGTCAACATGTCTGCGCCAGGTGAGATCATTCACAGTTTGGACTGTGTACGAAACAGGTCCTGTCTGAGCATTTACCATAGCAGGAACCCATTTAGCTTCGATAACATAATTACAAGCTAGAACCTCTTGTCCAGAACAGAAAATCCTTGGCTTTGACCTTTGTGCTCTTCTCTCCACTTGGTCGTGCTGTTGATCTTGTACAACTTGTCATGTTTTTGTTGGGCTCAGCAGATCAAAGCAAGTGCCCAGTCGCCGTCCCATTAGTAGGAATGCTGGAGATGCTTTTCGCAGCATGTGGCGTGTTTCAGTATGTCAGCAGAAATGTGTCCAGATGCTTTTGAATGGAAGAATGTCCTCATGCTGAACTTAAAGCATCTTTCATGGTTTGGACAAAGCTTTCAAATAATCCATTGGTGGATGGGTGGTATGGTGCTAAGGTGATGTGATGAATTCCATTACTTCTCAAAAATTTCTCAAACTCCTGCGGGATAAACTGAGATCCATTGTCAGTCACAAGTTGTTCTGGTAACCCGTAATGCCTGAACATTTCTCTTAGCCTTTGAATTGTACTTTCAGCTGTAGTAGAGAACATCACTGAAACTTCTGGCCATTTGGAATGAACATTCACAACCACCATGAACATTGTTTCTTCAAAGGAAGCAGAGAAATCGACATGGATGCGCTGCCCGTGTTTTCCAGCCAATTCCATGTTAAAGGGGTGCCAATTGAGGCATATTTCTCACACTCTGACATGAAGGATAAAATCTTGCCTTGGCTTCAATGTTTTGGTCCAGGCCAGGCCACCAAAAGTAGCTTCCTGCAATCTCTTGAACTATTCCACAGTGTCCAGAGTGCAGTTGGTCCAACACCAGTTTCCTCAATGTTGGTGGAATAACAAGTCGCATGCCCCAAAGCAAACATCCTGAAGTGACTGATAACTCCATCCTCCTGGAAACGCAAGGATGAAAGTCTGGTGAGAGTTGGGAGTTCAGGGAAGAGCTGCCATGCATCACAAGGTCCATGACTTGGACAATGTTGGGTCCACTCGAGTGGCCTTCTTGATTTGGACTGAAGTGATGGGTGTTTTCTCTATGTTTGCAAAGTAGAAGATGTCTTTCCGAACAGTGTCCACATGGCTGACTGGTAGGGACAACCTCGAAAGGCCATCCGTATTGCCATGCAAAGTAGATTTTTGATATTTGATGTCATATGTGTGAGCATTTGACGTCACTACCCAACCCTGCGTCCTGCTTGCAGCTAAAGAAAGGATGCCTGTGTGTGGACGAATATTGAGGTGAATGGTCAATGATTCAGCAGCATGAATTTCCATCCAAACAGGTACTGGTGAAATTTTTGGATTCCGAAAATGATTCCTAGTGCTTCACGTTCACTTTGAATGTATTGGCCCTCTGCTTTGCTTAAAGTCCATGAAGTGAACGCTATGGACCTCTCCACACTTGAGGGCATTATGTGTGAAACAATGGCCCCTATTCCATAAGGTGATGCACCACATGCAAGTTGTAGTGGTGAGGAGGGGTCAAAGACTGTCAGTACCTCGGAGTCTGTCAGCACTGCTTTCACTTTCTTGAACACAGCATCACAGGCTTCTGTCCATTTCCCGGCTTTGTTCTGACACAGAAGCTCACGCAGGGGTTTCGGCAGAGTTGCCGGCTGTGGAATAAATCTCCCGTAATAATTCAGCAGCCGTAAGATTGAGCAAGGCTGGCTGGTATTCTGAGGAGCTGGAGCTTTGGAGGGTTCTTTGTGAAGCCCAGCAGCATCAATGATGTGCCCCAAATTTCCACGGTGGGCTGAAAAAACTCACATTTGTCTTTGTGAACCTGTAGGCCATACTCCTCTAGCCTTTGTAGGGTGGCATCCAAGTTCTTGAGATGATCTTCATCAGTGCTGTCCATTACCAAGATGTCATCAAGGTAGTACTGAACTCCAGGCAAGCCACTCAGGATCTGATCCATGGCCTTCTGAAACAAGGCCGGAGCTGATGTTATTCTAAAAGGCGAAAGGGAATATCAGTACAGCTCCTTGTGTGTTGTGATGGTCAGATATTCTTGTGACTTCTCATCAACGTGCATTTGTAAGTAGGCCTGGTATAGATCTATTTTGGTCGTATGGCATAAGGCATGGTTCTGGCCTTCAGGAATTTTGCTTGAGAATCAGCTTTGATATTCAATTTTATGGTAATTCCCTTCATGCTTCCCAAATCTCCTTTGAAAACAACAGCATGTTTATTTTTGTGACAGCTGTCAGACCAGTCTCTTCTATTGCAATGCTGTGTACTTCTGCCAGTTTAACCAGATCTTCTCCAGCCATGACCGTCCAACTAAAGCTGGGCAGTTGCCTTTCACCACAAACAATGGTAGCTTAGCAGCCTGCCCATTTATTTACACTTTAACCTCCATTCTAGCCCATCATATGTAAAGACTCCCCTGTATATGTTTTCAGAACAATTTTTGCAGGCGTCAAGGGAAGATGTTTAAGCTTCTCCTTATGCACAGCATCTGGGACCAGAGAAACTGCTACCCCTGTATCCAATTCCATACATATTGGTTGTGCCTCCAGCAGCAGTGTTATCCAGAAGCCCTGAGAGCCACCTGCCAATGACAAGGCATGGAGCAGCCCTGCTTCTTCTTTGGACTCGGTGTCACTCTGGTCTACCCATTCCTGCTGTATGACATGCAGATTTTTCTTCTTGTTATGCCAGATGGTAGATTCCCTTTTCTCTGGTTTGCCCTTCTGATTCACTGCTACCTTTTTGTTTTTACACGCATGCTGAATGTATCCCTTCTTGCCACACTGATGGCATTGTTACAGTGAGAGAGTATGAGAGAGACAGTGGGGCCATTTACAGCGAGAGAGTGAGAGAGAAACAGTGGGGCCATTTCTAGCGAGAGAGTGTGAGAGAAACAGCGTGGTCATTTACAGTGAGACAGTGTGAGAGAAATAGCATGGTCATTTAAAGGGAGGGAGTGCAAAAGAAACAGAGTGGTCATTTACAGTGAGAGAGTGTGAGAGAAACAGCGTGGTCGTTTACAGGGAGAGAGTGTGAGAGAAACAGCATGGTCATTTACAGTGAGAGAGTGTGAGAGAAACAGTGGGGTTAGGAGAAACAGGAGAGTGGGACTGCAGGTGAAGCAGGTTTGGGGACCCAGGGGGTAGCGTTTGAGGAACCTCGGTCCCTGCAACTGTCCAATAGTTACAAGGATCTTGCAAACTATGTAGGTGAGAGCAGGGACTGCAGGGAGGATGGGTGAACTGACCACAGCACAGTGGTACAGGGAGCCATTCAAGTGGGGGGAAGAAATGGAAACATACTAGTCGTAGGGGACAGTATAATTAGGGGTATAGATATTGTTCTCTGCAGCCGTGAATGTGAGTCCCAAAGGCTGTGTTGCCCATCCGGTGCCAGGGTTAAACACATCTCCTCAGGGTGGGAGAGGAACTTGGAGTGGGAGGGGAGAGATCCAGTTGTCATCGTCCATGCTTTAAAAACCAACAAAAGATGAGCAAAAACAATAAATGGGAGAAAATAAACTTTGATGGTGAACTAGCAAGTAATATAAAAATGGACAGTAAGAGCTTCTTTAAATATATAAAAAGGAAGAGGGAGACCAAAGCGAACATAGGCTCCTTAGAGAATGAGGCTGGAGAAATAATAAAGGCGAACCAGGAATGGCAGAGGAGTTGAATAAATACTTTGCTTCAGTCTTCATTGTAGAAGATGCTAATAGCTTTCCAAAAATACTAAATAACCAAGGGGCAGACGGGGGAGAGGAAATAAATGCCATAACTATCACTAGCGAAACTAATGGGGCTAAAGGCCGATAACTCTCCTGGACCTGATGGGTTGCATCCTAGGATATCAAAGGATGTAGCTACAGAGATAGTGGATGCACTGGTAGTAATCTCCCAAGAATCCTTAGATTCTGGAAAAGTCCCAGAGGATTGGAGAACGGCTAATGTAATACCCTTTTTCAAAAAGGGAGGGAGACTAAAAAACAAGTAACTATAGGCCAGTTAACTTAACATCTGTCATTGGGAAAATTTTGGAGTCTATTATAAAGGATGTAATAGCAAAGCATTTAGAAATACATAACCTAATCAAGCAGAGTCAACATTGCTCATGAAGGGAAAATCATGCCGAACAAATTTATTAGAATCCTTTGAGGTGGTAACAAGCAGGATAGATAAAGGGGAACCAGTAGACGTAATACATTTGGATTTCCAAAAGGTGTTCGACAAGGTACCACATATAAGGCTACTTAATAAGATAAGAGCCCATGGTGTTGGGGTAGTGTATTAGCATGGATGGGGGTTTGGCTAACTAATAGAAGGTAGGGAGTTGGGATAAGGGAGGCATTTTTGGGATGGTAACCTATAACTAGTGGAGTGCCACAGGGATCAGTGCTGGTGTCTCAATTACTTATAGTATATATTAATGACTTAGATGAGGGAAGTGAATGTACTATCAACAAGTTTGCAGATGGCACAAAAGTAGGTGGGAAGGCAAGTGGTGAGGATGACACAAGGAGTCTACATAGGGATATAGACAGATTAAATGAGTGGGCAAAAAACTTGGTAGGTGGAATATAATGTGGGAAAATATGACATTATGCACTTTGGCAGGAAGAATAGAGGAGCTGAATATTATTTAAATGGAGAAAGACTGCAGAAGGCTGCAGCACAGAGAGATTTGGGAGTCCTCGTGCATGAATCCCAAAAAGCTAACATACAAGTTGAACAGGTAATAGGCAAGTGAAATGGAATGTTGGCCTTATTTGAAAAGGAATGGAGTATAAAAATAGGGAAGTCTTGCTATATAACTATACAAGGCACCAGTTAGACCACACGTAGAATGCTGTGAACAATTTTGGTTCCCTTATCTAAGGAAAGATATGCTGGCATTGGAGGCAGTCCAGAGAAGGTTTACTAGGTTGATCCCAGGTATGGAGGGATTTTCTTATGAGGAAAGGTTGAGTAGGTTGGGCCTGTACTCATTGTAATTTAGAAGAATGAGAGGTGACCTTATTGAAACATATAAAGTTCTTAGGGAACTTGACAAGGTAGATGCTGAGAGGTTGTTTCCCCTTGTGGGATAGTACAGGACCAGAGGGCATAATCTCAGAGTAAGGGGGTGCCCACTTAAAACAGAGATGAGGAGGAATTTCTTCTCTCGGAGGGTAGTCAATCTGTGGAATTCTTTACCGCAGAGGGCTGTAGAAGCTGGGTCGTTAAGTATATTCAAGGCTGAAATAGACCAATTTTTAATCAGTAAGGGAATCATGGGTTATGAGGAAAAGGCAGGAAAGTGGAGTTGAGGTTTATCAGATTAGGTATGATTTCATTGAATGGCGGAGCAGACTCGATGGGCCGAATGTCCTATTTCTGCTCCTACGTCTTATGATCTTATGGTCTTATTTAAGCTCTCTGCACCAACACTCAGATGGATGGTGACTAGTCTTCCCACAATGGTAACATTCTCGGTCGCTTGCTATCTTGTGTGCGCACTCAACTATCACGTTATGCACTCAAGTCGATGCACTCCACTGCTGTGCTTCTTTTGCAGCCAGCTCCATGGAAACTGCAATCTCTATGGCTTTCTGCAAAGTGAGGTTAGCCTCTGTCAGGAGGCATTTCTGGATTGTTTCACAGACCAACCTTTCACGGACAGTACCATTCAGAACAAAATAAAAACAGAATTACCTGGAAAAACTCAGCAAGTCTGGCAGCATCGGCGGAGAAGAAATCAGTCAACGTTTCGAGCCCTCATGGCCCTTCAGCAGAACTGAAGCATAGTTTCAACAAGGGAGAAATATAAATTGGTTTAAGGTGGGTGGGGGGGAAGAGACACCATTCAGTACTTCCTTGAATTCATAATATTCAATGAGCTTTTTAAGTACTGCAACATACTGCGCGATTGTTTCCCCCTCTTGGTTTATTTTGTGAAACCTAAATATTTCTGTTATGACAAGTGGCTTAGGGGAAAACCTGTTTCCAGGATTTTTACAATGTCCTTATACAATTTTGCGCCAGGTTTGTCAGGCTGCACCAAGCTTCTTAGTGAGTCAAAGGTTTTAGCTCCCATCACACTTAAGAAATTTGCCATCTTTATATAATTTTCAATTGTATTTGCAAGGACAAAAAACTCAAAGCGTTCATTATAGGAGCTCTGCTGTTCAACAGTCTCATCGAAATGTCCCATAGGACTGATGAGTGTAGTAATTTTTACTTTCTGTTCTTTGCCAGGTACTTTTGTTTACTGTAGTTTCCATTTTCTTTTGTAGTTACCACTTTAAATGCTGTTACTGCTTTAAGACAGTAGCTGCCAGTTAGGTCCCTGTGGTTCTTCCATGCTTTTCTGCTTTTGGCAGGGCCCCAGTGAATGTGGGCCTTCTTTGCGAAACTTCTTAAAACTTTCAAGGAAGAGCACTTATTTTCTCTGGGATTCTTTCCTTTTCCCTTTTGGTCCTGTAGTGTAATGTTGGGGGCTGTCTGCAGCTGCAGCTCTGCAATTGTAGTTTTCCAGCACTTTCTCAGGATTCCCGCGATTGTGGGTCTCTTGTTCTTAAGCACTTGAAAAAAAAATCACTGCAGCGTTTTCTCCACTGGCTAGTTTTTCTTTTTGACCCCTGCTCTTGCAGATCCCCTTTGTTTTTAACTTTGGGGAGCGCTCTGGGAGACTTCTCAGCTGGCCGGATCGGGGCCCGTTTATTCTTTAAACCCAGAGCTGCAGAGCTGCTTCCTGCTCTGATTGCCATTTCTTTTTAATCTTCAGAGCAGCAGCAATTCCGCCTTCATTTTTATTAAACTATACAGGGACTTTATTGGGTTTTTTTCGAACTCTGTGCTTCGGGAGTATCGGCGGACGCGCTTTTTTTTACTAGTAATTTCCTTTTACTAGCTGTTTTACTTTAGTTTCAATTTTCAAGTGGCATACTACAAAGGTCTATCATCCTCATCACCAATTTGTTATGTTTAACTATTGGTACTGCCAATAACCTTTTAGAGATGGCTAAATACTCACATAGGTGAGTTGCAGAGGTGCAACTCTGCAGAGGTGGTTGAACAAGGTGCTTCATTTATTGGCTGCAGTAACTGAACTAACCAAAACAAACATGGACTCTGTGATCCCACAATGCCTGGCTGCCAAGTACGGCAAGCTCAATAAGACATTCAAAAGACATTCAATACATAACAACGCCCATCCTCAGTTCGTTCCCCAGGAGGCATTCATTGAATCCACAGACCTTGCCTCCCTTGCACGATAACCTGGACATCCCCCACCCCTTATTCCCTCCTCCACCCTTACTCTCTCCTCACCTTTGACACTTTCCTTCCCTTGGACTCCTTCCCCCATCCGAACTCCTTCCCTTACACCCTCCTCCCCCCCTACTCCCACCTCCCCCTTCCCAACCTCAACTCCTACAATAACTTTGACCCCCCCTCAACTTCACCCCACCACCCCCTCATTTCCCAGTCACAACTAGATCTTCCTCTTCCACCCCCAGGTACACTTCCTTTCATGCTCACAGCCCTTCCCCCACCCCCCACAATCATCCATAGCAGCCCATGGACAAGTCTGTGTCCAAAGCAGACTCGAGACATCAACAGAGACCTCCGAACTTCCGTGAGATACTTAGTGGCAGAGCCAGGTCTATGAGAGCCCAGCCAGCATGTGATGCATGTGTTGCTCCAGGGTCCGGTGGCTGTAGGGCTCCAGTATCTACTTCTCCTCTGATGTCCGAGATCTGAGTAAGGCCCTAATGGTAAGTCCCGACTTCTGCATGTCACACATGTCCAGGCGTGTTCTGAGCTTGCGTGTTTTCCTGCTGGATAATGGTAAATCGGGTGTGGGGGGGGACGATTCCGGTCGGGCTTTACTTTGCATCCCGTTAGCAGGATCCAAATTGGGTTCACGCCGGCTTCCAGCGGGATTCGCATTCTACCATGGCGGACACCATCGGATGATCCCGCTGTGCTTGAAACTGATTTTTTGGCCCTCTCGCCTTCTCGTGACACCTGACACCAACGGAACCAGAAAATTCCAACCTCCATCTGCCAGATTTTTTCCCACTCACTTAACCTGGCTACATCCTTTTTCAGACTCTGCCTCCTCTTGACAACTTAATTTCCTACCTATCTTGATGTCATTGGCAAGTTTAGCTACCATAAATTCAGACTCTTCATTCACCAAAAATAATGAGCCTAGAACTTGTGCATCAGTTTTGGATAGAAATCATTCAATCTGAGAGTAGAGGGGGAAGAAACTGGAGTGGAACCCACTCTGCCTTCTTTCTTTTCCTTACCTGCTACTCGCTTTAATGGCATATTTGATGATGGGGTGGGGGTTAGGATTCAGTGGAGATTTTTACCTGCCCCTCTCCATCGCAATGTTACTTTGACAAGATCTCAGGCAGAATCCCAAGTTCTCTCAGGAATTTCACTAGGTGCGCCACCTATATGGGCAGCAGTAATTTCACCTGCTCTATGCTGAGCCCACAAAGCCATATTCACATATTTGAAATGTAGGGCTTGCCAGCAAGTTGGTATTGTCAGGTTGCATGTTGTCTCATGAAAAGGTCTAGCACCTTGTATGGTTGAACAATAACTCTTTATTAATAACACACAACTATATACTTACAAATAGGATACCATCATGACTAGGTGCTATCTATCTTCATGCCGAATTCTACCAGACTTACTACTACACTCTACCACTCCCATGTGACTCTCTACATGATAATGCGGGTGGTACTGTTTCCCCAGTCCCACATTAACCCTTAAGTCCTGAACACCTAAATACTACAGGTCCCCCAAGTCTTAACCCAAATATATTTACAGTAATATTTACATGCTCCCCCTTCTCCCCCCAACTCTCTGATTTTGCAGGTTTAGATGGTCTGGAGGCTATACAACTTTTCAAGATCTCGTTCTTTTTAAGTTTGGAAGAGTGGTCGACTCAACTACTTTAGGCTGACTTTGTTAATCTGGAGTTGAAATTGTAGTACTTGATGTTTCAAATACTTGGGTTCACTTCTTGCACTCCTTAGAGTTATATTTTCTTTTGTCGACAATCTGTCTTCCTTGGTCATATAGTATGTGCTCAGAGGAGAAAAGGGTTGATTGTGGATGACATACAGAATTTTGATTGTTTGCTTGTTGCCATACTGGAGCAGCTCTTGAATCATGCCGATGACTGGTAGTTTGTCTTGTTTTTTTGTTTCAATGATGCACACAGGCTGTAGACATTGTAGCTGAGCTAATGTTATTGATAGCACACTTTCTTAACATAAACACCTATCTGCAGTAATTGAATTCTATCAAGACAGGCCCCAACATGTGCTATCTGACCTTCAACCCCCAGGTCAGGTGACCCCCCCTACCTAGCGCAGAGTACCATTTGGTATCCAATACTGAAGTCCACTATCACAATCAACTATTATCATGACAGTTGGATTCCTCCTGGACCATACAGTTTCAAGCACCCTAAGACTACAGGGGGCAACTATACTTGCATTTGCATCCTTGGAAGCTTTGGTCAGACCAGCAAGAAGTTTTTGTTTAGTTGCATGAAGGCACCCCAGTAGCACCAGTACTAGCATGGGGAACCGCCCCATATAAAATGATCCCCATTGCTGAGATTTAATATGAGGCCTGAGCAGCAGATTGAAATTTCACCTCACTGCACTTCTGGCTGTTTCATTGTGCTGCTATCTTATTGTATTTAGGCAAGCAAACAAATTCCTGGCAGAATATATAGATCATAAAGTGGGCAATTTCAAAAGCGATACCGCATGTTGGAGTTGGAGCTCTGACATCTTGTTTACTTTTCCCCAGAGAATTAAGTTCTGGGCTCAGCTGTATCATCAGAAGAAATTAGTTTACCAAAGTACTGAAATGGATGGAGCAGCGCAAACTGAAATCTAAATGTATTGCCCCCAGGAAAAGGAACAGGTTGCATATGCATTTTCTGACTAGTATCAAAATAACAAAAGGTGAAGGGTAAAAGAAATTTTGGGAGATCAGCAGCCTTGATATTTAACATGTTCAAACACATATCATTTTACTTAAAGGAAAGAAAACTGGGTGCAGTGCTGCAATTAACAAAATCGTTAGTTCCGTATTACCAGCCGGTTTTTCATCAATACTGACATTCATCTCTATTGTTGCTAAATACAGATAGAGCAGAACATTCTAGATTATTTCCCACAAAAACTTGCATATAAATGACGTATAATATAAACCCTCTACTTTGCTCCCTAAAAGTCCCAAAAAGACTAAATCAACAGAATATGATGGGAGTCAACATTACAACTGAAACGTATATGCCTTACCCCTCCAGCTCACTGCCTATACTGTTTTCTTTTCCCACGTATATATCTCTAATATACAGAGACTAGTTTCGCTCCTATCTCCCTTCATATACGTTTTTGCTGGTTTCCTTTACAGATTATCGTGGGCAAACTCAAATGGCCAAAGTTCCATGGGAGGGCAAAGAAAATGATTTAAAGACACTCTGAAGCTCTCCTTGAAGCATGGCGCCATTGGCCATAATGGCTGGGAGCAGTTTGCTACCAATCGTTCAGAATAGAGACAACTTGTCCATCAAGCTGCATCACAGTTCGAGTCACAACACTTTAATGATGAGGCGGCAGAGAAAGAAAGAAAAGGAAGCAAATCCTGCACTCCAGGTCTCAGTGCCTCATGGGGCACCCATTGCTCCATGTGCCCAAAGATCTGCGATCGACAATCGACCTGCTCAGTAACATGAAGACTCATGGAAGAAACTCATGACCCTGAGTAGACATCATCCTTGAATCAATGGACAGCCGGTGATGACAAGCAAATTTTTACGCTGAAATTCAGGAGGCACTTTAATTCAGCACAAAAGAATCCACAGTCCCGATATCAATGGGGAAGTGGGGGAGGGTGTATGGGAATTCAATAGCACATGGGAAACCCAGTCAGGCTGGGGGCGTGGAATCTGACAACTGGCCAGGTTGATAGTCTGGCCAGGGGCTGGGCTGGGGGTGTTGCAGCATGGGGAATGGAAAAGCACAAACGAATGGCTGGTGGCCAACGTTGGAGAATCCTGAGGATGGTCCCTGATGACTCGAGGTGGGGGTGAAAGCTTGAAGCCAAAATCTAGTGGGGACAAGGCAGCCATTTTAGAGAGGGTGGTCACGACTGTGAGGTGGGTGGGGATGCTGTTGGGGCTGCAATCAGGGCATTGGAGGGTCAGTGAAGGATGAGGTCAGGGCTACATTCAGGGTGGCTGGGAAGATCTGGAGGGGGGGGGATAACCAGACTCAAATGAGGCACAAGGCTTTCCTGTGAGGCCTGGAACAGCACTGCTGTTTCTCCTGTCCTACATGAAAACCCAAAAACTAAATTGAAAACTTACCTCCTGGGCCTCTTCTCGCCCAGGTTCTGGCACCAATTTTGCCTGACAGGAGAGTAAATACTTTCACTCCTCCACCTCAGGCCTCTAGTTGATCTGAAAATTGAAAACAGGACTCCACTTTCTTCCTGAAAGTGTGTTCGTATGGGGATATACAGCAATAAGTTAACCTGATCAGTAGGAGTATGTGACTATTTATTTTACCTGTTCCCTGCACTGGCCCAGGAGTCAGGGTGACCATCTCTGAGAACATGAGAGAAATATGATAAGGGGTACTTCGCCAGTGGGGATGTTGGGGATGCTGATGAGACCAGCGACTAGGTGGGGGGTGGGGAGGGGCTGGCAAGACTGGCGATGGAGGGGGGAATACTGGCATGATGGTCAATCGGGGGAGTAGGGTGTTGATGAGACCAGAGAGCAGGGGATTATGGTTGCAGCCGAGAGTGGAGGAGGGAGGGGTTTGCTGGCCGGGGTGGAGTGGGGCGGGGGGGGATGTGGGGGGGGAGTGGTGGGGTAGCAGGAGCTAAATGGATGGAGTGTAGGAATAGCTCAGAGGTCTGCCCAAGGCTCAAGCCTGAACTAACAAGCAAGCCTTGGGCCTTCACCTGCACCCAACCAAGCCTCAGGCCTAACTTCCCCACTGAGGCTCGGGCCTGCCTTCACCACCTCAGCTGAACCTCAGACCTACCTTCACTCCTCAACTGGGCCTTGGGTCTAAACCTCCCGTGGGTCTGGAGCCTGCCTTCACTCCCCGATTGAGCCTCGAGCCTACCTTCACTCCCTGACCAAGACTGCCTTCACTTCACAACCGAGCCTCAGGCCTGAACACCTCACCAAGCCATGGGCCGGCCTTCACTCTCTGACTGAGCCTCAGGCCTCTGACCAAGCCTAGAGCCTTGAGCCTGAACACCCTAATGAGCCTTGGGCTGCACTGTTACTCACCGTCTGCCCAGAAACTCCCAACCTTAACCAGAATACCAGAAATATGGAACAAAAGGTATCCCAGGAGGAAATGCTATGGCAAGTGAGACAATTATCTAAATTATGGGATGATCCTGTAAAATATGGCATGATTGGTCACTCTCCTGGGGCCTATCCACACCCTACTATTCCCTGAACATTATTATGCTCAAAAGCTCACTGTGATTCGACTGTTTGATTTTGGTGAATCAGCAGATTTAGGTTTGAGTTGGAATTTCACATGGATGGGAGAAGAGGACTCAAGTTTCTCATCTCATAAAAGTATCCGTTTAGCATTTTATGGCTTTTGTTTGGGGTTTTGCTGTACTTGTAGCATCTGGGTAGAGAGACTGATTACATTGCAAGTTCGTGCAAATCAAGTCCAATTTGATAAAATTTCTTCAGCAGAATTCGGCAGAAAACAAAGAGTATGCATAAATGGGTTTTTTGTTAATTGGCAGGATGTGACGAGTAGAGTCCCACAGGGGTCTGTGCTGGGGCCTCAACTTTTTACAATTTCTATCAATGACTTGGATGAGGGGAATATGATGACTAAATTTGCAGATGACACAAAGATAGGTAGGAAATTATGTTTTGAAGAGGATATAAGGAGGTCGCAGACAGATATAGATAGGTTGAGCGAGTGGGCAAAAATATGGCAGATGGAGTATAATGTGAGAAAATGTGAAGTTGTTCACTTTGGCAGGAAGAATAAAAAAGAAGAGTATTATTTAAACAGAGAACTGCTGCAGAATTCCGAGCTGCAGAGGGATCTGGGTGTTCTCGTGTATGAGTCACAAGAAGTTAGTATTCAGGTACAGCAAGTAATTAAGAAAGCTTAATGGAATGCTATCCTTTATTACAAGAGGAATTGAACATAAAAGTCAAGGATGTATGCTTCAGTTATACGGGCAGTGGTGAGACCATGGGTGGAATCATCCCATATTTGTACTAAGTGCAGTAGCAGGCGGGTAAAATGACATTTTATCCATCAGCCTCGATGGCGGGTTTTCACGCCTTAAAATTCCAAACCCGCCACATTATTTATGCATTCCCAGGAAACATGTCATTTCCATGGCGGGCAGACTCTCATTTGCCCGCCCACCATCACTTTGCCACTTCATCACACCGGGCGCCATATTTAAAGTCCAGCTGCACACACCACAACTCAATGACTCTAGCTGACGATTGCTGCAGGGGAGATGCCTGCGAAAGGCAAAAGGACTGCAGCCCCCAGGTTTAGTGACCTGTCACTAGAACACCTTCTGGATGACGTGGAGGCCTGCCGGGATGACCTCTACCCTGCGGCCCCCGGCCGCAGGATGGGCAGTGGTGTGACCAACCAGGCTTGGGAGGTAGTGGCAGTAGGGGTCAGTGCCAATGCCCTTAAAAAGAGGACAGCCACCCAGTGCCGCAAGAGGATGAATGGTCTCTTCCGTTCCGCCAAGGTAAGTCACTCATCTCATCACTCTCAACTCACACACTCACAAACCCATCACACATCCACAAGGCCTTCACTCACTGCCAGTTCAAGGGACAGCACCATTCACTCTTTCACACTCACCGTCATTGCCCTCATCCTGTCCATGGGACCACTCACCACCCACACATGCCAGGCATGTGTTGGCCTGGGACGTCCTGCTTACACTCTCTCCATCTCTATTCATGCAGGACAAGCTGGCACACAACAGCAGGGAGAGGTTTCAGACTGGTGGTGGAATGTCTAAAATCAAGGTCCTCACGGACTTTGAAAACAGAGCCATCCAGCTGACTGGTGATGGTCTGGACCGGTCCTGTGCTAACGATGAGGTCTGTTGTGCTCTACCAAGTGAGGGTCCAGCAGTGCAACATCCATCAGACAACCATGCTGTGAGTGATGTGTCCTCTTTCACAGGCCACTGCCATGCACTAATTAACTCTCCTTGCTTTCGCAGGCACATCTGAGAAATAGCTGACGGAGTCCATGATGGAGCCAGGGCCTCCAATGAAGCCCTGAAGAACCCTCTGAAGAGGAGTCTGGAGGCACCCTCCCTCTGTCACAGCGCTCACCCACACCCTCCACCAGCACAGAGATACACACATCGGTGGGACCTAACTCTAGAATAGCCATGGGATCATAATCTGGGGAGCATCGGCTCGATGGGCCGAAGTGCCTTTTTCTGTGTTGCAGACCTCTATGACTCTATGAAACATTGCACTGTCTGATCCACAGCCAGTGGAGGCAGGGACTTCCCTGGTGTCTGGAACTTGGAGGACTGCTGGAGGCCATAAATCTGTTGAGTCCGAGTCAGATGACGAGCCTTTGGACTTGGTTATGTCACAGTTGCTGGAGCTGCAAAGGCAAGCTAGGGAACAACAAGAAGGGATGTCCGCTGCACTCCTCAGATTGCAAGGCACAATGGACGAGTCCGTCCGTCTTCAGGCTGAGGTGATAGCGCCGGCATGCCAACGCATCGAGATCAACACTGGCAGGATGGCGGCCGCCATGGAGCCCTTGGTCCAGGACGTCGCTCCTGATCTGCTGTGCGGATTCAACTACATCACTGATACTATAGTTAGCCTCCAACAGTGTGTACGCGAGAAGGATGTGGGGCAGCTCGATCTCATTCCAGCTACTCCTTCTCCTTGAGGAATCAGCTTGGGGCCCTCGGGCACCCAGAGGGAGGAGGATCAGCAGGTACACACCCCTGGGCTATCCATCCAGGTGACTCTGGGAGTGACTGGTTCATCTGAATCCCCTCTTCCTGTGACCTCAGCAGCTCCAGCTCCACAGGCCGAGGAGGGTCACTGCCACACAGCAGGACCCCAAAATCACGCTAGGGCCCTCTAGGCCCTACAGAGGACAACCACCAAAGTCATCACAGACAGGGCGTCACAATCAGCAGACTGCCTCCACCTCCGCTGTGGATGTCCGTGGAGCACCAAGACATAGCGGCAGGGTTAGGAAAGTTAAGAAGAATTAGTTGCACAGCCTGGGCAAGGGTGCTAATCACTTGGACATACTGTTCACTACTGTCAATAAACTTCCAAGAATGTCTCCCTGCCTATGGCTCCTTGTTCTGATGAGCAATGTTCATGTCACTCAGATGTTAAACCTTTCTGCACAAAATAAAGGCAGGTGTCTCAGTCCAGGGCTTCTTCCCTGTGCAGTGTGTAACCTTCAGACCAAAGTGTTGGTCCAGCTTCACACTTACTGGACACATTACTGATGCTTGCACCTCAAAGGTGCTTGTCATTGCTGCCAGAGTGTCGTGGGCAGGCATCACAGAATTCCGTCATTCTCTCTGTGTGCTCTCAGCAGCTTTAAGGTGTGTCTGGCCCCATCTCTTCAGCATCTGTACCACTGATGCTGTGCTCTTGAAGGGGTCAGGTGTTGAAGGCTGACAAAGGATCAGATGCTTCTAAAGTTTCATGGCTGCGTCTCTATGATATGACCCTGATCACAGAGCGCAAGCGAGCTGCCCTCGGCCAGACAGACATTCTCAGAGGCTATGTGAAGATCTATGGAGTTTCCTCACTGCATGTCAGCATCATCCTCCTGCAATCGAGAGACTATTAGGGCCTCTGCTCCATCTCCATGACAGGAGCTTTATCACAGAGGGTATGTGCACTGCCATAAGCCAGACTAGAGTCAAACATTCACAGATGCATTGTGAGGATCTATGGGGTCACCTCACTGCATGTCTTCATCATCCTCCACAAATGTGGGAGCTATGAGGACCTCCCAAGCTCACCTGTCTCTTCTAGCCAGTGTGAGGGCCACATCACCATCATCGACGCCTTCGAGGACCTCCTCACACTTAACGCTGTCGACATCCTCCTCATGTGAGGAGACCTCCAGCTCCTCTATCTCCTCCTCAGCTAGCTCCTCTCCCTGTTGCAGTGCCAGGTTGCAAAGGGCACAACAGGTGATGACGATGTGTGACACCCTGTGCGGACTATATCGCAGGGCTCCACCAGTCTGGTCCAGGCACCGGAACCTCATTTTCAGCATCCCGATGATCTGCTCCACCAAGTTATGGGTTGTAGCATGACCTTCATTATACCTTCATTCTGCTGCAGTCTGAGGCAGCCACACAGGTGTCATCAGCCATGGCCTCTGCGGGTAGCACTTGTCCCCAAGGATCCAGCCCTGCAGTTTCTGTGGACCCTGGAAGACTTCAGGGATCTGTGACCGACTGAGGATGTAGGAGTTGGGTACACTCCCTGGAAACCGTACATAGACCTGCCAGATGTATTTTGGGTGGGTGGTCACACACCGGCTGCACTTTCAGCAAATGAAAATCCTTGCGGTTGACATAGTTGACTGCGTGTTGTGACGGAGATCTGAGTGCCACGTGAGTGCAGTCATTTGCACCCTGCGCCTGTGGGAAACCCAAGATCTGGGGGAATCCAATCGCTCTTGCATCCTGGCTGTCCTGGTACACGGCGAAGTTCGCAAAGTTGACTGCTCTCGCAAAGGTGGCATCTGTGACCTCATAGAGGCTTGTGATATCCCACAGAGGTCACCTTGTGGAGCCCTGATAGAAGCCATTGGCGTAGAAATTGAGCGCCATGGTCACTTTCACAGCCACTGGCAGTGGATGCTCTCCATGGCCCCGTGGCGTCATATCCTGCAGTAACTGGCAGATATGACCGACCAGTTCCCTGGACACATGAGCAGCCTTCAGTGACACTGGTTCTCGATCATCTGCAGGCATGAAAGATGGCGTCTCTAGATCCTGGGTGTCGCTAGGAGCCGACCAGCAACGGCTCACTGTGGCTCTTCAGCTCCGTGTATGGGAGCCCCAACTGCCTCTTCTTCCTGAAGTTGCTGGTCCTCCCAGTGCACAACCAGGAGCCCCAGTCGCTCTCTCCTCCATCATCTTCATGCTCTGTAGGCCATAAGATATACAGCTAATTCACCAGGCTTCATGATCTACTGTACTCCTCCTGCAGGATGAAAGAGAGAGACACATGGTTAGCATGGGTGTACTAAGAACCTGTCCTGGTTAAGTCTGAAGGCCCCTTAACAGTTCCTAGATAGTCCTGGCCACCACTTGGATGCCAGAGATTAGTGCGCTGCATGGCTGCCCAAAACCCCACCCAGCTCAGCCCCACTCCACCCGACCAATTGGCGGCAGCTTTGCCCATTGAACTGTATGCTGTCCTTTCAGCTCAGGCGCAGGCATTCTGCGAACCCACACTGCAAGGCTGCACTGTTAGCTTGCACCATCAGGGAGACTGGCCCAAACTGGTATGCTGACATTGCAAAGGGGTGTGAGCACCTTCACCAGTGACTGCTCCATGGCCAGCTTTCGCAACAAGGTTGTACAATGTGTGCAGTCGTCCAACTGTTCTGCAGCCCAATAAAATGTTCACGACTTTGCAGTCTGTGCTGGTGGGGGTGGGGTAGTTGAAAAGCTCTGGAGCACTTGGGGGCACTTTGATGCCTTTGTATTGCTTGAGTGGGCAGATAAGCTAGAAACCCGACTCCAATCATATTGATGTGGCTACGTTTGAACTGTCTCAGCTGCAGAGGAACGGTCACTTTATATAAGGTGTCCCTAATGTGTGACCGCTTCCCTCGCCCACCCTACCCCCACCTCGAATGCTTGTGTACTATATTCAACTGCAAGGCAACCCTTGACCTCCCAGTACTTGCCTCAACCGCAAGGCAGCCCTTGTCCTCCTCCCCCCACAACGCTCCTCAGCTTGAAGTCCAATAGGCGACCCTGGCGAGCGCTGCGCAACGTTATTGTGCACTCACATCCGAGTTCCCCGCAAGTGCACACCTTTTATGTGCTGTTGTGAAACATGTCAGTGTGTTTTCCCACTGACATGGATGAATGATCCAGCGGAGAGGTGACTAATAATGATATGCAGATGTATTACAATGAGGTTCCTGGCGTCCGATGGCTGGAAACGTGGCTCACTGTCGGTGGGCTGAGCAGACAATCGCAAACTGGTTTCACACCATTGTGAAACTAATCACGCCATATTGTTCCCTTATGCCACTGAACACTCCCAATGCCAGGCGTGGAAAATCCTGGCCCATGTCTCACATACCGTGTGTAGTTTTGGTTTCCTTATTTAAGGAAGGATGTAAATGTGTCAGAGGCAGTTCAAATTAGATTTACTAGATTGATACCTGGAATGAGCAGGTTTTTTATGAGGAAAGGTTATACAGACTGGGTTTGTTTACACTGGAGTTTCGGAGAGTGAGGGGTGACTTCAAGTACATAAGATCCTGAATGGTATTGACAAAGTGGACGTGGAAAGAATGTTTCCCCTTGTGGGTGAGCCCAGAACTAGGGAGCAGTGTTTTAAAATTAGGAGTTGCCATTTTAGGACAGAGATGAGGAGAATTTTTTTCCTTCAGAGGGTTGTGCAACTTTGGGACTCTCTGCCTCAGAAGGCGATGGAGATGGGTTCATTGAATATTTTTAAGGCTGAGGTGGGTGTTTTCTTGTTAGGCAAGGAAATCAAAGGTTATCAGCAGGGTAGATTGGAATGTGGAATTCGAAACGCAAACAGATTAGCCATGATCTTAATTAATGGCGGAGCAGGCTGGAGGGGCTGAATGGCCTAATTCTGCTCCTATTTTGTTTGTTTGTATGTTTGTAATTTAAGGCTCTACTCTATTCTTCAGCTTTTATCTCAGTGAGGACAGTGAACAGCATGATTTTTAATTTGTGGCTTATTTACTTGTGTTAAAATCCAGAGTTTACCTGCAGCCAAAAGGCAGCTATGGACAAATAAGTAATCGCACTCCTTTGTCCCAGCTTCTCCAATCTATCCATGTCGCTGAAGTCCTCATCCCTGGAACCATTTGTGTAAATCTTTTCTGTACCCTCTCGAATGCCTTGACGTTCTTCCCAAAGTATGGTATCCAGAATTGGACACAATAATCTAGTTGAGGCCAAACCAGTGCTTTATAAAGTCTGACCATCATTTATTTGCTTTTGTACTCTACACCTCTATTTATAAAGTCCAGGATCATGTATGCCTTATTAACCGCTTTCTCAACTTGCCACCTTCAAAAATTTATGCACATACATCTCCAGGTCCCTTTACTCCTGCACCCCCTTTAAAATTGAATCTTTTATTTGATATGGCGTCTCCTCGTTCTTCCTCCCAAAATGTTCCCCTGCAGGCTGCAGAGGCAAAGTGGGAGGTGCCCCTCTGAGGGGGCAGCAAGAAGAGACCCTCCCGCTTGAGCAAGCAAGCCTGGTCAGAAATAGCAGTGAAGGTCTGCAGACACGGATCATCATCTGTGAATGGGTGCAGTACAACAAACAACTCAATACTTCCTTTAATCCACCAAGGTAAGTTCTCTATATTGGCTTCCTCTTTGGGACTTGCATGTGGCAACTCATGACAGTGCTCTGGGTGGCAAAGGGAATGATCACCCAGTTTTTGGCAAGAGGGTCAGGCAGATCCTGTCAGATGCATGACTGCATCTTGTGAGAGGCACCGGTCTATCTTTGCTGACCCCCATCACACCCCTGGAGAGGGGTCATATGAAGGAGGCATTTGTGAGTCCCCATCATGAGCCAAAGGGCTGCCATCAACATAAGTGCTGTGCTAGTCTTTGTGGGGAAACTAACAGTGTTCCTCCTTGTGCTTGGAGGAGAAATGGCAGCATAATATGAAAACGAGGGCCAAGACAGGTGGAGGCCTCCCAAACCTTTGAGCTCTGACACCAGCAGAGGACGGGACCTTGGAACTGGTTGGCTTGCAGGGCAACCAAGCGATTGCTGATGGCAAAATAGGAGTGTCAACCCAAGACAGTGAGTGAGGAGTACGGGGGCACGAAGGTACATCTTTCCCACACATGAGGCTCAGTGCTCATGTGCCAACACTGAATATATGGAGCTCCACGTCCAGCATGGCTGGGATGAGGAATTGTGAAGCCTTTAAACCCTAAGTGTTTGTGTTCTCTCATGCAAGTCTTGGTAATCCCAAAGGATGTGCAACTGCAGGAGCAGAGGCCATCAGTCTGCCTCTGAAGAGGAGGAGGGATCCTCAAACGGTGCATCATCACACCATTCCCCTGCTCCCTCCACCAGCGCAGATACTCTCATGTCGATGGGTATGCATTTGTGATGAGATATCAGGCCACAACCCGGTGAGCACATTACAGACACATAGACCAGCTGTCAGAAGTTGTGGCCACCAGGGCTGGTGACAATAAGAGGACTGTGGGAAGCCAGGTCCACGCTGAGCCTCAGGGTGATGATGATCCTCTGGATTGTGTGCAGCATGGCACCTGTTGGAACTGCAGTGAGAGGTGAGGGAACATCTGATGGAGCTGCCAGAAGCTTTGCGCAACTATGTATGAATGATGGATGAATCCATCCAGGCTATGACTGCTGCCATGTCTCAGGTGTGTGCAGCACATGGCTACCTCCATGAAAAGCCTAATAAATCTCATGTAGAGCCAAATTCAGCAGACCACTCAGTGGATGCAGACCTGCATACCCATCACCTTGTCCATGCAGTAGCAGTGGCAAGGCGAGAGGGGGATGAGGTGCCTCGAGTCTCCAGCAGGTGCTCAGCCTTCTCAGGTAAGCAGGGAGGGTAGGTACAAGTGTGTCTTGTAAGGGTGGAGGAATGCTGCTTTCCACATCATGGGTCTCCTCTCAGGGTGCTCCTCCTATTGTCATTGGCTTCTCAGCCCCTCTACCAATGCCCTCAGAATCTCCAGTAGATGCACTGACAGAGGAGGATCCCACATGCATGCAGGAGCCTCTCAGCATACCCGGGCCCTCCAGGCCCCAGGCAGCCAGAGGACTTCTGCCAAGATCATCCCAGGCCACAAGGGGGCAAGGTCAGCAGCCTGCCTCCACCTCAGCTTCAAGCACAGGGACAGCACCACATAGGAACACACATAAAAGGGTTAAGAAGAGCACCTAGCTGAAATTAGGGTTCAGGAATTTTAGACTTTGTACATGTTAAGGCTTTATTGTGCCAATCGATAAATGTTAGACTTACTGCTGTCAGTAATCCCTGCATTTCTCGCTGACTTGTTAGATCTCATCTACAGCCTTGCTCTCCCAATGGGCTGCTAATGTTGGAGTAGGCTGTTTGGGCGGCTGCTTAGCTTTGTCAGTGAACCTGGACACTGGACGATGGAGGGCAAGATGAAGGAGGTGACAGCAGCTTTGAATAAAGGTGATTCTTTATTGCACAGATTGTGAAAGAGTGTCTGGATCGCAAGGAACAGGCATGTATGAGATTGGCCTGAGCCTTCCTTGCGTGTCTCTCATTGCCCCTTGCCTCTGGTGCAAGGGTTTCCTCATCTTGTGTAACCTGCTCAGCAGCTTCCTCTACATCCTCCTTGTTGGATGAGGAGTGGCGACCTGATGTTTTCATTATTCAAAGCCTCCCTCCTCTGCAGTGTTAGATTGTGCAGAGCACAGCAGACCATCTCGATGTGGAGACCCTCACTTGGGCATACTGAGGGTTCCGCCAGACTGATCTCGACACCTGCAGCAATGCCAGCCTGCTTGACTTGGGTGGAACATTGGCAGGTGGTGTACCTCTCCTCTGTTGCAGTGTGAGGGTTCCTCACAGGCGTCAGTGGCCATGTCTTCACTGGGTAATAAAACCAGAAAAAGCTGGAAAAACTCAGCAGGTCTGGCAGCATCTGTGGAGAGAGAAACAGAGTTAACGTTTCGAGTCCATATCACCCTTCTTCAGATGGACCCTTCATATGGACTCGAAATGTTAATTCTGTTTCTCTCTCCACAAGTGCTGCTGGGCCTGCTGAGTTTTTCAGCATTTTCTGTTTTTGTTTCAGATTTCTAGTATCCATAGTATTTTGCTTTTATCTTCACTGGGTAACTGTTGTCCCTGAGGATCCATCCCAGAAGGTGCACGGGCAACGGAAAAACTGTGGCACCTGAGACTGCTGATGTATGTAGGCATTGTGGCTGCTACCTGGGAAATGTGCATACACGTGAAGGGTCCACTTTCAATGGTTGCAGATCAGTTGCCCATCGAGTGAGTGGAAGCCCTTCTTGTTGATGAAGGCAGCTGGCTGGTCCATGGGAACCTTGATGGTCACGTATATGCAGTCAAGGACACCTTGCAGCTGGGGGAATCAGACAATGGTACCAAATCCAATTGAGCTTTCCACCTGATTTTCCGGGTCAGTGCATCAGTCAGTAGTCACCAGCACTCTTGAACATGACATAACTGTCTCCTTGATGCACTGATTGATCACTGCCAATGAGACCCCACATGTGTCCTCAATGGATCCCTGGAAAATGATTAAATGTAGAAGTTGAGAGCTAAGGTCACCTTCAGAGCATTGGGTGTCAACAAAACCCCATGGGTCACAGCTCACATCCTGAAGCATGGCGCATAGGTCAGTGACGGTCTCTGTGGTAAGCTCAGTCTGCACTAAATCTGTTGTTCAGACATTTGCAGATAGCTGATCTATTTACAGTAGACTCCCTTCAGGGGATAGGCCCTTCTTTGCACGGGAGGCTATTGGCACAGCCCAATGCATCCTTCTCTGGCGTGCCCACCTTCAAGTTAGCTGCTTGCTGCTCCTGCCATTTTTACTGTTCCTCTGCCAGTTCCTGGTCCTCCCTCTGCACCAGACCTCCTCCTCAGGTAGGGGGCAGTGCAGTGGAGCTTTCTCCTAGTCCTGTGTGTTCTTTGTAGCCGACCTCTACCAAAACCTTTCTCTTGTTACTCCTTGGGAGCAATTGCCACTGCTCTTTGTGTCCCTCGCAGAGTGCCTCCTCCCCGAGAGTGCTGTTATCTTCACAGCACCACAACCTCCTGTTGTGCTGCCACCCTCATAGCCTCCACTATCTGTTAATGCTGCCACCTTCAGAGTCCTCTCCTCTGTTGGTGCTGCCACCTTCATCCTCCCCCTTCCGCTGTCATATAACAATGCCCTCTGTTCCCCAGCCTCCCTCCACCACACGTTGGCTCTCTGGACGGCTGAATGGCAGAGGCAACACTGACCTGTCACCTCCTTGCCACCTCCTTTAACCAGGTGGGATTCTGTATCAATCTGGTCCCCGTGTGCCATTCATAAAATTCTGCATACTCTTTAAAATTCACGTTAATTGGAGCGTAAACTACCTTCATTGATGTCCCGTTGTTGTGTAGCGGGAAATCCACCCTCCATGGTTCCTGGGTATGTAAAATCAGGAAGTGACATCGCATGGCCCATTCAAGCATGTCCCGGCCGCATGCATCCCCTACTCTTACAGGCTCAGTAAAATCCTGACCAGAGTATGTAAACATGATAAGAACTATTTGCCTGTGTGATGATAAACACCGACACAGATTGCCTGGACCAGATTGTCTGTTTCCATGTTATTTACACATGTATGTGAAAAAAATGCCCAGGCCAAGAAACTGCACCAGACAAATTAAGTACATTTCCGCAAACCACAGTGTTTCCTGTCTTCTCATGTAGGGTGTGCGCCGAATTTATTTGCACAGTCCCACACGCACCCCTCCCACTCCTTTGACCAATCGCATGGGAGTATAAAAAAAGTTAACGTGGGAATTCTGGTTGTTGAATTGCTCACACGATGTGTTAAAATGTGCTTGTACTACATTCCTGTGGATGTTACTTTTATGCAGATATTAAGCCAGTTACAATGAGTAAGCTAATCTCTGTGTAAATTTAAAGCACACTGAATGCAATTGATGGACTAATTGATCATATGTGACGTTTTCTAATCAGAATTTCTAGCCTAGTAAACTGTATTACTTTCTATGAAGCCATGAGAGTAGGACAAGAGAGCATAGATTCAAACTAATAACAGGTAAAATTAGGACTGATGTTAAGAAACTCTCCAGGCAAAATGTGATCAATACATGGAATGGACTTCCAAGTAGCATAATGTAGGAAAATACCATGGAGTCATATAAAAAACAGCTTTAGGAGGAACTGTGGATCTGTTCTGGATTGTTCAGCTGGATAAACCAAATGGCATTCCTCGTCCATGTGTGATGGGATCTGTGGTTTCAAAGCTTGCATTTTTTAAGACAGACCCTAACTGGAACTGGAATGGAAATTTCAGCTAACTGAAAGGGAAAATGAACTCCCAGGTTTCTCAGAAAGCTAAAATTATAACTGAAAGAGAAACAGAAATGGAAACTTTGTATTTCTGGGGAAACTGACATGGGTTGAAACCAGATAAAAGAACACAGAACCATTTGAGCTCAGACTCCAGTGATGCAGTACAGACAGGCTAAAAAAGACAGAACTGGGAAGAGGCAAATATACATTTGCTACATTTATTTCTGTTACTTGAAGATAATGTTGGTGCATCCACGCCATCAAGCCCATTGTGAGCAGAGTTGAGGATGTTCTGCAGATGCGTGCCATTTTGGTGAAGGCCATGCCCTTAGAACTCAGGTTGTTTGGCTGCTGTTGGCTGGGGGTCAGGATAAATCTTCAAACAAAATGAGCTGGGATTCTATTGTGGCTGAAATTCTTGCCATATATATTGAGTGGATTGCCAAATCTATGAGGTCTATCTTTGTTGTATCTGCTATTTAATGTGCAATTTATAGATTATATTGACCACAATTTGCATGTTAATTCATGTTTAATTTATGTTGATCGGAGTTTGTTTGTTAAAGTAAAAGTTAGAAAAAGTGAAATCTTGCCCATGGGTTTTCTCATTGGGGCATGCTATCAGAAGTGCATTGCTGTAATATGGTTTCTTTAGATGTCTCAATGATGAGATCTTGAGACTTGTATATTTAAACATTAACCCTTTATTGTTAACCTTTAACTATTTACAGACCCAAGGTATGGTCAAGCAGGGTGCTGTTGTCTCCATGCAGGCTGGATACAGAGAGTTGTTTCTAGACTGTTCTCTCAGAGTTATTTAACATGTGACTCTATACATCATACGTGGATGGTGCTATTCTCCAGTCCCACATTAACCCATGCTCTGCTGAGCACCTTTACATTATAGTGGCATGCAGGAACATCATATAACATCCCCCTTTCTTCGCTAAAGAAAACTCTCCTCCCTTCCAATGGAGTATTACAATACAATCTTTACTTGCTATTCCTGCTCCCCCCATCTCAGGTCTCAGACCTTATAAACTCAGATGGCCTTGAGGCTTGACAGTTCTTCCACATCTTGTTCTGTCATTTTTGGAGGGAAAGTATTAGCACTCTATGGGCGTAATTGTCCCAGATTTGAACTAAGTGCTGTAGCGGGCATGAAAAAAGACATTTTACCCTCCGGTTGCAATGATGGATTTTCACTCCCTTCGAGGATCCCGCATTGGAGCTGGCCAGAGAGGACTTGGAATGTTCCTGCGGTGACAGTGAGTTCAGCAACAAGCACCCACCTGAGAATCCCGCACCACATCATCCCTCTCTCAACGCTATTCCGAATCCACTCTTCTGTTTGTAACGCAGCTGCCAAGCACTAATAATTGCCACTTTCTCTCCTAGGCACATCTGCCACGTCGCCCTCAGGCAACCTTGATCCCAACCCCAGCGCTTAGAGCACCTCGGATGAGGATCCTGAGGGCAGCACCATTGAAGACCCATCACGGCGCTCACCCACACTCTCCACCATCACAGCGACACACACCTTGGTAGGACCCAGATGTTGAGCAGCCTCAGGATCACAATCTGGCAAACACAGCACACAATCTGTTCCACAGTAGGAGGAGGTAGGGACGTTCAAGGTCGCCGGCACTCAGGGAACTGCTGGAGGCAAGGAATCTGCTGAGCCCAAGTCAGATGATAAGCCTTTAGACTTGGTCCTCAATCAGTTGTTAGAGCTGCAAAGACAATCACGGGAGCATCAGGAAGGGATGTCTGGTGCACTCCTCAGATTGCAAGGGACAATGGAGGAGTCCATCTGCCTTAAGTCTGAGGTTTTCGCACTGTCATGCCAATGCAAGGTCAAAACTGGCAGGATGCCGGCTGGCATGGAGACCTTGGTCTAGGACATCGGCCCTGCTCTGCTGCGTGGGAGGTAAATTTGACGTTTGGTTGTGGGGGGGTGGTGATTCCAGCGTGCGGCCACATGATGAGATGCAAATGTATTAGAATTAAGTTCCTGACATTGGAGGGTGGGAAATGTGGCCCTCCAATGACACTGTGGGTTGTCCTGTTCCTTCCATAGGGAATGTGCACTCCATTCATTCCCAGAGTGGACTCAAATTTTCTTTTTCCATGGTGTCCACCATATTCTTGCTGGACTTTGACGTTTCGCAAATGGAACCTTCATTCCCACTTATTTTACAATCTCAGTCAAGCATTTGGCTGCTGTTTTATTTTCAAATCCTTTTGCAAACTCATGAATTTTTTCATTCAGCTTAACTTTTTCTCCTTTTAGTGCCTTGTGCTTCAGTGTCAGATTCACATTTTCCGATCTCAGTTCTGCCTTTTCTTTTTCCGGATGCAACAGAACTTTGTCTTTGCCCTTCCTTGTGAATTCACTGTTGGCCAGGTCTGTTTCCAGGAAAGTCTTAACTTGTTTCAGTCTGTAATTGTGCTACTCATGGCTGCATTATCCACTCACAGCTTGGTAAGTTCTACTGCTTTTCCCTTCAATCACTCTTTTTTTCCATTCAACTGCTTCTTCAGCTCTTCAGTCTCTTTCTTGTAGCTTTCGGCTTCCTCCTGGAATATAAAACATTGCTGAGTCCTCTCTGTCAACTGGTTCTTCAGTTTGTCAGAGTGATGTTAAATTCAAAACAGAAACAAAAATACCTGGAAAAACTCAGCAGGTCTGGCAGCATCCGCGGAGAGGAGCACAGTTAATGTTTCGAGTCCGTATGACTCTTCAACAGACGTTAAATTCATTTTGCTTCTCTACATAGTTTTCTAGAAGGATAAACTTTGATCTAAGGGATTCTTGTGGCATCAGAACGTCTTTCAACAGGCTTTCCATTTTTTGCGAAACTCACTTGTTTCATTTTGAGCTTTTTCTGCAATTCAACAGTCTCCTCGAGTTTCTTCTGTTGTGCTTTCAATCTGCTGTTTAAAACAGGCTTCATTTCTTCATGCAGTTGAATGGTCACACATTCCTTTTGTATTCAGTCTTGAAGGACAATCAACTGTCCTTTCAACTGTTTATTTTCTTGTTGACCTCTTGCCAACTCAGCCTGGGCTTCAGTGTATCATTTCGTTGCTGCTGATAGTTCCAATGTAGCTTTTTCTGAAGTAATATTCAATATCCTTTTTAGCTCTTCATGTTTTTCCATGGGTACATACTGATTCTTCAAGGAGCCTTTCAGATTCACAACTTCTTTGCGTTCCTTTTCTGCCTACTGTTTTGCCTGGCTGTATGTCTGGTTCAGTGTTCCCAACTCCTGCTTTGATTCGACAACTGTAGAATTAAGGTTGCTATCTCCTCCTGGTATCTTTGTGTTGTCTCTGAAGTGTGTTTGTTCAAATCTCAAACAGCTTGGTTCATTGAGTACTTCAGTTTATCATGCATTTTCAAAGATAGAAACTCAGTTTGAATCTTACACTTCAAATCTTCCAGTTCAGCTCTGATGTGAACATTTTCCTATCGAACAACTTTATCTACTTTTTGCTCATTTTGCCTCTTATGAGTTACCTCATGTTCTGGGGTCTTCTGTTGCCCTCTCTCTAGGGCCTTTTGTTGCCTCCTCTCTGAAGTCTTTTGTTGGCCTCTCTCTGGAGTCCCTTGTTGCCCTTGGGGGAGTTGCCTCTCTCTGGGCTCCCTTGTTGCCCTTAGTTGTTTATTGGGAGTGTGCTACACCTTCCTCTATGGTCTGTGCTCTCAACAACTTGGACTTTAAAATATCTGTCAAAGCCTTTTAATTTCTCACCAAATGTTGTCATCTATTGATCTATATGTTGGCTGTGGAGCACTTCACCAGCAAATAAACCAAAGATGAGTAAATACTTATCAACTTGTACTGCTTCTGATTCCTTGTTTAATCTTGTACTTCTGTACAGTAAAAATTATCTTCTCCAAGACTCCCACTTTTGGGTCTGGTTGAGCCCTTTCTATAGCAGAAATGCACCAGGCTCTTCTAATTTGCTGTCCATGGCCATTTTTATTTTCTTGTAGTTATCACTTTAAATTGCATTACCGCTTTAAGAGTTTTCTTCACTAGGGCTGTTTCTGCAGCTTGTCGGTTTCTATGCTGTGAGTTTCCTGCACTTTCCTGGTCTTGGCGGGCTCCCAGTGATCGTGGGCACTTCATTTTCTATAAGCTTTTTAAAACTGCAGCACATTCTTCTCTCTTTGTCTTCTTTTTGAACCCTGCACATCCTGTTCATTTTGAAATGAGGGTGCTATCTGCAGCCGTCGGTTCTGTCTCCGTGTTTTCCTCATGCTTTTCTGGGATCCCCGCGACCTTGGACCTTTGTCTTTAAACTTTTGAAAAAAATTACTGCAACACTTTCTTCTCTGGGCTAGTTCTTTCTTTTGGTCATAGCCGTACTCAGCAGGTGTTGTCTTTCCTCTGTGAATATCCCGCGCTTTGCAATTTTTGGCGGGCTTGTGGTCCGATCTTGGCCCTTTTTTAAAAAAAATTAAAGGGACAGCGCTTCTTTCTTAAACTCTGTAGTTTTTCTTCTTAAGCTTTTGACTTTGCCAGCTGACATCTACAGGTTTGTTTTATTTAAATCTTTGTTTTTTACTTGAAGCTCTCTTTCAGCTGTCCTCTGGATGCTGAGCCCATGGGACTACCATCTACTCTATAATGTAAGTACAGCTTCTTTTTTTGTACTTTTGCTCACTGTGTTGTGGGCGGATCAGGTTCTTTGGCTCGGCACCGCTCAGGGTTTCGCAATTTTTTAAATGGAGTTCCACTCACTCTGGTGGATTCCTCACTTCTAAGTCTGTAGTGAAGCTTCTTCAACTTTTTTCTTCAAGTTTTCTTCTTAAGTGCACATCTTTCTAGTTAGGCTTCAGTTGCTTTCCGTTCCCCATACTTTGGAATGCTGTTCTGGGTTCATGCATTCAGCTGCCACCTTTCATATCACCACGGATCACCATGTCAGACTATCGTACTACTCTAATGCAATATCTTTTAGGAGCTCCTGCCACTGCCAACCATGTTGTAATATGGGTTCTTTAGATGTCTCAATGATGAGATCTTGAGGTTTGTATATTTAAACATGAACACTTCATTGTTAACCTTTAACTATTTACAGATCCATGAATATCAATAAAAGTGGGATAAAAGGATCTTGGTGAAGAAAACATTCACACAAATGGTCATGCACGTGGTCATGCATGGAGCTGTTGTCTCCATGCAGGCTGGTTACAAAGAGTTGTTTCTATACTGTTCTCTCAGAATCTATTATCATGTGATTCTATACATCATACTGTGGACAGTGCCATTCTCCAATCCCACATTAACCCTTGCTCTTCTGAGCAGCTTAACATTACTGTGGCATGCAGGTACATCATACAACATGCATGGAGGATGGGAGTTCTACCAGACACCAGGATATGGAAAAAAGAAAGGCATGACCCTGACTCTAACTGATTTGCTCAGCTTACTGATACTTGAATAAATTTTGCAGGCTCCCTGCCTTCTGCCAGGGAGTTCATCTGTGGATTGCATGAAGAATAGCTGCAGCAGGCCTCGGTGCTGCCTGTAGAACTTTCAAGAAAAATTCTAACTTTTTTATTAGAAGAATTGGCTTTGGCTGTGGAATTGTTCAATAACATATTTCTATCAGTCTGCATAACATAAATCTGGTTATCTGCCTTTCATGAAAGGTAACAGTAATCACAGGGTAAGTATGGATCTGATGGATTTGCTCCTGAAATACTTTCTGCTACATTCTGCTGGAATTGTATTTGCACATCAGCATAAATGCAGTGGAAAAACTATGATGATACTTTCACACTTTGCAGAACAGAAATGCTATTTAATACCTTAGAATTAATTTTGAACAAATTCCAGTCTAGTTGCACTTTGATTTTAACATTCCTTACCGAACAAAACTGCATCCAAGGTTTACCTTGGGCAGGATTTCATGGCCCCTCCCACCAGCAGGATTTTCCAGTTCTGCCAAAGTCAATGGAGTTTTGAACGGCTCACTGCATTTTCCAGCCCCACCTCCGCCATGACAGGGCCGTAAAATTCCGCCCCATGTCTTTTGTATCGAAGTTTCTTGGTTTCTGAGTGATTGAGGTTTCTCATTAATAACATTGCAAGTTTTATGAAATAATGATAGAAGAGCTTTTTAATGGAAGAAATGTTATTTTATTCATCTTATGTCATACATTTCTGTTGTCTTTCAAAATTCTAAATGAATCTTCAGTCTTTAGCCTAACAAACTCCCCTTCTACCTCAGTTCTAGTGAAGAGCTGTACTGTGCACTCTTACTGTTACTTACAGTAACTAATGCATCAAATGTCAGCTAATCTTCCCTCGCGTGAATGTTTTTCTTCACCAAGATCTTTTTATCTTAATTTTTTTTGACATTCATGGATAATCTCTCCCTTTCTTCAGGTACCATGCCCTAAGAGGGCATGGGCAACCATGGGCTTCCATGTTTGATCCATGATTATGCTTGGCAAGGTGATGCAGTGGTTTGCCATTGCCTTCTGCAGTTCTGGCTGACCAGGAGACTCTTACTATCTGCCATAGCTGTATTGGAAAGATTTGCAGGTTGATAATTAACATGTTTGGCCATGTTATGAATGCACCTTCCATGGCCATCAAGTCCCAGAGTAGGACTCGAACTCAAAGTTTCTGATCCAGAGGTAGGGACCACACCACAAGGCCTCCCCTCATGGGTGATAAACTAGTTTAAACACAATTCTAGTTTTTATTAATTATAATTTCATTGATTTTTTTTGTCAAAGTAGATTGTGCTGTGGATTATGCTTCACACTCAAAAGTTAAAACTTTTATTGTATGTAATGGGCACAGAATAAAAGGATAATAAAAATTTAAATTAAGGAGCCTATTTTATCTCATCATACCTGTATCTATGTCAGCTCCAAATCAGAGATAAATCCTCATTCCATATTCTGCTTTCTCTCCATACTCTAACATTTCTCTTCTTCGAGTGTTTATCTAGCTCTCTTTTAAGTGCTAAGATTGAATTTGATTCAATTGATATTAGTGACAATATAGTCTATATTTTAATAGCCTTACGCATGAATAAAATTTCTTTCAATCTCTCTCTTTGTGCTTTTAGCACTAACACTAAATTGATGCCCCTTGTCACTGGTTTCATCAAACAGTAGAAATAATCTTTCAGAATTTTCTTTCAAGCCTTTTCTTAATTTGTACATTTCTATCAGATCCACCATAACTTTCCCTGCTCAAATGAATACAGCTCTCCCAAAATAGCTGCAAAACCTCATCCCTGAATCTTTAGTAACCTTTTCCATGACTCCAATATCTTGCCTAAACACAACCTCAACTGTGATCTAACCAATGTCTTGTTCATGTACATCATTATTTCTTTGTTTATGATTTCAATGTCCATATTTCAAAAATCCAAAATCCTATTTGTTCTTTTCCTAGTACTTCCCAACTATAAACGCATTGTGAAATATTGTAGCCCAAGGTTTCTTGGTTCCCCATTCCATTGACAATGTTACCATTTAAGGTATATTTATATTTTCTATTCTTTTTTCCTTCAGAATACCAAATGTCATTTATAGTTTTTTAACAATATTGTCATGAGTCTGTTCATTCCCCTTTCTGTCCCTGTCTTCCTCTGTTTCCTGCATTCTTCTGCATAGTTTTCTTTGCCCCTAATTTAGTATTGTCAACAAGCTTTGATGTTGTTCCCTCTGTGTTATGTTTAAATAATTTAGTATATGGAGAAAAGAAGTTCCAACCTGAATCCTTGGAACCTAAAAATATATGGTGACAATCTGGGAAATACTAATCTACTCCTACTCCATTTTTTTTACTCTTCAGCCGTCCAACAACTGCTCCTCCGCCTTTAAATGCTAGAGGGTGGAATCTTTGCGGTCCCTCATGGGTGGACTTGAAGGTGGGACAGGGAGGAAAGTCAGAAATATTCCTGCCATGTTAGCAGGCCAATGCGTTCCTGCCTATAGAAGTAGGATCATTGGCAGTAGGTCTTCCTGGAAGTAGGTCATCATTGGCAGAGGCTACCTGCCCGGCAGAGCAGCACCCTCTTATTGGGTCTGCAGCCTCAGGAACCTGTCCACCACCCTTAATTGGTTGGTGGACCTGGAAGTGGCCTACTAATTGGCAGTCTCCAGGAAGATCTCACTGGCGGAAGCCCTGACAGGCAGTGTGGGAATCAGGACATAGTCGGGAAATAGTCCCAACCCTCAAATTTCTTTGAAACGGGAACAAGGTACCACCCAGAGTGTCTCCAGCTCACACTCCAACTCAATTGAAGAGATTCAAGGCAGGGACATCTATTGCAACTGTGTTCACGTGCGATCCACAGACTCCCACACATTGCAGTCCAGATGCACAACCTGCTTCTCTGCTGTAACTTATTCTAAATCATTTATATTATTTAAATCTAGTTTTTAGTCTGTTGCAACTTTCTTTTTCTACGCACTAACTTGCACTAAGCAGTGGACAGAAATTTTAAATACTTGCTGCTTCAAGCTTCCACTAAAAAATACTGGAGGTTAAAGAAAGCAATCCCTTCTTCCCCTTCTGCCTTGCATTCCCACTTATGTGATGCTTATCAAATGCTTTTGAACTTCCTGGAGTGGCAATCGGTGTCAGATTTCCACTTCATACCCAATTTCTTACCTGATTTTTTTTTCCCTGCCTGTCTTGCCTGACCTTCTGACTCAGGCCAGGTGAGATCCAGTCAGTGCAGTGCGTTCCCAGGGCCTAGCGTCGAAGTGCAGCTGAGTCAAAGGAAAGGAGGATATGCCCCATTTTTTTACATCACTAGATGCCGTAAACCAGGTAAGTTGAAAGGTCCATTGAAATGTATAGGTCCTTGACAGGCCAGGGAAAAGGTAAGGGTGGAATTGTCCCAGAACCTGGCAAAGTCTGATATTGGGCAGGTAAACTGCCGTTTGACCTGTTGACGGCAATGGCGGCTTTTTTCACTGTATCGTACGCCACTTTGTTTAAAAAATTGAGAGACACGTGTTTTATGTCAGATCGCTGGTGGGGCATCCTCTGATTCGCCCGCTCCACTGTCACCTCAGACCTTCGGTAAACCATGCGCCATATTTAAAGGCCGCCCCTGCACAGAGCTAGCACTCTCCAAGGGATAGGAAGCTGCTGGGAACTGATGGCTGCCAAAGGGGGGAAACATACTGCCCCAAATTGAGTGATACCTTCCTCATGCACCTACTGGACACAGTGGAGGCCCGCTGCGATGTCCCCTACCCCCACCTCTGGACAAAGACCAGCAAGCAAGGTTACAAAATCCAGCTTGGGAGGTGGTGGCAGCTGTGGTGAGCGCCAACACTCTCCAAAAGAGTTCATCCACCCAATGTCGAACCAGGATGAATGATCTTCTCTGTTCCACCAGGGTAAGTCACTCTTCTCATCACTCTCAACTCACACACTCACAAACCCATCACACATCACAAGGCTCTCACCACTGCCAGTTCAAGGGACATCACCCTTCACTGTCTCACACACACCTTCATCTGCCCTGTGAATTGTGTCCTCATCCCTTCCATGGCACCACTCACCACCCACACACGACAGGTCTCCTTCTCATCTGGCCTGAGAGGTCCTGCTTACACTCTCTCCATCTGTATTCATGCAGGACGTGCTGGCACACAACAAGAGGGAGAGGTCGCAGACTGGTGGAGTAATACCTGACATCAAGTTCCTCATAGACTTTGAAAACAGCCACTCAGCTGGCCGGCGACGATCTGGACCGTTTCTGTGCTGACGGTGAGGTCGGCGGTGCTCAACCAAGTGAGGATCCAGGAGTGAAACATCCATCAGACAGCCATGTTGTGAGTGAGTTCCCCTGTTCCGCAGTCCCCTGCCATGCACTAATTATCTCTCCTTACTTTCACAAGCACATCTGGGAAGCAGCTGAGGGGGTCCATGACCCAGCTCCTTGACTCCAGCCTCGAGGAAACCATGGAAGAGGAATCCACAGACACCGAAATCGAAGACCCATCACAGTGCTGAACCACACCCTCCACCTGTGCAGAGATGTACCTCGGTGGGATCTTGTTCTAGAGTCGCTTCGGGGTCACAACCTGGTGAGCACATCACACTGTCTGATCCACAGCAGGCGGCGGCAGGGACTTCCCAAGTTTCCAGCATTCGGAGGACTGCCGGAGACCAGAAATCTGCTGAGTCTGAGTCAGATGATGAGCTTATATCAGTATATATATGACCTATAAAGGTTTATATATATATGTTATAATCTTAATAAATATAACCTATACTCGGTCATATCTCAGTTGCTGGAGCTGCAAAGGGAAAGGATGTGCACCGCACTCCTGAAATTGCAAGGCATGACGGAGCAGTCTGTCCACCTTTAGGCTGAGGTGATAGCGCTGGCATGTCAATGCACAGAGGTCAACACTGGTAGGATAGCAGCCGCCATGGAAACCTTGGTCCAGGACATTGGTGCTGCACTGCTGTAGGAGCTGCACTCCATCACTGAGGCACTTGCAGGTAACCATCAGTGTCAACGTGAGAGGAGGGCGGGGCATCTCAAGTTCACTCCAGCTGCCCTGTCCTCTCAAGGAGTCAGCCAGTAGCCCTCGGGCATCCATAGGGAGGAGGATCAGCAGGTGCACACCCCTGGGCCATCCACCCAGGTGAGTCCAGGAGTGTCCGGCCCATCCAAATCCCCTCTTCCTGTGACCCCAGCATCTCCAGCTCCACAGGCTGAGGAGGGTACAATTGCCACACAGCAGGACTCCGAAGGAAGGCTGGGGCCCTCCAGTCTCAGCCCTCCAGAGGACACCTGCCAAGATCAGCACAAACAGGGTGTAGCAGTCAGCAGGCTGCCTCCACATCTGCTGTGGTTGTTGGGGGAGTACAAAGATGTAACAACAGGGTTAGAAAGGTCATGAAGATGTAGTTGTACAACGTGGGCACAGACGTTAATCACTTGCACTTAATGTTCACCATTGTAAATACCCTCCCAAGAATGTCTCCTTGTCTATGGCTCCTTATTATGCTGAGCAGTATTTGTGTCAATCAGATGTGAAACTTTGCTTCCTGCACAAAATGAAGGCTAGTGCTGCAGTCCAGGGCCTCTCCCCTATGCAGAGTGTAACCTTTTGAGCACAGTGATTGTCCGGCTTCAAAGTCACTCTCTCGATTACTGATGTGTGCGCCTCCATGAGGCTTGTGTTTGCTGCAAGAGCCTCATGCCCAAGGGGAGAATTTTCCCCATGTCAGGCGGGCTGAGTGGGAGCGGGTGCGGGTGGGCGTGGACCCGATCAGCGCCCGTAATCGGGTCTGTGCAGTCATTTTACGCGGGTGGGCCAATTAAGGCCTGCCCAGCATAATGCGCGATTTGGAGGATAGTGGGAGCGGGAGGACGGCCGTGGGAGTGCAATCACCGTTGGGTCCAATGGTGACCCAGCGACCTGTTTAAATGAAGTGATGTCAGCCTTGGAAAGGCTGCTCACAATGGCAAGTAGAAGGGCTCACCAGAGGGCTGCTGGAGAACAGGCCAGGCCGGAGGGTAGGCCAGTGGGGCAGTGTGCCCCTTGGTTTTCAGATGAGTGCCTAGCTGCCCTCCTGGAGGAGGTGGCAGCACAGTGGGAGGTCCTCGTTCCAAGGGACGGGAGGCGGAGGCACCCCCCACCTGAAAAAACGTGTCTGGGAGGAGGTGGCTGAGAGTGTGAACTCCCATGATGCGGTGCGACGCACGTAGGTCCAGTGCCACAAGAGATTCAATGACCTCCTGCCCTCGGGCAGGGTGAGTACCATGTTGGCAGAGGTAACTTAATGCAGCCGTTAGCCTTTCCCCCAAGGGCCTTCCAACAACTCTGAGTGCAGTTACAGCATTGAATCCTTCACGGCATGTGTCCCTCGCTGGGTGGGCCAGCAGATATCGCCCATGCCAAGTTCATCCTGAGAGGGTAGTGCTGAGATGGGTTCTGCACCCGCAGCATGTGACACTGACACCCAGAGTATAGATTCGGGAGCAAACTCAAGGATCTGCACCTAGGCGCAGTGCTGGAGCTGCGAAACATGTCAAAGTCAGGGTGCTGACATGCTGGGAGGGGAGCTTCCAGGTGGCGGGCACCAATCCATCTGCTGCCCTTGGCGTTCCACGTGCTTGTGCCTCCTTGCTTCGCAAGTTTAGATCGTGTGGTGCTAAATGTGATGGAGGCAGCATTTGGGCAAGGTGGGGTCAGCCCTGGCTTCTTGGTGAGTATGCAGCAGCTGCGGGGTGATGAGGAACTGGAGCTCTGCAATGTCCCACTCTGGCTGGGTTGACCGGAATGCAATGGAAATCTAGGTACAGGCTGGACTAATCAATGCTCCTCTCTCCTTTTTAGGAGAAGACCGCACACAACACTGCAGAGCGGATGCGGACTGGCAGAGGCCAGGCCCAGTTGGCCATCGTGACTAGAATCGAGCAGGAGGCCATGGATCTGGAGAGGCGCCATGCACCCAATTCCACCAGTGGCAGTGAGGCTGGGGTGCCACGGGGAGGTATGCTTGTCGAGCACTGAGGTCGCCATGTGTGTCCCAGCAGCCATGGCACTGCTGAATGCTCAGTGGTTTAAGTTTGCAACATGGGTTGACCATTGATTATGGAAGGATGAGTGAATGATGATGCAGGGGACAGGGATGCACATTGCCATTGTTTCCACTTTAACTAATCAAATGTCCTTGTTCTTCCTTTCAGCATCACCAGAGCAGGGCCGGGAGGAGGAGGCAGAGGGGCTGCCACTAACACCTGAGGGCCCTGAACATTTTGACTCACCAGCGTCACACCATCTCTGCCAGGCAGGCACCAGCACAGAAAATAGCACCTCGGTGGCAATTAGAACATCAGCTAGTGTCCCAGGGCACAAGGGCGAGGGCACTTCACACTCGCTTGAGGTGCGGGCGGAGCTAGAGTGTGCCCACGGCACTGGCAGTCGGACGACTGCAGGGGACCAGGCACACGCTTGGTCAGTGGCTGATGATGTGCCTCGACTCCAGAGGCAGCAAACGCTGGAAGTGCAGCAGGGTATGTGGGAGGATCTGGCGGAGATACATGAGGCAATGTGTGGCATGGTGCCCGTTCTGGAGGAGTCCACGTGGAGCATCACCGATGCAATGAGCCTCATGGCCGAGTGCCACGCTTCCTCCATGGAGAGAATGGCGACACTTGTGGAGAGGCTCCTCCAGGAAAACAATCAGGTCCTCCTGGGGTTGCGCTCAGACCAGCAAGCCCTCACAGCAGCATTGACCTCAGCTGGTCAGTGCCAGTGTGGGAGATGGTGTGGGCACCAAGTACTCTAGCTCAGTGCCCATCCATCTACAGTGAGCAGAGAGACCCGAAGTGACCTCACATTGACGCAGCAGCTGCCTGTCGCCTCTGCAGCCTCCTCTCAGGGCGCTCCAGATGAGGGCGGCAGCTCCTCCGCCCCTCTGCCAGTGACCGTGGGATCTGATGAGGCTGTGACGACTGGGAAGATGCCAGCTGCGGAACTGGCAGCTCCCTCCCAGGCGGGGCCAGCACAGGCTCCACGGGCCATAGGACGGCCGCCAAAGTCATCGAGGCCAACAGGACAGCAGTTCTAGCAGGCTGTCTCGAATGCCAGTGTCAGTGAGGGGGGTGCACCAAGATGTAGCACCCATAAGCGTAAATTTAAGGCACATTAAGCGCACCACGGGTTTCTCACTGGTGCTTTTATGTTGCCCTTCTATTAGCTCATGACCACATGGTGTGATGTGCAACATCTTTGTAATTTCTTTTTTCTGAATTTCATTTTGTTAAATCATTAAATTTTGATATGTAAGCATGGCTCAGGGTGACTCCTTACTTTTGCAGGTAGATGGTTACCCATGATGCTATGAGTGACTTGTTTGACATTGAGCTTTATTAACAAGGCACAGAGTTAATGTTCCTACCTAGGCAGATTTTGCACTCAGGTATTGAGCATGGACCCAGTAGCCCTGGATTGTGTTGGAGGTCCATATGTGGTGTGCTAGCTGAAGGTTCATTGGATTAAAGCCTCCCGGGTGTCCCTGCACCCCTGGAGTATGCCCAGGTCAGTGTCTACCCCCTCAGCATTTCCCTGTGAGTGCTCATCATCGGACTCACTGCTGGACTCATAGTGTGCAGCCAGAGCAACTGCTTCTACATCTTCTTTGTCCACTGCGTTGCCCCTTTCCAGTGTAAGATTGTGGAGAGCGCAGCAGGCAACCACTATCAGTGACACACGATATGAGGGTTACTGGAGTGCGCCCCGTGAGTGGTCCAGGCATTGGAAGCGCATCTTGAGAAGACCGATGGTTCTCTCCACCACAGCCCTTGTGGAGGCGTGGCTCCTATTGTACCGCTGCTCAGCTTCTGTTCTTGGATGGCGGAGAGGCGTCATGAGCCATCTTCTGAGGGGATAGCCCTAGTCACCCAGCAGCCATCCATCAAGCCGGGCTGGAGAACTGAAGAGCCCCGGCACCTGGGAGTGTCTGAGGATGTAGGCGTTGTGGGAGCTGCCTGGGTACCTTGTACAGACTTGTAGAATCTGCATCCTGTGATCACACACTATCTGCACGTTCATGGAGTGGAATCCCTTCCTGTTGACGAAGGCACCGGGATCACCTGCTGGCACCTTGATGGTCACATGTGTACAGTCTATTGCACCCTGGATGTGGGGGAAGTCAGCAATGGCCGCGAAGCCTCTGGCTCACTCTGTCTGGCTGGCCTTGTCCCTGTGGTAGTGGATGAAAGTCAATGCACCCCTGAACAGGGCGTCTGTCACCTGCTTGACACAAGTGTGGACAGCTGACTGGGAGACACCGCAAAGATCACCCACTGACCCCTGGAAAGAGCTGGGGGCATAGAAGTTGAGGGCAGCTGTGACCTTTGTGGGGTGCCCACCCACACAGTTGGCGCAGATCTCAGGGTCTATCATCTGACAGATGGAGGTGACTATCTTCCTTGAGAGACAGAGTCTCCTTCGGCACTGCACCTCAGTCATATTGAGGTAGCTGCTTCGCCGCCTGTATACGCTGGCAACAGGATAGTGGCATCTTCTGCGGCCTCTTCCACCTTGGACTTCCCATTGGCCCTGAGCCCCTTGTGCCGGCGCCTCTCCTCCCAAAGGTGGCTCCCCCTAGAGGCTGAATGTGCACTCCTGGACTCCTCCCCCTTCTGGCCTTCCCTTCCTCCTCAGAGGAGGTGCCTCCAGGTGATAGCACAACTCCCATTTCCAGGCTAAGGGAAGGCTTCCTGTAACCTGCAGGCCCCAGAAATGATCTTTACTGTAGAGTCCTGACCTGAAGGCTGTTACTCCTGTCCAAGCAGCTGTGAAGAGTTTTGAAGTATTCCTGCTCACGCAGGCAAGTATCAGTAACTTTCACAATTAAATACCTGACAGATACCACTCGCGACCCCACTCACCCCTCTTATCCCGCCTGTGGATAAAGTTTATACAAATGTCTCCTGCCTGCCCGATGCACGCATGTGACGTCCTGAAGATCGCACTGGCTCTGAAAAATAGCAGAAAATTGCTGCCTCAAGGGCCTTAACTGGGTGATTACTGCACGCCCGCCCACCTAAATATCGCAATGGTACGTGGTGCCGTTGGGACGCTCGCCTACGCCACCGTGTGTCAATTTATGCATTGGCGTGCGGGGCCCAAGTGTCACTGGACTCTATGATGTTCTCTGTGGTGCTCTCAGCACCTTAGAGGTGGGGCTGCTCCGCACCCCGCCCCCCCATTTCATCACCTTTCCTGACAGGTGAAGGTGTGGTGCCGAAGGGAACAGGTGATGAAGCCTGCCAAAGGATCAAGTTGTCTTAAAATCCCCGTGGCCGCTGTATCTCAGCAACGTCTCCATGATATGCGCCTCTTCAAGGAGCGTATGTGTGCTGCCCTCAGCCAGACAGGTGCCAGACGTTCCCAGATGCAATGTGAAGATCTCAGGAATGTCCTCACTGCGTCTCGTCATCATCTTCCTGGAATCTTGTGCCAATGGGGGCCTCATGTGTACACCTGCCTCGTCTGGCCTGTCCAATGGCCCCATCGCCTGCACCCTCGCCTTCCAGGACCTCATCACCCTCATCCCATAGAAGCATAGAAAATAGGAGCAGGAGTAGATCTCTCGGCCCTTTGAGCCTGCTCCGTTATTCAATATGATCATGGCTGATCCTCTCTCTCAACGCCATACTCCTGTGCTCTCTCCATACCTCTTGATGTCTTTAGAGTCCAGAAATCTATTACCTTCTTAAATATACTTAGTGACTTGGCCTCCACAGAATTCCATAGGTTCACCACCCTCCGAATGAAGAATTTTCTCCTCATCTCAGTCCTAAGTAGTTTACCCCGTACCAAACTCTGTTTGTGATATGAGCCTCGTTGTACCTTCTCTCACCAGGAGTCTGAGGCCTCTGTGCAGGCATCATCAGCCATGTCCTTCATGGGTAGCCCTTGTCCCTGAGGAGCCAACCTTGCATCCTGTGTGGTCCCTGGAAGATCTCAGGGATCTGGGACTTGCTGAGGATGTATGAGTCATGGACGATTACGGGGTGTCTTACAGACACCTGCATGATCCATTTGCTATTGTCACAGACCAGCTGAACATTGAAAGAGTGGGAGCCTTTACAGTTCACATACTGGACTGCTTGTTGCCAGGGAGATTTAAAAGCCATGTGAGTGCAGTCGATAGCACCTTGCACCTATGGGAATCTGGAAATCTCAGCAAATCCTAGTACTCTTGCTCCCTGACTTGCCTGATCCCTGTCAAAGTTGACAAAATTGTGTGCCTCGGCAAAAAGGGCGTCCATGAGCTCCTGGATGCATTTATGGGTGGAGGCTTGTGGGATCCTGCAAAGATCCTCAGTGGAGCCCTGGAAGGAGTCACTGCTGTAGAAATTGAGCACGGCGGTAACTTTACCACTGGCAGTAGATGCCCTCCAAGTCCCGGCCACACCAAATGCTGCAGGAGGTGGCAAATATGCATGACCATTTCCCTTGACGTGCGCAAGTATCGGCGACACTGGTTCTCGCTCATCTGCAGGTAGCACATGCGCTGTCCGCAGACTCTGTGTCTAGCGTTGCGCCTGTGAACGATAGCTCTGTGGGGTTCATTCTCTACATGCAGAGGAGGCCGTGCCCTCCCTTGGTCTTCAGGGTTCTGCTCTTCCCTTTGGTAAGCCAAGAGCCTCTGTCACATTCTTCTCCTTCTCTCCTGCCTATAAGCAATGAGGCAAACAGTGAGATCACCAGGCTCCATGTTCCTGATGGTCTCCTCACTGCATATCAAAGAGAGAGAGCACATGTCTAAGGACCACCGTTGGCCAATTCAACGCTTGCGCTGTCTCTCATGGCCCCTTAATGCATGCCGGAGAATCCGGGCCACCCCATGGATGCCTGGTGTTTAGTGTGCATGATGGCACACCATGCCCCACCCAGCACTGCTCCACACCACATGACCAAGTAGCGACAGCTTCGGCCACTCGATTGCATCCTGAATTCTCATCTCAGGCGCAGGTATTGTCCTAACCTGCACTCTAAGGATTTGCGGTTTGCTTGGACCATGAAGGTGACTTTTCAGTATCAACTTAAACATGATGCAAGGGACTCAGTGTGTCCCCCTCTGTCAGTGTTTAATTGCCACCTTTCCCAAGAGGATTCTCAAGCTTTTCCAGTCACCCAATGGTTCTGCAGCACATAGCGCTCAATCACGTTTGAAGTGTGTGCGCAAGGGGTTAACAGTACAGAAGCAATCATTGGCACTGTGAGGAATTAGTGCTTCTTGAGAGGACACAATTGCTTGACTGGCCTGACTCCAAGCATATCAATTAAGCTCAAGCTGAACGCTCTCAGCCACCTTAGATCAGGCACTACTGACACAACTGTCCATTGGAGGGTAGCTCTAAGCTCCAAAGAATTGCCATTCTTCTCCCCACCTCTCCACTTCCTACATCAGAAGAACTTGCTCAGCCAACCTGACAAGCTCCAGATACTTCTGTGCCAAAAAAGAGAGGATTCTATTGACATTGTGCTGTTGTTTAGCACCCTACTGAGAAATCGTAGCATGTTGCAATCGTATCTTTCCAAACACCTCTCACAGGAGCGCTTGTATTCAGTACTTTAGTGAGCTGGTTACATAGTGTTGCACTTGGACTCTGAAATATGGAGCTTCAAGCACATCACAAACTTTTCTGCATGGGCACTCCCACCAAACAAAGGTCAGTGTCTGTTAAGCAGCTGATGAGGGGGCTATGATGCTGGGGTCTAAATTGCTGCAAACTGTTACCTGAAAGCTCATTATAAGAACTTGCGCTGATATATCTAAATTATATTGTAAAAATGCTAATAGATGCTATTGTGCCCTACCAGCAATTAATAGAATTACTGTTCATTGCAGTACAGTGTGCAATTTGATGGGGTATATAATATTGGGCCTAAGCTTCCCCAGAGTGGCAATCAGCATTGGATTACAACTCCATGGCCAATTTCTTACCTGAATTTTTTCCCAGCCTATCCTGCCCAATATTCCGACTCAGGCTGGTCGACATTCAAGCAGTGCCGCATGTCCCTGGGGCCTAGCGTCAAAGTGCAGTTGAGTCGAAGGGACTAGCTACCATAGTCAGATAAGTTTAAAGGTCCATTGAAATCTAAAAGTCCTTAACAGGCCAGGGAAAATGTAAATGTTTACGGTAAGTGGATCAGATTTGGGATTGGGGCGGTGGGGGGGAATCGATTGTCAGTGGTGGGGTGATATCGGAGGTCAGGTGGGATCAGAGCTCAAGTTAAGGGTGGAGGTTGGGGGTGGGAAGGTCGGGGGGGCACGAAGGGCATGGTCAGAGGTTGGGGGATGGCTGGATGCCAGGATGGGTCGGGGGTTGGGGGGAATTAGGCCTCAGGCTGGGTCAGGTCGGTTCGGGCTTGAATGGGGGTGGAGGGCAGGGCCTCTGGCAGGGGCCATTGGGCCTCAGTGGTGGCAGCTCAGCGGTCAGGGGGGAATTGGAGATTGGGGGCGTCGGAGGTCACGTTACGGATAGCGGGGGGAGGTCAGGGCGGTCGGAGAGGGTGGACTGAGGCCTGGGGTTTGGAGGTCAGGGGGATCAGAGGTCAGGGGGGGTTGGGCCTCAGTCAGGTTGAGCCTTGGGTTGGGTCAGGCCTTGGGGGGGGGTTGAGTGGTCGGGCCTTGGGGGAGGATCGGGCCTCAGGGGTGGGGGTCTGGCCTTGGATTGGGTTGGGTCAGGCCTGGGGGCAGTGGAGGAGGGTGCTGGGCCTTGGGGGGGAGGTGGGGCCTCAGGTGGAGTTGGTCCTCAGCTCAGGGTCATTGGGTGGGACCAAGGGGGTGGGGGGAGGGTGTCGGGTTGGGTCGGGCCAGACTTGGGGGTGGTGGTGGGTGGAGGGTGTTGGGCCTTGATGGGGAGAGGGTTGGGCCTCAGGTGGGGTGGGTGTCAGGCCTAAGCGGGGTGGAGGTCCAGGCCTCGTGTCAGGTCGGATTGAGCCTGGGGGTGTTGGAGGGGAGGGTGTTGAACACCAGGTCAGGTCTGGTTGGGCCTGGGGGTGTGGGGGTGGGGAATGGTTGGTGAGATTCGAGCCTGGCAGGGTGTGGGGGGAAGAGTCCCCATGGGGGTTGTGGGGAATCCCATGGGGGATAGTCAGGGTTGTGGGGGCATCCCTTGGGGGTCGGGGGCAAGACTTCTGGGCGTTGGAGGGGCTAGGGATGTACCGTGTGGGGACGGTCTGGGTCTGTACAATCGTTACCCAAATGTTAGAAGAGGTTAATTCTTCTAACTTTTTCTGAGTAACTATTGATGTAACACAGTCGGAACCATCTGAAGTTTGTGATTTAACTCACATTTTCGAATGGTTCCCAGTGAGGGCAATTGCCCAGGGGATGTTTGCACTTCTGTGCAATTGCTGTGCAAACCCTTACCTGTGAACCCCCGATGGGGATTGCCTAGTGCATCCTTGGGCTACCCCTCCCCAATATGACACTGGGGAGCTCGGACATAGTGGCCCATTGTGTACAGAACAATGGGTGGAATTTAATGCTCTCCCCCGAGGCGAATTTGGGTGCTGGGGCATTTAATTAGGTAGGAAGATGCTGAGTGAGGACACTGCCACCCTGTGCTGATTAAATCCCAGGCCCAATGGCTTGTGGACAGCGTTTCCACCCCGTCGCCAATTGAGGCAATTAATTATTGCATTAATGGTGTTGAGCTTCTTGAGTGTTGTGGGAGCTGCACTCATCCGGGCAAGTAGAGAGTATTCCATCACACTCCTGACCTGTGCCTTGTAGATGGTGGACCGACTTTGGGGAGTCAGGAGGTGAGTAACTCTACATAGAATTCCCAGCCTCTGACCTGCTCTTGTAGCTACAGTATTTATATGGCTGGTCCAGTACAGTCTCTGGTCAATGGTAAGCCCGGGTTATTGATAGTGCGGGACTCAGTGATGGTAACGCCATTGAATGTCAAGGGGCGATGGCTAGACTCTTTCTTAATGGAGATGGTCATTGCCTGATACATGTGTGGTGTGAATAACATGGACTGCTTCAGTATCTGAGGAGGCACAAATGGTACTGAACATTGTGCAATCATCAGCAAACATCCCCACTTCTGACCTTATGATGGAGGTAAGGTCATTGATGAAGCAGCTGAAGATGATTGGGCCTAGGCACCACCCTGAGACTGTGCTGTACTGGGACTGAGATGATTTGTGAACTATATCTATATTGCCTAATGCAAGCAGGCCATACGCATGTGGATCTGATACCAGGTTTATTACGTAATATTTAGTATCAATGTCTACTAAAATGGTAGGGGCCCCGAAACCAAACTGCCCTAGTGTCCCCATGCATTGTTACCTCAATAGCTGCAACATGGCTAGAGGAAGGCTTTCAGTGGTGAAGACTGCAGATGGCCGTACAGCATGCCTTTGAGCAGCTCTGGCTTAGAAGGCCAGGCTGCAGATCGCATCACCCTGGCATGGGCAGCAACAATCTTGGCTAGATGGCTGATAGACAACAGCAAAGACACTGGCGGAGTACCAATGGTGGGAAGGTGAGTGCTATCATCGTGAGTAAAGGCAGCGGTTTTATGCTCCATGTTGTTACTCCCACTTGCCCAGGGAAGCACCTCAGCAATCCTATCAATGTTTTGGAGGACAGATTGCATGACTTCTCGGAGACCCTGTAGGACACTTGGAGGACTCATATCTGCAACCTTGATGGATGTTGTATTGTATTGAAATAAGACCATGAGACCATTAGACGTAGGAACAGAAGTAGGCCATTCGGCCCATCGAGTCAGCTCCACCATTCAATGTGATCATGGCTGATCTGATAATCCTCAACTCCACTTTCCTGCCTTTTCCCCATAACCCTTGGTTCCCTTACTGATTAAAAATGGGCACCCCCTTACTCTGAGATTATGCCCTAGACTCTCCCACAAGGGGAAAAAAATTGTATTGTGAATTTTCTCCACTTAAGACTACCATATAACAGCAGAGGGAGTCTAGAAATAAAGGAAACCATGGGCTGGATTTTACATGCTCTGCCACGCATGTTTTCAGAGGGGGGAGCACGTAGATTAGGGCAAATGCCCATCCCTGCACCTTCCCACCCACCCCAGACTAACCCCCAATATACAGGATGTGGGTGGGTGCCAAAATTGGCAGCCTGCCCTCCTTATAAATAAATAATCAAGGGTTAATTGAGCTTGTTACCAAGCCAATTGATGCCAATAATATGCTGCCCACATGATAAAATGGGCAATAGGGCGGGAGTGGGTAGCCTGGTTTTAAAAAAAATTTCAAAGGACGGGAAGGGAGGTGGGATGGATACTGTCTTCGGGGGCTGCTGTTTGCGAATCGGGAGGCAGCCTCCCTAAGATAGAACCCTCCCCCCCACTTTCTTCTTACCCACCTGCTGCATTAAACACACCGTCCCCACACCCCTGCCCCCTCCATAACCTACCCAACCTCTTCCTTCCAAAGACCCTGGACTTAACTGCCTCTGGGATCCATTGGGCCTTCTGATTCTTCCTTCTTGCAGTCCTGGCAGCACACACTAATGCGCTCTTGGCACTGCCGGGACTGAAGGAGCTGCTGGCCAATCAGATTGGCTGTCAGCACCTGAGGGCGGGACTTCCTCTCCTATTTAGCCTGCCCGCAATGCATTATGGGTGCAGGGCAGGCTGGGCTGGACAGGGTTGGCTCTACGCCAACTTTGCTTCCAGGGGTGGGGATTAGTTGGGGGGGTGTGGTGGTTGGGAATGAGCCTTCTGCCCTCACTGTAATATTCTGCTACTTCTTTTAACAGCACATGCTGTTCTGATCCCAATGCTTCTTACCGAATATTAATATTTCTAACAAGAACTTCACAGCATTGGTCTGAGCTTGCACGGCCAAAAAGCTGAGATTTCATGACCTCAGTCTGAGCTTCCATTTTCCACTGCAGCACTGGATGTTGAGTGACTTCTGCTTGTGCTGCATCATGGCCCAATCCACAACTGCTCTCATGTAGCTGGGCACCACATCCACACTGGAAAGGATATGCTCTAAGCTTTGCACAAAGCACTGAACCTAGTTGAAACCACACTTGCCGATGGTCCTTGAGAGTGACAGCAAGCTTTCTGGCTGGCCTGGAAATGCACCAAACATTTAATGTGCATGCCCATCAGCCTTTCAGTGTTCACCATTCCATCAAATTCCTCCTCTGAACACGATCATGGAGGGGAAATTGACGGTGGTGGTGTTCCCATGCCTTTGCTGTCCCTGTCCTTCTAGGTGGCAGAGATTGTGACATGTTTGAGAGGTGCTGTCAAAGACGCCTTGGCGAGTTGCTGCAGTACATTTTGTAGATGGTATACATGGCAGCCAAGGTTTGCCAGTACTGAAAGTGAACGTATAATGTATGGCATGCTGATTAAGCGGGGTGCTTTGTCTTGGATGGTGTCGAGCTTCTTGGCTGTTGTTGGAGCTGCACTCATCCAGGCAAATGGACAGTATTCCATCACACCCTCTATTGTTGGAAATGGTCATTGCCTGGCCCTTATGTGGCACCAATGTTACTTGTTACTGATCAACTCAAGCCTGAATGCTGTCCAGGTCTGACTTCATGCAGGTACAGGCCGCTTCTGCATATAAGGAGTTGCAAATGAAACTGAACACTTCTTTCATCAGTGAACATCCCCATTTGGACCTTATGATGGAAGGAAAGTCATCGATGAAGCAGCTGAAGATGTTGGAGCCGAGGCCACTGCCCTGAAGAACTCCTGCAGTGATGGACAGAGGTTATTAAACTCCAACAACCACCATCATCTTCCTGTGTGCTAGGTATGACTCAGCTAATGCAGTGCTTTCTCGCTGATTCCCACTGACTTCAATTTTACTAGGGCTTCTTAATGCCACACTACAGCCAAATGCTACCTTGATATCAAGGGCAAACAATCTCACCTCACCTCTGGAGTTCCATTCTTTGTCTACCTTTAAACAAAGACTGTAATTAGGCCTTGCGCCAAATGGTCCTGCAGAATAGGGGACAGGGAAAGAGCAACAAAATTGCACTGCAGAATATAACCCCATTATTAGGGTTTCAGGGCACAATAGGCTGAAGAGGCCTCCTTCTTTCCTTAAATTTCAGTGAGGTGAACTGATATTTTTACATCAACAACATCTGAGATTAGAATAAGAGCAGTTTATATTCAAAGTGCCTTTGAGGTGAACTGACCTGACCTGTCATGGGTAGTTTGACAAGTCGTTGTGTTCCTGGAACCACATTTTCCCCTGGAATATGAAACACTTCCAGGGAAGTTGATACTATTATTCAGCAGGCAGTTTGCTAATAGGCTGCTTTTCTGAATTGTTCAAAGTACTGGCTCATGGCACATAATGAAAATGGGTTCAGTATGGCAAGAGAAACATTGTATGAAACATTGACATATACAGCCACTCAGGCTAATTGATTAATTTATATTCCTTTACAACATGATTAGTCACTGGTAACAATATTCTGAGCCTCTACATTTTCAGGAGACATGCAAAATACTGTTACTTAATAGGTGTCTAACTATTCTTTTTAATATAGATTGCATTAAAGTACTGTGAATTCAATAAAAAGTGGTACCTCTTATCTGTAGAAAAAGTGGCTAATTATCTGTGCCCATTGCCAAATGATTGTCCTTGAAGAACACTGTCCATTAGCAGATTGTCATTCTACATTCTTCAAAAATCATGTACCACTCCTGAGGCCATTTCTTATTGCAATTCTCCTTCTAGAATACAGGCACATTCCAAAGGCAATCTGAATATTACCAATTCCATTCTAAAATGACCCTGACCAATACCGCTTCCAACTCATTTTCTGAGTAAACTATCGTTGCACATTTTATGCAGAGAATTTATCATTGATTCAATGGCTCATTGAAAAAGAAACCTCCAAGTGACACTGGGCTATGTGACACATGAAGGATAAATAAGTAATGGTAGATTCTAACTTGCTCAGGTCAATTCTTTTTTTTTAGTAAAACAGTAAACCTCATCAAGTATTTAACTTAAATTTCATATTGCACCTTTATGTGGTTATGATTAGCACTTTTGATAAATAAAATTAAACATAGTGACTGTGAAATTGATCTCTGTAACACTATTGGTGCCAGTGTTATGGAAGTGCTGGAGGTATAAATTGGCGTGGGCCACACTGCGAGACGCTCCCGTACAGCTTGTGCAGTGTCCCATGTTGGGAAGGGTACTAGTGTGGGCATGCAATGCATGGGCTGATAGTGTCAGGAGTGTTTGGATCATGATGTTAATCAGTCACTCTAGCTGATTTGGCACACGTCTTTCAAACTTGGACCGTGCAGGCTCAGTGAATATGTATGCTAATCAGTCACCACTGAACATGCATTCACCTGCTGCTATACCCCACCATCTCCCATGAATATTATTTAAAAGGCCAGCCATCCAACTTGCAACTAAACTGCATTTGACTTACTTCTGCTATGGAGAAGTTTGTGGTTTATCTTTGAAAGTCATTTGATGAGGTTGTGCATGCATTACAGGGAGGGCAGAAGATTTGGTCACCCAAGACTGCAAGAGATATTGATGCTGCAGCTGCACTGCCTCGACCTGCAACATCACCAAGAAATGGAGCAGAGGCTGCAGAGAGGGGAATGGCTGCAAAGAGTGAGGACGGGCAGGACTCGCCCAAGACAGCCCTACACACCACAGGTTTCCTAAGAGTACTTCTTATACCTTCATCTCACTCAGGAGCAATGACTGAGGTGACTCAGGTTCACCAAGGAGGTGGTCACTGAACTGTATCATGCCTTTAAACAGGATCTTGAACCTCAAACTAGGGCATGGACTGTATGCATCCCTCAATGAAAAAACATCAGAATAGATTAGATGATCATTGCTGTTTGTGCAACTTCACTGGATGCAAATTAGTCAGTGGCTTTGTGTATAAAACAACAGTGAATACATTTCAAAAGTAATTCATAGGCTGTGAAGCAATTTGGGCTGTCCTGAACAAATGAAAGATGCTATATAAATGCTATAAACGTTTCTTTAACATAGCAAAGATGCTTCATAAGGAAATTTGAATGCTGAGTCAATGAAGGAAATATTAAAAGGAATGACCAAAAGTGTTGGCAGTGAGGTTGGCTTTATTGACAGAGGTGGAAGGAATTATGAGGGAATTCTCTACTATTGGATATGAGTGGTTGAAAGTGCAGCCATCCTTCGTGGGAATATACAACAGTCCTGAGTCAGATGAACAGTGCTTTCATGGAGGATTGGATACTGGATAAAGAGGGGCAAGATCAAGAAGCAATTTAAATACTAAGGTAACTAATGTGAGAACTCTAATCATGAGGCTTCAATGGGCTAGAATCAATGTAAGTTATTAAGGATTCATATTATGAATCTTTGGCTGGAATTTTCTAGCACCCCCTCAACGGGTTCCCCTGTGACAGGGCTCCCGTCAGCTTGAGGGCCGAAAAATTCAGCCAAAGTTTGCTTACGATAGGCAATCAGCCGGACAGGAAAATTTGGAGACCCATTACAGCTCTCCAGATTTTCCCATCCCACCCGCAACGATGCCCGCCAGTGTCGGAGCCAGAAAATCCTGGCCAAAGTATTTGTTTAATACCTCTACGATTTCCATATTTCCCATTATAATTTCATTTGCCTCTGCCTCTACTGGGTTCACATTTACTTTTATGAAGTTCTTCCTATTTACATATGTATAGAAAAGTTTACAATTTGTCTTTACGGGCAGAATTTTGCCTTCAGATGGCGGGCGGGCCCCACCAGCTCGGCGACAGGCAGACAGCCGACCCCCACCACCGAAACGGGGCCCACTGCCATTTTGAGTGGGCGGGCCAATTAAGGCTCGCCCAGCGGCCTGCCCGACAGGAAGCGCTATCCGCTTCCTGTGCGGGTGGGGGAGGGGTTCCCCATCTGTCAAAGTGCGCTCTTTCATGCATGCGCGTGAAAGAGCGCACTGCTCCCTGAGGCAAAGTGCTGTCTCAGGGAGTTTACTGACAGGTAAGAAAAGTCAAAACATAGAGAAATATTAAAATTATTAACATGTCCCCCTCATGTGACAACGTCACACGAGATGGGACATGTTAATAAGAAACACATAAAGTTTATTATTTTTTTTAAAAACAGACATGAAACTTCATCCCGCCAGTGGATGAAGTTTCATGAATAACCTGGAGCCCGCTGGGGCTCCTGGCCTGCCCACCAGCCTTAAGCTTGGACGGGCAGGTCTTTAATTATCTTAATTAGCCTGTCAATGGCCTCAATTGGCCATTGACAGGTCGGCGGGCGGACAACTGATTTCGCTGTCCGCCCGCCTTCCTAAAAATTTAAAGGAACCAGGATGACGTCGGGGGTTTCTACCGATGTCATCCCGCGTCATTTTCCCCTCGGCGAGCGGGCCCCACCCCCAAATCGCCGAGGGGAAAATCCTGGACTATGTTTCTTGCTAGTCTACCCTCTTTCCTTATCAATTTCTTGGTCCTCCTTTGCTGAATTCTAAAATCCTCCCAATCCTCAGATTTGCTATTCTTTTTGGCAACAGTATGATGTTAATCAGTCTCTTCCTTTGATCTAGTGCTATCTTTAACTTCCTGCTTCCACAGTTGGGCCACTTTTATGGAGGAGTTTTTTGTGCCTTAATGGAATAGATATTTTCTGCAAATTATGTATTACATCTTCAAATGCTAACCATTGCTTACCTACCATCGTATCTTTTCATGTAGCTTCCTAATCTACCTTAACCAACTCACCCCTCATTCCTGCATTATTTGCTTTGCTTAGATTTAAGACCCAAATTTCAAACTTAAACTAAAACACTTTCAAACTCAAGGGGCAGAATTTTATGTCCCGCGGGCGGGCACACACCCTACCCAATGAGGTGTAAAATGGCGTGCGATGACGTCGGGTGAGCATCCTGACATCATCGGGCACTCACGTGATATTTTGGTCGGCGGGTGTGAGCGAGAGTCGGCAACGCCAACAATTAAGAAGCCTATTAAGGTCATCAATTAAGAGAGATTTTTCACTGCCCATCCAACATTATGGTTGGTAGGCAGCCAAATTGGCCAAGCAGCCTTTGGATTTTTGAGGCAACTTCGTCCACGGGTGGGCTGAGGTTTGTGACATTAATTTTAAAAAATATATTGACATAATTTTTATTTTCTATATGTTCATGTAAGTGAGTCCTGTGTGGGGACATTTTCAGAATTTCCAAATCTTTATTTTTGATTTTAAAATACGTAGGCTCCCTGAGGCAGCTCTCTGCCTTCAGGGAGCTTTTGTTGCATGCTCCCTCGCGCCCACGCTGATGTCAGCATTCAACCTCTTCCTGTCCCCACCCCGGCAGTGCTGAGCTTCTCAGCACAATTTTCATGCTGGCTGGCTGTAATTGGCCAGCCATCGTGAAATCATGCTCAGGGGCCAATCGCGGGCAATGGCCTGTTTCTCAGCCGCCCCCGGGCCTGCCCACCGTGCCCACCCACCATGCCTGCCCAACTACCAAAAATTCTGCCCGATATAAAATTCTCTCATGTTATGGTCACTCTTCTCTCAAGGACCCTTTACTACAGGGTTATTAATTAACCCTCTCTGAATGCACAATACCAGACCGAAAATATTCTGTTCCCTAGTTGATTCCTCCACATGTTGATCTATTGATCTAGAAAAATCCCTTGTGATCTATTTTGTATCCATTAATTCTGCAGTTACCTCTTTTGTAACCAAAGAATTGGTTAACGGACAGGGAATAGAAATAAATGGGCCATTTTTGGGTTGGCAGGCAGTATCTAGTGTGGTACCACAAGGATCAGGCTTGAGGCTTGGGCCTCAGCTACTTTTAATCGATATCAATGACATAGATGTGGAGACCAAGTGCAATGCATCCAAATTTGCATATGATGCAAAGTTAGGTGGGAAGGTTAACTGTGAGGAGGATGCAAAGGGATATAGATAGGTTAAGGGATTGAGCAAAATCATGACCGATGGTATATAATGTGGGGAAGTGTGGTGTCATCCACATTGGTAGAAAATAGAAAAAAATATATTTGAAATTGTAAAAGACAGGGAAATGTTGGTATGGATCTGGGTGCCCTTGTACACGATTCACAAAAAATTAACATGCAAATACGGGATGGTAAACAATTAGGAAAGCTGGTCCAAGTTAGCCATTATTACAAAGGAATTGGAGTCTAAGAGTGAAGATGAGTTACTGCATTTGTGTAGGGCTGTGGTATTACCACACCTGGAGTACTGAGTACAGCTTTGATCTCCTTACTTGAGAAAGAATTTACTTGCTTTGCAGGGAGCACAACAAAGATTATTAGACTAATTCCTCGGATGCGAGGATTGTCTTAGGAAGAAGCATGGAGTAGACCAGGCCTATGTTCCTAAGAACTTAGAAGAACGAGAGGTGATGCCACTGAAACATACAAAATTCTTAAGGGCATGTTAGGCTAGATACTGGGAAGATGTTTCCACTGCCTGGGAACTCTAGAACTAGGGGTCACAATCTCAGAACATGAGATCAGCCATTTAAGAGAGAATGAGGAGAAATTTCTTCATTCAATGGGTTGTGAATTTTTGGAATTCTCTACCCCAAATGGTGTGTATGCTCAGTCACTGAGTAAGCTAAAGACAGAGATTGATAGTTTAGCTGGATACTATAAGGATTAGAAGATATGGAGATATTGTAGGAAAGTGGACTTGAAGTGGAAAATCATTCATTGGAGCAGGCTCAAAGGGCCTACTGCTGTGCTTATTTCTTGTGTCTTTACGTGATTGGGGAGTGATACAAGAACGTTATCATAGGCGGCCTTATCTGTGGTTGACATGGTGGAATTAGAGGGGCCATGTGAGATAGCATGGTCAAGGAATTGGCTGTGAATATGTGTAACAGAATTAATATGGAAGGAAAGGTTTAAGGAAGGGTTGAGGTAGTGAAACCAGGGAGTGAAAGCATGATGAGTTGATATGAAGGCTGAAATCACTGAAGCTGGGAAGTCATTCAGTGTAAGATTGTGGGAAGAAAGTAGTGAAGATATCTTAGTGAGAAACTCGCTTCTTATCTAATAGATTACATAGCATGCTTACGTAGGTATCTCTTTCTTTGCTCTTTGCCCATTTTAAAAATTACTGCACCACATATCAAGCAGTTTATAACATTTTCTACATCTAAGGCACTATATAAATACAGCTGGTAGTAGTAGTAGTTGCTGCAGAACTCGCTGAGATTATTTTAGCTGGTCAATTTCATTCACAGCATTCAAAACAGATTTTTTTGCCCTCCCCCCACTCCACAAATATAGGTGCCAGTTATAACAATGCTTCAAAATAAATCCATGGGATACTAGTCTTTGAACTGAATGCCTAGCTAAGCCCAAAGTATACAGTTGCCTTTTACTGTTGCTTTGGCACTTCAACTGTCCTGTTTTCAACTGCTTTTTGGAATCCAATGGACAAGGCAGTCAGCCACAGAATTACAAATCACATATGCCCATCAGACAACCTGTGTGTACCCTAATCTCATGTGTATTGAATGATTCTAAGGTTTTAACAATGGATAAGAAAATCAGCCGAGCCGGAGTGCAAATCAGCCTGCTGATTCGCTATTGCCCATTTTGTGCTTGTGCTCAAAATAAATCTATACTGCTCATGAGTCTGCAATCGAATTGGCCTCTTGGACTAAGAATCTGATTATTAATGTATGGCCTACAGGTGCCAGGGTACTTTAGATGGTTATTTGAAAATATGAGCTGCAATTTGAGGTAACGACCATTTATTGCCCATCATATAGAGCCTTTTTGTCACTTTTATTGTGACGTGTGGACAATTTTTTCCTGATTTTAAAAACTTTATTTATTGGTTTTAAAGTCTTCAGCTCCCTGAGGCAGCTCTCTGCCTTCAGGGAGCTTACATTCAGCGCTCGCCCGCGCTTACGTCAGCGCCCGCCCTTCTCCCGCCCCCACCCTGGCAGCGCTGAGCATTTCAGCACGTGCTTCATGCTGGCTGGCCGTTAATTGGCTAGCCAGCATGAAATCGCGGTCAGGGGTCGATCGCGGTCAGCAGTCTGGTCCCTGGTCGCTCCTGGGCCCACCAATCGCGCCTGCCCGCCAACCTAAAAATCCTGCCCAGGGTATGTAACTTGGAAACAGTCTTATTTTGGTTGGGGAGAAATACAAATCATAGAATTTCACATTGCCTTTATATACAATCATTTTATATTTTTGAAGAATTAACATAGTTCTGCCACAGTGTACATCCTGTTTGTTTGCTTTCTGTTGTAACAGTCTTTACCTCAGTTTATATTACACCTTATCATTTGGTGATAAGGCTAGGAACTTCACAGGTGCTGACAGGAGCATTCGTGCTGTCGAAAGAAATGCATTCCAAGACTCAGAGCAAGCTTTGGTAGTACATGGTATGAAAGCAAAATAGAGGAAGAAAGCAATTTTGAAAAGCATATCACCAACAGCTGGAGAGGAAAGAGAAGCTAACACACAGAAAAGTAATAAACCGGACAAAAACATCAAACACCCAACATAACTAGTTGATCATCAATTAAATAGAAGAGCCATTATGCTCTCACTTCCCTGAGAATGTTGGTACTTTTAGAATTCTTGGATACATAAAAAAATTGCAGTACTAAAACATAATTTAAGGATATTGCTATATTTAGTGAACTTACTACCATTCATACGTTGCAAACAGCACAAAAAAGAATATTTTCTTACTAATTCCTAGTCCAAAATTCATTTTCTTGCCAGTACAATGCTTGTAAAATACATCAATAGAAATCAAACGTTGCCCTACAATTTTGATAAGTACACTAGTATGCTAATTGTAATGGTTTAAACGTGAAACTCATCTGCAAATGTGATGCAGAGAAAACAGAAATGACCTCTTGAGGTAAGATGTCATTGGAAAATTTTCTGCTTTGATATTTGTGATCAAAGGACTGGGCCTAGAGAAAATGATAAAGACTCCATCGTATTTATATATGGAGAAAGGAAACCTAAAGGTCACAGAATGATAATTTTTTCCAAGTTATGGTAGTCTGTAGTGAGCTTTGAAAATATCACTGTTCTTTCAGCAATGAAGTGTTGCTTTTAAATAGAAATATACATTTCTGATTAAAAATGAGTTATATATAGAAGCCAATCTTTGAAATAAGCTTTTCTTTAAAAAGAAACAAAATAATAAGACAGGGAAATTAATAAAAATTGAAAAGAACTTTTTCGTCATAAATGCTGTGAGATTTTATTTCACCTAGCCTGCCCGATGAATGGAAAAACCTGGCCCAAGAAAAGTTAGGAGGATTAAAACCACTTTTAACTCCTGGGTAACTAAAGTACTGACACCCCCAAACCCCCCACTGGACACCCCGTACTACGCAGCCACTCCCCCCGTCTACCCCTGGCAAAAAACCCCCTTGACTACCTTCCGCCCCTCCAATTGACCCCCAACCCCCAAGCCCCTCCACATCCTGTTTACCACCTCTTGATGACCCAACTACTCCCATTCCCCTGACTCCCCAACTAAACCTCCATCCCCGACTATACTTCACCATTCCTTGATAACCCAGTACTCTCCCGATCTCCCTACCCCTATTACGCAATCTGATAGTGACTGCTACTCCATGAAAGAATCGGCCCTATATGTTATTAGACTAGTAATCTGATTCCTGGGCTAATAGTCTGGGGAATGAGAGTTCAAATTTTACTATACCATTTTGTTAATTTTCATGCAGAAAATCTCGGAATAAAAAGTTAACATCAGTAAAAAAGGTCCTTGCAAGTGTTAGATTGCTATGAAAACCCTACTGGTTCGCAAATATTCTTTCAGGAAGGAAACCTATCATCCTAAACCCGTCAGTTATATGTGACTCCAGTTCACCACCAATATAGTTGACTTATAGTGACCAGCGTAACTGGCCTATCAAGCCACACAGTTGTATGAAAATGCCTCTAATAGCTCAAGAAGTCTCACCTTCACCTTCTCAGAGCAACTAGGGATAGGCAAAAAATGCCTACATTTCTTGCAATGCCCACATCCTGAGAATGAAGAAAACAGCATGGTGGTGGGGGATATCAGTTGGACAATTTATTACTACTTTGATGATTATGCTTCAGCAGTTAAGCAAAAGGAGCTGGTATAGTACCAAACTTTTTTCCTCTATTTACTGGTAGTTGTCCAGTGTGCTTTAAGGTAAGAGAAAGATTTAGACCAAATTCCCCATTTTTTCATTCTCAATATTTTTACCTTTTTCTACAAAAATCAAATTCTACTTTTGGGAGCAGAAGAGAATCATGGTCTGCTCCATGGACATCTCCACCTGATGTTGTCAACATTATACTTTGGACAACATCCACTATCAGTTCAATTAATGTTGTCAGGGTAGTACCAAAATGCAGTGTGAAGTCAGCTTCATGATGCCCCATATTTCAAGTTCCTGAACTATGGTGGTTGCCTTGTGAGTTTAGGTACTTCTTTGACAGAGAAATCAGAGAGCTTAGCCAACTCAAGCCAAACCTGCATATGGCCCAGTGACACTTTACAAAGCAATTTCAATATAGAGTGACAGCTCAGAACAATAACACCAACTTACATTTCCATCACACCTTTAACATAGACAAACACTCCAAGAGCAGTTTTAACATGGTTCTGGGAGCAGGTTCCCTCCTATCCCCTTGGCTAGAGATGGCACGTTGCTCAATAGGACATACAAAAGGTGGAGAAAGAAATCAAAATAGGAATAAAAATTTTAAAAAGAACCGATAAATAAGTCAAACATTCTACAGGGATTTTTTTCCAAATCATGTCAAGTTTGACTTTGGTTTGGTCACTTTTGTTTCATTTAGGGAGAAAAATCTGACTGTTACATCATCTTAATTTTCAATGTTTTAATAGCAACAAAAATCACAACAGGATAAGTTACAGATGTCACAATAATGCACTTCTAATATATCATTAGATGCAGGCATTAATGAAAATTTACAGAATGCAAAGGCAAAGCAGCACATTTGCAAAATATGCATTTTCTGAACCAGGGTGTCTTTAATACTTATATTTTTGGAAAGTTTAACAGAACTGACATTTCTTTAAATGTTGATGCAATATCCTCATCATGATTCATATTAGCGGCTGAGCAATAAATGTAGGAAACTGGCTGATTCCTTTGCTCACACTGTTTCTCCAGGGTTTCCATGAATCTTATGCTAAAGCTCCAGTAGGAAATCAGGAGTTCAACATGAAAATTCTACCCTTATTATTCTACCATATCATTTTAACACTTCATGGATCCAAGTCTTCAGGTTAGATAAAAGAACTCTGATACCTGTCAAACAAATAATAGGAAATTAAACAATTCATCTGGGCTGGGATTTATAGGAGCCAGATGGATTGATCAATATGAGCAATTTTCTTCACCTTCCTGAAAACATCACCCCAAAATAGATATGTTAAATGGAAGCTTCAAAATTTGTATATGAGTGACCAATTGGCTGAATTGCTGATTCCTACATGGGGGTAGAAATGGACACAGTACCTGCAAAAAAAAAAACTTGTATTTTTGGAAATGAATAATACTTTAATATTCAAGCCATCACTCAATATATTCTTTTATTCCTCCTTCGAAATAATGCATCCCAACTACCCTTTCCGTGAGCTGTCAATTGAATGTGTAAGTACGGTGACATGAATTAAAGTAAAGCTTTACTAATGACAGTGCTATTTGAAAGCTAAAAGATCTTGAGCTCACTCAACTGTTTGGTGATGGGAGGAAGTGTCTTATCTGGAGATACTGGGTCGTTCCCCTCCATAACAATAAATATGGCTACAGGACAAATGCTGACAAAAAAATATTCTTTATAAAGTATTCATTATGGATCAGACCTATACTTTGCTAATGTTAGAAGGCTTCTAAATTAGAGAGGACCAGGGTTCATCTGTTTTAATGTCCTCCCTAACAAAAATATAGCATGAGAGTGCATACGTGTGCATGCACAAATGGGATATCAGGGGTAATTTTGTCTTTAGGCAATAGTGTAATATGGACAAAATTGAATCAGCCACCCATTGTACAGTATCCTAATTTTTCATCTATTTAAATTGAACAACATCAACTGCATTTTTACAGAGCCTTTAATGTAATAAAACATCCCAAGGTGTTTCACTAAGGGCATAAAATAAAGTGTGACACTAAACCACATATGAGGAGATATGAGGGCAGATGATCAAAAGGTCAAAGAGGTCAGTTTTAAGGATTGTCTTAAAGGGCGAAAGTAAAGTAGAGAAGAGGAAAAGTTTAGAGAGGTAATTCCAGTACTGAGTGCCTAGGCAGCTAAAGGCACAAATACTAATGTTATAAGATTGAAATCAGAGATGCTCAAGAGGCCAGAATTAGAGGAGTGCAGATATCTTGGAGGATTCTGGGACCAGAGGAGATTACAGAGATAGGGAGGAGCAAGATCATGGACAGATTTGCAAAAAAGGCAAGAATTTTGAAATCAAGGCATTGCTTAACTGGGAGCTAACATTGGTCCGTGAACACAAAGGTGATGGGTGAATGGGACTTGGTGTGAGTGAGGACATGGGCAGCAGAGTTTTGGATGACCTCAAGTTAACAGAGGGTAGAACGTGGGAGAGTGGCCAGGGGTTTCATTGAAATAGTAAAGTCAAGACATAACAAAGGCACAGATGAGGGCTTCAGGAGCAGATGAGCAAAGACGGGGCAGAATTTGAGTTAATGGGCATAATAATGGGCAGGGCCTTTGTGGAATGTAGCCTCGCAGCCTGACTTTCTGCTGTATGCCCCATCCAGGTTATCTGTTATGCCATAACAGAAAAGAGAAAATCTGTACCTCTTAACTCTTGAGGCTGAATTGTAATCCTCATGGAAGCATACCTTACAGATCATGCCCCAGACATCACCATCTCTGTATATGCCATGTCCCACCGGCAGGGCAGACCCAGCAGAGATGGTGGAACAGTGGTATACAATCGAGAGGGAGTTGCCCTGGGAGTCCTCAGCATCGACTCCGGATCCCATGAAGTCTCATGGCATCAGGTCAAACATGGGCAAGGACACCGCCTGCTGATTATCACGTACCGCCCTCCCTCAACTGATGAATCAGTGCTCCTCCATGTTGAACACCACTCCGGCAGGGCCACTCAGCTCCTGACCTCATTACAGCCTTGGTTCAAACATGGACAAAAGAGCTGAACTCCCGACGTGAGGTGAGAGTGACTGGCCTTAACATCAAGGCAGCATTTGACCGAGTATAGCATCAAGGAGCCCTAGCAAAACTGGAGTCAATGGAAATCCGGGAAAACTCTCTGCTGGTTGGAGTCATACCTAGCACAAAGGAAGATGGTTGTGGTTGTTGGAGGCCAATCATCTCATTCTCAGGACATCACTGCAGGAGTTCCTCAGCGTAGTGCCCTAGGCCTGACCATCTTCAGCTACTTCATCAATGACCTTCCTTCCATCATAAGGTCAGAAGTGGGGATGTTTGCTATGATTGCACAATGTTCAGCACCATTTGCGACTCCTCAGATACTGAAGCAGTCCATGTACAAATGCAGCAAGACCTGAACAATATCCAGGCTTGGGTTGGAAAGTGGCAAGTAACATTCATGCCACACAAGTATCAGGCAATGACCATCTCCAACAAAAGAGAATCTAACCATCCCCCTTTGACATTTAATGGCATTACCATCATTGAATCCCCCACTATCAACATCCTGGGCTTACCATTGACCAGAAACTGAACTGAACTAGCCATATAAATACTGTAACTACAAGAGCAGGTCAGAGGCTAGGATTCCTGCAATAAGTAACTCACCTCCTGACTCAAAGCCCGTCCACTATCTATAAGGCACAAGTCAGGAGTGTGATGGAATACTCTCCACTTGCCTGGATGAGTGCAGCTCCAACAACACTGAAGAAACTTGACACCATCCAGGACAAAACAACGCGCTTGATTGGCACCGCATCCACAAAATATTCACTCCCTCCACCACTGACACACAGCAGCAACAGTGTGTACCATCTACAAGATGCACTGCAGGAATTCACCAAGGCTCCTGAGACGGCACCTTCCAAACTCACGACCACTACCATCTAGAAGGACTAGGGCAGCAGATACATGGGAACACCACCGCCTGAAAGTTGTCCTCCAAGCCACTCACCATCCTGACTTGGAAATATATTGCCATTCCTTCACAGTCGCTGGGTCAAAATCCTGGACCCCCCTCCCTACCAGAACAGTGGGTGTTACCTACACCACATGGACTGCAGCGGTTCAATAAGGCAGCTCACCACCACCTTCTCAAGGGAAATCAGGGATGGGCCATAAATGCTGGCCTAGTCAGCGAAGCCCACATACCATAAATGAATTACAAAAAAGACAAGTAATGATTTTTAAGAAGTATATTATTTCTTGTGCAACATCTTAGGGAAGTGGGTGGCGGTGGGGGGTGGGGGGGGTAAGTGGTTGACGGGACAATGTATACATTTCCTCCATGCAATTTATTTTGCTTCCTATAGTCAACTGGTGCTTACCTTATTTGTCTATGAAGACAGATTGGAGGCCATAAGCTGGAGACACCACAGAGCAAGTGGCACCATTCTTTCACAAGCTGCTCTGTTACTTTTACAATTGGTGAGCCCAACAGCAGGAATCTAAGCTCAAGTTCAGTTCTCAACTATTTTTTGGTTTTCCAATGCTCCTGATTAGGACTAAGGACTGAAAAGGATGCTGAATAGCATGGGTTGTTGTGGGGCTTACTAGTTCTGGGAGCATGTACCAGAAATATTATTCTGCACACTTAAATAACCAGGCTGACCTCTTACCACTTGAATGGAGAAGGTGCATGGTACAGAGCTGATGAGGCTTTTAGTAATTGATCTCCAAAACCAAAGTTTAAAATATTGGCTGGTGAAAAAGGTACTAACAATTTAATTCAACAAATATGTTCAATGTATTCCATGTATTATATGAAATGCTTATGTAAAAAATATTTGTGCTCATGAATTAATGCTTTTGAATTTCTGTTTGCATTTTCTTTTTAACTATGCAACACATGGTGTGTCCAATAGGTCAATGTGATGTGCCTGATGTGTGGGTGAAGGGAGTTCAGATGCTTTCCACTTTTGTGTGATAGCTTGCTTCTCGTTTTCATCCACACTGCTGGCTAGTAGCAAGACGAAGATGAGAGCCAGATGTGTAAGTCTCTTCCTGTCAATACACTGCCTCTTCATCAGTAAGTCTTCAGCTGTGCCTCCTCATGGTGACATACAGAAACTGGGCCCATCGCCACCTCAGACTAAAGCTTCAGAGGAACTCAAGAGGTTTAACCCCCAGGTATGCAGTGTCCAGGGCATGTCTACATGCCCTGGTACTCATGAATCAAACTCCTAGCTTTGGGCGAACAGCTTCATTGGCTCGTGGATACCATGGGAGAGTTAAAGGTTAAGGGAGTAAACCCTGAGAAAAAATCTGGAGCCCAAAGGTGGACTGATGTCCAAATATGTCATCTTTCCAGCAACACCTGCAACCAAGCCAGTGCCAAACGTAGTGTTTGCATTCCTTTGGATTCAACTGGGGAGGTCAAGAGAAGGACCCTGATGTTTGGGAAGCCCAGGGCCTCCATAAATTTAGCCCACACTTGTGCCCTGTAGAGGACACTCTAGTTTCACTGCAAAGTAACACAACACAGGAGACAGCAGTTACAAACGATAAGTTCAACACAATTGATGAACAGCCATAGTGGACTCGAAACACTAACTCTGGTTCTCACTCCACAGATGCTGTCAGACCTTCTGAGTTTTTCCAGCATTTTCTGCTTTTATTACCACCCACCTCAAGTTGGGTAGCCCCCGACCAGTAAGGTGTTAAAGACACCACAGTCTATCTACTTCAAGCTTGGATCTGACAGTCTCTGCTCAATCCATCGTACCAGGCAAATAAACAAAACAAAGGAAAAGAAAGAAGATTCCAGCTATTTGATTGGCAAGCTGAAACATCAGGACCATGTGCAGAGGATTGATAGACAACTTGTAGCTGGGTGACAACGCATGCAAGACAGCTGTGATCAACATGGAAGTTGATAGGCTGAACATTGACATAGCTTCTCTGCAAGAGATCGAGTGAATCACTGAAAGAAAAACATTACTTTCATCTGGCAGAGAAGAATTTCAGAGGAAACACAAGGTGTAGGCTTCATTGTAAGGAAGTCTCTACTCTTGATGATGGAACCCCCCACAAGCGGTTCAGAATATGTTCTCTCCATCTTCCTTTTAACTCAAACAGGGCATGTTAATCCCATGAGTATCAATGCTCCAACACTGTGCTCCACTACGGAGGCAAGAGGCCAGTTCTGTGAGGAGTTTGACACTGCTATCAGCAGAATCCCTAAGTTAGAATAGCTTTACATACTGGGGGATTTCAGTGGAAGAGTGGGCAAGAACCATGAGGCATGGCCGTCCTGCCTCAGGCATCATAGCACCAGAAAGATGACATGACAGACAGAGACTACTTGAGCTTTGCTGCTACCATAAGCTTTGTGAATCTAAGAATCTAACCTTCTTTCAAAACAAACCAAGCCACAAGTTTCCTGGAGACATCCAAGATTAGGGCACAGGTACCACCTGGATCTGATCATCACCAAATGTGACTCTTTGAACAGCATTCTCAACACACACAGCTACCACAGCGCTGACTGTGATACAGATCACTCCCTGGGGTGCACCAGGGTGAGGATGCAACCCTTGAAGATTTTTCATTCAAAACAAAAATGCCGTCCTCATATTAATGTCTTACTGCCTACCCAGATAACAAATAATAGTTCCTCAACTCACAGAGTTGCATTCTCACAGAGTGCAGAAGTGAAATGGAATATACTTAGACTCACCATCTACAATACTGCATTCTCAACATATGAGAAACAAGAGCAGAAAAATGCTGACTGGTTCGAGGCTAACATTGAAGTTATTGAAGTGTCATTGAAGCCGAGAGTGAACTCATCAAGCGAAGGAAACCAGAATTCCTGCAGCATCTGCACAAACTTCTTGGTCCCTGCTGGAGGGAGGAGTCAGTACCTGAGGATTTGCGTGATACAAAGCAGCCCACTTGATTGGCACCCAATCCACAAACATTCACTCCCTCCACCACCGACGCACGGTAACAGCAGTGTGTACCATCTACAAGATGCACTGCAGCAACTCACGAAGGCTCCATAAACAGCACCTTTCAAATTCACAATTGCTACCATCTAGCAGGATAAGGGCAGCAGATGCATGGGAACACCATCACCTGGAAGTTCCCCTCCAAGCCACTCACCATCCAGACTTGGAAATACATTGCCGTTCCTTCACTGTCGCTGGATCAAAATCCTGGAACTCCCTCCCTAACAGCACTGCGGGTGTACCTACACCACATGAACTGCAGAGGTTCAAGAAGGCAGCTCACCACCATCTTCTGAAGAGCAATTAAGGATGGACAATAAATGCTGGCCTAGCCAGCGAGGCCTACATCCCATAAATTAATAAAAACCAAACTGTGATCCTGTACAAAAACAAAGGAGACCACAGTGATTGCAACAAACATTGACACATCTCTCTGCTGAGCATCGTGGGGAAAGTAGCCCTTGTCAGACTGCAGATCCTGGTTGAACGTATCTATCCCAAATCCCAGTGTGATTTGAGAACTGGAAATTGATAATTGACATGATTTCATAAGTCTGGCATCTGCAAGAGAAATGCTGCAAACAAAGGAGACCATTAAATATTGCTTTCATCAATCTCAGCAAGGTGTTCGACCATGTGAATAAAGGTGGTCTATTTAAGTTGCTGGGGGGAATTGGCTGCCCACCAAAGCTGTTCAATGTGATATTCTCTTTCCATGACAACATGATGGGTAAAGTCAGCTATGATGGGGCAATATCTGAACCCTTTGAGATCCACAATGCAGTCAAACAGGGTTGTGTTCTGGTGCCAATACCCTTTGACATATTCTTCTCTTTGCTGCTGCTACATGCCTTCAGGTCATCTACAGAGGGTGTCTACTTATATACCTTAACTGACAGAAAGCTGCTCATCCTGGTTCATCTAAGATTCAAGACAAAGGTGCACCAAGTCCTTATCAGAGAGTTGCTCTATGCTGATGATGCTGCATTAGCATTCCTTACAGAGGAATAGCATCAGAGGCAAATGGACAGATTCTCTCATGCCTGTAAAGAGTTTGGTCTGACCATCAGATTCAGGAAGACAAATGTCATGGTCCTGGATATTGCTATACCACCTTCTACCATTATTGACAATGTGACACTTGAGGTTGTTGAAAGCTTCGTGTTTCTCAACTCCATAATCACCAGCAATTTGTCACTTGATGCTGAAATCAACACACGCATCACAAAAGCTGCAACTGTTTTGTCCAAGCTGAGTAAGAGTGTGGAACAACAGCAACCTGACTGACAATACCAAACTGTGAGTCTATCAAGCTGGCATCCTCAGTGTTCTCCTCTACTGTGGTGAAACTTGGACAATATATGCTAGGCAGGAGAAATTTCCACCTCCACTGTCTTAGAGGTATCCTCACCAGTTCTTAGGACAAGTTCCCCAACTCAGAGGTCCAGGCGTGTGCTAAATTCATCAGCACACATTCAATTTAAGCCAACAAAGTCTGCACTGACTCGACAATGTTTATCATGATGGATGACGGCTGTATACTCAAAGCTCTTCTGTGTGGCGATCTGACCACTGGGTCACAATCTCCTGGGCATCCATACCTCTACTACAAGGACACCTGCAAGCAAGATATGAAGATGGCAGACATTGACACTGACAACTGGGAGACAGTCACTGACAGTTGTGACCTCAGGAGGCTCACTGTTCAGAGGGGCATTGGAAAAGACAAGCAGAAAGAAAAAGCTCAGCTGACCGAGAAGAGGACCCAGAGAAAACAGAGGCCAGTGAATCATGCACCATCTCAGCCCACTGTCTTCCTCAGCAGCAAATGTGGCAGAGATTGCAATGCCAGAGTAGGGTTCCTGAGCCATGCCAGGCCATGTTTAACACAGAGTTGAGCACCGCGATGCAAACCATCGTCTTACAAGATGGAAGGCTGCCACCAATGTAACACACAGACATAGGGGTAAATCTTCATTTTTAATTTTCCCAGCATAAGTGCATATCACGAATGTATTGGTGGTAAACTGAAGGACCAGATTATTTGCCTTTTGCAGAATTCATCTGATTTTCATGCTAATTATTTCATTCAGGTGAGTTTATAAAAGGTCTTCAATCCACCCTGACAGGTTACTGCCTATAGGTGCTGAATGTGAAAAATGCCTCTATTCCTGATATTCAGTACAAAGATCTGCCCCATGAGCATTAAAGATTAAAATGCACTCTATATGCTACTAATAAAAACAAGTCTGTTAGGATATTTCTCCAGCAAGTCACTGCTTGGAATTATCATCTCCAGCCAAAAGTCAATTAATAATCTTGAGCTAAGCTATGGCAAAGCTGTTACTGTGTGCAAAAGAGAAAAAAATAATTCTGGATAAATGTCATCTCTAACCTTGATCACTGCAAAGAAATACACCTCTTAAGTTGTTGTTTAATTACTTTCTTTGCCATGGTTCAGAGAAAGAATAAAAAAATCACACCTTTTCACCTAACAAGAGTTATCCTCAGTCATTGTCAAGTCAAAGACAAAGGATTTAAGTCAGAATGTAGTCAGCAATCATATAAAATCATTTTCTCAATGCAGTACAAGTAATGAAGTCTAATGACAGTTATTACTGTGATGAGTGTGCAGCAAGGGCAAAAGAATCTCCATTAGAGGTGCAAGACTCATTTTTTACAAGCCTCCATAATACTGCAACACATTTTACCCAAGCAAAATGAGTCCTGAGATTTCTTTTTTGAAGATAATTGCAGAATATATCAACAATAATACAGAATACATTAAAGAAATCAGAAGAAGCCACTGCTCTGTCTCATCGGTCAGTGATGCATCATATTTTAGTGCAATAGGCTTTCATGAATGCCAATTGTTCCCTAACATCACAAAGGCAAGGCTGATGCATTCAGAGAGCTATCTCCTAGTATTGCTTCATTTTCTAAAGTTAAGAGAATTTAGCACAGGAGTATAATTAATAAATAAGAGTTGCTGACATTTTGTGGCATGGCATACAAAAGAGAACTCTACTGTGCAGTAATTACACTCACACCCATAACCCCTGGGGCATAATTATCTCTATGAATATAAAAGCAGATACTGTTTTCAGCACTGAGGAAGAACAATAATTCTCAAAGAGCAACAGACACACAGCAAGTTATATAGAGCTTTTCCATGTGTGAAATAATATACCTCTTCCACTACGCTCTGTGTGATCCTTTGTTTATTGCATATTTACATAGCTTTGTATGCTTCAATGCATTAAAGTAGAAGAGGAGAAAAGATTTGAATTAAACAATTCCTCTGGAAAATTGTAATCGTTGCCAAGGTAACACAGATCAGAGTCTAGAGCTAAGGAAGCTCTAAAATGGAAAATACATATAATGGCAAATGGGTCTCTAAAATCCAAGGCAGAAGTAGATACAAAGCCTGCTTAAACATACAAAGGGCATACTTTGCAGAATTTGTTTCTGAAAACACAAACACACTACACATGTAATATTTTTGCAGTTCTGTTGACAGTCTAGCAAGTACAAAATCCAACAGTAGTACTGGAGATGCTCACTTTATCTATTGGCAAATAGTTTGTCGTTTTAATTAAACATCACTATATTTTTGTTTATCAATTAGTATCTTTTGCTCTTAAAAATATTTAATAAATTCCATGAATCATATGAGAATACCTTTCAACAGTGATATACACATGATGCAGAAGGAGCTTGCATTATATTCAAAATATGAGAGTAATTTTAACTTAACCTACCCAGTGGGATCCAGATCTCATTTTATACTGCGCCTGGTTTACTTTCTATTGAATTCAATGGACATAAAATCGACAGTAGTGTAAAATAGGCAGCCAATCCAATCCTGGCAAGTTCTTGCTGGGTGGATTGGGGTAAAATTAGGTTCAAATTGCAATTTATATTTTTCCAAATTTTATTCCCATTTGTCTCCCCACAAAGCATGATAAGTAGGTATGTAAATGCCTTCCTGATCATCACCAACAGAATGCTTACACTAGTTAATGGGTAACACGAGTGACCTGGAACAACTTGCTTTGCAAGCACAGTAATACAGAGATCAGAGTGCACTATTGAGATTTTACCGCTATAAATGATTTCCTACCATTTCCTGGTGCTATACCAGTGGAACATGTCATAGACCTGACCACTGACGCTTACTTTTCAACTAAAGAGCAAAATGGTTTATGATACTTGTGGATCATACATATGCGGAAGTCAGATGAGGATGTACAGCTGCAGCAGAGATTGTTGCATAAAATCAGGAACTTACAGTCATTAAAGGTAATTATAGCGATCCCAGTCTTGTCTTGCCACAAATGTTTGAATATCATTCCTATAGATACTATTGCTGCTTTCATGTTTTTGTTTAGTTTGACATTTGAATATTGCTGAAAAGAGAGATATGTTGCCGTAGCTTTTCATCTTGCACTCAACAGGACAGGGCAAAAATGCCAAATTTCAAACATTCACAACAATTTATACTACAACAGGAAAGGAGTATTGATTGACTGGCAAATTGGCTCTGATTGGCTGAGGCATTGCCATGGAGAAAGCAATGGGGGGCTATAGGCTCCCTCAGCTCTCGAGTAATTCAAAAAAGTGCAAGGCTTGACATATTCCTTTTTTTTGCAGAGAATGAGTCCCTGCATATGAATGTATGTCACTTCTAGCAAGTGTAAATGAGACACATTATGAGGCTTAACTAATTATCTTAAATTGGTCATTAGTGTAGCTATTAGCGCACTCAGGATTGTTCAGCAAGTGCTGCCTAATTGTGGAATCACATCTCACAATAGATGTTTTGTTTTGGGTTTTGCAAGCATGAGCTGGTTGAGTGCAGTTTGTACTCTGCCTTTTACAAACAACTGAAGGAACTTGTTGTTTGATTTGATCAGCCAATCATTGGGATGTACGGCCAACGTACCTGGAATTGCACCAGCACTGAAATTCATACATGATGCTGCTCAACTGTGTGGTAGGCAGAATGTATTTTTGGACTGACGGCATATTTACTGCATAATAGCGGCATGAAACTGCTTGCTTAACCTCTTGTTCAAATTTTGAGATACTTTGTGCAGTGTAATTTGATGTAGACCAGGCATTTTTAAGGTCCGAACATGATGGTCTCTGGCCCATTTACGAGTTTGTATGATACACAGTGAACAGTGATCTGATCAGGATGGTCATTGTCCTGCAGTTTAGCTTTGATGCACTTTATTTCTGTGTTGAGCTTAAAAGGTGAGCAAATAGCTAGGACCCCATTTACAAGATTGCTGATAAGGCAAATCTTGTAGCACATAGATCTATATAAATCCCAGCATGTATCTTGACTGGTCAAAGTAGGCTTGCAGTAGACAGTAGCGAAGAAACCATTAGCAGATTTCTCAACCAGCACATTGAGGAAAGGGAGCCTGTTAGACAGCTCCATCTCAAAACTGAATTGGAGTGCAGGATGGAGCATATTAGGTTGCGTAAGGAAATTCTTACACGTGGCTGCAGCTTCAAAGATCTTAAATATACCATCTAGCTATTGGTCCAGTGCTCACTAACATTTTTGTTGGTTTCCCTGGGAAACAGATTTTTGATGGAATGAACGCAAAGCTTTTACCCTGTGCATATTTCCAATAAGTGGATGATAATCAGTTGAGCTCATAACATGGCTCATTTCCACTTGCTAGAAGCAACAGACATTCATATTCAACAGACTTGTTCTCTGCAAACAAAAGGAATATGTTCAAGCATTGCACCTTTTTTGAATTACCCAGAAGCATGAAGATCCTACTGATTTGCCCAAGGCAATGTCTCAGCCAATCAGAGTGCACTTGCCAGCCAATCAGTACCTCTTTTCTTCTGTAGTATAAATTGTTGTTATTGTTTGACATTTCACATTCTTGCATTTGTCCTGATAAGTGCAAGAAGAAAAGATTCAGCAACATGTCTCTCTTTTCAATAATTCTATAGTTATTCTTTCATAACTACAAGGCAAAAGTCAAGAGTGTGATAGAATCTTCTCCAACTGTCTGAATGAGTGCAACTCCAACAACACTGAAGAAGCTCAACACCATGCAGGACAAAGCAACCTGCTTGATCGGTACCCCATCACTGAAAACATTCACTCTCTCCACCACCAACACACAGTGACAGCAGTGTGTACCATTGTACAAGATGCACGGCAACAACTCACCAAGGGTCCTTCAACAGCATCTTCCAAACCTGTGACCTCCACCACCTAGAACAGCAAGGACAGCAGATGCATATGGGAACACCAACACCTGCAAGTCCCCCTTCAAACCATGTATCATCCTGACTTGGAACTATATTGCCATTCCTTCACTGTTGTTGGATCAAAATCCCAGAACTCCTTTCCTACTGCACTGTGTGATTGCCTGCACCAGATGGACTGTGGCAGTTCATGAATGCAGCTCACCATCTTTTCAAGGGCAATTAAGAATGAGCAACAAATGCTGGCCTTGTCAGCGATGCTCACATCCCATGAAAGAAAAGAAGAACTGGCCTCAAATGGGAATGAGGCACTTTCCAAACAGCAGAATCTGGTGCTGAGTTCAGATATCCAGTCATGGTTCAGCTGCAATCCAAGCTGTATGTATTATTGTCTCAAAAATTTCCCTATCAAGGAGGTACTGGAGACCAAGGCTGTAAGCTTTAGCATGAGGGCATCTCCAGTCCCATACCACATGGATCAGAGAGGATGCATTTGAGGAAATAGCTAAATGATTTAATGCCAAGTGCACCAATTTTAAAGATGGCATATTTCAACCAGAACTCACTATTCAATGTCAACCATTGTTGACCCATAGACTGTCACCAATAACTTGTTCACGTCTTTTAAAACAGTAGCTGGATATTTCCAGGCCCTGTTGGGACTAGCTGAGTTGGGAAGCCTGACAAAATGACACGAGAAAACCTCTGGGGCAGAATTTTCCGCTTATCGGGCGGGCATGCGCTTGGCCCGAACGAGTGTAAAATGACGCGTGATGTCGTCAGGCGAGCATCACAACGTCGTCGCAAACTTGCGCAATATTTGTTTGCCGGGCACGCGCGGGAGTCGGCAACATGCCCTCTGACAATTAATAAGCCTATTAAGGCCATTAAAGTAATAATTAAGTTCAATTTTTTGCTGCCCACCCAACCTTACAGTTGGCGGGCGGGCAAAAAGGCCAAGTGGCCTTTGGATATTTCAGGAAACCTCACCCACGGGCGGGATGAGGTTTCCAATAGCAAATAAAATTAAATAAAAACGTTTAAATTTCATTCATAACGTGTCCCTGCTCACGTGACAGAGTCACATGAGGGGACATGTTTTTAACATTTTTAAACTCTTTCTTTTTTATTTTCAAAACCCTTCATCTGCCTCAGGGAGCTTTTCCTGTGGGCACCTGCACGCATGGGTGAACTTCTGCGCTCCCCCTCCTCCCCCCCATACAGGCAGCACTGAGCGTTGTAGTGTGCATTTCACACTGGGCAGGCCTTAATTGGTCTGCCAACGTAAAATCATGGTCGGTCCCCGATCGTAGGCAGTGGTCGCTTTCGCGGCCGTTCCCACTTGCCCCCATTGAGACCACATGACGACGGCAAAATTCTGCCTCGGGGAGTTGGGGGTTGGGGGGAGTATTTGCCACTGCCATGCCATTTTGCCAGCAACAGGAAAGTTGGCAGCTTGGATGCCCACCGGGAGGCCAATTGAACTACTTAAGTGGCCAATTAAGGGACATTTTCTGCCTCCACAGGGATTATGGCTCCGTTGGGAGAGCCTACCACTGCATGGTGAGACTGCCAGGTGAAACCCAGTGTGTTCTGGTGGAGGGGTCCTCCTTTATGGGCACTCCATTGCCTATAGAGAGGGCCACCAAAAGCAATGGCTACCCTCGCCTGCAAATGCCATCAGCAGTCAGCGCACCCACCCACCCCCCTCACCAGCCCTTGGTGTCTGCCTGCCCAGCCCCTACGCCTTCCAACCATATTTATATCTCTTTGAAATCCCCCGACTACTATGGGACCATCTCCCTGGTGCTGCAGCCCCAGCAATGACTACCACTAACTTTTGGGATGGCTCACCCTCCTTAATGGGACAGAATCCCTGGCAGTGGCCTCTTAATTGTCCATTGCTAGAAATATGTTGCCCCTGATCCTGCTGCCGGCAGAAACGTGATCGGTCTCTGCTTTCAGCCTCCGCAGCAGAACTTCCCTGTTTTCAGGCAGAGGAAAAAATAGAGCCTTCAATGTTTTTCTCAGCTTAATCACATTGCTCCCTTCAATCTCTTAGTCACATATATATAATATAATGACACTACCTTACCATCAGTCAAATTACTTTCCATTAATTGAGTAATTAATTAATTAATTTTATTAATAAATTAATAACATAATAAATTAATTGAGTACATTCTCTTAAGATACTAATTGTAAATGTGGTTAAAAATTCCCAGAACGTCGCACAAATTAAAAATCAGCTAATAGGTTGGCAACTTTTGGTTTCAGTGTATATATTTCCTTCATCTTTTTCACTCATATTTTCACTCTGAACTCTGCATAACTTGTGTTTTTATTCTTATAGTACCTTGAACATAGAAAACATGTCAGGGTGCTTGAGGAGGGCATAATTCAAAAATGGATGCTGAGCCAAAGAAGAGGAGATTACAAATACTGAGATATACAAAGGGCAGATGAGAAAAGACCAGATGCTTCATTGACCCTGGCCCAGATAGTTTTGCTGCAACAAAGCACTGGAACTCCCACCTTTCTCATCCAAAAGTAGTCCTGTAGTTCCCTAGGAGGGGCAAAAAAAACCCCATAAAAATCCTTAGGACAATTCAGGGAGGAAAAAATCTGGGAAATGCCTTTTCAATCAACAAAGACACTCAAAAACAAGATCCAGGAAATCAGGGGTAATAAAGTATATACCAAAGTTCCACCCACCTTCTCTATGCAGTAATATTGGTCACAATTAGGAAATTGTGTAGTTCCTTTTTGAACATCCGCAATAAATCTGTACTCACAACTCGATACAACAGCTTGTTCCAAGTGTTGACAAACTTCTGCTGAGAGAAACACCTTCTAACATCTGAGTTCTATGATTGCATAATTCACAGATATGACCCTTCATTTTCCCTATTCTATCTAGCTTAATTAGTCTATCCATGCAGACACAGTCTAGTCTCTTCATTACTTCAACTACTTCAATTAAATGTCCCTAATGTCTACACCTTATTAGGGTACAAAAAAATTACTTTGTAAGCCTGTCATAATAACTAGGGGATTTCCCAGGTCTTCAGTATCACCCATCATGTAATGGAACTAAAATTGGACACATTGGCAGAATCTTGTGGCAGCAATGGGAGTGTCTGTGTCAGCAAGACTCCCACATCACATCTTTTTGAGAAGGCCCACTGCATCTTGTGCCACTCAGGCACTTAAGAGGCCAGCAATGAGCCTTCCCTGAGATCAAGGAGCCTGGTGGGTAGAGGCGGGGGCTTGCAGCTCTTTTGTACTCAGCAGCATCACCGGAGAGGCAGTGGCTGCTGCCGGTACATCGCCCACCCGAGGACTTGAATCGAAGGTGAGTAATGCCTGGAAGGGAGTCAGGGGTGAGGGTCATGGTGCGGGGACCGGGTAAGGCAGCAAGGGCAGTGGTATGCATCTTAGTGGCCCCCTTCTTCCAGATGCCAGGTTCTTTGATAAGGCACTGAGTGCCTTTAATTAAGGAGCCTACCCCACCCCCAACCACACACACCTTGCCATGCTCCCCACATGGCGAGCCCCCTGCCAGTTGCTGGGTTAATACCAGCAGTGGCAGGATGAGGCCCTTAAGAGGGCATTAATTTTCCACTTAATGGCCTCAAATGGTAGCGGGATGGGAATGCCATCTATAGGCTTCCTGCCCCGGACATCAATTGGCGTGAGGCGGGAACCTCCTGCCCAATTAAATGTCTTCTTCCAGCCACCAAACCCATTGGGGGAGGGCACAAGATTCTGCCCATTGCTCTCAATAAGGCCTATTTAAAGTTTTGTACAAGGACACTATAGACTAAAAATTCAGCTAGATCTACTTTCAAATTCAGAATTGGTGTTGGCAGTGGTTCAGTTGGTTCCATTCGCTGCTCTATATTAGAAGATTGTGGATTCAAATTCTGCTTCAGGACTTGAATATTAAAATTAAGGCTAACACCCCAATGCAATGCTGAGGGAAATGCTGTCTTATTGATGCAACATTAAATTATGGCCTGCTTAGGTAGATGAGAAAGATCCCATGGCACTATTTCAAAGAAGAATAGGGAACTTATCCTTGGTCTCTTGGCCATTATTTATCCCTCAATTAACATCACAAAAACAGATTTATCTGGTCATTATCACAGGGCTGTTTGTGGGAGTTTGCTGTGTGCAAATTGCCTGGCACATTTCCTACATTATAACAATGACCACACTTCAAAAGTACTTCATTGGATCAAAAGTGCTTTGAGATGCCCAATTATCATGAGAGGCAAGATGGAAATGCAAGCCATTCTTTGGCTGGAGGCCTGGCTTCACCAATATTGGGCATCAGGCCTCATTAGTATATCTCTGGTGAACTGCAGACCTGGAGCAGGCATCCAGAAACAGCTTGCCTTTTGAACCATGGTGAATTTGGACCTCAACAGCAGAGGGCCTCAGGTTGGCCTTAGAGAGTGCTTGGCTTTATGATGGGTTTGATTCTATTCATTCCATGTTGCTTTCATTGACTGAAGAAAGTATAGCTCTGTAGTAATGGATACCTGACTGGTCAACTGCTTGATTTCAGGTGGAACATGTTTTGCAATAATGTAGAAGTGACAATAACAGTCAATCCTACAGATTTTCCTGAATATGGGTTAATGCACTATATAAGTTTATGATAGGATTATAAATAAGAACAACAGTTATCTTGATATGCACAGCAATTTTAATGCATTCATTTGCATTTAGTTCAGATGGACAAAAACTGCAGATCCAACTTTCAAACCAAAATTCCAAATGTAATTGATTGTTCATTCCTTGTATTCAACACATGAACATTTGACATGACTATGTGGCATGATCACTTCAAGAATTGGGTTCTATCATAGCAGGTTAATTCTAATAGTGAACTCATTATCTTCTTAATTAAAAATTTCTCAAACATGTATAATAACAGTGATAAACTGAGCAATTCTTCTATGACCTTGGCAAAAATGACCCCCATTTGCTGAATAAAAGACTGCAGTAACTATTGAACATGAAGTCACTATTAAAGGTGCAGTCATCAAGAACATTTTTTTGACAAATCTTTTTTAGGAGGGGAAAAGACCACAAGCACCCTGGGCCATTTTTGGCATAACATCATGAGCTACAGGTTGCACACAACTCCCAGCTTATTGGAAAATTGCCGGTATAATTATCCATCCATTGAAATCTTCTATTATATATCTATAATATATTAATATGTGGGGCACGTGTTTCATTGAAAACTCATTACAAGTACTTGAGGACTTGTTCCTCCTTTGGTGCTGTATTGTCAATGTTAGAGGTGCATTCACTACCATAGCCTCTATCACACACTAAAGTTGCTATTGGTTAGGGAGGATATAACCTTTTGATTTATGACCATGTTTCCATAAATCACTTACAAAGCTTTCTGAAAGTGTTTTCAGCTGCCATTTTTTTCTCCCAACAATTGAACTTTTTAATCACCAAACTAAATGTCCAAATGTATCTCCTTCAATGGAGCTGAAAATGGGAGGGAGTGTAAATTGTGAACCCAACTTAAATACATCCTCTTGTCACTGGGATTGGGTGCTAAGAATTTCAACAAAATAACAAATTTGAAAACTGCAGGCAAGGAATTGCATTGCGTAGCGCTACTGGTAGCGATGGAAGTCTTATGCCACTCTCCGTATGTCCCCCGCCTCACTGGCCACTACCTACATGGCCCACAGGATGCTCTGTGGGGGTGAGGGCACAGGTTCAACCACTTCATGCACAACCAAACCAGCTGATATGATACTAGGATCCCAAATTCGGGAAACAAATGTCCAGGCAGCATCTTAGCTGTTTGCTCAAGAAAAAAACAAACATGAAGCTGCAAGATGGACATTTAAAGGACCAGGCTTCCTGGTTCCAGATAACGTCATGTGTTTTGGAAATTTTGCCATTGCAAAGTATTTGAAAATACTCTAGTGTCTTTTTTGGAGATGTTTTGGTGAGTTCCTCCATTTGCTGCATCCTCACAGGTTGGAGGGTCAAAGGAGTAGGTGACCTATTCACACAAAGGCTGCAACAGGTAGGTGGGGGTGGGGAAGGGCAGCCTTTGGGTCTTCAGCATGACATGAAGATGGAGCAGATGCTGTGGAGGGCAGGCTCCACATCATTGCCCCTGCCAAATTGGAGCCGGCTTCCTCCATGCATCTTGACAGTGACAGGAGGCAGCCTGGCTGGCCAGCCAATGCACCCAGTATCTCGGTGTGATGTCCATCAGTACTCTCCTGCATGGTGCCTGTATAGGTCCTCATCTGAGTCCTCTGCAGCAGTACTCATCTGTCAGCTTGCCTTCCAATTGCTGGCAAGCAAACTATCCTTTACCCCTGACGTGGTTGCAGTCCACTCCTGTCCAGATGACTCACCACATCATGATCCCAAGTCTAGCCTCTGAGTTAAGTGCAGTGCCTGTGCTGAGCTGGTGGTTGAAAGTGTCAGGTCAAATGAGGGGGCCTCTACTCCTGTGCTGTTCCCTCTCCTGGGGCTGTTGTGCCTGGGTAGGCAGCAGTTCTTGTATATCTGAAAGCAGGAAGCCAGAAAGGGAAGGTTGGTGAGAGGGAAGGTGGGGATGGGGCGGTAAGAAGCAAGAAACCCATGGTCACGCCATTAGCAGCTTGGTTATCATACCAGGTATCAGGGTGAAGGTGTATTGGGAGTTGAAAAGGGGCATAAGGCAGGAAAATGTCATCATCCTCAATGTTCTTGGTGACACTGGATACCATGGTACTGTCACAATGGCCCCACAATACGGGGAACCATCTCCTCCTTAGGGCTCAGGAGATGCAGACATCCTTTGAGTTTCTGCTTCTAATCCCTTCCATTGTCTGACACATTGTCCAGCAAGAGGGAGGGCAGGATGACAGTGGTTGTGTAGCTCTGTGTTTGGCTGACGTGCTGGCATGGGCAGTGGGAGGCTGGAGGCATTGGCAGCTGTGTAAGGGTAAGGGGTAACTGGCTGTCAGGCGTGAGTCCTGAGTGTCAGTGAATGCTGCTCAGTGAGTGATAGGGGTATGGTGCATTGAGTAATGTGAGAGGCTGGTGTTGTGGTAGACAGGAGATGACTCACTAACCTTGACCACCTGTGTGAGGCCATGAGACCTCTTGTGGCACTGCTGTCAGGTCCTCAGGTACATACTCCAGACGTCGACCTTCCTGGACATCTGCTTCCATTCTTTCCTGAAGATGGTGCTTGAGGTCCTCCTGCAGCCTCGACCGCTGCCTCCGAGGAATCATAGTTTCTCTCCTCCTGCTCACCTGAACCACTTTCCAGTATTATATCCATCACTATGGATCTCTCTCTCTGCCCAGATGTTCACTTTGCAGTAATTCACTTTGCAGCAACATTGTTGAGTGCTGCTTCCATTTAACATGTAACCCGGCTCAAGGAAGAGCAGGCAACTGTGACAATTATACATTGTGGAAGCAGTAATAATACAGTAATAATACTATAATGGCAGTCTTCAGGCTTATGTCAACAAACAGTTATTGAAATTGCAAGCACCAATATTTTTTAACTCAGAGAAACAGCAGGCTGTTTTTTTTTCAAAATTTAAAGAACTGGGGATTTAAATAACTTGACAACTTGACAGTTCCACAGATCTTATCCTCCTTTTATGCACATTCACGTCTACTCTTGAAAATCCTAAGTCACACACTGTGGGAAACAGGCCTCGCTGCAGCAAAAATGAAGCCTGTTTGAACTAGGCACTGAGTTTATCTGACCTTGCAGGGTTTGGATTTCCCCCATACATGTATTACATCCTGCCCTCTTTCGCCACAAGGAAAAATAGGATCTTTTGCAAATGGGGACAAGGTTTGCTGTTCCAGGGTCCTGACACCATTTTGGCTAAGGCATGGAGTCTCCACAATTCCACAAAAATCTGGGCTTTTGGGTCGATTTTTATATTTAGTACATATTGGATAGATGGTGAAGTGCAGACTTTAAGGGCACAGAAAAATCTTTTGTGCTTCAATAATTATTGAACATATTGGACTGTTTCCAGAACATGTAACAGAGCATACAAGTCTACTACCAACCATGGAGCATGTGGTGGTTACCTCAATGCGTGCTGCAGCTGGGCCATGCTTGCAGAAGCCTCTGGCACCAGTTGTGCTTTGTCTTAGATGGATGCTCATACTGCAGGCTTTTGGCTCCACATTTGACAGAATCAGGGCAGGATTTTCCCCCCGTCGGGGGCAAAGTTAAAGGGTGGGCGCGCCTCCAATCGGCGCCCCCAATCAGGGGCGTGCCGCCATTTTACGTGGGCGGGCCAATTAAGGCCCGCACAGCGCGATGTCCACACAGAAGCGCTATGCACTCCCTCTGCAGGCGGAGGGTGGGAACCCCTAAATTGAGAGTGCACTCTTTTGCGCATGCGCACGAAAGAGTGCACTCATCTCCCTGAAGCTAAGTGCAGTCTCAGGGAGATCGGCTGTTCTGTGACAAAAATTAAAAATAGAAAAAAAAATTCCTGACATGTCCCCTCATGTGACACTGTCACATTAGTTTGGACATGTCCATAATTTTTACAAAAACTTTAATAAAATTTTTTTAAACCTACATGAAAGCTCATCCCACCCGTGGATGAGGTTTCATGCTTTTTCTAATTCCCGCCGGGGCTCCTGGCCTGCCCGCCAACCTTAAGGTTGGACGGGCAGGTCCATTAATTAGCTAAATGACTCTGTCGATGGCTTCAATTGGCCGTTGACAGGTCGGCGAGCACACAGCTGATTTTGCTGCGCCCCCGCCTACTGGAAAATTTAAATAGGGCGCGGTGACGTCAGGAGTTCCGCCCGATGTCACCTCGCGTCATTTTACGTGTCGGTGAGCGGGCCCCGCCCCCGCTTGCCGACGGGAAAATCCTGCCCTCAGAAACAGAATGGATAGTGGCTTCAGTGTCATGCTAGATTAATTATTGCTTGTTCTCATGCAAATCAGTGGGAGTGTTGAGATGCAGCCTGATGGCAGGAGCAGCTATGGAATGAGAATGCAATGTGTTTGCCTTCTATCAAACTGCATGCACCTGTCCTTTGGTCAGCCCTTTAGTCAATGCCTGCCCTGGTGTCGGAAAGTCAGTTGGAGCGGATTGGCACGGTGTGAAATAGAGGGCTAGGTTTTAAAGGCAGATTGGAATTGGGATCAGAGGCAGGTGAGCCTGCAATTTCATGCTGCCAACCATTGTGCTAGCTTGATGCCACAATTCCAACTATGAACCGATTTTGGTAAAGCTGGTGGGGGAGGGGTCTGAACAGCTTCCCACCTGCAAGCCAAATGAGGGCAATTTGGGCCACTTACCCTTTCCACGCTGATTGGGACTGGGGTTTTCAGTCGGCACTACAGGCAAGAGTCATTGACCTGGTCCAAGTTTAGGCAACCACTATGGGCTCATGTCAGGAAAGGGGGATGGCGTGATGAATCCTGTGAGGGACAGCCCACCCCTCCCCCAATTCGTGGCCCTCATATTTTTGCTCAGGTACATGACCCTTGGATTCTGTTTGCATTGTGTCTGATTTCCCAGGATGGATCAGCATAATGCAGGCAGCTGTATTGACAGTGAATTCTAGCAATTTTGAAGAAAGCTCGAGGACAAATTTCTGCACCACGATAACTTCACCAGAAGTTTATCATGCTTATATGAAGCATTTTGTTTTAAAAAAGGGACAATGTATCTGTGTACTTGAGGGAGATTCATATAAACAGATTTTGTTTTGTGCTCTATAAACTTCAGAAAGTGCATTACTGTCAGAGAGATAGCATTCTTCCACTGTAGTATTCTTTTTGCAGTTGACTTCTGGAATAAAAAGCCTTTAGTTGTCTCATCTGCTTTACTTTTTCCTCATCCCTTTGTGCCCACATGGCTGGTCCATAGATCATGTCATGGAATCATCATGACCATTCTTAGACTTCAAATGACATGGGGACGCTTCTGCTCAGCAGCCCATTCTAACCTCTCTTCTCCCTTTCTTCTTGTACATATGCCTGAAGAGATCGAGGAAAAAGAAGGATGCATCTCAGCTTCTGCACATGTTATCAATCACACTCCCCCTTAAGCACTAGCCCTGGGATAACTACCTGGGAAGCATTAGAAAGTGAGCCAGAAGGCAAAGCACACATGGCAGAGGTAGCTGATGGTGGAACATAAGCAGCAAGTGTATGTGGATGTATGAGGAAGGTGCTAGACAGCCAAGCATGACATACTATGACAGTATCTGGTTGGAGTAGCTACTAGCAGCAGCAGCATGCAGTTTGGAAAGTCAGAATATGGCACCACTCAGACATACCTGCCTGGGGACCCAGATCTCACAGATCCTGCTTTTAAAAGAAGCATGCTTGCAAAGTATCAAGCAGGCATGCAGGCACTGGGGTTGCCGGGGATTCTCCTATTCAAAGCGAATTATAGGTGAGATGGGAATTCTATCCCCCATCCAAATTTCACTCTGATCCCAGTCAATATAGAATCATAGAACCATAGAAAAGTTACAGCACAGAAGGAGGCCATTCGGACCATCTTGTCCACGCCAGCCCGAGGACACCCCTGTCCCTTTCTAATCCCACCTTCCTGCACCTGGCCCATAGCCCTACAGTTTACAGCACTTAAGGTGCAGATCCAGGTACTTTTTAAAAGAGTTTAGAGTTTCTGCCTCTACTACCAACTTGGGCAGCGAATTCCAGACACCGACTACCCTCTAGGTAAAAAAGTTCTTCCCCATGTCCCCCCTACACCTTCTGCCACTAATCTTGAATCTATGACCCCTGGTTCTAGAATTCTCCACCAAGGGAAACAATTTTATCCTGTCCACTCTATCTATTCCCCTCATATCCTTGAGTTGTGAGTCATCAGAGATGGGTGAAGGGCTGGGCTCCTGGTGGTGTCTCTGCTCCCAAAACGGAGCTGCCAGTGCAGAGATACAATCTATTGGCAGAGCTGCAGTGGAGATCAGGAGGTCAGTGCAGCATTAGGAGAGGTGGTGATGGAGCTTAAAGGGGCAGAAACCTCATAAAGATGCCATTATTATTCCCAGTCAAGGCTTTGGGTAAAACTGAGTCCTTCAAGAGATAAGTGTTGCACCTAAATTACAGGGAGGGAAGGCTGCTAAGAGTCTCTGTCACTCCACTGGGGCAAGTCAGGGTCTTTACTGCCGCTTTCCAGGGTCGAATTCCATCGTACATATGACAGCTTCTGGAAGCAACATTAAGTGGGATAGATGGGAAGGAAATCCACAGCTGGGCGAGGAGCTATGTCTTGCCCCATCTCTACCCCCTCCACTATCATTTGCTTGTAGAGACCCTGGAAAGAGTGACCAGCAATGGTTTCAGTAGAGGCAAGGGGAGAGTTTAGGTTGGTTTGCAAAGTAGAATTCAAACCATTGCTTTTAGTAAAACCTGGAAGTGGTTTTCATCAAGTATATTGGATGTGACATGCGTGACTTGATGCACACTGAGAAGGATCTGTAGTAGGGTTGTCAACCCACCAGGATTTCCTTGGAGTTTCCAGGAATCAAGGACCCATCTTTTGGGACACTGTCATGAGAGACACACGAGAAAACAATCACATGGGCCTTAAATTTCTTTCAACATTTCAATTTACTAGTCATAAAAATACTGGAGATAGGGAAATAAAGGTGATTCATCTGAGTGAGGCTGTTGATCAACTGATGACATCTCCAGGAATAAGTCCAGCCAGAGTTGTCAACCCTAATCTGTAGACAGTGCTATATTTGAGCAGAGAAAGGGATTATCTAAGCAGGATTGTTCACACTCTGGCCAGATGCAGAATTTACAACAAGATTTATTCTATTAGAGTAACACAGTTGTGTGCTGTAACCAGCAATAACTGCTCTCCCCACCCTCCTAATGCTGCTGCTCCTCCTCTTGTTGGCCCCCTTGCTTCTCCTGCTTTCCTCCTCTACAATACAACTGCATTTCCAGAGACCATAGGCTCAGTATTCCGCAGGGTACTCCAACTGAGACACTTTCAGCTGTGTAGTGGAGGAACCTACATTAAAATAGAGGTGCCCAGCTGGTGTTCTGTGGCAGTGTACATGTGTCACCAGCCTTGATTGATATAGAGGACAGTCTTAATCTCCAAAGATCCACTTAGGCCCTTGTCTTCCTGGGTCAAAGATTGCTGCACAGAGGACTGGTGTAAAATGAATGCATTGTGACAGCTCCCAGGAAAGTAAGCATTCACTTGTACAATGGTATTGTTGGTTGCAAAGGAGCTGCACATTCAGATAGTTCATTTCCTGTTGAAACACAGGTTGATGTTGATCACTGTGGCATGTAAAGTAAGTTGGACAGGATCTGACACATTTCAGGGTCTTGTCATACAGAAGTTTACAGGTAAATGGATAAAATTTATAGCTCCAGCAAACTATAAATATATAACTTGCATCTGTAAACATATAATTGGCATTTGTTACCCTGTGACAGCCCAAAATGGCATAGAATTTCAGTGCAATGATGGCCTTTCCAGCCACTGATAGTGTAATATCTCTAGTGGAGGTGGTCTGAATGTCAGGTTGACAACATATGGCATAAGTCATTGTGATGTATGGATTCCACAAGGATTAATGCTAATACAACTGATAGGGGCATCTTGGTCTGTATCTGATGATATGGATGTTCTGCACTTCTCGTACTGTCTGACTAGTCTGTAATCCTTCCTGTTGTTCTTCTTCACCCCAGTAGATTCTCTTTACAATGGGAGTAAAGGTGGATGATTAAGCAGCTGTAACTGGCAAAAAAAACCTCCAAAGGATTACCAAAATCAACTGATAAATAAGCTCTCACTGAATCCTTGAGGTCTTTTCCTCCATGGCATCTAGAAATGATAGACACCCAGCTTTTCAGGACCAAGCAGAAAAAGGGCTTTCCATACTTTCCCAACTGTATATGCCTGCCCATTTTAGGTCAGATGCTTCAGCCACCCTTTGGAAATTAAACTGAAAAATTGTCTGGGCACTAAACCGGCGTCATGAACTCTATTTCTGCCCCTCCTACATGTATACGGAATGGTAAGAAAAGGAGAACAAACAGGTTAAAACAAATGATTTAATATAACTAGAAGGAAAGACTTTCACCTTCCATGATCTCAGGATGCCACAAAGCATTTTAAAGACAATGAAATACTTTTGAAGTGTGGTCACTATTGTAACTTAAGGACAAGCAGCAGCCAATTTGCACATAGCAAGATCCTCAAACAGCAATATGACAATCACCAGATAGTCCGTTTTTACAGCCAGAATTTTAAGGAGCTTGAGTGGGCGTGACTGACCTGAACTCATGTGAAAATGTGCAAGAAGGCATCGGGCATGCGTCCCAATGTCATGGCACCCGCGCGCGATATTACGGTCGGTGGGCGCACTTCCAAATCCCATGCGCACCCGCTGACAATAAAAAGGGCAATTAAGCCCATTAAACATGCAATTGTCCTGAATTTTACATGGCCCATACGCTTTTACGCTTGGTGCATGGACCAGTTGGCCAGGCGGTATTCATGCTCTTTCACCATTCTCGATCCGAATATGTTTGAAGTTTAATGATTCATGAGTATTTATGTCAGTTGCTGGTTGTGTCATTATAGATAGTTTGGGGCATTTTTTGCGTGCTGATATCCTTCGAAGAATTCTGCAGCTCCCTGAGATATCTTCACAGCAGTTCTCAGCCTTCAGGGAGCTTGTGAGCCTGCACCCTCACTTGTCTCTATCCTTTGAGGAGGTAACGAGTAGGTTAGACAAAGGAGATCCAATGGATGTTATCTACTTGGACTTCCAGAAGGCCTTTGACAAGGTGCCGCACAGGAGGCTGCTCAGTAAGTTAAGAGCCCATGGGGTTAGAGGCAAGGTAGTAGCATGGATAGAAGATTGGCTGTCTGGCAGGAGGCAGAGAGTGGGGATAAGGGTGTCCTTCTCAGGCTGGCGACTGGTGACTAGTGGAGTTCCGCAGGGGTCAGTGTTGGGACTACAATGTTTCACTTTATACATTAATGATCTAGATGAAGGAACTGAGGGCATCCTGGCTAAGTTTGCAGATGATACAAAGATAGGTGGAGGGACAGGTAGTATTGAGGAGGCAGGGAGGCTGCAGAAGGATTTGGAAAGGTTAGGAAAATGAGCAAAGAAGTGGCAGATGGAATACAATGTGGGGAAGTGTGAGGTCATGCACTTTGGTAGGAAGAATAGAGGCATGGACTATTTTCTAAATGGGTAGAGAATTCAGAAATCTGGAGTGCAAAGGGACTTGGGAGTCCTAGTCCAGGATTCTCTTAAGGTTAACTTGCAGGTTGAGTCAGTAGTTAGGAAGGCAAATGCAATGTTGGCATTTATTTCGAGAGGACTAGAATATAAAAGCAAGGATGTGCTGCTGAGGCTTTATAAGGCTCTGGTCAGACCACATTTAGAATATTGTGAGCAATTTTGGACCCCGTATCTCAGGAAGGATGTTCTGGCCCTGGAGAGGGTCCAGAGGAGGTTCACAAGAATGATCCCAGGAATGAAAGGCTTAACATATGAGGAACGTTTGAGGACTCTGGGTCTATACTCGATGGAGTTTAACAGGATGAAGGGGGATCTGATTGAAACTTACAGAATACTGAAAGGCCTGGAGAGAGTGGACGTGGGGAAGATGGTTCTGTTAGTAGGAGAGACTAGGGCCCGAGGGCACAGCCTCAGAGTAAAGGGAAGACCTTTTAGAACAGAGATGAGAAGAAACTTCTTTAGCCAGAGAGTGGTGAATCTATGGAATTCATTGCCACAGAAGGCTGTGGAGGCCAGGTCATTGAATGTATTTAAGACCAAGATAGATAGGTTCTTGATTGGTAAGGGGATCAAAGATTATGGGAGAAGGCGGGATAATGGGGTTGAGAAACATATCAGCCATGATTGAATGGCGGAGCAGACTCGATGGGCCGAATGGCCTAATTTCTGCTCCTCTGTCTTATGGTCTTATGGTCTCGGTGCCCGCCCTTATCCCACCCCTAGCAACCCCCCCCAACATCCCACCACCACCGCTGAGCACATTTCACATTGGCCGGCAGTTAATTGGCCAGCCAGCATAAAATTGTCATCAGGAGCTGACTGAGGCCGGGTGTGAATTTCACATTGGCTTCCAGTCCTGCTGATCGTACTTCCGCGCCAAGCATACAATTCAGTCCTAGGTGTTGGTTGAGGGATAAATATTGGCCAGGACACAGGGCAGAAAGCCCCTGCTCTCCTTTTATTAGGGCCAAGGTTTTTTTTAACTTCTATCTGAGAAGGCTTTGGTCTAACATACCATCTGAAAGATAGTGGCCGGAATTTTGTGCTGCTACTGGCAGCGGGAAGCAAGGCAGGTGGGGGCACTTAATTGTCCAGGAGGGCAAATGTCAGCTTCCTGACGGCAGGATGGAAATGGGGAGATGGAGGATCCGGAGTTCTCGAACGAGGAAGAAGGGGAAGAGTCTGATGATCCAGGAGTGCATGGTGCAGCAATAGCTGCAGATGCCAGGGCAATGGAGCAACCTGTCAGAGAGGCCTGTAACACCCTCATTGAAAGCTGATTCCAACAAGAGTGATGCCCCTGAAAAATCTCTTGATGTCTTCAATAAATGTTGTGGTGAAATTGCCTGCAGGTCTGGCACACTCCTTCCAGAAAAACCTGCATCCCTGTTACCTCTGGAACTTGAAGGAAAAATTCTGCAGGCCTGTGACATAAGCAAGCCCATATGCACAGTTTCATCAAAGCCACACACACTTGTGATTTGGGGGGTAAGTTGCACATGACTCAGTTCCAAATGCTGGCAAAGCCTTGCTGAGAACTCTATAGGTATATTTTTACATCTCGCGGGCGGGTGTGCGTCCAACCTGATCGGGCAAAAAATAGTGTGTGATGACAGCGGGCGAGCACCCCCATGTTATCGCATACTCATGTCATATTTCAGTTGGCTGGAGCGTGCGAGAATCGGCAGTGCCCACCGACAATTAAGAGGCCTATTAAGGCCATTAATGTATTAAGAGCGATTTTTCGCTGCCCATCCAACCCTACAGTTGGCAGGTGGATGAATCGGCTAGGCAGTCTTTGGGTTTTTGATGAAGCCTCATCCACGAGTGGGAAAAGGTTTCCAATAGTAAATTTTTAAAATATGTTTTGACAAAATTTTTCTTATGTGTATGTTCAGGTGAGTTTCAGGATTTCATAATCTTTATTTTTGCTTTTAAATTCTCCAGCTCCCTGAGGCTACTCTCTGCCTTCAGGGAGCTTTCGTTGTGCACTTTCCTGTGTCTGCGCAGACTACAGCACTCACCCTCTTCCTGCCCCCACCCTGGCAGCGCTGAGCCCGTTAATTGGCCAGACAGCGTGAAATCGCGGTCGGGGGCCGATCGCGGGCAGGGACATATTTCCCAGCCGCTCCCCGGCCCGCCCACCACGCCCGCCCGACGACCCAAAAACCCTGCCCTTTGTGTTCACCTGCAATATATGAAACGCCTCAGCTACAGGTGCTGTTTAGATGATAGCTTCTGTTGGGTGATAAGGGGGTGAGCACCACATGCTGGGTTGCCAGCCAGGTTCCAAGCACCTGACCTTACAAAGGTTGCTTACAATAGAAACCTGCACATGTTGAGACTCAGAAATGCCACTACTTCTGAGATGCCAAAATAAATGCTGTTTCCATTGGCGCACATCACTTATCATTGATAATCAATGATGTGCAATGCCCTTAAATGCACCTGTCAGTTTGAACAACTCCCTACACAATGACGATTAAACATACACAAATAAAATTATCCAAAACATATATTTACACATGACTTATAATATCCATATAATGATAGACACCCAACTTTGGACCACCACACTTTGGGGCAACCCCAACGTTGGCAGCTGAGGTGGAGGCAGCCAGCTGAAGGGTATACCCCATTACCTGAGATGACCTTGGCTGCCGTCCTCTGGTGATCTGAGGCCTACAATGCTCTGGCCTGTTGAGGGTTTCTTGCACAGGTGCAGTTATACCCTCTTCAGCCTCACCTGCTGGAGGCGATGAGAAACACTGGCAGAGAGGAGGAGGAGTGGCAGCACCCTGAAATGATGCGCACGGGGTAGCTTATGGCACTCCTCAATGCACAATGGCCCCTCCCTGATTCCAGGAGGAGAATATTGAGGTACCTCATCCCTCTCTCGCCTGTATAGAGCTCATAGCCAGAGTGACGGAATGCAGGTCCCAGCGCATATTCAGCAGCCACTAAGTATTCTGCTGCACCTGGCTCTCCATTGTGGTTGCCAGCCTTTTCATGGAGGAAGCCATGTGCTCACAGGGCAGTGTCATATCAGCACTCAAGACTTGGATACACTCTTCCACCTTTAGCTCAAGGCCGCGCTTGGCCTCTGACATCTCGGCCAGGTGCTCCCTGCCTGTCTCTGCATCTCCATCAGGTTTCTTACGGCTTTTTCGAGAACGCATCATTTGCTTGGGGCTCAGCATGGACCTGGTCTCTAATAATCCTCCGACTGTCAGGGACCTCGGCTGTCACATTCTCCTTCACCTGCGGAGATGTATCTGTGATGTGATTATCAGATTGTGACACCGAGTCTAATCATGAAAGTGTAACCACTGAGGTGAATATCTCCGCCCTGGTGGAGGGTGCAGGGGAATGACATAACAGTGCATCCCCTGACTGGTCCGTTTCATCATCTGCAGAGGTGGAGGGTGGGCTTGCTACAGGCTGCTTTCGCCATCTGTTGTGACTGCGAGTACCTGTAGTGGAGAACACAAAGGATTAGCTGATGGTTCTGCACATTCCCTTTCCCCATCAATGTATCACATCTGTATCCTATATGCCTAATCTCCTGCCTGGTATTCCTCTCCACTCACACATTTACATGGCTTGATGCTCTTATGAGTGCCAGTTTGTAGTGGTTATACTGTGCCACTTACCCTTGCAGAGTGCAGGACATGACTGACCCTTTCGCCGCACCGGACCCAGTCCCGCTTGTGGACCTCATAGCTGCTAACCTCTGCGGTGACCTCTGTCCGGGCCTCTTAGGTGCAAAGACCTTCTGCAGCCATCACTGTTAGGCAGGACCTCCCATCATTCCTGGATAGCCTGGAGGAGAACCTGGGGCCACTCGTTCTCTGCTCTGAGAGATCACTCCAAAATAGCAAGTGGAAGCAGCAGCTGTAGTTATCCAGGAGGGGAGGGGCAAAGATCATACATTTCTAGCAGTAACCGTAGTCTCAAGGCTTCCACTCACACAGCCAGACTGATGCTGTTTGATTGCAGGGACTGGATGCTTGCCCAGGTATCCTTTAAGTATGGCACTTGGACCTGCAACCCCGTGAGGTAACGGTGGGTCGTCGCCTTTCTGCCCATCCGAATCACATGACTGGCCGGACATGAATAACTAATTGGCTGGCTGCCATGTTATTGTGCATGGCCAGTCATCCTGCCTATGAGCAGAAGCCCCAAGAACTTCCAGTCCCACTGTCAGGACACTCTACACTATAAGATTCCGACCTGTATCTCTAACTCAGTACTGCACTGGGGTGTCAGCTGAGATTTTGTGTTCATGTCTCTGGAATGTGACTCTAAGCCATGGCTGACGCCAAGACCTAAATTTTCAGGGGGAAGGAGAGGTTCTCCAGCTTCGCTAAAATGATGCCAGAATCCTGATTCTGGAAGTCCCACCCCTGAAACCAGCATCCACCATTTTTGTTGGGGGTGGGGTGGGGAACGGGCGCAGGTTGTAGTTTGCACATCCATGGTTCACAGAGGCAGCTGCACATGTAAAGGTGCAGCTTCCTTCAGTCAGTTATGATTTTCATTGCCCAGGTTTCTGAAATATGACTCATGAATTTTACACTTTTCAAGAGAAGGTCTAAACTTGCTGGAGTTCTTTGGGGAGGTAGGGTATCCTTTTGGAGAGCTGAGAAACATTTTTGGCTAGGCCCAGGGGCCTTGTTGGGAGAAGTCAAGTGCCCTTTGGTGGAGGTCAAGTGTCCTTAGGGATTGTTAAAAATAGACATGAATGTGCATAAAAAGTGGATAAACCCATTGGAACTGCCAAGCTGTCAAAGCAATTAAATCTCATTGGATCAGTCAAGCTGTCAAGGCATTTATATCTCATTGGAACTATCAAGCTGCCAAGGAATTTAAATCTCCAGCCCTTGAAATTAAAAAAAATTCAGTCAGCAGTTTAGAAAAAATATCAGTGCTTGCTATTCCAATTTGTCTGTTTATATAAACCCAACGGCTTTCATTATAGGATTTTGCTGCATGACTGATTTCACAGATTATCATTATCTCAGTGGTGTGCCTATCAGTTCACACTTTGACTGTCAGCTCCAAGTGGTTATAAAGAATTTGATATGGGGTATGGATACAAATGATTTTTTATAAGGGATTAAATACTTGAATGAAATGTTTGCTTTATTAGGGATTAAGCTTTTGCAGAAATTTAAAAGAGTGAATCAATCAATGAAATTTTTTTTTAAATAGTGAAGTCATCAATAGACACTTAGAATGTTATTTTATTTCATTTCAGCATGGCTCTTGAGGTCTACCCATGGTGGATACTGGGTGAGTTGGCACAGGGGGTGTAGGGCTAAGTGTGGGGGCATGGGTTGGCATGAGTTGGCACTAGGTTGGCATAGGAGCTATAAGGGGTTTGGGGATGAGTGGGGCATTACGGGTTGACATGAGTTAACACAAAATTGACATAGGGCTTAAATTGGGTTGATAGAGGGGTCTAGGTTGGTCTGGAGGCTATGAGGAACCATGGGGGTGAGTGGGGTGCATGAGGCGACATGAGTTGGCATGGGTGGAGCATAGGGAGTATGTGGGTGGTGAGGGGGTGTAAGGGGTGAGGGCTAGAGGGCTGTTTTTTGTTTTATTCTTTTTCTTACAAGTCCTGGAGCATTGAGACCAGCCTTAGGCACAGACCACCTTTGCACCAGGAAGCCCCTGTAGCTGCTTCCAAATTTTCTGGGTGTGGCAGGCCCAACTCCAGTTATCAACAACCCACCACCCCTGCCCCCCAAGACACTTTCTCTCAAGTCGGATTTGCAGAGTGAAAATTCAGCCCCAAGTTTTACATACATTAGGAAACAGACAATTGGATTGAAGGATATCCAGATAACTAGATAGATGAATAGTAGGCATCTTCATTGTTTCAATGAATGCAAAAAGCTTCATTATACAGAGATGCAGCATTTGTACCTTCATCAAAGTATGAAAGGCTTTCATAGTAAGGCTCATTTTTTAATCAGAATTAGAAGCCTATCTTATGAAGAACTCTGTTATTTTAAAATTCACAGATTTCAAATTGCAAGTGTTCATTCCAACCTAGTAAAATAAATAATGCCTTTAGATAGTAACGGGATTTATGTTCTCTGAGTCTTCCCTGCAGAGCCATGGTTACTTTTTACATCAACCAGTCAGGTATTATGATACCTCTGTCTCAGATGCTAGAGATTAATGAATAATACATGAAGATGGTATTTGAGTCCCAGAAATCATCTGAGAGGTCGAGATCTTTCTTTGCCATGAACTTTGTAAGATGTGTCGAGCAGGAACAGGAGCTAAAGGTTAGGTACTTGACCAGACACTACACTTTGGCTTATAAACTCAATCGTCGTTCCCCAAGTATGTTGCAAACAGATCGTTCAAGTACTTTGTATGGTTTTAGCTTCCTGTTCTACACTAGAGGAGCTAAGTGCCAGGAAACACAGGGAGGAAAAGTTAGTATTCTAAGCCTAAACCTACTGCTAAGCTGGTATTTTGTATTGATTTTTTTCTTGAAGCCCATAATCTGGAAATCTTGTAACAGTGAGTGAGGTAAATATCATTTTATTTGCTCAAATAGGCTTAGATTGGATTGAGATGAAAAATTCTGGATTGCCCGAATAAAGACTGAAAGCAGCAATTATCCATTATTGTTTTCAGCAGTAACAGGGCCATTAAAAAAGGGCTGGCAAGTAGGGTTGGGGTCATTTCAGTCAGACAGTTGCATTTGGAAAGCTAATGGCAAAATAGAGAAATAAATTTGCCCTAAAGGAGTTGCTCATGGCAATATTTTTAACACTCAAATTGTTGCATATGCTAAACATAATTTTGGAAGTGGTGGTACCTTTCACTTACCAACAGAAATTTATTGTTCAGGAATTCACATTTTCAGCTTTTGTCTCAGGCTACAAATAAAAGTAAAAATCAAATAGTCTGGCAATGCCTCAATTTTAAAATTCTTATCCTTGTTTACAAATCCCTCCATTGCCTCACCCTTCCCTATAACCCTATGAAGACCCAGAACCTTGAGATCCCTGAACTCCTCCAATTCTGGCCTTTGGTGTATTGCCGATTTCCTTTGCTCCGTTATTGCCAACAGCTGCCATCCAGGCTTGAAGCTCTGGAATTCCTTCCCTTAACCTGCTCGACAAAAGAGTTAAGGGATTTGGGGACAGGCATAAAAATAGAGTAACGGCCTGGTTCATCCGTGAGCTTATTGAATGGTGGAGCATGCTTGATGGGCTGAATGGCCTTCTCCTGCTGCTATTTCTTATGAACCTTTCCACAACTCCACCACTCTCTTCTCCTTTAAGATAAACATTAAAACTTATCTCACCATTTATGTGGCACTCTAGCATCAAATTTTCTTTGATAATCATTCCTATGAAGTACCTAGGGATGCTTTACTCCATTAAAGGCACTATATAAATGCAAGTTGCTGACATTGTTAAAACACCTGCACATTTTGAGTAACTCAAGTACTAAGGTCTGTCTCTAAATTCTTCAATAAAGAAACTGAAAAGGAGAAGAGGCTGAAATATACAAATATATTTAACCAGTGCTTCACTTTAATGACACAAAGCCATTGGACTTAAAGCTATAATATGTTGACGTGTTTATGTTAAGACAGACTTTTTGAGTAACACTCATTGATGTTTGTGCTTTCAATGTGTAACAGCATCCCTGTTTTCAAATTTACATTCAGAGACATTCAGCAGGAAGGTGAAATTAATAAAAGATGCAAATGTACAAAGCGGTTTGAATAATAACAGACAACCAAGTTTGGAGTCCAAATCAATATTAATCCCTAAATCCATCTTGCCTTGGAGTCTGTTTTATATTCCTCTTTGTTGAGCACATTACAAGTTCTCACTGATATTTCTTTTCTAGATCATTCACTTTGAACTGTTTTAAATTGTCACTCTGCAGTGACTTGCACAGCTAGCTACACAATATGGGTTTGCATTTACTTTCTTGTACGTAAATGGCAATCACCCACATCTTTTCATTTATTTATTTTACTCAATCCTAAAGTTTCTACAGTTGTGCCTCATTTTAGCTGAACCTTTATATTCTTATCAACGAAAGTTAACAGGAAAATGCTCTGAAGCAAACCTTTCACTTGTCCTGTTACTTACTGCAGTAACCTGGTGCTTTACACTGTATCACTAATAATATGCAGACCATAAAAAAAAATCAGGTTGTTAAAAATCAGTCAGAGCTTTCCTCTGCCCAGTTCCAATAAAGTAGCACACCCTCAAAAATGCATGAATTGCCATAAGGGACTGTTACATCTATTCCACTGCTATGTACTTGATTAGAATGCTACAGGATCGAATGTGCATTTCAAATCTGAAAGCTTTCATACCAAGGCTATGCCACAGATTCTTTTATCCACTTTTGGCATATTTGCTGTATTTTTTACACCTCTTTGAATTTTCCAATGTACTTTGACCTATATAATTGGATTATCAGATGGTAGAAGGCTGTGACACAATCTCCCAGTTCAGATTTGTGAGTCTCATCTGAATTCTTGGGAAGGTGGAATGATATCACACCAATTGCGTTGCTACTTTATCTAAAATAATATGCAATGTTACAGTGATAATATCAACATGATCCACCATTGCCTTTGAGTATCCATCTTGATAATATTCTGGATATGCTGCAGTTACTTTAAATGAAAATGCATGAAATTATAGCAATAATTCTTAGGGATATCACAGGACCAGGAGTAGTGAAACACTGGAATAACAGATGGAATTTTATGCAGAGATATTGGCCCAGCCATCACCGGCCTAAAAGTCAGGAACGAGCCCGCCTCCACATTTATGGGAAGCCCCTAGCCGATTTTACAGCTGTAGGGCCATTAATTGGCTCAGAGTGAAACTTCTCCCCCCATTTGGGAGGGAGTTCCATGTCTGAGAGCTGCCAGCCAATCAAATAGCCAACAGCTCTCTAGTCCCAGCATCGTCACTGGGAGTGGTGGCCACTGCTGGGATTGCAGGCAGTCCTCAATGACGATTGTTGCTGGAGATGGATTAGAAGGTGAGTAGTTGGGATTTGCCAGGGGCAGGCTGGCAGGGCCCAGTAAGGAGACTGGGAAACCAGGATTAGGAGGGCAGAGAGGAACACGCAAGGGCAGATAGTACTGTTGTGGGGCCGGTGTTAGTCTCAGGATGCCTGAATAGGGGGGGGCAGACACCCCTAGCCCCCAACAAGGTGGAGGATGGAGGCCCTTAAGTGGCCATTAATTGGTCAATTAGGAGTGTCAATTGGCATAAGGGTGGATGGACTGGCAACAGGGATGGTGCCTCTGCCAATGGCATCAGGTTTTATGTCCCCCTTGCCCCCAATCTGCTCCCCAGGCTGGGGAAGGGGTGGGGTGGGGGAAATGGGGGGCGGGGCATGTATAGATGTAAAATTATACCTATAAAGTGATGACTGGGATCTGCTATTCCTTCACAGAGTCTACTGGTTGGTGCATTGCAGTGTTTTTTTGCATTAGTCTATGTTCATAGTTTCACAGGGTGTTACTTTGTGAATTGGCATGGTTAGTTGGGCATATAAAGTAACATATGTTATAGGAAATCTTAAATGGAGCAAAAATAAGACAAAATTATGGATTAAATAAATCAGGGTTCTATGACATAAATAGGATCCCAGTTGGCATTTTTGAACTGAAATGCCTGGAGTGTGCATCGTGCATGCTGTGATTTGCATCAGCTGGTGACCGAGCTGAAGAGGATCATAATGGTAAATTTCTCTTTCTTTTTGTGGGGCTAGAAGCAGCAGGAGGAAACCTCTCAGCTCCGCAAGCCCAAGTCTGGCTGCTGATGTTTCGGCTCCAAGCCCTCCCCTTCCAAATATCGAGCTGCCCCCTCCTCAACCCTCAAACTCTGCTCCTATAGACCTTCCTTCTTTTATTAAATTATTCTGTCATGGGATATGGGCAAGGCCTTGGACTGAGTGGCTTGCCAGGCCATTTCTGAGGGCAGCTATGATTCAACCACATTACTATAGGTCTGGAGTCACATGTAGGCCAGATCAAGATTTCCTTCCCTAAAGGAGATTAGTGAACCAGGTGGGTTTTTAAGGCAACTGACAACAGTTTCATGGTCATTATTACTGAGATTTTATTAGTTGAATTTAAATTCCACCAGCTTCCATGGTGGGATTTGAACCCATGTCCCCAGGGCATTAAGTCTGGGCCTCTGAATTACTAGTCCAGTCATATTACCACTTTGCCACCATCTCCCCACCAGCTCCCCTCTTTGGGCCATAGTGCTGCAGCATCACATGATATGTTGGCAGCCATAAGTTACAATTTCCATTGCAATAACTTGCCCCGATGCAAATGAGATCCAGCCCACAAAACAAACCAGGCATCCTGCTGCTGTTACTGGGCGGTCACCTGCCCAATGTCTAATCAAGTGTTAAAATCACCCTGTGGAGTTTGACAGCACTTACGGTCATTCAGTCCATCACACAGCTCTCCAGGAAATCAATGCTTTTGGTGTAAACTCTTCAGTACAAAATCAAAATATTAAATTAGCTTTTTTAGATTTGTGATTCTGACTCATTCTATGTATTTCTAGCATTCTCTATTTATATTCTGCGATCCAGATAACCTGAGTTCAAATCCCCCCATAGCAGTTTCTAAATTTGAATTCCGTTTAAAAAATACAGAAATTAGAGAAAAGCTGATCACAGTAAGAGTGACCATGAAGCTGTTGAATTATTGTAAAACTTTGAAGTATAGTGAACTGTGAGGAGAATGGGTGGACACGTGCCAGATGAAATCTAATGCAGAGAAGTGTGAGGTGATTCATTTTGGTAGGTAGAGCGAGGGATACAATTCTAAAGTGGGTATAAGAGCAGAGAATGTGGGGATATATGTGCACAAATTATTGAAAGTGACAGGGCAGGTTGAGAAGTTGATTCCTGGGCTTCATAATTAGAGGCATAGAGTATGGAAATAAGTGTATGAGGTTATGGTGAACATTTATAAAACACTTTTTGACCTCCATTGGAGTATTGTGTCCTGTTCTGAGCACCACACTTTCGGAAATATGTGAAGGCTTTAGAGAGGGTGCAGAAAAGATTTACGAGAATGGTTCCAGGGATGAGGAACTTCAGTTGCGTAGGTAGATTGAAGAAGCTGGGGCTGTCCTCCTAAGAGAAGAGAAGGTTGAGAGGAGATTTGACGGAGGTGTTAAAAATCATGAGAGGGCTAGAGTAAATAAAGAGAAATTGTTCCCATTGGTGGAGGTGTTGAGAACCAGAGGACACAGATTTAAGGTGAACGGCAAAAGAACCTAAGGTGTCATGAGGAAAAATATTTTCACACAGCGAGTGATTAAAATCTGGAATATATTGCCTGAGAATGTGGTGGAGACAGATTCAATCACAGCTTTCAAAATGGAATTGAATATGCACCTGAAGGAAGAAAAAATTCCAGGGCAATGGGGAAAGGATGGGGGAGTGAGACTAGCTCAACTATTATACTTGTAGAGAGCAGGCACAGGTTCAACGAACCAAATGGTCTCCCTCTGTACTGTAACCATTCTATGATTCTATAAAAATTCAACTGGTTCACTCATATTCAAAGAAAGCCTGCCATTTTTATTCTGTCTAGCTGAAATGTAATTCCAGTCCCACACCCTCACTGTTTGAAGTAATTTATCATGTCTTCCTGTTCCAGGGTCACCAGTGCCCTCACAGGGTAACTGAGGATGGGCAATAAATACCAGGTTTGTCAGCAATACCCACACTCAAAATATTTGAGACAAGTCTACGCGCTATCAGTTCAATCGTCTTGTAACGTTAATTCTTTGTTTCAGTGTTGTGAACTTGCACCGTTTATCTCAGCTACAAAAGGATTGGCATTGTGCAAACCTATCCATCTCTAAAGCCACTGAATAAGCACACAGTTACAACCAAAGATTTGCTACAATGACTTTCACTCTTCTTTACTGTAATATGTGAAGGATTACAGTGTAACATTAGAGAATCAACTTAGCAGTGTTGTTGTTCTTTTTAAATGTCTGTCTGAGATTACATACTTTGGTAAAGATTTTCTCAAACACAGTTTGTGGTGGTGATAGAAGTTGTACTGAAAACCCAGTTTATATTTTCCACAGATGTCTAAAAAGCTGAGGATATGGTCATAGATTACAGACAGGGAAAAATCAATAGCCCACTGTCTCTAAGGCATTGATACAGATTAGGTATCGCAGCTAGGAAGCAGCTAGTGATCTCTGCTTCCAACAGAGCTTCGTAAAAGTCATTTGGTTGTTAAAATTCTTTTTTCTGCATGGCTTTCAGGTCATAAAAATGAGACGAGTACCAATTTTTCCAGTGTTCTGCTTGTCTTTGTAACTGGAGAAATGCTCAAGTATCCTGGTGATTTCTCATTTACTCTGTGAGTACAAAGAACACTTGCATTTACAAAACATAGGCACTTATGGGGAGCAAGTTTCAGCAGAACACAAAAGCAATCACACTCAAAGCATATTTTTTAGGAGAGATGGGTTGATAGAACATCAGTCATCAGCAAGTTACAACAACAAGTTTTATTTTTTCACATTGTGCCTAATTCTTTGACCTCATTTTTATACTATCATACTTCAAGAAAATATCTAACCCTAAAGCACAAAGTGGTGAAGAAAGTCAGTAATGTTTTCTACATTATCTGTGAGAAATAAACATTTAGACCAGTTTGCAAAAGAAGTCCTTTAAGCAAAAATAGATAGAGACATAATTTCTCCTCACATAACAAGAATAGCAGGTTGGTAAACATCTATTCTCATGGCAATTCCTTGCTTACACAATTCGAAATCTCATGGCGCCACTAATTGCATTCTCAGGAATGCATGACATATGGCCCGAATCTTCCGGGCAGAGGCAATGATGAGCAGATTGCCAGTGTGCTCGACCATTCCCTTGGTTCGGTGCTGCTGTGTATTTCTTCCGGGATCTTCCAATCCTGGCCATCAAAGAAATGCGCAGCACAGCGTCCTTTGTGGGGGGAGGGGGCTCCATTGAAGCAGAGTAGAGTTGGGAGAAGATAGGACACGCGCCCTTAGCTGCCATGTGGTAAGTTTAAAGGTCCAGTCTTTGAATGGATGAGTGAATGGGTGAGTGAGTGAGTGGGTGACTGAGTGAATGGGTAGGTGGTTCAGTGAGTAGGTGGGTGAGTGAGCAGGTGGATAGGGTGCATAGGTGGGTCAGTGAGTGAGTGAGTGGGCAGGTGGGTAGGTGTGCAGGGCAGGTAGGTGGGCAATTAGGTAAGTGGGTGAGTGGGTCATGTGGGTAGGTGGGTGAGTGCGTGAGTGGGTAGGTGGGTTGAGTGGTATGTGGGTGAGTGGGTAGGTTGGTAAGGTGTTGGTGGGTGGGAGGGTAGGGTAGGTATGTGGCTAAGGTGTGTGAGGTGGGTAAGTGGGGGAGTGGGTAGGTACCTAGGTGGGTGAGTGGGTAAGCTGGGTAGGTGGGTCAATGGGGACTTGGGTCGGTGGGGGGTTGTCAGCTCCAGTCGGGGAGTTTGCCAGGTGGTCAGGGGGTAGTCAGGTCTGGTTGGACGTGTAGTCAGGCCGGGGTGATAGTTACGTCTGGTCACGGGGGTGGGGGAGGTGTTCAGGATTGTCGGGGTTAGTCTGGTCAGATCAAAGGTTAGTTGGACCAGGTTAGGGGTTGTCGGTGGTCAGGAGGTAGCCGGGTGTGGTCGAGGGGTGTAGTTGGGTAGTCAGGGGGGTAGCAGGTGAGGTTGAGTGGGGTAGTTGGGTGATAAAGAGGGGGTAGTTGAGTTAGGTCAGGGTTGTAGTCGGGCAGTTAGGAAGGGATAGTTGGGTTGGGTCAGGTGTGTAATTGGGTAGTTAGGAGGGAGTAGTGGGGTCAGGGGTAATTGGGTTGGGGGTGTAGTTGGGTCAGGTCTTGGCTGATAGTTGCATGGTCTGGGCCAAGGTCAGGGGGATGATTGGGGTTCAGTTGTAGAGTTAGCCAGTTGTTAGATCAGGTTTAATCTGTCTAACGTTTCCTGGGTAACTATTCAGGTAAGTAGTTCGCTTTGGCAGGAAGAATAGAGGAGCTGAATATTATTTAAATGGAGAAAGACTGCAGAAAGCTGCAGCACAGTGGGGTTTGGGGGTCCTCGTGCACAAATCACAAAAAGCTAGCATACAAGTTCAGGAGGTAATAGGGAAGGCAAATGGAATGTTGGCCTTTATTTCAAAGGGAATAGAGTATAAAAATAGGGAAGTCTTGCTAAAACTCTGCAAAGCACTGGTTAGACCACATCTAGAGCACTGTGAACAGTTTTGGTCCCCTTATCTAAGCAACGATATACTGGCATTGGAGTCAGTCCTGAGAAGGTTCATTAGGTTGATACCGGATATGGAGGGATTTTCTTATGAGAAGAGGTTGAATAGGTTGGGCCTGTACTCATTGGAGTTTAGAAGAATGGGAGGCGACTTTATTGAAACATGCAAAATTCTTAGGGGGCTTGACAGGGTGGATGCTGAGAAGCTGTTTCCCCTTCTGGGAGAGTCAAGGACCAGAGGGCATAATCTCAGAGTAAGAGATCGCCCATTTAACACAGAGAGGGAATTTCTTCTCTCAGAGGGTAGTGAATCTGTGGAATTCTTTATCGCAGAGGGCTGTAGAGGCTGGGCCATTAAGTATATTCAAGGCTGAGATAGACAGATTTTTAATCAGTAAGGGAATCAAGGGTTATGAGGAAAAGGCAGGAAAGTGGAGTTGAGGATTATCAGATCAGCCATGATCTCATTGAATGGTGGAGCAACCTCGATGGGCCGAATGGAATACTTCTGCTCCTACATCTTATGGTCATCTGGTCTCTCAGAACTATCCCAAGTTTCCAATTCTAACTCAGAGTCAGAGATATTCGTGGAAGGACTCAAGGGTCAGGAGATTTCCCGTTGGAAGTTTAAACTTGCTGAGCAATTCCCACATAGGTGAATGCATCAAGATCTCTGCAGGGTCCTAACACGTGTCTTCAGTCAAACGTCTGATCTCCGACAATCCGAAGACCGGAATATTTGGCCCATAATCTTTAAGTCTTGTGTAGCTCAAAGAAACAATAATATTAGACGCTTTGGAGGGAATTCTTCTCCATGGTCCCACCTAAAATTGTGTGGGATCGCAGTGCAGAATGAGGGGGAATTCTCTCAGTGAGGCTTACTAATAGCTCACTGCCTTGACCAGGACTTGCCTCTCTCTACCACCCTTAAGGACCACTGCTGCCCACTCTTGCCCCATCTGCATTAAACGCCACCACCACCACCATATCCCTTTGGGCCAATAGCATTCCACTCTAAAGTGGAGAATCCCTTGTGGAACCTGCATGATCATGAATATATGAGAGACTATATGGTTTTGTATGGAACATCCAATATTGCTTATTTGGTCATTCTAACCAAGAGGAGTCATTGGTCATTCAGAGAATCAGTTAATGAGGAAACTAGTACAGCCATAACACATTCCACACTTATTCCTCAACTCTCTTGATTGATTCAATTCTCAGTCATCATTGCTATCAGACTAAAGCAACTCTCCCCTGCTCCAGCCCCCACTCCCAATGCTCGCTAAATTCTCAAACCTCTGCGTGTCATCCGCAGACTCCTCAGATACTGAAACAGTCCATGTCCAAATACAGCAAGACCTGGACAATACCCAGGCTTGTGCTGACAAGTGGCAAGTAACATTTGCGCCACCCAAGTTCCAGACAATAACCATCTCCAACAAGAAAGAATTTAATCATCACCCCTTTACATTCAATGGCATTACCACCGCTGAATCCCGCACAATCAACATCCTGGGATTTACCATTGGCCAGAAACTGAACTGGATTAGCCATATAAATACTGCAGCTACAAGAGCAGGTCAGAGGCTAAGAATCCTGCAGTGAGTAACTCACCTCCTGACTCCCCAAAGACTGTCCACCACCTACAAAGTACAAGTCAGGATTGTGGTGGAATACTCTCTACTTGTCTGGATGAGTGCAGCTCCAACAATACTCAAGAAGCTTGACACCATCCAGGACAAAGCAATCTGCTTGACTGGCACCCCATCCACAAACACTCACTCCCTCCACCACCGATGCACAGTGGCAACAGTGTGTACCATCTACAAGATGCACTGCAGAAACTCACCAAACTCCCTTAGGCAGCACCTTCCAAACCCACGACTGCCACCATCTAGAAGAAGAATGGCAGCAGACACATGGGAACACCATTACCCTCCAAGTCACTCAGCATCCTGACTTGGAAATATATTGCCGCTCCTTCACTGTCACTGGGTCAAAATCCTGGAACTCCCTTCCTAACAGCACTGTGGGTGTACTTACACAACATGGACTGCAGTGGTTCAAGGAGGCAGCTCACCACCACCTTCTCAAGGGCAATTAGGGATGGGCAGTAAATGCTGGCCTAGCCAGTGACACCCACATCCCATGAACGAATTTTTTTTAAAACCTTGCCTCAAACCAGCTTTAAAACTTGCCCTTAGGCCTCACTCCTACTCCACAAACAATATATTATCCTGACGGCCTTGGGGACCAAATCTGCTCACTGCTTGTCCTTGATCCACTGAAAAATCTGGGGAGGTGGTCGGAAAATCTGGGCCAAAACATGCTCTGTTTAAAATTATTTATCGCAGTTTAATTCTTGAAGTCTTATGATGCATCACCAGATGCACATCCAATATATTAAAATGACTACAATGGTAGACTTTCAATAGTGCTACACACATGAAGCCTGGAATTTTCAGAATCTCTTGAACATAGCTATGGTATAAGACGGTGTTGTGCCATTTTGCTTTTTCTGAGGGAATTTGTGCATAATTGATTTATGCTGGATTTAAGCTGAAATATCGGGAAGCGAGAATTTCCTTGGAACCTATGTGTTCAGAAGAACTAAGTGGTTGAAACAATCCCCATCATAGGCATATTCCTGGTCAAAAACCGTTCTTGTGGGTAGAGAGCTGGTTGGCTACAATGTCTGGATTGATGCCTTTAGCAAGACTGTCTGCCTGAGCAGTGTCAGTTCAAGGAAATCAGTGCAGGTTGCACATTCTTTTGAGGGGCCATGGAAAAGAAGAGCATGAACCTGGCATAGGCTTTGCTGTCATGGACCATCTCATCAGTAAGCTGAATTGCCTTTCAAAAGGTATTAATAATCATCTGATAGTGCTTAAACATCCACTGCACAGGAACAGACAAGCACTTCTCACCAGTGTGCATGCGCCTACCACGGCCAACCCTGATGAAGTCAAGAATAGATTCTATGATGACCTCCACTCCTTGGTTGCCACTGTGCCAACGTCAGCCAAACTAATCATTCTTGGTGACTTCGATGCAAGAGCTTGTGTGGATCACCAAATGTGGAAAGGAGTCATTGGAAAAAATGGGGTTGGCAGTTGTAACAGCAATGGTCACCTCTCGCTGAAGATGTGTGCTGAGCATGAGATCTTAATCACCAATATAGTTTTCTGCCTCCCTAATCACAAGACATCTTGGATGCATCCCTATTCTATGCATTAACATCTAATCAATTATGTCATCACTAGGCAGAGGAACAGGCAGGATGCACATGTAGTGAAAGCCTGTGGTGCTGACTGCTGGACTGGCCACTATCTTATTATTTCAAAGCTAAGCATCAAGATCTATCCACCTAGATGCCCCCAGGGCATGAAGTCCAGAAGCTTCTCAATGTCTCAAAAACAGGCAGTCATGAAGGAATCCCACTCAGAGAAACTGGAAAGTTGTGTTGTATGATGTTGTATGTGCCTGCATGTCATTGTAATATAAAGATGCTCGGCAGGGCGAGGGTTAATGTGGGGCTGGAGAATAGCACCGACCATGGTATGATGTATAGGGTCACATGGTGATAGACAGAGAGAATAGTCTAGAGATAACACTCTAGATGCAGCTTGCTGCTTGGAGCAACACCATGCATGAAAGTAACCCGGGATCTGTAAATAGTTATAGATCAACAATAAATGGTCCATGTTTAAACATACAAGTCTCAGGATTTCATCATTGAGCCATCACAGCTGGCACCATAATATAACATGGTGAGCAGCAGCAGTGATATGAAAGATGGCATTTTAAACAATTAATCCAGAACAGAATCCCAAGATATGAAAAACTAAAAGCAACTGAAGCCGGATGAGGCAGACATGAGCCTAAGATGAAAAATTGAAGAAACAGTTGAAGAAGCTCCACTACAGGCTTGAAATTTGAGGAATCCACCAAACTGAGTAGAAGTCCATTATAAGACCCATAAGTGACACAAAGTGAAAAAGAAAAAAATCTGGTCAGATTACAAAGATGGGTGAGCAAAAATACAAAATTTGAAAGACCCTGAGTGACTTTGAGTTGAGACACTTAGTTGACTTACAAGGCAGTGAGCAAAAGTACTAAAATTGTAAGACCATGAATGGTGCAGAGTTAAATTACCTGGTTCATTCACAAGATGGTGAGCAAAAATTACAAAACAGAAGCTGTATCAAATTGTAGAATATGTTGCGGTCCCAAGGCTCAGCATCCAGAGGACAGATGGAAAACAGTTGGCAGTAAAATAAAGTTGTAAAGGCAGGCACAGCAGAGGAAAAGTTGCAGAGTAAACAAGAACCTGCTGGGCATAACAAAACAATCCTCTTCACGGCAAACAGAGCAAACAGAAAGAAGTGCTGTAGTTTTAACTTTTTTTTAAAAAGCTGATCACTGAATGGCTGAGAAGGGACCTTCAAAATAATAAGGACCTGCAGAGGTAAAAAAGAAAGAAAGAATCTCCCAGAAAAAGATTGCTGCTACCCTGAAGGTTTAAGAAGTTAAAAAAAGGCGTGCGATCGCTGGGAAGCCTGCCAAAAATCATAAAAGTGTGGGAAACTCACAGCAAAGAAAACCAACAGGCTGCAGACATCCTTAAAGGGGTAATGACATTTAAAGCTGTAACTTCAAGAAAAAAAAATGGCCATGGACAGTAAAGAGAATCCAGAGAGAGGGCAAATCCCAATATAGTGCTGAGGGCAACAGCAAAATATTCAAGAGAGAGGGCAGTAAAAGACTTGAGAGAGAGAGCAAAAAAAACTCTATAGCAGGAGTGTCAGAAAAACCCAGAGTGAGAGCCAAAATACCCCAGAACGAAGGAGGCAGATAGCAGTGTGGAATGAGCAGATGGCTGTGAATGAAGAAAAGCTATCTGAGGTAATTCAAAAGAAGCAAAACATGCAAAATGTAAACAAAGCTGTTCTACAGGGAAATGTTCTCATCCCTGAGCTGAGCTGGAAGATTTGAAGCGCAAGATTCAAGCTGAGTATATACCTTTGAAAATGCAAGAAAAACTGATGTCTTCAATGAAACAAACTGTTCGACATCGGAACAAACAAATTTCAGAGATGACACAAAGGTATCAAGAGGAAATGATGACCCTCAATTCCACAGCTGGCAAATCAAAACAGGAGTTGTGAAAACTCAAGAGATTATAAAAAGCCAGGCAAAACAGTGGGCAGAAAAGACACACAAGTAAGTTGCAATCCTGAAAGACTCCTTGAATAATCAATATGTTGCATTGGAAGAACATGAGGAGTTAAAAAGGATGTTGAATATTACTTCAGAAAAAGCTGCATTGTAATTAACAGTAGCAATGAAACAATGCATTGGAGCCCAGAGTGAGTTGGCAAGGGGTCAACAGTAAAATAAACAGTTGAAAGAACAATTGATTGTCCTTCAAGATCAAGTGCAAAAGTAATGCGTAACTAATCAGCAGCATGGAAAAATGAAGACTGTCTTAAACAGCAGAATGGAAGAATAGCAGGAGAAACTCGAGAAGACTTTATTGAATTACAGGAAAGCTCAAGATGAAACAAGTGAGCATCGCAAAGAAACAGAAAGCCTGCTGAAAAACCTTCTGATACTACAAGAATCCCTTAGGTCAAAGTTTATTCCTCTGAAAAATTATGACCAGGAGGAAAGTGAATTTAATGTCACTCTGAACAAACTGAAGAACCAGTCGGCAGCGAAGACTCAGCAATGTTCAATATTTCAGGAGGAAGCCAAAAGCTACAAGAAAGAAACTGAAGAACTAAAGATGCAGTTGAATGCAAAAGAGGAGGCATTGAAAGGAAAAGTCGTAGATATTTCCAAGCTGCGAGTGGATAATGAAGTCATGAGTAGCACATTTACAGAACAGAAACAAGTTAAGACTTTGCTGGAGACAGACCTGGCCAACAGTGAAAACAAAATGAAAGACAAGGACAAAGTTCTATTGCAGATAGAAACAAAAGACAGAAATAAGATTTGGAAATGTAAATCCAACACTGAAGTGCAAGGAACTATAAAAACAAAAAGCACTGGATATCTCAATCATTCTGAGAACCACTGAGCTGAATGAAAAGATTCATAAGCTTGCAAAACAATTTGAAAATAAAATAGCAAACTGATGTTTGGCTGAGATTGTGAAATAAGTGGGAATGAAGGTTCATTTGAGAAATGACAATGTTCAGCAAGAACATGGCGGACAACATTGGAAAAAAAAATTCAAGTCCACTCTCAGAATGAACATTCCCTTTGGAAGGAACAGGACAAACCCACAGTGTCCCAGAAGAGCAGATGGGTTGTTAATAAAGAGAAACAAAACTCGAAGGAGTGCAAAAAGTGAATCAAATGGAGATAGCCAAGTACCAGAAACACAGAATACTACTACCATTCCACCAAATGTGACAGACCAAGATTTGGAAGAGCTATCAAACCTCAAGTCTGTCTGAATGTATAAATTGAGAGACTTGAGGTGGGGGGGAGAAGGGATAGCAAGTAAATATTGTATTGTAATATTCTGTTGGAAGCGAGGAAAGTTTTCTTTGGAGAAGAAAGGGGGATGTTGTATGATGTTGTTTGTGCTTGCATGCCATTGTAATGCAAAGACGTTTGGCAGAGCAAGGGTTAATGTAGAATTCTATACATCATACCCACAGTATGATGTATAGAGTCACATGGTAATAGCTCTAACTGCAGCCTATCTGCATGGAGCAGCGCCATACATGACAGTAACCTGGGATCTGTATATAGCTTAAGATTAACAATAAATAGCTCATGTTTAAACATACAAGTCTCAAGATCTCATTAGTGATACACACCACAGCTATCACCATAACACAACATGATGATCAGAGATGATAATTCAACATGGTGATCAGCGGTGATATTACAACAAGTCACCTGTGCACAATGAAAATGGACTCTCACTGTATTGAGGATGACTGGGTGGTCTTCAGGGATATGGCATATTCTACTGCTGTAGAGGTCCTTGGCCCTACCTCTCGTAAGTGGCAAGATCAGTTAAATGAAAACAATGAGGTAGCCCTGAAACTAATGGAGGTGAAACATAGTTTCTAAAGGCTTACCTCAATGACAAGTCATCACTATCAAAACATGATGCAGGACTGTCCAATACAAACTCAGAGAGATGCAAGACACTTGGCCATATCAGAAAGCTCACAAACATCAGTCATCTGCAGACCACAAAGTCTGATAGAGATTCTACAAGCTCTGACTGCAGGCTCCAGTCTATTGGTTCGTTACCAATCCTCAGCACCAACGGGTCAACCTGGCTCACAGGAAAAGCTTAAATTCTAGAAAGATGGGCAGGACATTTAACCACATCCTCAAATGGCCTTCACCCATCAATGAAAAAGCAATCAACAGACTTCCATAGATTGCCATCAACTGCTCCCTTGATGATCTTTCCACACTGTTAGAAGCAAGAAAGACAATCAAACTCCTGACTAGCAGAAAGCTCCAGGAGCTGTTGTTATCCCAGCTGAGGCCTACAAGGCTGGATGTCAATGCCTGGTCAAGAAGCTTAACGAACTCTTCAGTCTATTTGGAAGCAAGGGCCATCCCACAAGAATACAAAGATGTCTCCATTTTCCACCTGTACAAGTGGAAATGAACTCCCCAATCTGGCGACAATTATAAGGGAATCGTATTCCTCTCCATCACTGGTAAAATCCTCACCAGAATCCTTCTGAACTGCTTAGTGCAACATCTTGACCAGGATCTGCTGCGAGAGAGTCAGTGCAGTTTCAGGGAAGGTCGAAGAACCACTGATATGGTATCTGCAGTTAGACAGCTCTAGGAGAAATGCTAAGAGCAGAACACGGACCTCTACACCACATTTGGTGACCTGGCCAACACCTTTGACACAGTCAACCATGAGGGTCTTTGGAAGGTAATGGAGAAATTTGGCAGACCTGAGAAATTCATCCCAATGGTTTGGCAGTTCCATGACAACATGCTTGTGTATGTGCTGGATGATCATGAGTCTTCTGACCCAGTCCCATTCACTAATGTAGTGAAACAGGGCTGTATGCTAGCATCAGCCTTCTTCAGCATGTTTTTTTTTTTGCCATGCCTCCAATGCCTCCCATGATGGTGATTTTGGCATCAAGACCAGATAACGCCTGAACCGAAAGCTGATCACTCTGAGACGAGTCCAGGCAAAGACCAAGGTCTCCAAAGACATATTTGATAGTTTCTTGTTAGCCGATGACTGTGCACTAGCTGCCAGTTAAGAGCTGGACATGCAGTGTAGCATGGACCTGCTGTCCAATGCATGTGATAGCTTCAGCCTTATGATCAGCATGAAGAAAACTGAAGCAATGTGCCAGCCTGCTCCAGGAAAGCCCTATTTCAAGCCCAAGGTTTTAGTCCATGACCAGAGCTTATCAGCAGTGGATAAGTTCACTCATCTCGGCAGCGCACTCTCTCTTGAACTGTCTGTATTGACGATGAGACATGTGCAAGAGTTGCCAACGCAAATGCAGCCTCTGGCAGACTTTGAACATCAGCATGGAAACAAAGAAGAGCAAGTCTGCCAACCAAACTGAAAGTCTACAGAACAATCGTCTTGCCCACTTTGTTCTACACATGTGAGTCTTGGACTACCAGCGTCATGCCAAGAAGCTCAACCATTTTCACTTCAGCTGCCCTCAGAAGCTTCTGAAGATCAGATGGCAGGACAAAATTCTAGACATACTGGAGCTGACATGCCAAACATCCACACAACTTATTGAGATAGTCACAACTTGCGTTGGGCTGATCATGTAGCCTGAATGCCTGACTCTCACTTACCAAACTGAGTCTTCTATGGAGATCTTGAGTCTGCGGTGCACCCTCATGTAGTCAAAGGAAGCACTGCAAGGACACTCTGAAGGCTTGACTTAGGAGTTTTGATATCAACTTTGAGCCCTGGGAGAAGCTCGCCCAACATCATTGCACCTGCTGCAACCAAATAAAAAAACAGTGCGGCCTCCTTCAAAAGCAAGTGCATATCAAAGGCAGAGAGAAAACACAAGGCAAGGAAATCTAGAGCCAGCAACTCATCCAAAACCTAATGATCTGCGATATCCTCTCCTATTTGCAACAGAACCTTCAGGGCACATACCTCCCCACCAGAACCGTGCCAAACACCCCAGATGATGAACATGGGCATCTTCACCTTGAAGGATGAACAATAGCAGAGACCCCTGTTCTACATATGATAGAAGAGGAACAGTAAGATGAGCAGCAGGTACAGAGATTCTGAGGGTGAGGCATTATGGCAGGTCAGCAGTCCACTCACTGTTACTTAGGGTAAAATAGAATGAATTATAGAATATTTATAGCACCGGAAAAGGACATTTGGCCCATTGTGTCTGTGCTAGCCCTCTGAAGGAGCAATTCATCTTTTACCACTCCCTCACCTTCTCCCCTGCAAATTATTTCTTTCCGGATAATGATCCAATTCCCTTTTGAAAGCCTCAATTGTTCCTGCCTCCACCACACTCTCAGGCATTACATTAGAGATCCTAACCACTTGCTGGGTGGAAGTTTTCCCTCATGTTGCCATTGCTTCTTTTGCCAATTAACTTAAATCTGTGCCCTCTCATTCTCACTCCTTCCCCCAGTGGGAACAATTTTTCCCTATCTACTTTGCTCAGAGCCCTCGTGATTTTGAACAACTGTATCAAATCTCCCCTCAGCCTTCTTTTCTCCAAGGAAAACAACCCTAACTTCTCCAATCTTCCTATGTAACTGTAGCTTCTCATGCCTGGAAGCATTCTCATGAATCTTTTCTGGACCCTCTCCAATGCCTTCACATCCTTCATAAAGTGCGGTGCCTAGAACTCATCGCAATAATCCAGTTGAGGCCAACAAGTGTTTTATACAGGTTTAATATAACTTCCTTGCTTTTGCACTCTATGCCCCTATTGATAAAGCCCAGGATGCCATATGCTTTATTAACTGTGATCTTAACATGTCCTTCCACCTTCAATGATTTTTGCACATATACACCCAGGTCCCTCCGTTCCTCCACCCATTTTAGAGTTGTATCCTTTATATTGTCTCTCTGCATACTTCTTACCAACATGAATCACTTCACACTTCTCTGCATTAAATTTCATTTGCCACTTGTCCTCCCATTCCACCAATCTGTGTACATCCTATTGAAGCTTGACACTATCCTCCTCATGGTTCATAATACTTCCAAGTTTTGTATCATCTGCAAATTTTGAAATTGTGCCCTGTACACTGAGGTTTAGGTCACTAATGTATAGTATACTTCTGTTCATCCATGCATTTGATCTTGTTTTGTACCAATGTTTACACTCCAGTTTAAGAAAATGAGCTCTGAAGGCCATTTTGGCATCTCAAGAGCAGAGTAGACCCGAAAGGAAATTTCAGCAGAAGTTCTGCAAAAATGCGGTCCAATTAAATAACCAATTAACTGCCAACATTTTGAGTTCCTCAAGCACAAAATAAGTGTGATTGTATTGTTGAACACCAAGTGGGCCTGCCTCAGTTTTTATAGTTAGATTCTGCAATTAGATAAATTAGCTTAAAACACTGCGGCGACAAAATTCAGATTTGAAGTGCCAATGCTACAAAGCCCAGAGAGGTGATAATAGCACCAAAACTGTTTCTGACCACTTCCACTGGTGTGCCAGGATTCTAAGGGTATTAGTGCAACATGCTATGTGTGCACCAGAAGGCTGGCCATATTGTGACATCAAGCAGTGTCAAACACTGATTTGGCACACAGTCTGCCATTTTGGAGCACGCAGGTCCGATTAATGCCCTATCTTAAACTCTCCCGGCTGAACATGCATTCAGCTGCACAAGAAATCCCTCCCCTCACCGCTATTAATGCTATTTAAAGGCATCAGTATGTTTTTGACATTCTTTAGCTGTTACAGAATGTGTGAAGGAACCATGTATTGTATTATTGGAAGACAAGATGTTGGAGTCAGAGGGGTGTATTTCTAAACTTTTACCTGGAGTGCAGAGGACTTTGAAGGCCTGTTAGTAGAGACCCTGCTGGCACTAATGCGGGCAATAGTTGCAGTCCCTCTTGGGCTACATCATAACAGGGCAATGAGCACAAGCTGCTGAGAAGGTAAGCTGCGTACAGAGGAAGGAGGAGGCATGCACTCAATCGAAGACTCTACACACCTGAGGTCCTCAGGGAGCACTTCTCCTATCTCCACCTCAGCTAGGAGCAGTGTCCAAGGCAGCTATGCTTCAACAAGGAAGTGGAAATTGAACTGTGCCACCTCCTTTGCCAGTTCACTGCAGGGCAGGACAAAGCTACTGTGTCCCTCAATTTCTATGCCAGCAGATCCTTCTAGGTGAGAGCCATTGACATTTTAAACATTTCACAGCTCAGTATTCATCACTACAGCAGAGAGGTAAGAGATCCAGTACGCCAGGGAGAGGGGATTTCATATTCTCCTGTCTTACCAGAAAGAAACAGGAATAGTGGGCACATGACTTTGCCAGTGAAGCAGGATTCCCAATGCCGCAGGGAACCATTGACTTCACACATGTGGTTCTGCGGGTGCCATATATTAACAGGAGATGCAACCGCAAGTGCAATCATTCCCTTAATGTGCAGTTGGTGTGTGACCGTGCACAGAAGATTATGTCAGTAAATGCCTGCTTTCCTGGCAGCAGCCGCAACACTTTCATACTGTGCCGGCAAGGTGTTACCACCATATGTGAACCAACATGACGCACCCGAAGCTGGCTGCTTGGGAAAACCTCTATATAGCTAGATCATGACTTCCCTCCATCACACGTGGACAGTGCGCATACGAGAGCCATGCTGCCACCAGGAACATCATGGAGCACACCACCAGTGATCTGAAACAATAGTCCTGCTGCCTAGGGGGGAGCTCCCCCAGTACTCACCAGATTATGTTTTCAAATTCGTGGTGTCTGCTGCATCTACCCCAACCTTGCTGTCATGAAGGCTCAGCATTTGCCACCAGGCCTTTGGTATGGATCCCCAGAGGAGGAAAGGGAGGAGGAAGAGGCAAATGAAGAGGGACGGAGCTGGCATCCAGGGCCACTTTGCTACAGACGGGGTTGTCCGTGAGTGACTAATCAGTCCGCCTAAAATCTCATCCCCACAACATCGCTGATCCACAAATCTTCATCATTCCATTCATTTGCTATGGACTACCATCGTACCCTCACGGCCAAATCCTAAAATAAAAGACACCACAAAAGAAACCTTTTCACAGCTTTATCCGCCAACACATAAGAACATAAGAGATAGGAACAGGAGTAGGCCATTCGACCCCTCAAGCCTGCCCCACCATTCAGTAAGATCATGGCTGATCTGCCCCAGGCCTCAGATCCTCTTTCGTGCCAGCTCCTCAGAGCCCTCAACTCCATGATATTTTAAAAATCTTCTCTTTAAATACTTTCAGTGATCTAGCTTCCACAACTCTCTGAGGTAGAGAATTCCAGACATTCACTACTCTCTGAGAGAAGAAATTCCTTCACATTTCAGTTATTCTGTAACTATGCCCCCTAGTTTGAGATTCCCCCACTAGTGGAAATATCCTCTCAACATCTACCCTGTCAAGCCCCCCTCAGAATCTTGTATGTTTCAATAAGATCACCCCTTATTTTTCTAAACTCTAATGAATAAAGGCCTAACCTGTTTAGCCATTCTTGATAAGTCAACCCCTTCATCACATGAATCAGCCTAGTGAATCTCTTTTGAACTGCCTCCAATGCCAGTATATGCCTTTCTTAAATACGGGGACCAAAACTGTACACAGTACTCCAGGTGCGGCCTCACCAACATCCTGTACAGTTGTAACAAGACGTCCCTATTTTTAAACTCCAAGCCCCTAGCAATACAGGCCAATATTCCATTTGCCTTCTTAATTACTTGCTGCACCTGTATGCTAACCTTTTGTGTTTCATGCACAAGAACACCCAGATCCCTCTGTGCTGCACTTTTTTGCAGTCTCTCTCCACTTAAGTAATAGTTTGCCTTTTTATTTTTCCTACCAAAGTACATGATCTCACACTTTCCTACATTAAACTCCAACTGCCAAGTTTTTGCCCACTCACGCAACCTATCTATACCCCCTTGCAGATTCCTTATGTCCTCATCACATTGTGCCCTCCCACCTATTTTTGTATCATCAGCAAATTTGGATACATTTTACTCTGCCCCCTTCTCCAAGCCGTTAATATAGATCATAAATAATTGAGGCCCTAGGACTGATCCTTGCGGCGTTCCATTAGTTACATCTTTCCAACTTGAAAACGACCCATTAATCCTGACTCTCTGTTTTCTGTGTGTTAACCAATCCTCAATCCATGCTTATACATTACTCCCAATATCGTGAGCTCTCATCTTGTGCAATAACCTTTTATGTGGCACCTTATCAAATGCCTTCTGGAAATCCAAATACATACATCCACCCTTTATCAACTCTGTTTGTTATATCCTCAAAGAACTGTAGCAAATTTGTCAAACATGATTTCTCTTTCACAAAACCATTTTGACTCTGTTTGCTTGCGTTAACCTTTTCTATATGTCCTGCTATTTCTTTCTTAATAATGGACTCTAGCATTTTCCCAATGACAGATGTTAGGCTGACTGGCCTATAGTTTCCTGATTGGCCTATAGTTTCCTCCCAATAATTCACACAAAACCTAAGTATTCACACTAGTGTATTTCCTTAGTGCCTGCCTTATGGGCGCCTTTGCCTATTCTAGTGCACCTACACCAAGCTATCCCAATGGCTTCAGTCAGGCTGGTGGAAGGCTGCTGACCAGGGGTGGTGGGAAACTGCATGTGGCCTTGCTAGGCAACCTGTACATCTCTAGGTCTTGAGAGCCTGGCTTTGGACTGCACCACCATGGCAGACATCTCAGCTGGCTCTCTGACAGGCAATAGCAAAGTCATGTGTGGAGTGGAAGTAGTGAGAGCATGAATCATCTTGAGAGAGCATAGCAGGTTCATGAATCACAGAACCACTACCACTCCCCCATAGTTGTTCTTCAGTAACCTGAGTAATCTGCTGGAACACACATTGCTGGACTACTGTGTGAGCCTGCAAATCCTGTTGAATACTGTTATCCTCAACCATGATGGCAGCAGTCTGAACCTGTATTGCACCAAACTGGGCTTGCATGGCAACATGGATCTCGTGAACTCAGTCTGAGCTTCCACTGCAATGTTGAAATGTTGAGTGGCTTATGCCTTTGCTTCATTGGAAGAGGAGACATCAGCCACTGGATACTACATCAAAGCTGTGTCAATGCCCTCGGAGAATTCACCACCCCTGTTGCACAAAGCCCTGTTCCAAGTTGGAGATGGACTCTTCCACTTGACAGTGACAACAGACTCTGTCGAAGTCTACCAATGCAGCAATCATCTCTGTGTGCATTCCCATCAATATTCTCCTTTGTACCTCCCCAACAAAGTCCTCAGCTGAGCCCTTGGCAGCAGAAATCACCTGTGATCTCACCCTCTAGGGAGCTGTCATAGACACTATCCTCTTCCTCAGGTCTGACTGTGGCTTGCTTATGCCCGGTGGCTCATGTGCTCACCCCAACTCTATCCAACTCTCTAAAGTGCACGCAGTGCTAGTATCTGAGCTGGTAGCTGTGTGTCAGATCAAGTGATAGTACTTCTTCATCTGATGGCTGTTCTTATTCATGTCCTTCATGTTGAGGCTGCAATGGCTGGCCAGGTGGCAATTCTTGGGTGCTTGAAAGCTGAAATGAAGAAGAAGAGGCTTTGGGTGGAAAGCAAGAGGCCCACATTAAGCCAACTGCAGCTTGCACTTCATGCCAGATAGCAGGATGAGGGTGAAGTGGGATGTAGAAGGAGTATAAGGCAGGAACATACCATCATCCTGAATGTTCTCAGTGATGCCGGCTGCAACGGCCTCAGGGACTGCTGACCCCAGGGTGTGAAGTACTGTCTTCTCTAAAGAGCTCGGGAGATGGAGGCATGCCTGCCCCCTGCTAATTCTCTCTTGTTCCCTCCTGTTCTGTAGGACCTTGTCCTGTAAAAGAGAGGGAAGAGTTACAGTAAGCATGTTGCAATATGTTTGGGTTATGTACCTGTCTTAGCTGAATATCTGGAAGTAGGTGGAGTATGCAAGATGCCGGCATGCATTGGTAAGGGATGAGGGCGAGCATCTGAATGTTGGGCCTGAATCCTGATTGCTAGCATTTGCTGATGGGTGAGTGATGGGGGTATGGTGCAGTGAGCATCATGTGAGTTTGATGGCATGGTGGATAGGAGGTGTCATCAAAAGGTGCAGTCGCTGACCTTGACCACTCAAGTGAGGTCATTGAACCTTTGGTGCCCTGTGCCCAAGTCCTCGGGGTCCAGACTCCTGGAATTCACATCCCTGACTACCTTGTCCCATTCCTTTCGCAGGGTATGGCCTCTTGGCCCCCTGGGAAACATAACCTCATTCCTCCTTTTGACCTTCTGGACTAAGCTCCCCAGCAATACATCAGAGAACCAGAGGGCCCTCTTTCTGTCGGCAGTGTTTTTTCTTCCCTCAAAACCTTTGATTAACAGATCCACCAGCTATTGTAGCCTGAATGCGCCTCCCCCTAATGAAGGGCAGAACGTCTTTAGGAAGTGCTGGCTAGCTGTAAGTTGTGTTAGTCACACATGCACTGGGCTCCCTGCTGAACATGCAGCCAGTCAACAGTGCATCTTGTGCTGGGCTGCACACCACAATCATTGAGATAAGCAAATGGTACTAAGTTTACATACTGCCTGCATCATCTTGCGTCAGCCACGATCCCCATTCCCGCCAATGGGTGAGTCAAACATTTAGCTCTGCATATTTGCAATCACATTCTACTCCATTTAGCTTACTCAGTTATATGATCCCAACATCTCTTCATACTTTGTTTGGCAAACAGTTGTGAAGCCAGGAACATTCAGGAGACACACTTCCTGTGAAAGGTAATAAATTTCAATTTGAGAAAAGAACTATAGGCTTATAATTTTAAATGCTTTGATTTCCTTCTGTATCACTGATCCCTTATTTCTAAAGAGTATCTATAGATGTGAGCCAAACAAAATCGACAGAGGCCTTGAACTTATGCAGTGTGAATTTTAGCATATGAACAATTCATGCACTTGCACGAACTATTCTTGTTACTTTAACAGAGATATTAAATCTTTTTACTTTAAGTTGAATAATATCTCCGTTTCAATTTCATAGAGTCATTTATATACTAATGCATAAGGTAATTTAAAAATACCGAAACAAATTCATAATCGCCTGGAATTTCCAAAGGGTTTTCAAAGGTGCAGATTGATAGAATCACAAACAGCACAAGAATGGCTCAATGTCACTACTGATGACAATCTGAAATAAACCCATCATTCACTTCAGCAAGAAATTAATGGGTGAAAGACCAGCATCCAATGTTGCACTCTTCTAAAATGGCAGTGGTGGACCTAAATGCTGGGAGCTCAAGAAAAGGAATAGAATGGTACTTAGAAGTCTGGCCAATACTACTGCTGATCCACAATTGTCTGACTGCATATTATAAATTGTACGTTTAGGTAGGTGAGCTACAAGTGCTAATAGCCAGGTAGGAATGTTGCTGCAGTGGCAAAGGTAGAACCAGGGAAAATAGTGAGGACTGGGTGCTTAATATTGCAGAACATAAAGTATTCAGATAAGATAAGGAAAGAAAAAAGGGAGGTGGGGTGGCAGTACTGATTAGGGAAGACATTTTAGTGTTGGAAAGAGACAATATCCTTGAGGGGGAAAAGGCAAAATCCATTTGGTTATATTTGAGAAGTAAAAGGAGTATGATCACACTACAGGGGTATTCTATAGGCCTCCAAATAGTGAGAGAAAAATAGAAGAGAAAGCTGCAGGGGAACTTACAGAGCTGTGCAAGAACAATAGAGTGGTGATATTGGGGACTTTAATTACCCAAATATCAATTGGGACAACGTTGGAGTAAAAACAAAGAAAAAGAAAGACTTGCATTTATGTAGTACTTTTCATGACCAGCGGACGTCTCAAAGTGTTTCACAACCAATGAAGTACATTTTGAAGTGTAGCCATTGTTGTAACTTAAGAAATTTGGCAGCCAATATGTGCTCAGCAAACTCTCACAAATAGGAGTGTAACAATGACCAGGGGGAGAATTTTTTCCCCATCAGGGGGGTTGTGCAGGGGTGGGCGTGGGCTGGCGCACAGCCAATTGGCACCCCCAATCGCCTGGGCGGCGCCAATTTACGTGAGCGGGCAAATTAAGGCCCGCCCAGTGTGACGCGAGCCTAGAAGCACTGAGTGCTCCCTGTGCAGTCGGGAGTGGGTTGCCTAAGTCGGGGAATGCACACTTCCGCGCATGTGTGTGAAAGAGTCCAGAAACCTCCCTGAGGCACAGAGGTGCCTCAGGAAGATTAGTTTCACGTATGAAACATTGATTAAAGGTAAAAATAAATTTTAAGGACATGTCCCCTCATGTGAAACTGCCACATGAGCTGGGATATGTCCATTAATTTTATTAAAACTTTTAAAATGCTTTAAAAACGTTCATGAAACCTCATCCCGCCTGTGGATGAGGTTCCATGAAAAATGCAAAGGCCGCCTGGGCTCTTCACCTGCCTGCCAACCGTAAGGTTGGACGGGCAGCATTGCTAACAAGTTTAATTGGTTTTTTAATGGCCTTAATAGGCCTTTGACAGTTTGGCGGGCGCGCAGCCGCCTCCAACGTGCGCCCGCCAAACGCAATATCTAAATTACTCGCGGTGACATCGGGACGCAATCCTCGGTGAGCAGGCCCTGCCCCCACACGCCGAGCCGAAGATTCTGCCCCAGATAAACTTTTTTTGTGATGTCAGGTAAAAGGAGTGGGAGGAATTTCTAAAATGTGTTCAAGAGAACTCCCGTGTTACAACTTGGAGGGAAGCATTGCTGGATCTGGTGCTGGAGAATGAGATGGGCCAAGAGGGCCAAGTGTCTGTGGGAGTAGACTTTGATAAGACATTGTATCATTAGGTTTAGATTAATGGAGAAGAACAAGGAACAATCTAATGTAGAACTTCTAAATTGGCAGAGGGCTAACTTAACAGAGTGAAAGAGAGGGTAAAAGCCAGGATAAAAGGAAAACAAAGGTTGACAGGAAAAGCTGTAATGGAACAACGGGCGATCTATAGAGAAGAGATATTTCAGATACTGGCTAGGTGGAGTCCAACAAGAGGGAATGATAGGGGAACCAAAGCCAGGATGACGAGGGAGATAGAGAACGTGATGAAACAAATAAAGGGGTTTTATGATGCATTTCAGGTGACTTTTTCAAGCGAGCTCCAAGTGAAATACAATCAATTGAGAGGGGAAGTGAGGAGGAAAGTAGGACTGGCAAAGAAAGTATGTGAGAATAGAATGAAAGTCAACATTAGAAGGAACCGAAAAATCTTCTACCAGTAAATAGTAAGCAGATAGTAAGAGGCCTGAGGTGATACATGCTTAGAAGCACAGGGCAAGGCTGGAATACTTCTCAAAAACTCGTTATTGGGATGTGGCATCACTGGCTATATCAGCATTTATTGCCCATCACTAATTGCCCTTGAGAAGTTGGTGGTGAGCTGCCTTTTTGAACCGCTGCAGTCCATGTGGTGTAGGTACACCCACAGGGTAGGAGTTCCAGGATTTTGACCCAGCAACAGTGAAGGAACAGCCATATATTTCCAAATCAGGATGGTGTGTGGCTTGGAGGGGAAATCCCAGGTGGTGGTGTTCCCATGTATTTGCTGCCCTTGTCCTTCTAGGTGGTAGAAGTTGTGGGTTTGAAAGGTGCTAAGGAGGTTTGGTGAGTTCTTGCAGTGCATCTTGTAGATGGTACACACTGCTGCCACTGTGCATCGTGGTGGAGGGAGTGAATGTTGTGGATGGGGTGCCAATCAAGCGGGCTGTTTTGTCCTGAATCGTGTCAAGCTTCTTGAATGTTGTTGGAGCTGCACTCATCCAGGCAAGTGGAGAGTATTCCATCATACTCCTGACCTGTGGATAGGCTTTGGGGAGTTAGGAGGTGAGTTACCTGCCACAGGATTCCTAGCCCCTGACTTGCTCTTGTAGCCACAGTATTTATGTGGCTAGTCCAGTTCAGTTTCTGGTCAATAGTAACTCCCATGATGTTGATAGCGGGGGAGTTAGCAATGATAATGCAATTGAATATCAAGGAGCGATGGTTAGGTTCTCTCTTGTTGAAGATAGCCATTGCCTGGCACTTGTGGGGCACAAATGCTACTTACCACTTGTCAGCCCAAGCCTGAATATTGTCCAGGTCTTGCTGCATTTGTACATGGACTGCTTCAGTATCTGAGGAGTCGTGAATGGTGCTGAACATTGTGCAATCATCAGCAAACATCCCCACTTCTGACTTATTATAGGAAGGTCATTGATGAAGCAGCTGAAAATGATTGGACCTAGGACCCAGAGGAACTCCTGCAGTGATGTCCTGAGACTGAGATGGTTGACCTCCAACAACCACAACCATCTTCCTTTGTGCTAGGGATGACTCCAGCCAGCAGAGAGTTTTCCCCCTGATTCCCATTGACTCCAGTTTTGCTAGGGCTCCTTGATGCTACACTCGGTCAAATGCTGCCTTGATGTCAAGGACAGTCACCCTCAACTCACTTCTGGAGTTCAGCTCTTTTGCCCTTGTTTGAACCAAGGCTGTAGTGAGGTCAGGAGCTGAGTAGCCCTGGTGGAACCCAAACTGAGCGTCAGTGAGTACATTTTTGTTAAGCATGTGCTGCGTGAAGGCACTGTTGATGACCCCTTCCATCACTTCATTGATGTCGAGGGTGGACTGTTGGGGCGGTAATTGGCCGAGTTGGATTTGTCCTGCTTTTTGTGTACAGGACATACCTGCGCAAATTCCCACATAGCCGGGTAGATGCCAGTGTTGTAGCTGTACTGGAACAGCTTGGCTAGGGGCGTGACGAGTTCTGGAGCACAAGTCTTCAGTACTATTGCCGGAATATTATCAGGGACCATAGCCTTTGCAGTTTCCAGCAACTTCAGTCATTTCTTGACATCACATAGAGTGAATGGAATTGGCTGAAGACCAGCATTTGTGATGCTGGGGACCTCCAGTGGAGGCCGAGATAGATCATCCACTCGGCACTTCTGGCTGAAGATTGTTGCAAGTGCTTCAGCCTTATCTTTTGCACTGATGTGCTGGGCTCCCCCATCATTGAGGATGGGGATATCTTTGGAGCCTCCTCCTCCAGTGTTTAATTGTCCACCACCATTCATGACCGGATGTGGCACGACTGCAGAGCTTAGATCTGATCCATTGGTTGTGGAATCGCTTAGCTCTGTCTGCCACTTGCTGCATATGCTGTTTGGCAATGCAAGTAGTTCTGTGCTGTAGCTTCACCAGGTTGACACCCCACTTTTAGGTATGCCTGGTGCTGCTCCAGGCATGCCCTCCTGCATTCTTCATTGAACTAGGGTTGATCCCCAGCTTGGTGTAATGGTAGAGTGGGGGATATGCGGGGCCATGAGGTTACAGATTGTGTTTGAGTACAGTTCTTCTGCTGCTGATGACCTACAGCACCTCATGGTTGCCCTGTCTTGAGTTCCTAGATCTGTTCCAAATCTATCCCATTTTGCACAGTGGTAGTGCCTAACAACACAATTGAGGATATCCTCAATGTGAAGGCGGGACTTTGTCTCCACAAGGACTGTGTGGTGGTCACTCCTACCGAAACTGGTCATGGACATATGCATCTGCAGGAGGTAGGTTGGTGAGGATGAGGTAAAGTATGCTTTTCCCTCCTAGTTCCCTCACCACCTGCCACAGACACAGTCTAGCAGCTATGTCCTTTTGGACTCAGCCAGCTTGGACTGCAGCAGTGCTACTGAGCCACTCTTGGTGATGGACATTGAAGTCCCCAACCTGGAGTACATTCTTGCCACCATCAGTGCTTCCTACAAATAGTGATCAACATGGAAGAGCACTGATTCATTTGCTCAGGCGGGGGCGGTACATGGTAATCAGCAGGAGGTTTCCTTGCCTATGTTTGACTTGATTCCATGAGACTTCATGGGATCCGGAATTGATGTTGAGGGCTCCCAGGGCAAATCCCCCCCAACTGCATACCACCGTGCTGCCACCTCTGCTTGGTCTGTCCTGCCGGTGGGACGGTAATGGTGAAGTCTAGGACATGATCTGTAAGGTATGATTCCATGAGGATGACTATGTCAGGCTATTCCTTGACTAGTCTGTGAGACAGCTATCCAAATTTTGGCACTAGCCCCCCAGATGTTAGTAAGGAAGACTTTGCACGGTCAATAGGGCTGAGTTTGCCGACCGTGCAAAGTCCTCCTTACTAACATTTTACTAATGAGTACTTTGTATTGGTGTTTATTAAGGAATAGAATGGTGAGAAAATGTTATAAACAGAAATTGCAGAGATAACAAATGGTATGATAATTGATAGCCAGGATACACTGGGACGGCTGGTTATGCTTAGAGGGATACATTGCCTGATGTGGATGACATGTTTTTCAGGTTGCTAAGGGAAGTGGGGGTGGAGATAGTGGATGTGATTGCCATATTGTTTCAATCTTCCCTCAATATAGGGAGGTGCCCAGGGATTAGAAAGTGGCAAATATGACACCCTTGGTCAAGACAAGGCGTAAGGACATTTCTAACAACTCTAGGCTGGTCCATTTAACAAGAGTGGTGGGTAAGGTTTCAGAAAGAAAAATCAAGGAAATGATTAACAAGCACTTGTGAGAGATTAGAGCTAATTAAGGAGAACCAGCATAGATTTGTAAATGTACATTTGTAGATGTTTGACTAATCTAATGGGGAGGCGATGGTGTAGTGGTATTGTCACTGATCTGGTGATCCAGAGACCCAGGGTAATGCTCTCGGGACCTGGACTCAAATCCTGCCACAGCAGATGGTGGAATTTGAATTCAATAAAAATCTGGGATTAAAGTCTAATGATGACCATGAAACCAATGTTGATCACCCTTTAGGGAAGGAGATCTCCTACCCTTACTGGGTCTGGCCTAGATGTGACTCCAGACCCACAGCAGTGTGGTTGACTCTTGAATGCCCTCTGAAATGGCCCAGCAAGCCACTCAGTTGTATCAAACTGCTACAAAGACACAAAAAAGGAAAGAAACTGGATGGACTCCTGGCATTGACCTAGGTGCTGGAAATGACAATGTCAAACTCAGCCCTGTTGACCCTGCAAAGTCCCCCTTACTAACACTTGGGGGCTACTGAGAGCTGTCTCACAGCACCAAGGCTCCTTAGACAGCACCTTCCAAACCCATGACCACTACCATCTAGAAGGACAAGGGCTGTAGATAGATGGGAACACCAGCACCTGAAAGTTCCCCTCCAAGTGACTCACCAATTGGACTTTGAAATATTTCACTGTTGCTGGGTCAAAATCTTGGAACTCCCTTCTTAACAGCACTGTGGGTGTACCTACACCACATGGACTGCAGCAGTTCAAGAAGGCAGCTCACCACCACCTTCTCAAGGGCAATAAGTGCTGGCCCAGCCAGCGAAGCTCAAATCCCGTGAATGAATCAAAATATATTGAACTTTCTGACGAAGGAAAAACCAGTTCAGGATCAATTCAAGAGTAGACTGGTTTTGAACTGGTCTCAGCACGATTCTACTGGAGTAAGCCAATTAACTGGTAATTCTGTTGTACTCATCAGAAATCCAGTAGGAACTCCCAGTTGCTGAGTTTGCACCAGTATTTTTTAGACGACCTGAGCTGGAAGCAGTTCACCTGTTGCCAATTTTACTAAAACCAGTGCAAACCTGTCCGTCATCTCTCTCTGACCCGCTCTAGCTGTCTTTCTCCCCATCCCCATTGTGTTTCTCTCCCTTAATCTCCCCCTTAATCTCCCCCCCGCCTCAGCCATCCTCCCTACTCCGACACCCTGTAGCCTTTATTTTATATTGTCCATTCTTGTGATTGTGTTCTCTTAATGAAAATCCATTTGAGGGGCACGCTCATTGTCTCATTATTTTTGCAGAAACAAAATTGAAGGACTTGCACAGGTGATAATTTTCATGGAAATTTGCATTTGTTGAAATGCATTCCTGTCCTTTATTGGCTCTTGATAATAAACTTGGTATTTACGTGAACTACTACATCTGCAATATTCCATATCCAATAACAATGAAAAGATTATTTCATGATCTCAATCACAGACTTTATTATCTTCTTATTCCATTATCATTCAGGATTGGATTTACCTCCCCCTCTGCCCCCCGATTGTAACACCTCCCCCCTCTGCCCCCCGATTGAAACACCTCCCCCCTCTGCCCCCCGATTGCAACACCTCCCCCCTCTGCCCCCCGATTGCAACACCTCCCCCCTCTGCCCCCCGATTGCAACACCTCCCCCCTCTGCCCCCTGATTGCAACACCTCCCCCCTCTGCCCCCCGATTGCAACACCTCCCCCCCTCTGCCCCCTGATTGAAACACTTCCCCTCTCTGCCCCCCGATTGAAACACCTCCCCCCTCTGCCCCCTGATTGAAACACCTCCCCCCTCTTCCCCCCGATTGAAACACCTCCCCCCTTTGCCCCCTGATTGAAACACCTCCCCCCTCTGCCCCCCGATTGCAACACCTCCCCCCTCTGCCCCCCAATTGAAACACCTCCGCCCTCTGCCCCCCGATTGAAACACCGCCCCCCGATTGCAACACCTCCCCCCTTTGCCCCCTGATTGCAACACCTCCCCCCCTCTGCCCCCTGATTGAAACACTTCCCCTCTCTGCCCCCCGATTGAAACACCTCCCCCCTCTGCCCCCTGATTGAAACACCTCCCCCCTCTTCCCCCCGATTGAAACACCTCCCCCCTCTGCCCCCTGATTGAAACACCTCCCCCCTCTGCCCCCTGATTGCAACACCTCCCCCCTCTGCCCCCCGATTGCAACATCTCCCCCCTCTGCCCCCCAATTGAAACACCTCCCCCCTCTGCCCCCTGATTGCAACACCTCCGCCCTCTTCCCCCTGATTGCAACACCTCCCCCCTCAGCCCCCCGATTGAAACACTTCCCCTCTCTGCCCCCCGACTGAAACACCTCCCCCCTCTGCCCCCCGATTGCAACACCTCCCCCCTCTGCCCCCCAATTGAAACACCTCCGCCCTCTGCCCCCCGATTGAAACACCGCCCCCCGATTGCAACACCTCCCCCCTCTGCCCCCCGATTGCAACACCTCCCCCCTCTGCCCCCCAATTGAAACACCTCCCCCCTCTGCCCCCCGATTGAAACACCTCCCCCCTCTGCCCCCTCATTGCAGCACCTCCCCCACTGATTGCAGTATCACCCTCCTCTCCTCCTGATTGTAGCATCCCCACCCCCCACCTCGCCCCCCCGATTGCAGCTCCTCCCCCACCCGATTGCAGCTCCTCCCCCTCAATGCCCCCCCCGATCGCAGCTCCTCCCCCACCCGATTGCAGCTCCTCTTGTTAGCATCTAATAGGTTCTGTTGATTGATGTTAAATACCCAGCAGGTTAAAGTAATAAGGTGAACAGGCGTTGGGTATTGATTTGTTAATTATACTCAAATGTGTATATAAAGATGAGTCAGCCAGTGCTGGGTGTCGACCTCTTTGATGATCACATTTTGGTTTAATGTTTATAAGTTTCCTTTTACATTTGACTTTCTGATCCAGTGTCCCTTTAAGGGGCTGCATCTTGTTTTGTCCCTCATTTTTCCTAATTTTGATTAATTGGTTTTATCAAAAGAAAAGCACTGGGTGTCTGGTGTTAGAGTGGAGAAGTAAGCTCTGTGTGGTGAGCAATAAACAGCCTTAACTAAAGCATCCAAGTCTGTGTCTTCTTCACAACCAGACTTGAGATTTCTCTGACACCTCTCCCCTCTTGATTGCAGCACCTTTCCCCATCTCTTAGTCATTAGTGTAATAACTATTATTCCTTTATATTATTGTCCCAATCATTAGCTTTCTTTTAAAGAAGATTAACAATTGACTTTTATAAATAAACTGGACACCTTTACAGTCTGTTATAGCTTGCTTTTTTTCTAAAAATTTCATTATTCACAGTATTGCTTAGGATGTTGTGCCCCCATCTTGTAGATTTGGTAATCATTACTCTCAGTGGTGAATTTGCATGCTGCACATGCGGTGTGCATGTTGCTTCAGCTGTAGGAGTTTTGCTAATGTTGTGTCACTCGCTGATGATGTTGTTAGTGTTGCAATGCTTGATGGTGATGCTGTTGATGTTGTCTCACTGGTTGGTGATGCTGTTGGTGTTGTGATGATCTTTTCTGCTTTTCCAGCTCAGGCGTATATTGAATATGGACTCTGTTCTTTTATTTGCTCACCAGTTTCAGTCTCAATGATGTATGACCTTGGAGTCTCAGCTTCAACTGGTGTTGGGTTCCAGATTTTCATGATTAAATCCTGTACATGCAATTTGTCCTTTCAACAGCTTAGGCAGGGATTTAGCATGTTTGTTGAAGTGTTGACCTCCTTCTACCCGTGCACCAGTGAGTTGTTATCTTACTTTCTCCTGGTCATTTGCTTGGCAGAGTTGTCTTCCAGTCAATAACCCTGCAGGTGATTTCATGTCAGCCTTGAGAGATATATAGATCAGGGTGACACTAAGGCAAGGTTGGGTCTTCCTTTTGTCTCTCCAAATTTTGTGAGTGTTCTTGAATGTCTGGATGTCTTTCTATAAAATCATGTCTCCTTGGTAATGTGCTGATGGGGTGATGATGTTGAACCCTACAGCTCAGTGAATCACTTAAATTCTGTGGAGGTGAATTGGGTTCCATTTTAACACATTAGTCTTTCAGGAATCCCTTGATCAGCAAACAGAACTCGTACTGCTGAGATGATTGTTGTAGTTATCAAGTCTTTCATCTTCCAGATGAACTGGAACTTTGAGTAGTAGTCTGAAATGATGAGATACCATTCTTGATTGTGTCTTAATAAACTGGCTCCCACAACACGCCATGGTCTGAGTGGTACTGCAGTATCTATCATCTCCTCTTTCTGCTGTGTATTTCTATACGTCTGGCATACACTGCATTCTTGTGACATCTTTGTAGATGCCCATCCAGTACACAGCTGACCTGGCTCTGAGCTTACACTTCTCCATTTACACGTGGCCTTCAAGTATCTTCGTCATAGTCATAGAGTTATACAGCACAGAAACAGGCCCTTTGGCCCATCGTGTCCATGCTGGCCATCAAGCACCTATCTATTCTAATCTAATTTTCCAGCACTTGGCCTGTAGCCCTGTATACTATGGTGTTTCAAGTGCTCATCTAAATACTACTTAAATGTTGTGAGGATACTTCTTAAATGTTGAGTACACCTTCTGGAGATGTATTCTCTGCATCATTTTGGGTGCAATGGTTCTGGATCCAGCTAGTAGAACACAATCTTCTAGTGAGATATAATTTCTGACAAGCCAGCAGTGCTGGATTGCTGGCTGTGTTTGCTGTATCTTATCAGACCATCCCCGGATCATTTGCAGAGTGAATCGGTAATTCTTTGCTGGTCTTATCTCTAATGAATCATTTCAGTGGTGTTACGTTCACTAGTGATAGATCTTTATAACTAGATCTTTTATTTCACCTTCCTCCTATGGCAACAACTGAGAGGGCATCTGCTAGCATCATTTCTCTTCCTGGCTTGTATTTCAGAGTGAAATCATAACTCTGAAACCTCAAGAGTAACCCGTAGTCTTGCTGGTGCTCTACACAGATTTTTCTTGGTAGATTTTCCAGATAGATCTGTTTTAGTGGACGATATCCCCTCTCCAATATGAACTTTCTCCCATAGAGATATCTATGAAATTTCTCACATCCGTACATGTTTCTTTCTATGTTGGCAGATCCGGTCTCAGCAGATGTTAGAGCTTTGGATGCAAATGCTATGGGTCTTCTCTCTTGTACCAGGAATCCTTCTAGTCTTTTGTTGAAATATCTATTTGTAGAGTGACAGGTTTCTTTCTGTTGTAGTATGACAGATTTGTCTCCTTGCATACTACTTCTTTAAGCTTGTTGAAACTCCTCTCGTATGACTCTGACAACTGGTACTCAACCTCCTGTTAGATACTGAGTACCAATAGACAGGAAAGTAGAGTTGAGACCACAATCAGATCAGCCATGATCTTATCAAATGGCAGAGCAAGCTTGAGGGGCCGAATGGCCTACACTTGCTCCTAATTCAATGTTTGCGTGTATCGTAAGTTTGCTGTGTGTTATATATGTGAGGTATGAGCAAACTCATGGACTGGATCAAGCAAGGAAAATTCTCAGTCCTTTCTTGTCTCTTGGAGCTTCTATCTCAGAATTAGCTATGACTTTTTTAGCACTTGGTTGACTCCATCAGTTGTGTGCACCATTCTGAAGAACTGGCGTTGTGACACCCTCACAATGTATTTGACTGCATTTAGCTTTATCTCAGCTTTCCCTGTTTCCCTTTATGGCTTCATGTGGATGGTTGTCATGATCTTTTCATCTGTACCATAGATCTGGATATCATCGTCTATGCCGATTGCTCCTTTGCGCCCCTGGTATGTCTCATCTACTTTCTGATGTAGATGAGACATTCTGGGTCACTTTAAGTCCAAAAGATAAACCTAGGAGTTTTTGACATCCAAAGGGTGTGTTGAATGTTGTCAACAGCAAAGATTCCTCATCAAGTTTCACATTCCAATAGTCATTTCTGAAGTCAAGCTCGCTGAAAACTTTTGCCCCTGCTGGTGTGATCTCTTCCAGTGTGGGAATGGGGTCATGGTCCTCTTTATGGCTGGATTAAGATCTTTGGGATCCAGGCAAATTCTTAGCCATCCATTTGGTTTCTCTCTCACCACGATGGAATTTACCCAATCTATAGAGTCTGTGACTCTGGCGATCACCTTCTTTTCTTCCATCTCCTGGAGCTCTGTTTCAAGCTTCCCTTTTAGTTCTACTGATATTTTACGTGGAGGATGAATCAATAGTTTCATTGTTGGATCAATAGTGATGAGATATTTAAAACCTTCAAACCATTGAATTGTCTCATCAAAACACTCTGGGTACATTTGGACCAGACCTTCCTCACTTCTGATGGGAGGACATTTTTCAATGGTTGTACTACCTTCAACCCTCAGTGTCATCTCCTCATCTCATGGTTTCTTGAGATAAGGTGCAGCTTTTTCCAACTGCACAGTCCCAGGATAGCAGGACCTGTTTCAGTGATGTAGAACATACAGTTAACACCTTTTCCTTTGTGTGTCCCTCTGATGTGGGTTGTTCCTAGCTGTCAAATCTCAGTTCACCTGTATGCTGTTAGCATAATGTAACTCGATTTCAGGGCATCTTTCTTTGGGTACCCATTTTCTTGCAAATTTTCAGGAAAGATCTTTAGCTTTAGTCTGACCGAGATGATGTTACTCAGTGCTCCGTTATCAAGCTTCAGCTTCACATTTAAGGTTGTGTGCTTTTTTTCTCAACCTCTTCCTGATCTGAATGGTTGTGTGAATTCCTTTTCTCTGGCAACTGTCACATCCAGCCATTTTATGCATTTGTATGGTTCTTATATGTGTCCTTAATCATCGACATCTTCCAGGGTATGGATTTTTTTTTTTACTTCTCTTTCACCCTGTTGCTTTGTCTGATCATCCATCCTGTCGAGACCCCTCAGGATCTTGTATGTTTCAATCAAGTTACCTCTTACTCTTATAAATTCCAGTGGATACAAGCCTAGTCTGTCCAACCTATCCTCATAAGACAACCCACCCATTCCAAGTATTAGTCTTGTAAACCTTCACTGAACTGCTTCCAACGCAATTACATCCTTCCTTAAATATGTTGATCAATACTGTACACAGTAGTCAAGATGTGGTCTCACTAGTGCCCTGTACAACTGAAGCACAACCTCCCTACTTTTGTATTCAATTCCCCTCGCAATAAATGATAACATTCTATTAGCTTTCCAAATTACTTGCTGTACCTGCATACTAGCCTTTTGTGATTCATGCATGAGGACACCCAGATCCCTCCGCACCTCAGAGCTCTGCAATCTTTCACCATTTAGATAATATGTTTCTTTTATCCTTCTTGCCAAAATGACCAATTTCACATTTTCCCACATTATTCTCCATTTGCCAGATCTTTGCCCACTCACTTAACCTATCTATATATTTTTGTAGCCTCCTTATGTCCTCTTCACAATTTACTTTCCCACCTTTCTTTGTGTCATCAGCAAATTTGGCAACCATCCCTTTAATCCCTTCATCCAAGTCATTTATATAAATTGTAAACAACTGAGGTCCCAGCACATATCCTTTTGGCACACCACTCATAATATCTTGCCAACCTGAAAAAGGCCCATTTATGCTTAATCTCTGCTTCCTGTTAGTCAGCCAATCTGCTATCCATGCCAATATGTTACCTCCATCACCATGAGCTTTTATTTTCCACAATAACCTTCGATGTAGCACTTTATCAAATGCCTTCTGGAAATTTAAGTACAGTTCATCTACTGGTTCCCCTTTATCCACAGCACATGTTACTTCCTCAAAGAACTCCAATAAGTTGGTTAAACATGATTTCTCTTGTAGCAAAGGGTAATGGCTCCAACAGCTCTGTATGTCAGTGGACTTTTTTTAATGATAGTGAAAATAACATTTCTGTCCTGATCGTCAAGGATTCATGCTCATACAATGACTTAGATGCACCCCAGTGGGAAACACTAGCACCTTTTAGGAGGCTTGTTTGCCTCAAATCGCTTAACTTATGTGAGGTACCAATGAGACACAGGAAGCAGGAACTCCTAGCTTAAGGAGCACTTGGCCACTGTCTTGATGTGAAGAGAACATGCCCGAGGCAGATGGATGTTCTACCTGGAAACTAGCTGCTGTCTCAGGGCATGGTGCATCCTGGTTCTGGCCTATATTCTGGGCCTTCTGCTGCATTCCCACTGGAGTTATGGTGGGCTTGTGCCAGATGAGCAGCATACTTTTAGGTAGAATAAATTAGAATGCCAAACTGGATGAGATTCTCTCTGTAAAAGTCACATTGATTATAAATACCTTCAAATTACTCTAGTTCTCACACTAGAAGTGTGTAAAAAATTAAATAAAAATTAATACTAGTAATAAGAAATAGGAACAACACTAGTCCGTTCAGCCCATTGCACCATTCAATAAGTTCATGGCTGATCTAACTGTGGCATTAACTCCACTTTACTGCCTGCACACTTGACTCCCTTGTCAAAAATCTGTCTAACTCAGCTTTGAATATGTTCAATGAGCCAGACTCCACTGCTTCCTGGAGAAGAGAATTCCAAAAACTAACAACCCTCTGAAACAAGAAATTCCTCCTCGTCTCCATCTTCAATGGGAAATCCCTTATTTTTAAACTCTGTCCCCTAGTTCTAGATTCCCCGCTAAGGGAAACATCCTCTCAGCATCTACCCTATCAAACCCCTTCCGAATCCTATATGGTTCGATAAGATCATCCTTCAAAACTCCAATGAGTTTGGGTCCAACCTGCTCAACATTTCCTCATAAGACAACCCCTTTAGCCCAGGAATCAGCTTAGGGAACCTTCTCTCAACTTTTCCAATGCATGTATATACTTACTTAAGTAAGGAGACCAAAACTGTACACAGTACTCCAGTTGTGATCTCTCAATTCCTCTGTACAGTTGTAGCAAGACTTCCCTACTTTTGTACTTCGTCCCTCTTGCAATAAAGCCCAACTTTCCATTTGCATTCCTAATTGCTTGCTTTACCTGCATGCTGACATTTTGTGATTCATGTACAAGGACACCCAGGTTTCCCTGTATCTGAGCATTCTGCAGTGTCTCTCCTTTTAAGTACTATTGCATCTGCTTCCCACCTAATTATAATGCATACATGGCAAACATGACGGACCACTGGTGAGCGGGCTTGGATTTGTTTGCTTCACTTGACCTCAGCGTTTCTTCGCTCCAGGTGCCATACTTAAAGTGCACCAGAGTGCAGCATCCTACATGTCTACAGACAAGGGCTGCTTCAGGCGAAAGATGGCCCCGAAAGCAAAGACGGCAGCCCCGAAAATTAGTGACATTTCCCTTGAGTGCTAATGGACACAGTGGAGGCTCACCGCAAATTCCTCTACCCCTGCTCAGGGTGAAGACCAGCCACCAAGTTCAGCAATCCAGCATGGGAGGTGCTGGTGAGCACCAATGCCCTCCAAAGGAGGACAGCCACCGAGTGTCACAAGAGGGATGAATGGTCTCCTCCATTCCACCAGGGTAAGCCATTCTTCTCATCACCCATAACTATCATGCATCCACAGGGAAAAGGAAAATACTGCAGATGCAGAAAATGTGAAATAAAATCAGAAAATGTTGGAAAAACTCAGCAACTCTGGCAGCATCTGTGGATAGAGAAATAGAGTTCACGTTTCAAGTCTGTATGACTCTTCTCCAGAACTCATCCACAGTGTTTGCACTCACTGCCAGCTCAAGGGAAATCATGACTCATTCTCTCACAAACACCCTCATCTCCCCTGCCCATCGTGTCCTCATGCCATCCATGACACCACTCACACTCCACACATTCCAGGCATCCTTCTTATCTGCCCTGGCAGACATCTTGCTGATACTCTCTCCATCTGTCCCCATGCAGGATAAGCTAGCCCACAACAAGAGGGAGATGTCCCAGACTTGGGGAGGAATGCCCGACATCAAGGTCCTCACGGCCTTTGCAAATAGAGCCATCCAGCTGGCTAATGAGGATATCGACCGTTTCTGCACAAACAGTGAGGTCGGTGGTGCTCAACCAAGTGAGGATCCTGCTCTACAACATCCATCAGACAGCCATACTGTGAGTGATGTCTCCTGTTTCACCGTCCCCTGCCATGCACTAATTATCTCTCTTTTCTCCTGCAGGCACATCTTTTGAAACAGCTGAGGGGGCCACGAGCCAGGTCATTGACTCTAGCCCGAGGACACCTTGGAAGGGGAATCTACAGACAGACCAATAGAAGACCCACTACAGCGTTTACCCACCCCCTCCACCAGCACAGAGACACACGCCTCAGTGGGACCTGGTTCTAAATTAGCCTCAGGCTCACAATCTGGTGTACACATTACATTGTCTGATCCACAGCAGGCAGAGGCAGGGAAATCCAAGGGTGCTGGCACTCAAAAGATAACTGGAGGCCAGGAATCTGCTGAGTCTGAGACAAATGATCAGCCTCTGGATTTGGTTCTACCTCAGTTGCTGGAGCTGCAAAGACAAGCTTGGGAACATCGGGAAGGGAGTCCATCCGCATTCAGTCTGAGGTAATAGTGCCGGCATGCCAATTGACTGAGGTCAACACTGGTAGAATGGCAGCCGCCATGGAGACCTTGATCCAGGACATCGGTGCTCCACTGCTGCAAGAGCTGCACTCCATCATGTTTCCCACCATCGGACCTTGGCAACCTCATTGTAATACATCAGCATGTCATTATAAGGCCGGCCTGCCAAACTCATCCCTCCCCCCGCTGGATCGTCCACCCACATCGGTGGGAAAACACACTGACGTGTTTCACAACAGTTCATCAGCGACATGCACCTGGCAGGCTGCACTTCATGCTGGACTTCAGGCTTGTTTGCCTACCTTGCCTCGGTCAGTACTCGCAGTCATCAGCGCCAGGCTTCACAGACAGCACGGCATCACTTTTAGGGGGCTCACGGGTAGGTCTGTACCTACCAGATCAGCCATATGTGGGTGGCTTTTCAATGGCTGCAGGGAAAGATCTTGCTTGGGGAAGGAGGAGAAGTGGCCTCAGGCAAGGGAAGGGGCTGCAGGACGAGAGCTGTACTGGGGAAGGAGGGTATCTCAGGTTATGTGTGAGGGGCACATGTTGATCTGTACAAGTGGCCTTTAGATGGTGATGCCTGAGGAAGCAGTCTCCAGAGGAGATAAGGCCAGATGGACATGTGAGGGTATGTGTGTGAGAATGGGTGGTGATGTCCCTTAAGCTGGCAGTGAGTGAGATGCCTGTGAATGTGTAATGTGTGATGGGCTTATGTGTGTGAGTTTAGAGTGATGAGATGATTGCCATACCTTGGCTGCATGGATGAGATCATTCATCCTCTATTTACTTTGGATGGCCAACCTCTCCTGTGCAGCATTGGCACTGACCACTGCTGCCATCACCTACCAAGTTGGAGTGGTAATGTAGCTGCCCCTCCTACGGCCAAATCGGGGGTAGAGGACATCACAGCGAGGCTCCCCGGCATCCAAAAGGCATTCGAAGGCTGCAGTCTTCTTGCCTTCAGGGACCATGTCTTCTTTGCTGCTGTCCTGGGCTGGAAGCACTGACTGTGGCTGTACTTTAAATGTGGTGCCTGGCATGATGAAGCAGCAAGGCGATGGCATGGCTGGCGAATGAGATCCCACCCACCATGGAAACGGCATATTTCCCAGGAATGTATAACTGATTTGGGATGATACGGCGTGAAAAGCTGCCAACACAGCGGGCAAGTAAAACATCATTTTACTCACCCGCTACCGCATTTAGTGTAAATCTGGGATGATTCCACCCTTGGTTCCTGCACAAGATGAAGGCAAATGTCTCAGTCCAGGGCCCCTTCCCTGTGCATTGTGTAACCTTCAGAGCAAAGCGATGGTCCAGCTTCAGACTCATTGGACACATTACTGATGCCTGCACCTCGATGGTGCTTGTCATTGCTGCCAGAATATCGTGGGCAGGTGTCAGAGTTCCGTCATTCTCTCTGTGTGCTCTCAGCACCTTTTGAGGTGGGGCTGGCCCCCATCTCTTCAGCATCCGTGTCTAATGATGTTGTGGTCCTGAAGAGGACAGGTGATGAAGGTTGCTAAAGGATTAGGGTCTGTTGAAGTATCAGCGCTGCATCTCTATGATATGACCCTGATCACAGAGTGCAAACGAGCTGCTCTCAGCCAGACAGGAGTCAGACGTTCACAGTTGCAATTTGAGGATCCATAGAATGTGCTCACTGCATGTCATCATCCCCTTTCCTGGAATCTTGTGACTATTTGGGCCTCTGCTGCATCGCAATGACATGAGCCTGATCACAGAGGGTGTGTGTGCTGCCATCAGACTGACAGGTGTCAGGCATTCACAGATCTTGCAGCTTTTAGGGCCTCACGAGCATGCCTGCCTCATCTGGCCAGTGCAATGACTTCATCGCTGGCATCCTCGCCTTTGAGGACCTCATCACCCTCATCCCTTTTGGCATCCTCCTCATTGGAGGAGACATGCAGCTCTTCCATCTCCTCCTCAGCAAGGTTTCCCCAAGGTTGTGTAGTGTGCAGCAAGCTACAATGATGCATGACACCCTCTGGGGAATATACTGGAGAGCTCCACCAGACCTGTCGAGGCATTGGAACCTCATTGTCAAGATGCCAATCGTGTGCTCCACCAAAGTCCAGGCTGCGGCATGAGCCTCATTATACCATCTCTCTGCTGCAGTCTGTGGGTAGCCCTTGTCCCTGAGGAGCTAACCCTGCAGCTACTGTGGTCCCTGAAAGATGTTAGGGGTCTGAGACCTGCTGAGGATGTAAGAGTCATGGGCACTCCCTGGGGACCATGTGCAAACCTGTAGGATGCATTTGTGGTGGTCGCAGACCAGCTGGACGTTCATCGAGTGGAAGCCCTTGCGGTTGATATATTGGAATGCTTGTTGCCACGATGATCTAAGCACCATGTAGTGCAGTCGATGGCACCCTGCAACTGAAGGCTGCCAGAGATCACCACCAATCCCAATGCTCTTGCTTCCTGGCTTGCCTGATCTCAGTTGAAATGCACAAGGTTCTGTGCCTTCGCATAGGTGATGCCTGTGGCCCCCTTGTGGGTGGAGGCCTGTGAGATCCCACACAAGTCACCTGAAGAGCCCTGTAAGAAGCCACTGGCATAAGAATTGAGTGCCGCAATCACTTTCACGACCACTGGCAGTGGATGCCCTCCAAGCTCTGGGGTACCAAATCCTGCAGCTGGTGGCATATGTGACTGACCAGTTCCCTAGGCATGCGCAGTCTTTGGCAGCACTGGTTCTCAGTAACCTGCACAAGCGCCATCTATAGACCCTGGGTCTAGCGAACGACGGCTGTGGATCTACAGCTGTGTCCAGAAGAGGCTCTGCCACCCCTTCATCTTGAGGATGTCTGTTGTAAGGGTGGCCAAGTTGTACTTTGAATGATAGAGTTGATCTGCAGACACTACTTGGGTGGTAATTTTTTTATTTACAACATACTCAGCAGTAGCTACATGTGTGCTTTCAACTCTAACTCTATCTCTACACTGCCTGCTGAGGAAGCCCATGCTACTCTCCTTATTCTTAAAGGTACATTACACACTAAATAAAACCATATTTACTACAATGGTGCCAAGGCAGGTGCCTCCATTGGAACCTTCTCCTTCTTCCCTGTCCCCTGTAAGCCATGATGCACATAGTTAGATCGCCAGGCTGCATGATCCTGACGTTCCCCTCCTGAAGGATCAAAGAGAAAGACGCAAAGGTTAGCATATGTCTCCTAAGAACGTCTCTTGGTTAAGTCTCTGGCTCTGGCTGCATCTCAAAGCCCCTTCACACATGCTGGTGACTGCTGGCCACCACTTGGATGGCCAGTGTTTTGGGCACTTCATGGCTGTCCAAAACTCTAACCACTTCCGCCCCACTCCACTTGACTGATTGGCGACAGCTTCGCACACTGGACTGCATGCTGTGCTCTCAGCTTAGGTGCAGGCATTCTCCTAACCCGCACTGCAAGGCTGTGCTATTAGCTTGAACTATGAGCGTTACTGGTCCAAGCCTGAATAAATATATTGTAAGAGGCTCTGAATGCCTCCATCAGTGACTGTTCCATGCCCACGTTTGCAAGGTGGGAGGTTCTACAACATGCCCGCTTGGCCAATTGATTTGCAACCCCCTAAAACTCACATTAATTTGCAGTCTGGGCCTGAGGGTGAAAGGTTCTGGAGCATCTTGTGGCACATTCATGCTTTTGAGTTGCTTGATTGGGCAGAAAAGCTTCAGAGGCCTGACTCCAAGTATGTCAATGGAGCTGCTGCTGAACAGTCTCAGCTTAGGAAGAATGCTCATTTTTGATATGCTTTTCCAAGTGCGTGGCTGCTTCCCTCACCCTCCTGCCCCTCCTACCCCCGAAAAGTACTTGTGTACTTCTATCAGTCTGTACTGTCTTGCCCCCCCCCACACTGGCCCCACTTGCACTGGAGCCCTTGCTCCAGCACTGCACTGAAAGCCAGCCAGGAAAAATTGACTTGCCTGTGCCCCCCACTGTATGCGCAGTGCCTCTCCCTTGATGTCCTATGGGTGATGTTCGTGAGAGCTGCACAAGCTTGTATGTACTCACCTCCGCGTTCCCCTTCAAGTTCAGCTCACCAGGTGCATGCCTTTTAAAGGCAGTCAGAAATCTCGCCATTCTGAAGTCACGTTGATGTGGGAATTAAATTTGATGTGTGGGGCTGATTCCGGCATGCGGGCACAATAATGAGTTGCAAATGCATTAAAATTCAGCTCCCGAAGTTGGATGGCAAGAAACGTGGCCCGCCACTGACGGGGGGAGGGGACAATCACGTCCTGGATTTATATCACCAGGAAGCGCAACTAGGGCCTGCTCGCAATATTTTCCATTCACGCTGCCAAACATGCCTGCCGCAAACAGGAGCAGAAAATTCTGCCTTTTGTATCATCAGCAAATTTGGCTACAATACAGTCGGTCCCTTCATCCAAGTCATTAAGATTGATTGTAAAAAGTTGAGGCCCCAGCACTAATCCCTGCTGCAATCCAATGGTTATGGTTTGCCAACCTTAAAATGACCCATTATCCCAACTCTGTTTCCTGTTAATTATTCAATCCTTTATCCATGCTAATATATCAACTCCAACATTAACTTCTTATGTGGCACCTTCTTGAATGCCTTTTGTAAATCCAAATATGATACGGGGAGAATTTTCTCTCAATCAGCTGGGCACCGCCATTTAGCGTGACACGGGCCTGGAAGTGCTGTGCGCTCTCTGTGCGGGCTGGGGGTGGGTTGTCTGAGTCGGGAGTGCGCTCTTTCACGCATGCGAGCAAAAGAGCACAAATCTCCCTGAGGCACCTCTGTGCCTCAGGGAGATTAGTTTTAAGTTTATCAGTTTAATAAAGCATTGAAAATCTTTTTATGACATGTCCCCTCATGTGAAACTGTCACATGAGCTGGGACATGTGCGTTAACTTCAATAAAAATTTGTGTGAAAATTTAAAATCATTCATGAAGACTCATCCCGCCCGTGGATGAGGTTCCATGAAAAATGCAAAGGCCGTCTGGGCTCTTCGCCTACCCACCAACCTTAAGGTTGGATGGGCAGTTCAGCTGATTGCCTTAATTGTTTTTTAACAGGCCTTACTAGGCCTTTGACAGTTCGGCGGATGGGCAGCCAACTCAGCTGCATGCCTGCTGATCTGAAAATCTAAATGAGGCGCACTGAGATCGGGATGCACGCCCGATGTCACCCCACGTCATTTTACGCCTCGGCGAGCGGGCCACACCCCCGCTTACCGAGCCGAAGATTCTGTCCCACATCTACCAGTTGCCTTTTATTCACTCAGCTTGTACACTCTCAAAGAACTCTAATAAATTTGTCAAACACAATTTCTCTTTCACAAAACCATGTTGACTCTGCCTGATTATATTATGATTTTCTAAATGTACTGCTGCCACCTCTTTAATAATGGATTCCTAACTTTTTCCCAATGACAAATGTTAGAATAACTAGACTATAGTTTCCTTGCTTTCTGTCTCCCTCCTTTCTTGAATACTGGTGTTACATTTGCAGCTTTCCACAGGGTGTGGCTGTCAGCAGGCCCACCACCCCCACCTCCCTTCCCATTGCCAGATTTCTTGGTCAGGCATTGAGTGCCTCCAAAGGAGGGACTCCACCACCACCCACCCCAACCCCCCCTCCCCCTCCCAGGAGAGGTCAAACGCCTCATACAGGTTTACTTGTCATGCTCCCCATGTGATGACAGACCCACCTGCAGCTGGGTTAATAGTAGCGGCAGGAGAATAAATCTCTTATGTGGTCATTAATTGTCCACTAAAGGGCCTCAATTGGTGGCAGGGTAGGCTGACCACGGGCCTTCCCACTCCAGGTGTAATCAAGGTGGAGGCAGGAAGGCAGTGGGGTGCTTAATCGCCACTACCTCACCCGATTAACTGCTCTCCCTCCCTCCAAACACACCACTAGAGAGGGCAGAAGATTCCACCCCATGTATCTGGAATGGCTATCATATCGTACTCAATCATTTCTATTTGTGTTATCAATTTATCCATCTTGTTATGAATTCTGTGTACGTTCAGATAAAGAGCCTTTAATTCTGTCATTTTACCATTTTGCCCTACTCTGACCTTATTTGCTGATGCACTCTTATGTTTGTATGTTCTTTTCCCTTAATTTCTCCCACACTCTGGGTATCATTACTCACATCATACTATTGCCTTGTCCTTTCTCTTTAACTTTCCAAATGTTCCCTCATGTGAACCATCCCTCCCACTATTTAGTTTAAAGCCCTCTCCACAGCCCTATTTATGCAATTTGCAAGTGCATTGGCCCCAGCGCAGTTCAGGTGAAGGCCAGCCCAATCGTATAGCTCCCTCATCCCCGGTCCTGGTGTCCAGTGTCCCATGGATGGAAACCCATTTTTCCCACACCAATCTTTGAGCCACAAATTCAATGCTCTAATGTTATTTAACCTATGCCAATTTGCTCATGGCTCAGGTAGTAATCCAGAGATTATTGGTTCTGCTTTGTAATTTAGTCCCTAGCTGCTCAAACTCCTTCAGCAGAACCTCTTTCTTAGTCTTGCCTATGTTGTTGGTACCCATGTGGACCACAATGACTGGAGCCTTCCCCTCTCAAGCCCTGAGATGATGTCCTTATCCCTGGAGCTGGGCAAGCAAAACAGCCTCAGGGCTCTCACTCTTAGCTGCAGAGAACAGTGTCTATCCCCTAATTATATCGTCCTGAAATACTACTACATTCCATTCCTCCCCCCAGTTTGAATGACCCCTGCACCATGGCGCCATGGTCAGTTTGCTCATCCTCCCTGCAGGTCTTGCCCTCGCCCACACAAAGTGCAAGAACCTCAAATCTGTTGCACAATTGCAAGGGCTGAGGCTCCTCCATTGCTACCTCTGGATCCCTATATCTGCCTCACTAGCAGTTACACCTTCCTGTTCCTGACCATGGGCCAAATATGAAAAACCAAGCCTAGGCAGTGTGACTGCCTCCTGGAGGAAAGTGTCCAGATAACTTTCCCCCTCCCTGATCCATCGCAATATTGTCTAAAGCTTGGACCCCAGCTCAACAACTTGGAGCCAAAGTCCCTCGAGCTACAGACACTTACTGCACATGTGGTGACTGTGGATCACATACACAAAGTTAAATGCACTTAGTCATGCACAAAGAATAAAGTATAGTTAATTTATCATGACAACACTCTTTGGATTTTACATTAAATTTAGCCAAGATGCGCTTCGGATTAGAGCAAAGACTGAAGATCTAACCATCTGTCATACAGAAAACAAGGAGGGCCATGTTATGGATTTATAGAACAACAATGCAAAATAAAATTTTTTGTAAAATGCCCCATGAACAAAACAAATGCACACCTCTGTGAATCCAAGCTGGGTTCTGAAGTTTAGATTAGCTATGGCAGAAAAATGCTGACTTTCATTTCCTGATTAAACAGAAAACCGCAGATAGTGCAAAATGATTTTTTTAGAACAGTGATAAAAGTGACAGCTTTGTAAATATAAGAGCTCAAGCATCCACAGGACAGTGAGCACATTTGGCAATAACATGGATGTGATTCCTCCGAAGGCCTGCATTTTGAGCGGAATCTAGATAAACCCGTTCCAGTCTCCGCTGCTGATTTCAGTGGGTCTTGTTTCGAACTGAACCTCTGTCCAGCAGATGGGGTGTGACTAGAGGGGGAGGAACACTCTGCTTTGAAATTTCCTCAACCCCAGCCTGCGCGGCCAGTAAATCAGCTGCTAGATGGCATAAAAGTTTCTGGAAAATAAAGCGCCCATTCTAAAATTTGACCTGGACCCATGAAGGATACAGCCAGTGTAAATTATACTGGAGTTACAATGGAGACTGGTAGCACCTCCACAACATTTTGGAACCTGCCTTTACACAGAAAGTAGTTGGAATTGTCTACCACAAAACATTGTTGCGGTAGACTCCATAAATTCCTCCAAAAGGAAATGAGTTTATTGCTTTTAAAAGTAAAGGAATGCTGAAGGATCTGGTTGGAGAGCAGAAGAATAAGATCGAATTGATTGGCTCATGTAGGGAAAAACATCGGCCAAATGGTTTGTCCCTGTGCCTATACATTCTTTAATTCTAGGATCCAGTTGCAGATGCCATAGTTTAAATACTCCTTGAAAAATGATGTAAGTTGCTGTTTCTCATTGTTGTTTATGTGCTGCTAACAAAATGGCAGGAACATTTGGTTTTGAAATATGCAATTTTGTGGAATGTGTTTCATTAGTGGGAATGAAAGTAAGCAGCCAATTACAGTAAACCTGTAATACAATCCTTCAGCATTTCCCAAACAGTTAATCAGTCAGCAGACCGATATAAATGGTGAGAACTTCAGTAATCTAGATGTACAGCTCATAATAGTTTGAAGAACGGCTAATTTGGAAGTTTTGAAAACCTTGCAAAAGAGTGCTCAGTTGGCAGTCATTTTAACAGAAGGTCTCTGCCATGTTGTAGCTCCAGATTATTTTCATTTTAAAGCACCGTGGGATAGTTCATTTTATTAAAGATTTGTTGGAAAAGGGGAAAAAAAATGAACAAACAATAGTGACAATATTACTGCCCCTCAAAGACAAGGGCAACAAGTTTCTGGTCCTGATAAATGTGTGTTAGGGCAGAATTGTTCCAGAATTGCACTAAGTGTGGTAACGGGTGTGAAAGACAATGTTTTACCTGCTGGCCGGGTTTTCACGCCATTTTGTCCCCTTTCCGCCTCATAAATTATGCAGACATGGGAAACATGCTGTCTCACTGGCGGGCAGCCGCCGATTTGCCCGCCACGCTGCTTTGTCACTCTGGGCGCCATATTTAAACTATAGCCACCCGCACAGTTCTCAATGCTGGCAGCCCAGGGCTGCTTCAGTGAAGACATGGCCCCAAAAGCCATGAAGAGTGCAGATCCCCAATTCAGTGACACGTGCCTGGAATGCCGTGGAGGCCCACCGCGATGTCCTCTACCTCTCCTCTGGCCACAGGAGGGCCATCAGTTTCACCACTCTGGCTTGGGAGGTGGTGGAAGCAATGGTCAGTGCCAATGCTACACAGAGGAGGGCAGCCATCCAGTGTAGAAAGACAATGACTGATCTCATCTGTTCCACCTGGATAAGTCAACCATCTCATCACTCTCAACTCACTCACTCACAATCCCATCACACATTCACTAGCATCTCATTCACTGCCAGCTCAAGAGACACCACCACTCACTCTCACACACACCCTCACATCTCCATCTGGCCTCATCTCCTCTGGAGATTGCCTCCCCATGGCTCAGCACATACACAAGCCTGGCATCCTTCTCAATTGACCTGATACGCACCTTGCTCATACTCTCTCCATCCCCCTTCCTGTGACCCCAGCAGCTCCAGCTCATAAGGCCAAGGAGGGTGCACCTGGCCCCCAGCAGGATACCCAAAGCAGGATGGGCCCTCCAGGTCTCAGCTTTCCAGAGGGCACCCACCAAGGTCATCAATGGGAGAGTTCCCACACCGGGGGGCTGGAGTGTCAGACATCAAGGTCCTCACTCTGTTTGACAGGCACGCATTGGAGCTGGCTGGAAAGGGCATGAACCATTCCTGCAGTGATGGTGAGGTCAGTGGCAAGCATCCACATGAGGATCCCTCTGTCAACTCTACTGTGAATCCACTGTTCCATGTTTAATACGGCTGCCAAGCACTAATAATCTCCACTTTTTCTCCTAGGCGCATCTGCCATGTCGCCCTCAGGCAAACCTGACCCTGAATCCAGCGCTCAGACCACCTTGCATGAGAACCCTGAGGGCAGCACCGTTGAAGACCTGTCACGGCGTCACCCACACCCTCCACCAACGCAGCAACACACACCTCAGTGGGACCTAGATGTAGAGCAGCCTCAGGATCACAATCTGGTGAGCACAGCACACAATCTGTTCCACAGCAGGCAGACGCAGGGACATCTGAGGTCGCCAGCACTTAGGGGGACTGCTGGAGGCAAGGAATATGCTGAGTCTGATCAGATGATGAGCCTCTGGACTCAGTCCTCAATCAGTTTTTAGAGCTGCAAAGACAATCACGGGAACATCAGGAAGGGATGTCCGGTGCACTCCTCAGATTGCAAGGGACGATGGAGGAGTCCATCTGCCTTAAGTCTGAGGCTTTTGCATTGTCATGCTAATGCAAGGTCAAAACTGGCAGGATGCCGGCTGGCATGGAGACCACGACATCGATCCTGTACTACTGCATGGGCTGAACTCCATCGCTGACGCCATAGTTGGCCTCCAACAGTGTCAACGTGGGAGCGGTATGGGGCAGCTCCATTCTCAGTCCAGCTTCCTCTTCTCCTCAAGGAGACAGCCCTCAGGCACCCATAGGGAGGAGGACCAGCAGCTTGACACCCTGGGGCCATCCACCCAGGTGACTCCGGGAATGTCCGGCCGATCCGAATCCCCCCTTCCTGTGACCCCAGCAGCTCCAGCTCATAAGGCCAAGGAGGCTGCACCTGGCCCCCAGCAGGATATCCAAAGCAGGATGGGCCCTCCAGGTCTCAGCTCTCCAGAGGGTGCCTACCAAGGTCATCACAGACAACAGGGTGTAGCAGTCAGCAGGTTGCCTTCGCCTCTGCTGTGGATGTTGGGGGAGCACCAAGACGTAGCAGCAGGGTTAGGAAGGTTAAGAAGATGTAGTTGCACCAAGTGGGTACAAGTGTTAATCACTTGTATACAATGTTCACTATAGTAAATAAACTCCCAAGAATGTCTCCTTGTCCATGGCTCCTTGCTATGATGAGCAGTGTTCGTGTCATTCCGATGTGAGACCTTGGTTCCTGAACAAGCAAATACCTCAGTTCAGGATTCTTCCCTGTGCATTGTGTAACCTTCAGAGCAAAGTGATGGTCCAGCTTCACACTTACTGGACACGTTAGTGATGTCTGCACCTCAATGGTGCTTGTCATTGCTGCCATAAGCAGGCGTCACAGGGTTCCATCATCCTCTCTCTGTGCTCCCAGCACCTTTGAGTCAGACATTCACAGAGCTTATGTGAAGATCTATAGAGTGTCCTCACCGCATGTCATCATCATTCTCCTGGAATCTTGTGACTATTAGGGCCTCTGCTGCGTCTCCATGACATGAGCACTAAGGGTATGTGCACTGCCATCAGGCACACAGGAGTCAAACATTTACGGATGCAAAGTGAGTCCGGTTTGCAGCACGAGCCTCGTTATTCTGCCTTTCTGCTGCAGTCTGAGGACTTGCTAAGAATGTAAGAGTCATGGTCACTCCCTGGGAATCATGTGCAGACCTGCAGGATGTGTTTGTGGTGGTCACAGAACAGCTGAACATTCAGTGAGTTGGAGCCCTTGCAGTTCACCTACTGGACTGCTTGTTGCCATGGTGATTTAAGCACCACATAAGTGCTGTCAATGGCACCCTGCCCCTTATGGAAAATCAGAGATCTGCGCAAATCCCAGGGTTCTTGCTTCCTGGCTTGCCTGATATTGATCAAAAACCTTTGTGAAGATGGCATCCATGACTTGTATGCACTTGTGGGTGGAGGCTTGTGAGGTCCAACACAGGTCACCCGTGGAGTCCTGGCAGGAGCCCCTGAAGTAAGAATAGAGCACTGTGGTCACTTTCACAGTCACAGGTGCCCTCCACATCCTAATGGTGCTAAATCCTGGTGCAGCTGGCACATGTGACTGACCAGTTCCCTGGACATGCGTAATTTTCGGTGACACTGGTTCTCGGTTATCTGCAGGAATGACAAGCATCTGCTATAGACCTTGGGTCTAGCGATGCACCTACGAGTGATGGTTCAATAGATTCAACTGCGTCTGGAGGAGGCCCTGTCACACCTTCATCTTGAGGGTGGTGCTCCTCCTATTGGTGAGCCGGGTGCCTCCGTTGCACTCTTTTCCTTCTTCTCTGCTCTCTGTAAGCCATGAGCCATACCGCTAGATCACCAGGCTCCATGATCCTGATGTTCTGCCCCTGCAGGATCAAAGAGAGAGAAGCAAGGGTCAGCATATGTCTCCTAAGGACCTCTCTTGGTTAAGCCTCTGGCTCTGGCTGCGTCTCAAGACTCCTTCACGCATGCCAGAGAGTGCTGGCCACCATTTGCTTGGCCAATGTTTATTGTGCTTCATGGCTGTCCAAAACCCCACCCACCTCTGCCCCAGTCCATTTACCGATTGGCGGTAGCTTTGCTCACTGGACTGCATGCTGTGCTCTCAGCTCAGGCGCAGGCATTCTCCTAACCCGGACCACAAGGCTGTGCTGTTTGCTTGAATCATGAGGGATACTGGACCAAACCTGAATAAAAACATTGCAAGAGGCTGTGAGTGCCTCCACCAGTGACTGTGCCATGGTCGCCTTTTGCAAGGGGATTCAACAACTTGCCCAGTCATCCAATTGTTCTGCAGCCCCTTAAAACACACATTAATTTGCAGTCTGCGCCCGAAGGGTGAAAAGTTCTGAAGCATTTAGTGGCACTTTCATGCTTTTGCATTGGTTAAGTGTGCAGAAATGCTTCAGAGGCCTGACTTCAAGCATGTCAATGGAGCTGCTGGTGAACGGTCTCAGCTGCAGAGGAATGCTCACTTTTGACAAGCCTTTCCAAGTGCGTGGCCACTTCCCTCACCACCCCATCCACCCCACCGGCATGTGCTTGTGTACTTCCATCAGTCTGTGCTGCCTTGCCCCACCCCTGGTCCCACCAGCACTGGAGCCCCCACCCCGGCACTGCACTGAAAGCCAGTATGAAAAAGCAACTTGCCTGCCGTCCCCCTGAATGCACGGTCCTCTTCATAGATGTCTTACGGGTGATCCTCATGAGCACTGCACAAGGTTGTGTGCACTCACCTCCGAGTTCCCCTCGAAGTTCAGCTCGCCAGAGATATGCCTTTTCAAGGCAGTCGTAAATCACAGCATTTTGAAGTCATGCTAACGTGGGAGGTAAAGTTCATGTGGCGGCGTTAAAATTAAATTCCTGATGTTAGATGGTGGGAAACGTGGCCTGCCATTAATGGGCAGAGCGGACGATTGCAAACTGGTTTCCTAACGGTGTAAAAATGATTTTTGACCTTCTCACCATATTATCCGCTCACGCCACCAACAGGAGTGGAAAATTCCAACTTTCGAGTTAATCACAGAACCAGTTAATGAACAAGCCAGTAGCTTCTGCAGTTACACCCAGTGATGGGGAACAAAATCTCATCGGAAACATCAAGAAACAATATGCAGATATTCACATCATACAAGAAGAAAAGTTAACTGCCAAATACATTAAACATGAGACCCGATGCACAGGATCACACAATAGAATCAAACCTTGTCTGTCAGCAAGTGTATATTAAAAAGTTGGGTGCGTGCTGCTCATAATTCTTAGCACTTTGGTTGGAAAATAGTATGCAGCCTATGCCCCAATCTGCAGCATGTGGTCTGCGCAGACGGGTATTGTTCCCACCAGAAGCACTGACTCAGAAAATTACTCTTAATTTGTTCCCTTTTAATGTATCTTGCAGTCTGTCAAGTTTATATTCTGCAGAAAATCAAAGTGAATTGAATAGTAGATCTGCAGCCCTCTATAACAAATATACAGCTCATTGTTGTGGTTAAGCTGCAAACTGGTTACCTTCAGTAAGATTGCTAACTCCAGGTCTGACGTGGACTTAAATAGTCCTACTCTGATTTTCTTCTACTCTATTTCATGCTACATGAAGTTGTAATGATTGTCCTTTAAAGTAAAGAATTTTCTCTTTCCCTTTTTCATAAATTTTATGAATTCATTTTCCAATAGCAGCAATCCTCAAAGCAGCAATAAACACAGACAAATGGCTTGTCCGGAAGTACAGGAAGCCTATCACTCTTTACACATATTTGGATTGAAAGCCTATAGTGGCTGCAATGCTGCATGAGTGTGAGGATGTGCCCATCTGAGACTTCCAACACTGACCTCACCACTAGGAACGCTCCTCAGACCCCTGCCTGCCGAAGGAGATAGCATACAGCAGGATACTGTGGCAGTTCCAACATGGAGGTAAGGGAGAATGATAAATAATTTTTAAGCTTCAGCCCCTGTTTAAATTTTTAATTTAAAAAGAATTCACAACATCCAAGGGTCCAGACCAGTGATCCTCACTACCACTATTCAGTAGGCTGGTATCTGCTATTGCTGATCATACCAACTAGCCATTCATTTTTGCACTGAACTGCATCAAAGACGGAGGCTATCAAACACGACCTTTAGAGTCCCACACCCTTCAAAATGCTTGGCTCTTGGAGGGCCCTGTGGAACCTTTGATGTAAATCTCCAATTTCAGGTGTGAAGTTAGGAAGCACTGATTCACACAAAGGGTGAGAGAAGTTTGGGACTCTTTTTTTAAAAACTCACAAACAATTGATGGTCGAGCAGTTGTAAATTTTAAATCTGGGTTTGATAGATTTTTGTTCACCAAAGTTATTAAGGGATATGGAGCAAAGGCAGTTAGGTCACGTGGTGGGGATTTTACAGACTCTGGCTGGCATGCCTGAGGCAGTGGGAGGGGCTGAGGGGAGGAACGTAAAATAAGACCAATGGCTAGCCCACCACCTTTCTGCCCGCCCTCGAGCCGTCACCCATCATGAGGCCAGCCCACCTGCCCTTAGACCAATGAAGCCCTTAACTGCCTAATTAAGTGGCAATTAAGGGCCTCATTCCATCTCCGCTGACATATTCCGGTGGGCGGTGGAAGACACATGAGAATGGCCAGCCCACCTTTTCACCAAAGTTGTTGAAAAGGCAGGAAGGAAGTGGGCTACCTCCCATGGGGGTGCCCTGTTTTCTTCCTAAGATCATAACACCACCTTGTCCACCCCCACAGTTGTACATTCCCATCTGGCTTCAAAAACAAAACCTCACCCTCCTTGCCCAAAAATATTGGACTTACCTCAGCCTTTGGCCCATCTTCAACCTTCATGGACCTGCTTGCAATCCCAGCAGCACCTGCTACTCTCTTCAGTTCGGCTGGCAGCTCCCAAGGCAGAACTTTCTTCCACTGAGTGGTGGAAATCCGATGCTCAGCTTGTTAAGGCCACTTGCAACATGAATTTGCTGTGCGGTAGCCTTTTTTAAAGACAGTCAGTTTGCACAGTAAGTGGGGGTGTGGGGATGAGCAAGCAATTACTGCCCCCACTGGTAAAATTCAGCCCATAATCTCATAAAATGGTTTAAGGGGCTAGTCCTATCCCTATGTTCTTATGTCCCTAAAGCCAGAACTCAGCTTATCTAGATAAAAGCAAAAAACTGCGGATGCTGGAAATCCAAAACAAAAATAAAAATACCTGGAAAAACTCAGCAGGTCTGGCAGCATCTGCGGAGAGGAACACAGTTAATATTTCGAGTCCATATGACTCTTCAGCTTATCTAGACTCAGGCTTAATTCATGGCCTTTCCAGCACATTCACATTGGAGTCATGCCAGAGCCACCCTGGAGTCACACCAAATCATGCCAGAGTCATGTTGAGTACTCTTGCAGGACCACAGAGGTTCTGCTATGTTTTCTCTGAAATTGCTGAGCATATGAGGAAATATGGCTAAAAAAATCTATTTTGGTTTGTCAGAATTTGTCAGAAGGTACTTAACTTTTGAATAATTCATTGTTTACCTAAGCATTACGGTAATTGTCATTGTATCACTTTAGCAAATATAAAAGCCGGCTTCACATAGATTAGTAACCATCGTATTTTATATTTATCATTTGTTTTACATTTAGAATAGTCTGAAAGAAATGCTCTTTGATGCTGGACAGAGAAAAAAACTTGGATTAAAATGTTTCTCTAGGCCATTTATGCAGAATGTTAATAGCTATTGAGGAAAGTAGCAAATATTTATGAAGAAAAGACTGACTTAATACTTAATCGACCATAGCACACACACCAACAACAGTCCATGGTGCAATTCTTGTCTTACACAACCAACAGCTCAGTGTCCCACAACTTGTTTTTCAGAAGATTTTTATTGAATACCTGTCAAAGGTTACATGGCTAGGGCTCGCCCTTTTGATTGCAGGAAAAGTAAAGTAGGCACCAGGTCACAATTACAAGAGCAAGCAAATCAGCCAATATTATTACTGAAAGGTGATAATGAAGCTCCCTTCACAGGACACAAATAGGACCAACAGTTATAAAATACAAAGTGCAGAGAATACAAGAATGGGTTCATGATGCAGGGTCATACAAAATTGAACAAATATGTTAATAAGTCGTCATGCATGAATTCAAAGTGCCCCCCCCACACATGGGGGGCTTTGGTGAACAGACCTTACAGTGACTATGCAGCAGATTACAGTGTTACTAAAGCCCTGAAATTTTTATAATGGCTATTGTTTTATTCTTGATCAGTTCTTCTTTACCCCTTTTGTATTCTTGAAATATCCATGACGTTTGTACCATTTTCACAATTTTTATTTTTCACTATTAAAGCTCATGATTATTAGTTGGGAAATGGGGCCCACTAATGTTGTAAGGTTGTTTGGTGTCTCAGAGGTCTGGAGGCTTGTGTGGTTGAGCATAAATGGTTTATTGTTTACACACAACTGTATGCATATTTCCAAGGTATGGTCCTATCTAGGTGCTATCTTCATGCTGACTTCTCTCAGACTCTATCTACATTGTCGAAACACGTTCTGGGAAGTTTCTTATATAAACAAACTTTATTTACACAAGAGCTTCTGTGGCTGCTTGTATCTAGCCAGCCCCGCATGCAACCATTTCCTAGGAAACTCCTCCCCTAGAGTTTATTTCCCCACACTAGCTACACATTGGTTGAACAAATCACGTGACCTCTACTCAGTCAAACCGATCTTAAAGTGACAGTCATTACATCCCTCCCCGCTTAACTCTTTTGTACATCTTTTCAGTTACCAATTGCTTCATACAATTGAACCAAGAATTTTCTGAATTCTAGAAATTATTACATATGTCATTAGCCTGGACTTCAATTACACAATATATACAATAGACCCCATAGTTATAAATTATGTCTTTGAGGTGGTTTTCGAATTTGCATCGAGTGGCGTAGTTCGATAGGTTGTGAGGCTTCTATTGGATCGACATTTTCTGGAACTGTACTAACATGTACCTCCTTTGATACAGACAATTCATTACCATTCACATCCACAGGGATGACATTGATGCTTATCACAGGTTGACCCGAATCTTTGGTGCACACAGTTTCATCAACACTCAGTGGTAACACTGACTACGGGAGTGCCTCTTTACCCTTCAAGTGGTCAACATGCTTCCGAACGATCCGTCTCTCTGTCCTTGCTTGACATGAAAGAGGTCCGGTCTCAGAGACAACCCTTCTGGGAATCTATCTAGGAGCGCTACCAAAGTTTCTCATGTACAAATTTTCATTAGTCAAGAACTTCCTGGCTCTACTGTGAGAACCATAACTTGTCTTCTGGTTGCACTGATGTGAATCTACTCTCCTCTGCAAATTTGGAAACACAAGACTTAACCTCGTCCAGAGATAATGTTTCACTAACAGTTCAGCAGGAAGAACACCTGTCGTTGCGTGTGGGGTGGTACGGTAACTCAGCAGAAAACGTGAAACTCTTGTTGCTGAAGATCCATCTGAAGTTTTTTCATGCCAGATTTAAAAGTTTGGGCGGCTGTCTTGGCGAAGCCATTTTATGCTGGGTGGTAGGGCGCTGTCTTTATGTATTTTATATCATTGAGAGTGGTGGAGTTTTGAAATCTGCACTCGTGAACACTGCCCCATTATCGGACACGATTACTTCAAGCAAAACATGAGTTGCAAAACAGTGCCGCAGCTTTTCGATGGTCGCCATTGATGTCGGTGTCTTCACCTCAAAAATTTATATCCACTTGGAGTGCACATCAATTATGAGGAGAAGCATCGAACCCATAAATGGTCCTGCATAATCGACATAGATGCGGATCTATGGAGGCCAGGCCATTCCCAAGGGTGTAGTGGAATTGTGGCCAGCAGGTTTTGCTGCAACTGGCACTTTTGGCAGTGCCTTACCAGGTTTCCAATATTAGTGTTGATTCCAGGCCAGCATACATAACTTCTGGCTAACATTTTCATTTTCAAGATACCAACGTGGCCACTGTGCAGTTCCATCAGGAGTAGCTCCCTGCCCGGCACAGGAATGACCACTCGTGCTCCCCATAACACAATACCACCTTGACAACTAAGTTCATGTTTACAGGTGGAGTAGGGTTTCATGTCCTCTGAAATGGCTCAGTGGATAACAGTGGATCTTGATTGGTCCAGGTTTTGATTTGTTTCACACAGACTAATAGTGTATCCAAAAAGTTTAAGGCCAAGACAATTTCTTGAGGAATAGGTGTACATGTAATGCTTTCTCCCAAGGGCAGGCGACTCAGGGTATCTTGTCAGTGTCTGAATGTGTATTCATATGCGGCCAGGATCAATGCCCGCCTCTGAATCCTCACAGAGGCTATTGGTGGAATAGCCTTGTCCTCCTTAAAAAGGCCCAACAGCGGCTTGTGGTCTGAAACAATAGGGAAATGTCTCCCATGTAGATATTGATGGAACTTTTTGATGACGAAAACTATTGATAGGCCCTCTTTTTCCATTTGTAAATAGCCTCTTTCAGCTACTGATAGTGTTCTTGACACATATACTATCGGCCTTTCCGAGCCGTCAGCCATCTCATGGAACAACACTGCTCCAGCTCCATATGGAGAGGCGTCACACGTCAGTATTAGTTCCTTCAATGGGTCGAAGTGTACACGTAGGCTTGAAGACTGCAGCAATTGCTTCACCTTGTTGAAAGCTGTTTCCTGAGGAGTTCCCCAAGACCAGTGGTTGTGCTTCTTTAGTCGGGCGTGTAAGGGGTCAGCACAGTGCATAGATTTAGAAAAGACTGCCCATAATCTCTGTGTTTAATTGACTGCCACTCCTCTTCAAGAAATGCCTACCTTGAAGAAGTACTGCTCTGCTCTCCGACAGGATTTTCGTATCTCTTTTCTGCCTTGTTCACCTTCATTGCTTTCCATTTCTCTCCTGGTGTTTGACAAGGTGTTTACAAAAACCCGCTTTCACGGGCATATTTCCTTTCTCAGTGACTGTCTCCTTCTCCGACTCACCCCACGTGGATTTCAACTGAAATTCCATCCTTCTTGTTTTGAACCCACCCAGGATTACAGGTATCTCCGGGACATAAAACGTTTCTCGGACTGCTGTTCCCATCGCATTCTGAGATCCACACTCAGTGCCATGCACCGCCATATGAACACACTCAACCTCTCCCTCCAGCAACACCGCCACACCCTTTTTCAAAGCTGCGCGTGCCCCCAGTTTCATTTTATTCTTCGTCTCATCCGATGCCTCAACAAGAAACTTTTTCTCTTTCTCTCAAGTGCTAAGGAACGCAAGCTCCAACAACTCGACACCAACACCCATCTAGGACCCTCCACCCCTGCTTGTCCCTCCGTCCCCACCCCATCTTCCAATCCCAGCCCCAGCCGCGTATTCACTATACCCCCTGACCTTCCCCTCTCCGATGCTGAACATTCAGTGCTCAGCAAAGGACTTAGTTTCATACCCTTACGCCCTCATCTCAATGAATTTCGGGCTCGGCACGATGCTGAACTCTTCTTCCACCGTCTTCGTCTCCATGCTCACTTCTTTGGGCAGGAGTCCTCTCCCCGTTCAACGGATCCTTTTACCCACCTCCAATATTCTCCCTCCACTTGGACACCGCCCTCTGGATTCTTACCTTCTCTCGATCTTTTCATTGAGAACTGTCGGCGTGACATTAGTTGTCTCAATTTCTCTGCTCCTCTCACCCATTCTAATCTGTCTATCTCTGAACTTTCTGCACTCCGTTCTCTAAGGTCCAACCCCAACATTGTCATCAAACCCGCTGACAAGGGTGGTGCTGTTGTTGTCTGGCGCACTGACCTCTACCTCGTGGAGGCTGAGCGTCAACTCGCAGACACTTCCTGGTGATAGACTGTCCACCAATATCCATTACAAGCCTACCAACTCCCACAGCTACCTCGACTACAGCTCCTCACACCCCGCTTCCTGTAAGGACTCCATCCGATTCTCTCAGTTTCTTCGCCTCCCTCGCATCTGTTCTGATGATGCTACCTTCAAAAACAGTTCCTCTGACATGTCCTCCTTCTTCCGTAACCGAGGTTTTCCACCCACGGTCGTTGACAGGGCCCTCAACCGTGTCCGGCCCATCTCCCACGAATCCGCCCTTACGCCTTCTCCTCCCTCCCAGAAACATGATAGGGTCCCCCTTGTCCTCACTTATCACCCCACCAGCCTCCGCATTCAAAGGATCATCCTTCGCCATTTCCGCCAACTCCAGCATGATGCCACCACCAAACACATCTTCCCTTCACTCCCCCGGTGGCATTCCGTAGGGATCATTCCCTCCGGGATACCCTGGTCCACTCCACCATCACCCCCTACTCCTCAACCCCCACCTATGGCACCTTCCCCTGCCTACGCAGAAGATGCAACACCTGCCCCTTCACTTCCCCTCTCCTCACTGTCCAAGGGCCCAAACACTCCTTTCAAGTGAAGCAGCATTTCACTTGCATTTCCCCTAACTTAGCCTACTGCATTCGTTGCTCCCAATGCAGCATCCTCTACAATGGAGAGACCAAACGTAAACTGGGCGACCACTTTGCAGAACACCTGCGGTCTGTCCGCAGGAAAGACCCAAACCTCCCTGTTGCTTGCCATTTTAACACTCCACCCTGCTCTCTTGCCCACATGTCTGTCCTTAGCTTGCTGCATTGTTTCAGTGAAGCCCAACGCAAACTGGAGGAACAGCACCTCATCTTCCAACTAGGCACTTTACAGCCTTCCGGACTGAATATTGAATTCAACAACTTTAGATCTTGACCTCCCTCCCCCATCCTCACCCCCTTTCCGTTTCTTCCCCCTCCCTTTTGTTTTTTCCAATAATTTATATAGATTTTTCTTTTCCCACCTATTTCCATTATTTTTAAATCTATAACTGTAATGCCCTGTCAGTCTTTCCACCCCACCCCCACTAGAGCTGTACCTTGAGTGTCCTGCCATCCATTCTTAATTAGCACATTCTCTTAGATAATATCACCACCTTTTACACGTCTTTGTTCCTTTGTCTGTGACATCTTTTGATTATCTGCTCCTATCACTGCTTGCTTGTCCCTACAACCACCCCCCCACCAACTTCTCTCCCCCCACCAGCCCCCCCCTCCCCCCACCCCCCCACCCCCCACCCACCCCCCACCTTAAACCAGATTATATTTCACCCCTCTCCTAAGTTTACTCAGTTCTGCTGCAGGGTCATGAGAACTTGAAACATCAACTCCTTTCTTCTCCGCCGATGCTGCCAGACCTGCTGAGTTTTTCCAGGTAATTCTGTTTTTGTTTTGTTTTTTGCCCATAATAATTGACATTCGTGGGAGAAAGCGTTTCTTTTATGGCCTTGACTTTCTCCTCAACAGGGTGTAACCCCTGAGCATTGATCCTGTGTCCCAGGTAAGTCACCTCCTTGGCTTGAAAAATGCAATTTTCTTTCTTGAGGCAGACTCCAGCCTCCTGAAATCTTTTTAGCACCTCTTCTAGATTTTCCAGCTGTTCGGTCTCCGTGGCCCCAGTGATAATTATATCATTGAGGTATACCACAACCTGTGGCAACCCTGTAGTAGGCTCTCCATTGTGCGTTGGAATATTGCGCATGCTGACGAGACAGCGAAAGGCAGGTGCATGTACTGAGAAAGCCCTTTTTGGGTGTTTATCGTGATATATCCTCGGGAACCGTCATCTAACTCAAGCTGTTGGTAGGCGTGACTCATTCCCAGCTTGGTATATGACTGGTTCCTGGCCAGTTTTGCATAAAGATCTTCGATTTGTGGAAGAGGACACTTGTCCAGCTTTGTGGCCTGATTGATGGTTTATTTGTAACCACCACAAATGTAGATAGTCTTGTCAGGCTTCAATACGGGGACGATGGGTGCAGCCCATTCCAAAAACTGAACCGGCTGACCCTAGTCCTTCTAACCTCTTTAGTTCAGCATCCACTTTCTCACACAGGGCATATAATACCAGTCTAGCTCTGAAAAATCAGAGTGTAGCTTTTGGATCCATGTAGATTTTGGCTTGTAAGCCCTTAATTTTGCCTAACTCTCCCTGGAAGACACTGTCATATTTTCTTAACAATTCTGACAATCCCCCTGTCCTCACCTGGGAAATGTCAGCCCAATTTAGCTTTATTTTCTTGAGCCAGTCACGGCTCAGAAGGCTTGGTCCTTCATCCATTACTACTACAATAGGTAGCTGGGCAGACTGCTGTCCATAGCTTACAGGTATAATGGTGGTACCCCTCACCTTTACTTCTTCTTCGGTGTAATTACACTTTTAGACTCAAAATGCTGGAGCAAGTGTATTCCTTTCTGCTCTTGATTTGGCAAGTGGACTGATACATTGGTACTTGGCACATGACTGCAGTGCGACAGAGATTGTGGCACCCTGGGACATATATTCACATAGCAATTAGTTCCACGCTCTTTACAAGAAATATGACAATATAACATCTCTCTTTCTTGAAAAAAAATGCCTCAATATCACTATAACTGTTCCAATCATTAACTTATTTTTCTAAACTAAAGAAGATTAACCATCGTTTAGCACGACCCATAAAAATGTTCGCTGAGTATGGATATTAGTCTATGATGCTGACACAGCTAAAGCGGAAGCAAAAGCAGAAAGGGATTTCACCCTCTCAATATACAGTTGGTACATTGTACAGTATCATTCCAACCAGATGTGGAACTATGACAAACATCACAAGGCAGCAATGCTGCCAGATCCCCAACTAGGAGAACTAGTTTGAATCTCAAACCAAACTCATTATAGACAATCACACATATATGTGGCTGAACAGGTACCACAATCATGGTCTTACCTCATTCAAGCTAAAAATGGTACAGTGAGATGGAACAGATGTGCACTAGTTGTCACACAGAACCAGCTACCCACAGAGTCAAAGTAGTCATCTACCCAACCGAACAGACCAGAGATGTTGCACTCATCAAGAGATCCAGATGACAACCAGAATGATGAACCAGAATCATCTTCAAATCCTCCACATCTCCTTCTGCTCAGCAGAGCCTGAGAGATTACCTGCAGGACTCAGAACCTCAATCTTCACCAAAGAAGCTGAAGAGGTGTTTGGGTTGCCACAGCTATTGGAGAAAATTCTGAAGGAGAGAATCTGTCTCCACTTGGAGAGGCAAGGTTTGATCAAGGATAGTCAGCATGGCTTTGTCAGAGGGAGGTCATGCCTAACAAATTTGATTGAATTTTTTGAGGAGGTAAAAAAAACTGAAGTCAGAAACTTAGGAAGAGATGTAGTATGATGGGGAGAAACAGGGGCCTGAGTGAGATGCAATATAAGGGGTTAATTGTAACTATGTGATATGCTAATGAGACACAGTATGCACCATCACAGGAAGTGAAGCAATATCTCATGATCTTACTTTCCCATATTGAATTCCATGGTAAGATGTAGATCATAGTAAGAGATCTCACAATAATGGTAACGCTTTCCTTATCTCAGCAGATTCTGTAAATATTCTGTGTTAGTACAACAAGACCAGGTATATTATACCTCCCATCCTGGTAAATGTTAAAATAAGGCTTTTTATGGTGATAGCCTCCAGGTTTCTATAAGAAGCATTGGTTAAACCAAATCTAGATCACATTTTGTTGAATTCAGCTGGTTTGATGTTGGCTGCATGCAGGAATGGAGGTCTCAATTTGGAGGTTCCCTATTTCAAGTGCAAATGGTTCTATGCCTGTTTCAGGCACAGACCCTGATTATCTCTTCTTCTGTCTTCACCAATATGGTGGGCAGTGCTCTTCTGGCATGTCATTAGCATATATTCCCTACTCATATTGAATCTTAGGCACCTGTTTTGTGTCTCAAAAGTGGGCATGGCACCATCAAGTTTCTAAGCCCACGCATTTTGACAAATATTTATGAAATAGTGGAAAGCTATTAAATATTGGTAATGTTATGAAACCTAAACTTACCTTAAAGTGAAGAGCAAAGGTCGGGAATTCCAGGCCCCGGCAAACTTCGGACTTTTAGCACAAGTGCAGAAGAGCAGTGGGGCGCGTTCAAAAAGGAAATGGGGAGGGTACAGGCTCAACATGTTCCCTCCAGGGTGATAGGAAGGAGTAACAAGCCCAGAGAACCATGGATGACCAGAGATATTCAGGATATGATGAGAAGGAAAAGAGAGGCTTTTAGCAGGTACAAGGGGAGCAATTCAGCAAAGGCATTAGTGGAGTACAGAAAGTGCAGGGTGGAGCTTAAGAAAGCAATTAGGAGAGCAAAGAGGGGATATGAGAAAGCTCTGGCTGGTAGAAGTAGAGAAAATAAGTATATCAATAGGAAGAGGATAACCAGGGAAGGAGTAGAGCCCATTAAGGACCAAGGGGGCAAACTATGACTGGAGCCAGAGGACATCGGTAGAGTATTGAATGAATACTTCACATCTGTCTTCACCCAAGAGAATGAGGATGAAGGTATGGAACTCGGGGAGAGAGACTTCAAGATTCTTGAGCAAATTGATATAGGGAATGACAAGGTATTGGAGGTGTTGGCAGGCTTAAAAGTGGACAAATCTCCAGGTCTGGATGATTTGTGTCCCAGACTGCCGAGGGAGGCAAGGGAGGAGATCGCAGGGGCTCTGGCCCAAATTTTTAATGCCTCTCTGGCCACGGGGGAGGTGACAAGAGGCTGGAGAACAGCTAATGTGGTTCCGCTATTTAAGGGTTGTAGAGATAAGCCAGGGAACTACAGGCCAGTGAGTCTCACGTCAGTGGTAGGGAAACTATTGGAGAAAATTCTGAAGGAGAGAATCTGTCTCCACTTGGAGAGGCAAGGTTTGATCAAGGATAGTCAGCATGGTTTTATCAGAGGGAGGTCATGCCTAACAAATTTGACTGAATTTTTTGAGGAGGTGACCAGGTGTGTAGATGAGGGCAGTGCAGTTGATGTCACTTATATGGATTTCAGCAAAGCCTTTGACAAGGTCCCACATGCGAGACTTATAAAGAAGACAAATGCACATAGGATACAGAGTTATTTGATAAAGTGGATTCAAAATTGGCTTAGTTTTAGGAGACAGAGGGTGATGACAGAAGGATGCTTTAGTGACTGGAAGCCAGTATCCAGTGGCATACCACAGGGACATGTGCTGGGTCCCCTATTATTCATCATTTATATAAACGACATAGATGACTATGTGGGGGGTAGGATTAGTAAGTTTGCGGATGACACAAAGATTGGCTGGGTGGTTAACAGTGAGGTTGAGTGTCTTGGGCTACAGGAAGATATAGATGGGATAGTCAAATAGGCAGATAAGTGGCAGATGGAATTTAACCCTGAAAAGTATGAGGTGATACACTTTGGAAGGAGTAATTTGACAAGGAAGTATTCAATGAATGGCATGACACTAGGAAGTTCTGAGGAAGAAAGGGACCTTGACGTGTGTATCCATAGATCTCTGAAGGTGGAGGGACATGTTAGTGGGGTGGTGAAAAAGGCATATGGGACACATGCCTTTATCAATCGAGGCATAGATTACAAAAGTATGAAGGTCATGTTGGAATTGTATAGAACCTTGGTGAGTCTACAGCTGGAGTACTGTGTGCAGTTCTGGTCACCACATTATGGGAAGGATGTGATTGCACTGGAGGGGGTGCAGAGGAGATTCACCAGGATGTTGCCTGGGATGAAACATTTAAGTTATGAGGAGAGGTTGGATAGACTTGGGTTGTTTTCGTTGGAGCTGAGAAGACTGAGGGGCAACCTGATCGAGGTGCACAAGATTATGAGGGACATGGACAGGGTGGATAGGGAGCAGCTGTTCCCCTTAGTTGAAAGGTCAGTCACGAGGGGGCATAAGTTCGAGGTGAGGGGCAGGAGGTTTAGGGGGGATGTGAGGAAAAACTTTTTTACCCAGAAGGTGGTGGTCTGGAATGCGCTGCCTGGGAGGGTGGTGGAGGTGGGTTGCCTCACATCCTTTAAAAAGTACCTGGATGAGCACTTGGCACGTCATAACATTCAAGGTTATGGGCCCAGTGCTGGTAAATAGGACTAGGTAAGTAGGTCAGGTGTTTCTCACATGTCGGTGCAGACTCGATGGGCTGAAGGACCTCTCCTGCACTGTGTGATTCTGTGATTCTGTGAAGTGCAGACCGGGAGCAGGCGGCACATGTGCAGTTCTACATTTTCACATTCAGTGGTCCAGCTTGTGAAAGTAGAAAAACAGATGAAAACCTGGGTCAGGTGACTGGGAGTGGAGCACCATGAAAGACTAGGGGCCGGATTTTCTCCTAATTGCACTAAGCGTGGCAGAGGGCATGAAAAACGGCACTCTACCCACTGGTCGCAATGGCGGGTTTTCGCACCGTATCATCTGCTCCCCACTGCATTAATTATGCACACATGGGAAACACGCCAGATTGTGGCTGGACAGCCTCTGATTCATGTGTGCCACCATGAACTCACCGCTTCCTCACTCCAGGTGCCATATTTAAAAAATCTGCAGCCCAGGACTGCCATATCTGAGAGAGATAGCCCCAAAAAGTGCAGCCCCCAAGTTCAGTGATGCCTCACTGGAACACCAGCTGGATGCCATGGAGGTCCTGCCACAATGTCCTCTCCCCTGTGATGGCTGGAGGATGTCCACCAACCTTACCGCTCAGGCTTGGGAGGCAGTGGCAGTGGTGGTCAGTGCTAATATTGCACTAAGGAGGTCAGCCATCCAGTGCAGAGAGAGGGTGAATGATCTCATCCATTCCGCCAGAGTAAGGCAATCATCTCATCACTCTCAACTCATACACTCACAGGAATATCACACACTGCCGGCTCAAGGGACATCACCATTCACTCTCACACAGACTTTCACATCCCCACCTGGGCTCATCTCCTCTGGTGCTTGTATCTTCATCCTGTCCATGGCTCGACTCGTCACCCACACATGCTAGGCATCCTTATCATCTGCCCTGGCATGCATCCTGCTCACACTCTCCACCTGTTTTTGTGCAGGACAAGCTTGCACACAATTGCAGGGAGAGGTCCCAGACCGGAGGGTGGAATGCCGGAACTCAAGGCCATCACTGCCTTTGAAAGCAGAATCATCGAGCTGGCCTAGAGGACGTGGACCCTGCCTGCGGCAACAGTGAGGTCAGCGGCAAACACCCACGTGAGGACCTTGCACCAGCTCATCCCTCAGGCAACGATACTGTCAGTGCAATGTCCTGTTTTACAGCTACCTGCATTCACTAATTACTTTCTTTCATAGGTACCTCTGTGAGGCGCCCAAGGTCCTCAACCAGCCAGGCCCATAGCGCGAGCCCCAGCGACACCTCAGATGAGGAAGCTGAGGACAGCACCATTGAAGTCCTGTCACAGCGCTCACCCACACCCTCCACCAGCGCAGAGACACACACCTCGGTGGGACCTAGTTTCTAGAGAAGCCTCAGGGTCATAATCTAGTGAGCACAGCACACAATCTGGTCCACAGCAGGCAGAAGCAGGGACATCTGAAGTGGCCGGCACTCAGAGGACAGCTGGAGGCCACGATTCTGCTGAGTCTGACTCAGGTGACAAGCCTCTGGACTCAGTCCTAAATTAGTTGGTGGAGCTGCAGCAACAATCATGGGAGCATCAGGCAGGGATGTCAGCTGCATTTCTCAGATTGCAACAGACACTGGAGCAGTCCATCTGCACTCAGTCTCAGGTGACAGCGCCGACATGCCAACACACGAGATGAACACTGGTTGGATGGCGGCTGCCATGGAGGCCTTAGTGCAGTCCTGCACTGCTGTAGGAGCTGCACTCCACCATTATAGCCATTGGTGGCATCCATCAGTGGCTAGGCAAGAGGAGGACAGGGCACCTTGATCTCACTCCAGCTGCCTCTTCTCCTCAAGGAGTCACCCAGGGACCCTCAGGCATACCCAGGGAGGTGGTCCAGAAGCTAGATACCCGGGGCCATCCGCCCAGGTAACTCTGGGATTGTCTGGCCAATCCCAATCCCATATTCTAGTGACCCCGTCACCCCCGGCTCCACAGGCCAGGAAGGATGCACCAGCCCCACAGCAGGATACCCAAAGCAGGCCGGGCCCTCCAGGTCTCAACCTTCTATAGGGCGCCCATCAAAGTAATCACAGGCAAAAGGGCCTAGCAGTCAGCAGACTGCCTCCACTTCTGCTGTGGACATCGGGGAAGCACGCAGATATAGCGGTAGGGCTAGGAAGATCAAAAAAATTTAGGAGCACAAGAGTGACATGGGTGTTCACAACATGTATATAAAATGCACAAATCTAAATAGAATTGCACCCATTTCACATCTCTTGTGTATGCCTCCTTTTTATGATGAGCTATGTGCTGTCAGTCAGGTGGGATACCATGGTCCTTCCCCCCACTTATCACAGTTGTTGCTATCAAGGGCCTCTTGTCTATGTAGTGTGTTTCCATATCACCACAGTGTGTGCCCCCTTTTCAAATCATTCTCGACATCAGTGATGCCTCAACCTTAATATTGAGTGTACTTGTGGAAGGAACCTCGTTCACATGCTTTGCAGGATCATGTCATGTATATTCCTGGCTGTGTAAAATTGAGGCAGAGGTTTACTCCTATCTCGCCTGTATTCTTGAAAGGTGAAGGTGTAGTGTACAAGGAGAGATGTGTTCACACATGGGGAAGGGTCATAAATCGTGCAAGTTCATGTGGTCTCTGTCATCCAGCAGGTTTTTCGTGCTATGAGCGCAGACTCAGAGCTCGTGTGCACTGCCATCTGCCAACCACATTTGCAACTTTCCAAGTGTACATCTGCTGAACTCACCAATAAGTGGGAGCACCCTGTCACCTGAAGGTGCTAAAGCTCTGCCACTCTCAGCACATTATTGCCCTGACACTCAACCCTACAACCTTGAGCATTTTTCAAACTGTAATAGTCTGGATTTCAGCCACAAGGTTCTCATCACAATGCTGGGTGCACCTAAATACTCGCCAAGATGAGTGATACTAATTGCAAATGGTGATTTCTGGCAGTCAACAGGACCTTTGAGCATGCTCTGTAAATGCACATCATAGCTTTAGACAATGTTGAGAGGAGCAATGCGATTGGAGAGAGGATATACTGAAGCTGAAGTGTGCTCTTTATTAGCAATGACTGATCACCTTGAGGGCTTCATGGAGTCTGAGCATTTTGGAATTCGCAAGGGCGAGGGCTGGCTATGAGAGCACAATGCGTGTCTCAAAAAGGAGGCATTTTAACGTCTGGCACTCAAGTGGTTGAATGGTGGTCCACATGCATAGTAAGGTGAGGATAAAAGTGGGCCAGCATACCTAACTGAGAGTGCCAGATATTAATGTGATAGAGAAGAAGGTGACACAGAGGATTGAGTCATCTCAGATTAGATGCACACCTGCGGAATGCCCTCGGCTACCTTGACCCAAGAGTCACCTATCAGTTTCGCCATCGACCTTACACAGAATGCCTTGTTCCGTTGCTGGAGATGGATCTCCTTGAAGAACTTTGTCACATTGAAGGCATACAGCTACCAGCTCATTGAGGATAGTGGGATAGCTCCTGGCTCTTGTAAGCTGCCGCTATGACTGGGATGCTGGAGAGACGCTTGAAAATGCAGCACCTTCTGATGTCTGATTCTGGGACTGCCTCCTCCAGTTAGCACCTCATCTCAGCAAGGACACATTCTCCCATTCTTCAGCTTCAGTATATCCTCTCTCCAATCCCATTGCTCCTCTCAACATTGTCTAAAGCTATGATGTGCATTTACAGAGCATGCACAAAGGTTCTGTTGAATGCCAGAAATCACCATTTGCAATTCGTATCACTCATCTAGGCGAGTATTAGGTGATGGGTTGCACAGCGCTGCACCCAGCATTGTGATGAGATCCTTGTGGCTACAATCCAGACTATTACAGTTTGAAAAATGCTCAAGGTTGTAGGGTTGAGTGCCAGGGCAATAATGTGCTGAGAGTGGCAGAGCTTTAGCACCTTCAGGTGGCAGGGTGCTCCCACTTATTGGTGAGTTCAAAGGATCAAGACAATTTGAACCTGATGTTTAACTATTTACTCTGAGATTGAAGTGCACGGTTGAAATGAGAGGAATAGCAACACTGGTGTTCATGTTGGCCTATGATGGAGGATCCAAGAGGAAACTCACTGCAACTCATCATCCTCATGGAGTCTGGTGGCTATGGAAGCCTCATGCACACACCTGCCTCATCTGGCACATGCTATGGCCTCTTCCCCTGCAGCCTTGGCTTCCTCAAACTCAATGTCCTCATCCCCTTCGACGTCCTCCTCATCGGAGGAGACATGCAGCTCCTCCATGTTGACGTCTGGCAAGTCTTCCCCCCTTTGCAGCACCAGGTTGTGTAGTGCGCAGCAAGTCACGATGATCCATGAGATCCTCTGAGCAGTGTACTGGAGTGCTCTGCCAGCTCTGTCCAGGCATTGGAATCGCATCATTAAGATTCCTATGGTGTGCTCCACCAATGTTTGGGTAACAGCATGAGCTTCATTGTACCTTCTCTCTGCAGGATTCTATGATCGCTGCATAGTCGTCATCAGCCACGACCTTTGCAGGTACCCTTTGTCACCATGGAACCAGGCCTGGATCCTGTGTGGTCCCTCAAAGATGTCCAGGATCTCTGATCTGCTCAAGATGAATGAGTCATAGATGCTTCCTGGGTATCTGGCGTAAACCTGAATAATAAGTTCCCTATGATCGTAGACCAGCTGTACATTGAGCGAGTGGTAGCCTATTCTGAAGAAGAGTCATACAGACTCGAAATGTTAACTCTGTCTTTCTCTCCACAGATGCTGTCAGACATGCTGAGTTTTTCCAGCAATTTTTGGTTTTGTTTCAGATTAACAGCATCCGCAGTATTTTGCTTTTATATTGTGGCAGCCTATTCTGTTTATTTATTGGAGTGCCCATTTCCAAGGAGCTTTTCTAGCCACATGAGTGCAGTCAATGACACCCTGCACCTGTGGCAATCTGGAAAGCTCTGTAAAGTCCAGTGCCCTGGTGTCCTGGCTTGCTTGATCGCTGTTGAAGTTGACGTAATTGTGGGCCTTGGCAAAAGGGTGCCTGTGACCTCATGTATGCACTTGTGCATGGACACCTGAGAGATCCTGCAGGAATCCCCAGTGGACCCTGGAAAGAACCAGTGGTGTAGAAGTTGAGTGCAGCCATTACTTTCAGAGCCACTGGCAATGGATGCCCTCCCAATCCCCAATTCCTGGAGAATGTGGCAAATATGAGTCACCAGATCCCTGGACAGGCGGAGGCATCATCAACACTGTCTCTTATTCATCTGCAGAGAAGACATACGAGTTCTGTATACACTTGGTCTTCCGAGCCACCTACGTGCAATGTTATGTGAGCGTAATCCTCTATATCCAGAGGGGGCTCTGCTGCCCCCTGGTCTTGAGAGTTTTGCTCCTCCCTTCGATGAGCCAGGTGCCTCTGTCACAACCTTCTCCTTCTCTCCTGTGATTATGCAGGCAGCAATAAATCCTGTCTCCGTCTTCTTGATGGTCTCCTCTCTGGTGTATCAAGAGAAACAGGCAAGAATCAGCATTAGTCTCCAAAGGTCCTATTTCTGTCAATGACTCGTCAGTGAATGTGGGTTTAAGGGCTTTTTTCCAGTGTTAGTAACTATTCTCTCCTGAAATCCAGCCAGTGCAGGGTGCATTTCAAGGTGTTCCTTTCACCCGCCACTTTACATGACTGGCTGCTATGAGATTGCTTTGGGTAGGCACTTGGATGTGCTGCTCTCAGCCCAGGTGCTGGGATCTTCATTCACTGCACTCTAATACTGCGCTCTTTGGAATATACATGAGGGAAAATATTTAGTATGGACATAATATTATTTGAGGAGGGCCTGAGGCTTCTCTTCCATGAACCTGCCAGTGCCACGATTCTAACACGCTCCTGAAGCTTGATCAGTTGCACAATTGCTCTGGAGTTTGTTATCAGTCTGGGGATTTTCCATGCTGAGAACAAGGGGTTAACACAAGGAGACCAATTAGTGCCACTTTTCTGGATTAGTCTCGCATAAATGCGCATCATTGCTTCGCTTTCCTGATTCCCCGCATTGTCATTGAAAGACTCCTAAAGGGTTTCAGCTGTGCATCTCTTCTCATTTTGGAATGCGCAGTTCAGTTGGGTGCCCCTTTAACCGACCCCTCCAGTGCATGCACCTGTCGTCCAATTCACCCACAGAGCCCTCAGCAGCAGAGTTTCTCCTCATTTTAATTTTGTACTGCGCCATCGCTGCAGGTTGGAAGATGATGGTGCTGAGCTTTTACTACCAGACCAGCTCGGACCTTCCCTTTGTGAATATGGAAACCAACCCCATTGTCCTGAAGAGGCTTAATGTTCAGGTTTCCCTCGCTCCATGACCTCATCATGATTGTGGTGGATATCTGCTTGTTAGCTCCTGAACATTTTAATGTGGATGTGCCTATGCCCCATGTAGACCTCATCCCTCCCCATCTTGAGGCCAATTGCACAGTTAAACATATACCCCACATATACCGCACATACACCTTCAGATGCCCCCACAATGTCTTTTCCCCATCTGTAGGCTGCAGATGCCTCCCCTGACTGAATGTGCCATCTGCGGCCCAGTACAATGCCAGAAACCCCATGGACTGAGATGGGAGATGTTACGACAATATCCTGTGCAAAACATGCACGACTGAGATTGAACTGACATGCCCTCCCCCTCCCAGGTCTGGGACAAGGACAGTGTTTGCAAGTTCAACAATGTAAATTGAAGCATCTCTTCTCTCAGCGCTCCTCCCATCCTGGCCCCAAGTGGCTTATGTCATTCTGTAATATACTCTCTCCCCATCCTGGCGGTGAAGACGTTAAGCCCCCAACGCCCTTGCCCAGTCAAGTGTCTGAGTGCAACCTTCCCGACTCTCACCCCACAGTGGAGCCCTTGCCCTGTAGCCACTTCCCATGACTCGTGCCAGTTTCCCCTCTTCCCCAGTGGAGCCTTAACCCTGCAGCACATTAAAAGACAACCCCACCTTGCTGGTGTGGTAGGTAGAGACTTGCCTGTGACAGCCCCCTGAAAGCGATGTGGTGCTGCTTGTGAAGCTTGGCACTGATTACCATGAGCGCTGCGCGATGCAAGGTAGGTGAACGAATGTCGAAGTCACGAGTGAAGTGCAAGTCGCCAGGTGCACATCGCTTATCAACCATTGTGAATCACATCGTTCTAATGGCACATCAACAAGCCCTGGTGATCCAGTCTGTGGCAATGATTCTGGCAAGGAGGCCTTATAATAAGATGCAAATACATTGAAATGAGGTTCCCAATGTGGTAGGAAACGCGGCCCGCCATTGAAGGCTGCAGCGCACAATTGCAAACAGGTTTTATGACGCCGTGAAACTTAATTTTGTCCTTCTTGATATTTTCCAGTCCCGCCCGCCATGACACCTGCTGTGAACAGGAGCGGAAAATCCCGTAGTAGTGTGCCAGGCAGGGGGCAAAGGAGAGGAGTCAGGTCACAAAAGGAAGTCCCAGGTAAGGGGGAGAGATAGGGGCTGGAATTTTCCCTGAATTGCACTAAGTATGTTGGCGTGCGTGAAAAAAGACCTTTTTCCTGTCGGCCACAATGGCGGGTTTTTGCACCGTATCATCTGCTTACCGGTGTGTCCCGTCTCATCAATAATGCATGCACGGGAAACATGCCCAATCACTGGCATGCGGGCTCGGATTTGCCTGCCACACTGTGACCTCAGCGCTTCCTCACTCCGGGCGCCATATTTAAAGCACACTAGAGCGCAGCCTACTTCCTATCTCCAGGCCAGGACTTTTCCAGGTGACAGCTGGCCCCAAAAGCCAAAGAAGACGTCAGCCCCCAAATTCACTGACACCTCTCTGGGGCACCTGTTGGATATAGTGGAAGCCTACCACAAACTCCTGTACCCCTGCTCTGGGTGAAGATCAGCAGCCCAGCTCCCCAATCCAGCATGGGAGGCAGTGGCAGCGGTGTCAGCGCCAATGATCTCCAAAAGAGGACAGCCACCCAGTGCCGCAAGAGGAGAATGATCTCCTCCGTTCCCCCACGGCAAGTCGTTCTTCGTCTACGGCACCACTCACACTCCACACTTGCCAGGCATCCTTCTCATCTGGCCTGGCAGACACCTTGCTGACACTATCTCCAGGATAATGCAGGATAAGCTAGTCTACAACAAGAGAGTGATGTCCTGGACTGGGGGAGAAATGCCCAACATCAAGGTCCTCATGACCTTTGGAAATAGAGCCATCCAACTGGCTGACGAGGATCTGGACCGTTCCCGTGCAGACGGTGAGGTTGGCAGTGTTCACCCTAGTGAGGATCCTGCACACATCAGACAGCCATACTGTGGGTGATGTCTCCTATTTCACCATCCCCTGCCATGTACTAATTATCTCTCTTTTCTCCCAAGGGCACATATGGGAAACAGCTGAGCGGGCGGCCACCAGACAGGTCATCGACTCCAGCCCCGAGGACACCTCGGAAGAGGAATCCGCAGACAAACCAATGGAAGTCCCATCACAGCACTCACCCACACCCTTCACCAGCACAGAGATACACACCTCAGTGGGACCTAGTTCGAGATTAGCCTCAGGATCATAATCTGGTCTATACACTACACTGCTTGATCCGCAGCAGATGGAGGCAGGGAAATCCAAGAGTGCCAACACTCGGAGGACAGCTGGAGACCAGGAATCTGCCAAGTCTGAGTCACATGACGAGCTTCTGGACTTGGTTATGTCACAGTTGCTGGAGGTGCAAAGGCAAGCTCGAGAACATCGGGAAGGGCTGCCTGCTGTACTCCTCAAATTGCAAGGCACGTTGGAGGAGTCCATCCGTCTTTAGTCTGAGGTGTAGCGCTGGCATACCAATGCACCGAGGTCAACACTGGTAGGATGGCGACTGCCATGGAGATCTTGGTCCAGGACATTGGTTCTGCACTGCTGTAGGAGCTGCACTCCATCGCTGTGACACTTGCAGGTATCCATCAGTGTCAACGGGACGGGGGTGCGGGGCATCACAAACCCATTCCTGCTGGCACTTCCTCTCAAAGAGTCAGCCGGGGCCCTTGGGCACCTTTAGGGAGGAGGGTCATCAGGCACACATCCCGGGGACATCCATCCAGGCGACGCCGGGAGCGTCCAGCCCATCCAAAACCCCTGTTCCTGTGACCCCAGTAGCTTCAGCTCCACAGACCGAAGAGGGTGCACCTGGCCCACAGCAGGACATCGAAAGCAGGCCGCGGCCCTTCAGGTTTCAGCCCTCCAGAGGAAACCCATCAAGGTCATCACAGACAGGGCATAACAGTCAGCAGGCTGCCTCCACCTCCGCTGTGGATGTCCAGGGAGCACCAAGACATAATAGCAGGGTTAGAAAAGTTAAGCAGACGTAGTTGCACAGCCTGGGCACGGGTGTTAATCACTTATACATAATGTTCACTATAGTAAATAACTCCCAAGAATGTCTCCTTGCCTATGGCTCCTTGTTCCGATGAACAGTGTTCGTGTCACTCAGATGTGAAACCTTGGTTCCTGCACAATATGAAGGCAGGTGTCTCAGTCCAGGGCCTCTTCCCTGTGCAGTGTGTAACCTTCAGAGCACAGTGATGGTCCGGCTTCACACTCATTGGGCACATTAATAATGTCTGCATCTCGATGATGCTTGTCATTGCTGCCAGAATGTGGTGGGCAGGTGTCACAGAGTTCCATCATTCTCTCTGTGTGGTCTCAGCACCTTTGAGGTGGGGTTGCCCCCCATCTCTTCAGCATCTGTGTCTGATAACAGTGTGCTCCTGAAAGGAACAGGTGATGAAGGCTGCCATTGGTTCAGGTGCATTTAAAGTTTCATGGCTGCATCTCCATGATATGACCCTGATCACAGAGCGCAAGCAAGCTGCCCTCAGCCAGATAGGAGTTGGAAGTTCCCAGATGCAATGTGAAGATATATAGGTTGTCCTCACTGCATATCATTATCATCCTCCTGGAATATAGTGACTATTAGGGCCTCTGCTCCGTCTCCATGACATGAGCCTGAGCACTGAGGGTATGTGCGCTGCCATCAGCCACACAGGTGTTAGATGCTCATTGATGCAATGTGAGGATGTCAGGACTGTCCTCACTGCATCTCGTCATCATTCCCCACAAATCTTGCAGGTAATAGGGCCTCACAAGCACACCTGACCAGTGCGATGGCTCATCGCCATTATCCTCGCCTTCCAGGATCTCATCACCATCATCCCCTTCGACATCCTTCTCATCGGAGGAGACGTACAGCTCCTTCAACTCCTCCTCAGCCAGATCTTCCCCCCGTTGCAGCACCAGGTTGTGTACCACACAGCAAGATGCGATGATGCATGACACCCTCCTGGGATTGTACTGGAGTGCTCCACCAGACCTGCTGAGGCACCGGAACCTTGTTTTCAAGATGCCAATTGTGTGCTCCACCAAATTCCAGGTTGTGGCATTAGCCTCATTATTACGTCTCCCTGCTGCAGCCTGAGGCCGCCGCACAGGTGTCATGAGCCATATCCTCTGTGGGTAGCCCTTGTCCCCAAGGAGCCAACCCTGCAGACTCTGTGGACCCTGGAAGTTGTCAGGGATCTAAGACCCGCTGAGGATATTGGAGTCGTGGATACTTCTAGGGTATCATGCTCAGACCTGCAGGGTGCTGACCAGCTGAACATTTAGCATCACAGAATCACAGAGTTGTTCTGGTGTAGAAGAAGGCCACTTGGCCCATCGTGCCTGCAGCGGCTCTCTGAGCACTATAACTTAGTGCCAATCTTCTGCCTTTTCCCTGTAACCCTGCACACTGTTTCTATTTAAATAATCATCCAATGCCCTCTTGAATGCCTCAATTGAACCTGCTTCCACCATACTTCCAGGCAGTGCATTCCAAACCCTAACTACTGGCAGTGTGAAAAAGTTTTTTCTCACCTCACATTTGCTTCTTTTGCAAAACACTTTAAAACTGTTCCCTCTGGTTCTCGATCCGTTTACAAACGGGAACAGATTCTACCTATCTACTCTGTCCAGGCCCCTCATGATTTTGAAAACTTCTATCAAGTCTCCTCTTAGCCTTCTCCTCTCCAAGGAAACATTCAGTGAGTGGAAGCACTTATGGTTGATGTACTTTGACTGCTTGTTGCCATGGAGATCTAAGCGCCATGTGAGTGCAGTCGGTGCCACTCTGGACCTGTGGAAAACCAGAGATCAGCGCAAACCCCAGTGCTCTTGCTTCCTGACTTTCCCGATCCCAGTTGAAATGCACAAGGCTCTAGGCCTTCGCAGATGGCGTCTGTGAACCCCTGGATGCACTTGTGTGTGGAGGCTTGTGAGATCCCAGACAGGTCACCTGTGGAGCCCTGGAAGGAGCCACTGGTGTGAAAATTGAGCACCACAGTCACTTTCATGGCCACTGGCAGTGGATACCCCCCAAATCTCCGTTTCAAGGGACCAGTAACATTTTGTTTAAAGAAGGCAAATTTTGAGATTCAGGATATTTCCTCAGCAAAGAAGCCAAAGATTCTACTGGTTTCGAACAAACAGAAATAAACTTTACTCTACAAGGTCAGAAAGATAAAACAATTTACAAGGTCTGCAAATCCTGCAGCAGGTGGCATATGTGACTGACCAGTTCCCTAGACATGTGGTCTTTGGCGACATTGGTTCTCAGACATCTACAAGATTGACAAGCACTATCTATAGACCTTGAGTCTAGCGAGGTGCTTACAAGCGACAGCTCGCTTGGATCTTCAGCTGTGTCTGAAGGAAGCCCTGCCGCCCTTCCATCTTGAGGGTGGGGCTCCTCCCTTTGCCGAGCCAGGCACCTCCATCACAATCTTCTCCTTTGCCTCTGTTTCCTGTAAGCCCTGAGACACACAGGTAGATCACCATGATCCTGATGTTCTCCTCCTTCAATATCAAAGACAGACACATGAATGTTAGCATATGTCTCCTAAGGACTTCTCTTGGTTAAGTCTCTGGCTCCGGCTGCATCTCAAGGTCCCTTCATGCAGGCCAGAGAGTGCTGGCCACCACTTGGATGGCCAGTGTTTAGTGTGATTCATGGCTGTCCATTCCACTTGACCAATTGGCAGCAGCTTTGGCCACTGGACTGCATGCTGTGCTCTCAGCTCAGGCACAAGCATTATCCTAACCTGCACTGCAAGGCTGCATTTTTAGCTTGAACCATGAGGGTTACTGGTCCAAACTTGAATAAAGACATTGAAGAGGCTCTAAGCACCTCCATCAGTAGCTGTTCCAAGTCCACCTTTCACAAGGAGATTCTACAACTTACCCAATAAGCCAATTATTCTGGAGCTCCCTAAACCTCACATTAATTTGCAGTCAGTGGCTGAGGGGTGAAAAGTTCTGGAGTATTTGGTGGCACATTCATGCTTTCGCATTGGTTAAGTGGGCAGAAAAGCTTCAGAGGCCCAACTCCAAGCATGTCAATGGAGCTGCTGGTGAATAGCCTCAGATGCTCACTTTAGAAAAGCTTTTCCAAGTGTGTGGCCACTTCCCTCACGCCCCACTTCCCCCAACCACGGCATGTGCTTGTGTACTTCCACCAGTCTGTGCTGCCTTGTCCCACCCCTGAACTGATTCACACTGAAGCCCTTGCCCTGGCACCACACTAAAAGACAACCGGGAGATAGCCCATCGAATGCGCGGCACCTCTTCCTTGATATCCTGTGGGCAATCCTTGCAAGTGCTGTGCAAGGTTGTGTGCCTCCAAGTTCCCCTCCAACTTCAGTTCGCCAGGTGCATGCCTTTTAAAGGCAGTTGTAAATCATGCCGCACTGAAGTAATGCTGACGTGGGAATTAAATTTGATGTGGGGGGGTGATTCTGGCATGCAGGGCACAATAATGAGATACAAATGCTTTAAAATTAAGTTCCTGATGTTGGAAATGCGGCTCACCTTGACGGGCCGTGGGGGCAATTGCATCCTGGAATTATGTCACCAGGAAAAGTGACTAGGGCAATCTTATGATATTTTCCGTTCCTGCCGCCAAACACACCTGCCGCAAACGGGAGCAGAAAATTCTGCCTGGGGCAGAAACAGGCCCTGGTAATCGAAGAGGGCTCAGGAGAAGTCCTGAAGATCCATGAAGGCAGTCAAAGGTTGGTGACTCCATGCTGCGGGCCAGCGGGGCAAAGGTATCCCTTTAGAGCAGTCGTGTTCTGCTCAGCGCGACCGAGGATCTGAAAATGTGCTCGTAAGTTGGTGCTCGGATGCAGACTCGGGAACCCAGGGGAACAGAATCTTGGGGGATGAGATTGAAAATCTGCAAGGTGCATTGTTGAAGCCATCCGAGTTGGAGTGACTTTTGGAGAGATCTTTGAAGGCAAAGATTGGATTCCCTTGTGAAAGAGATGGAGTTTCAGGGAAATTGGTTGACTCACAGTATTACTGACATCGAGATAGGTTGTTGAGCAATCCATGTAATCTGGTTTGGTCACTTTTGTAATTCATTGTGCAGCGCAGTGTGTTCGATTCATATGCACCTCATATTAACCCTGAATGTTAGAGCATAAGATAGATATTGTACATTGTTTTGTGCTTCTGACCTTGTATAGCAAAGATTCAAAACCAGTGGAATCTTGTGGCTTTCTTTGCTGAAGAAGCATCTTGAATCACAAACTTTGTCTACTTCAAACAAAGCGTTATTAGTCCCTTGCAGAATCTAACAAAGTCTTGGGAGTCTTGTCAAAGATCACAACGGTATTCAGAGGGAATTACAAGTCCTTGTACATGAAACACAGAAAGCTAACATGCAGGTATAGCAAGCAAAGGGAGGCAAATGGTATCTTGGCTAAAGGCAAAATACTGCAGATGCTGGAAATCTGAAACAAAAACAAAAAGTGCTGGAAAAACTCAGCAGGTCTGACAGCATCTGTGGAGAGAAAGACAGAGTTAACATTTCGAGTCCGTATGACTCTTCTTCAGAACATGGTACCTTGGCTTTTAATGCAAGGGGGTTGGAGTACAAGCTGAGTAAGGAAGTTTTGCTTCAATTGTACAGGGCTTTGATGAGACGATATCTGGAGTACTATATACAGTTTTGGTCTGCTTATCTAGGAAAGGATATACTTAGAGGGGGAGCAACAAGGGCTCATTAAATTGATTCTTGAACTGAGAGGGTTGTCATCTGAGGAGAGATTGCGTAGAATGGGCCTGTGCCCTTTGATGTTTAGAGTAATAAGAGGGGAAACTTCATTGAAATAAGCAAGGCAGCATGACAGGGAAGATGCTAAATGGCTGTTTCCCCTGGCTGGGGAATCTAGAACTAGGTGGGGGCATCACCTCAGGATAAGGGGCCATCCATTTCGGACTGAGATGAGGAGAAGTTTCTTCATTTGGAGTGCTGTGATTCTTTGGGATTGTCGATGCCAGAAGATTGTGGATGCTCAGTCATTGAATATTTTCAAAGCTGAGATCAATATACTCTTGAAAGCTAAGGGAATCAAGGGGTAGGATCAGACAGAAAAGCTGGAGGTCAGCTGTGATCTTACTGAATGGCAGAAAAGGCCCAAGATGCCGTTTGGCCTCCTTCTGCTGCTGTTCTTATCGAACCGCGGTTCCCATCTAAGGAACTCTAGACTATGGCATCACAGTTAGAAAGCATTTAATATATTTCAAATTACATATTATCTTTAAGTATCACCTCCATTACTAAGGTCTACATGTATAGCATGAAGCCACAAGGAAATGCCTTTGACATACCTGTATACTCTCACAAGCTCTACTTAATTGTTAAATAGCTTGTCACAGCTAGTATATGATACCCTGTGGAATCTGCAAAAGTGTATCAACATTGTAGGATCAAATCTTATAGTGGATTCTAATGCTAAAACAAAAATATTTTGTGGAAAATCTACATTACATGGTGTAACCTGAACTGTGCATATCTAGACAATCTGACAGTTTCTTTTCAGAAAAATGCATCACCTGAAAATGACTTAGAGCAAGTTAGTTAGATATTTTTCCTCACCCTTCAGCTTGAAAAAGAATTCTGCTGGAAGTGCAAGCAAGGGCAATGGGACATCTAGCATCTTGGTGAATGATGGAACCTATAGGCTGTCTCTTTAACCATTTGAGATTGAAGCATTAGGAAAAAACAGAAACAATGGGGAGGATTTTCCCCTCGTCAGGCGGGCTCAGAGGGTGGGCCCGGGAGCGGCCGGGAAATGGTCCGCCGCCCACAGTTGGGCCCCAACCGTGATTTCACACTGGCTGGTCAATTAATGGGCAGCCAGCGTGAAACGCGTGCTGGGACCCTCAATGCTGCCAGGGTGGGGTGGGGGGGTGGGGGGGGGCGACAGGACGGCAGGCGCTGAAGTTTGCGCTTGCGCGGGGGTGCGCTCACTCAAATCTCCCTGAAGGCACAGAGCTGCCTCAGGGAGCTGAAGGATTTAAAAATTAAAAATAAGATTTGAAAAATAAAGGAAACACATCCCCACATATGTCTCTGTCACATGAACAAGGACATGTTAAAAGTTAGTTTAAAAATTTTTTATTGGTGTTTTTTATTCACTGTTGGAAACCTCATCCCACCCATGGATGAGGTTTTGCAAAAAATGCAAAGGCCGCCTGGCCAATGCACCCACATGCCAACCATAAGGTTGAACGGGCAGCAAAAAATAGAAGTAAATTAATTGATTTAGGGCTTTAATAAGCCTCTTAATTGTCAGTGGGCACGCTGCCGACTCTCACGCGCGCCTGCCGACCAAAATATTGCACAAGTGCGTGATGACGTCAGGACTCTCACCTGACACCATTGTGCGCTATTTCACGCTCAGGCATGTCGGGCGCATGTCTGCACGCCGAGCTGAAAACCCTGCCCAACGTAGACAAAACAGGGTAGATTCAATGGCAGAACAGGTACAGATAAAGAAGTAGGGAGAACGAAATATGATTGGATTAAGATAAACAAGACTTGTATTTATATAATGCTTTACACAACCATTGGATGTATCAAAGTATATTACAGCCAATGAAATATTTTTGAAGTGTAGTCACTGTTCTAATGTAGGAAACATGGCAGCCAATGTGTACACCAAACTCCAACAAACAGTGGTGATAATAACCAGATAATCTGCTTTTATGATAAATATTGGCTGGGACACCAGCAATTACACCTCTGTTCTTCTTCAAATTAGTATCATAGGATTCTTTACATCCATTAAGTATGCAGATAGGCCCTCAGTTTTAAGGTTTCATCCAAGAGATGGCAACTCTGACAGTGCAGCACTCCCTCATTACTGCACTCAAGCATCAGTCTTGATTTTTGTGCTCAAGCCCTGGAGTGGGACTTGAATCCAAACCCTTGTGACTCAGAGGAAAGGATGCTATCAGCTGACCAATGGCTGACAAGAGAGGGAAAAAAGAAACAGAAAGGAAAAATAAGAAAAAAGTTATCAATGCTAAATTTTAAAAATCTCCAAGAACTATTTACCACCCACAGGAATGAAACAGAACAGATTCAATTGTTTCCTTTCAGGGCAAGAGAGGTTGTTTGCTTTTTCAAGAACACAAAGCCCTCAGTAAAATGATTGTTAAATACCAGGCCTAACTTTTAGCAGGGAGATTAATTGGTAATTAATGTGCAAATGTAACATTTCTTTTAATAGATACAGGGTGGTTTGGTGTGAATTCCCATTTCTCGTAAGGCAAATGTTTGAGTGACACATATTATCCAGCAATTTGTGGTGATGTGCAACTCATAGGGTATCACTTCCTTGCCACAAATTATTTGATGATTTACACATTAGTGATAGTGTGCGCCATTAAACTTGCTGTTATTTTGTCAGCAGATCCTAACCCAAGTTTTCAGATAGAGATTCAGCAGTTCAACAGCTAAATGGCACCAAATGAAAACAAAGCCTCAAGCTGTAACCTTTAATTTTGTGGAATTTCATCACACATTATTTTAATCATTGGTTACTTACTATGTTACTAGTTTACTAGTTTAGTTACTAGTTTACTGGGTTCAATTTAAAGTTGTGGTCTCTACTGAGAGTTTTGATTTTTTCTTTTGCTCATAACCTGACTTAAGTCACCAATGAAACAGACACTACATAATATGGCTAAAATATGTTAAAATAAATAACATTATGTGATTTTTTTGTCTGCCTGTATAAGGTAGTATCTTTTGTAATGCCAAGTAATTTTGTCAATAAACTATACGCACCTAACAGATGGCTTTAATGATGTCTCATATTATTTTGATCAGACCACTTAATGTTTTTTGAGAGGCTCCGTCATTGCTCTTGATCCATTATTTTAATGGAAGAGCATTGTCTGAAAAATGACCAACAAAGGATGTTTCCAATCTACTGTCAGCCCAAAACTGCATCTCAGTGAAAGTAGTGCTAGTCATGTCATGGCATTTTGCTAAGACAAGGTCTGGGGAGCAATGCAAAGACTACAATGGAGTCACGTTTCTGCCCTCTTTCTCTGGACTCCTCTGCACTGTCAGGGTCTGTGACAAGAGGCTGAAGAGTTTTGTTGTTCCCTGCTTGACAGGCCTATATTTGTACTAGACACATCTTTTGTTGGCAGCAGGTTCTACCATAGACAAGGATCAGGGAGAACACCATTATTCTCTGGTACTTTTAAGATCAAGTTACACAGGTAATCTTCTTGTCTTTCCTCTCCTGTATCTTTGGGTTGTTTCCAAGAAAAAGAAGAGGTGCTGAATTACTGTTTTTTTTGTTATTGTGCGGTGCTGTAACCTGACCCCCTCACCTCCTTGATTATTTTGTGAATTCTTTAGGATTAATTGACAGGAAGCTTTTCTTTCTTGATTTGTTCCCATTAGATGTCCATGTGCCCTTGAATAAACAGGTAAGATAATAACTTTAATTATCGTTTTAATTAGCTGTATCTGAAAGCACCTGAGGTTTCAGTCTTTCTCATCTTGTTGTGTGACCCCTGTTGTTCACCCTCCCCCCCCAACCCCAAGTCAATGCTCAAAAACATACACATGCAAACGCACGGTTTGAAGATCTGAACCTTGGAGGTTGAAATATGTAATGTAAGTATTCTCCTTAATACCTCTCACAATGAACTCAAAGGTATCAGAAGCCCAGAAGGGTCACAGCCAACAACAAAAAAATGCCACAGGGGATTTTGCCAATTATCTCATTCATGCTGCTGCAGCCTTATAAAATGCAAAAGTCCAAGGTCGTTAAAAGGTAAAAATGCAAGTCTTGAAACAATGGTTAGTAAAACCCTGAAAAAAGCCTGACACCATTTTTTTGTTAGCTTCTGTTGTTACTGGTGAGGTATTTGTTTTCAGACTATATATCTGATAATATTTTGTTTCCTATGAACTTAAATTGATTTGAAGGCTTCTATGAACAGGCTAAAGCAGATTCTGTCTTTTGATCTGAGGTGAGGATAATTGCCACAGAGTGAAAATGGGTTTCTGATTATATAAGTGAATACAGACAGCAGAAAGCTCCTTTAACATTTTCTGTAGGCCAACACTGCAGGCTTAACTATCAGCTGGTGGATTTTCTTAAAACGCAAGGAAGAATCCAAATAATCCTGTCAATAGTTATTCTGAAACCCAGTGTGAAGCAAACAGATACAAAGTGGCTAGATTATGTGCAACAGGCACCCACACTAATGACAATGCATTAAACATAAATGGAAGGATGCTTGATATATAAAGGAAGTTTAGATCAACATGCAACTACTGTTCTAACTTGGAATAGTGACAAAACATCATGCAGCCCATTTGAAGAGTGGAGTAGGCTTTGTAAACTAAAGTGAACTGTATCTCTAATCATTCTGCCTTTGCCTTGTACATACAAGAACATGATTTCATAACTTACCTACCAAGTTCAAATATTATCTTTAGACCAGTGTAGCAGAGACGGATTACGTGGCAAAGGTTTAGGCTTTGAGAGGGAAAACAAATCTTAATAGACTTGCTTTCTCATTATGACAGGAACAAAGGCTAATCGTCACAAACCACCGCAGTTTAGTAAAACTTGAAATCTGCTGAACAGTTAGACAAATCCATTAGGGTTTTATTAGCTCCTAAAAGAGTTATGTGATTCCCCAGGATCCAATCCTTGTCAATCAGACATGGTAAATTGGATTCTTGAATAGGGAAATCCCTTAGGGAGCATAGACGTTATCTAGATCAGATGCAGTGATTTTTTTCCCCTACTCTATGCTCACCAGGTTCTGTTCTCTCTTTAGTGAACCAATAAAACCATAATAAGTATTGATTAACCCATTACTGTGTATTATCCACTGTCTTGTGCCTTGACTGTATTTAAGCACAGGATAACACCTTTAAGACAGTCCCTGTTATGAACCAAGGTATCTTGTAAAAGTTTCACACAATTTTTGAAAAGGCAATTGGAGGTGAGCCGCACTATGCTCTGAAATCCTTCATTAAGAGGGCAAGGCTACCTGGAAAGATAACAAAAGCATATAAAACCAGTGAGACAAACTGAAAATCAAAATACATCTCTTCAGAATGATGCCATCAGGGGTGTATAATAATTGTCCTACCTTGTGTGATTCTGTAATTGTAGGACTAATTGGATAAACTTAACATTTACAGTAGCTGCTTTCATTTTGTGTTTTATGTATCGCGTTCATTGTAGTAATTATATATTATTCAGCAGCTTTATTAGGATAATTCTGCTAGGATGTATAATGTTGCAGTATAGGTTTTCACTACATCTAAATAATGGACCTTTGTGGTCTGCAGCCTTAATTTGTCCCATGTGTCAGCTCTATGCTGACGTGCAGAGCTTTCAAGGGTCTTTCTAATCATTAGCTTGTTGGTAGCTCCTCTGAATTTACTTGTGAACACTGCTCAATACGGGGATACAGAGATCAGCTGGCTAAATTAAGTTTGATTACAGGGGACAAGGTCATGAGTTGAATGGACACAGGTCGAAAGGAGGTGTCACTACAGGCTGTTTTTTTTTAGCACAACCTTGAATTGCCGTGCATTGTATTGCTAAAAATATTTTCTTTATCTGCACGTTATAAGTACTTTAGTAATGGAAAATAATCATTAGTATAAAGATCCATGTATATGACTAAACATGTACCCTGATGTATTCTCATTTTCAGTATAGTGTCATGTTTTTGTGTTCCATGGTCATTACTGAATACTCACTTGATCGAGTGATTTCCGATACATTGTCAAGATAAATTACGTTCACTTAATTAGATGTACAGGAAGTATAGCTGAAGCAGGGACAAGTATTAATTTAGGACTTTGCAGAAACTGACACTCCATCTTATGACCCTGAGGCAGTATTATTTGAGATAGCCCTTGATGGAAGGAAGTCTGTCTCCATAGCAATTACCCAAGTCTTTTATCAGTCATTTCTAGAAAGAAAATTAGAGCAATTGTGTCAGGATAGTCATATGGGCAGAAATTGCACACTCATTCTAACCACTTATGTCTCTGACTTTGTCCCTGCTTGATGGCTGCTTTTGTTCACAGCAGTTATGTGAAGCTTGATTGGACATGAGTAAATGTGGCACGCTGTGCACACAAAGGACTCGCTTTGGCTTTTTCTTTTCTTACAAAAATAATTTCTAAATTAGGTCTTGCCTTTTGTTTTATGGACATAGTTATTCGCTAAACAATAGAATGACAGGTTTATCATTAAAAGGAGATGGCATGGGGGCGGGGGACAGTGGGGTAGAAGCTAAGCATAATTGATCAGCAAAGATGAGCTTTTACACACTTTTAAAGACTATTTTGATCTATTCTATTGTAATTCATTCCATGCAGGAGGTTATATGCTGCAAAGGAAAAGCACTATTCAGATTAAAAAGGTTGAATGTGTGGAGTAGTGGTTAGGGAAAAAAACTAAATTCATCAGTACAATAAAAAAAATCCATAAAACACAATGTAACATTTTGTTTGTTTTCACAAAACTATATTTAGAAAGTAATTATCTTAAATTTACATTTAGGATTCCTAAAATCTGCTTGTTTTATCTATATGCTGAATTCTCTAGAACAAAGGTAAAGGACCTGGTTAAAGCAGCTTTTTTAGCACATGCATATAATGTTCAAGATGAATAATATTCAAGTCATCTTTCAGTTCCGTTTTCTTATTTGGCAAAATTTGCAATTAATGGCTCCCCCCTCCCCCATGCAGTAGTAAAGAGTATCTTGTATCTCATAACTGGGTGAGGTACCTGCCAGACTAATCTATTCCCAGTTCGCCAGCCATAGTTCTTTACTCTATCTGTCTTAGCATATTGATTTCTGAACTGTTTTATTGGTTCCTAACATAATTATATCAGGAGTGGGTCTCTTAGTACAACTAATACATTTACACTATGGCTTCCAGGGAAGCTTGTGTTTGAGCCATTGTTTTCAAGCTGCTGATTGGTTCAGTAAAATGCAGTTAACCTAAAATCATCAGAGTCAACACTACATGGTGGATTATGGCATACCAATTTATTACACAATGAACTGGAGCCCTTAAAAAACAGAAAAGGGAGACTATTGCAAAACATGTCACACAGTTTTGACTAATGCTTGTCTAATGTATGCTGCATTTAAAAAGCTACCAAGCAGTTTCTTTAATAATACACATTATATGCTCCCAATTATATTAGCTTTAATGAACCGTTTATATGTGGTGTAGCTTTTACACATTATGTCATAAAGAAAGATTGTGGCCTATTTATTTCACTGTTCTTAATTGTTGTCAGAGTGAGACCTGAAACTTGGAGACCTTATTTTTCAAAGTCAGACCTAAAGAGGGGAGCATCAATTTATCACATTTTTTCTCTACTTTTTTACCTATGCCTCGTGAAGGTTTTTTTTTGCTTAATTCTGAAGATTTTGTTGTTAATAGAGGAGCTGCCTTATAAATTAGAAACAGTGCTCAATTACTGGCTTGACAGGGATTGATCTAGTTTTGCCATTGGTCACTACAGGTACTGGCAAGTGAAGACTAGCAGGAACCATAGCACAAGCTTAAAGCATATTACCATGAAGAATATTCAAATGTACTTTCACTTGAAAAAGATGGCTAACTCATCTCATAAAATAGCACATTAGCTAAAAGCAATCTACAACACACTCTGAATTATTATTAGATTTTTATTTAATTTACATTACATTAATAACAGAAAATTACACTGCACAATGGACTAATGTAATAAAGTGGCAATTATAACAGTTATGAACAATAAACATGCCATAAGTGGAAGGTTTTATGAACTATGCCATCATTATCATGGTTTATCTGCTTTGTGATTTTAAAGCTCTGTAATATCAAAGTTTCATAAGTATTACAATGTATAAATGGATGTAAATCATTATACTAAAAGAAAAATGCTAACATTAAAGATTTTGACTGTTTACTTTGTTTTTACCTGAAAACATGTTCAACAGATGATTCTGTTTCACATTTCCAGTCTGGGCAGCGTGATGGTGCTAGATCAGGTGATTGCACATATTTAATATCTTCTGAGAAGTTACTCATACCACAGCAATTCTTTGATGTGTCAATAGGATTAAAATAATATGCATGATAAATGTAAACTACGATGTGAATGTCCAGCACATAGGCTTCAGTTTTCCACTGGCTCAAATTCAATAGGTAAGGACAGTCATTGAGATGTCCCTTGCTTCTCTTCAGCAGTGTCAGTGCTAAAAGGCTAAACCTGGAGCTGTGGGGAGAAAGCGTTTTGTGTGACCACAGGGCAGATCCCCTATTCTTAATCCTATTGTACTCCATTCCTTTTTATCCAGGAATAGACTGTGGAAAAATGTACAGATAGGAAAACAAAAAATGCTTTCATCTTATTGTGATGCAGGTGAGTTAATTTCCTTTCACTATGTACATAATTTTGAAGCAAAATTGTCCCACCAAATCAGATATCCTCAAACTTGTTTAAATGTTAAAATCATCCCGAAATGTGCACTTTTCAGTTCAGCAGCTTTCTCTATGGAAATTAATCTTTGTTTTGGCCAACACATTATCATAATGTTGCTCTATTGTTACAGTTGGAGTTTCTGCTGGCAAAACGTATCATGGGTAAAAGTTGTTTACATGTTTGGACAGGTCAGAAGGAATTATGGTCTTTACCTTAGAACAAATAAAATGCCCAGTTTAGTACAAGTAGTGAAAGAGGTGGGACATGGAGGTGGGGACTTGGGTAAGCAGTTTGCTGTCCCAAATCTAATGTGATGACAAAGGCTCCAAATGTCCTTGAGTCCTGCAGATCTACCTTGATGCAAATGGTGTAGAGCATCCACTCAGGAAGCAGGAGCACCACTTACTCTATTGAAACTCCCAGTGTCACCTCACTGTTGGGCAGACCAGAAAATGCAACTTCCACTTTACAAGGGAAGGTAGCAATGCTGGGGGAAGAGGGTAATTTATGTTTTTACTAGAGATAAAAGCCTACAGGTAGCTGAAGGGTCAACAACACTGTTGAAGAGGAATAAAGTTAGTGCAGCATTTGTGGTAAGCTATGAATGACTTGGATGCTTAGTTTTACTGTTTGCTCTGAAGTCCACCACAAAAAGAAGCAGCAGCTCCTATTTCTAATCTTCAACACAGTTCTATCAGTCATGATAGTTCTGTCCTAAAGATTCCAAACAACATCAAAAGAATAAAGAAAATACTCTCCAAAAGGAATTCCTCCAATTTCTAAGCTAAGCCCTGTTAGTAGAGCTGAGGTAATTGAAGGACAGCTTGCTGAGGACATGACAGGCAGCCAATGAAGATGGTGCAATGAACCATCTCACTGTCCCCAAGCGAGTTGTACAAGCTAGATGTGTGCAAACGAAGTATGTGCACTGTCCCCTTAATCTCCCCAGCTCAGAGACATTCACCTGGAATGAGAAGGATAGTGAGTCACAAAGTATGGGAGGAACAAGACATGGGAGAGCAAGAGCGCTGAAAGGAGTTTTATCAGAGGACAATTCTCCGCTGAACAGCCAGTGGATTCAGATCTCATGAGCCCAGCTCCAAAAGAAGGTTGTTCAGCAAGTAACATTCCCAAACCCAGGCACTGAGATCCATCTGTCAGGCTGTACAGCAGATGGCAGGAGTCAAACAGCCATCTTGTGCATGGCATCAACAAAGTCCTTTCTTTGCCATACAGTGGGCTGGATTTTGCCGCTGGCGAGCAGGGGTCGGGGCCCGCTCGCCGACGGCAAAATGACATGGAATGACGTCGGGTGGGGGGGGGGGAACCGCCAACGTCATCTCACCCCATTTAAATCTTCAGGAAGGCGGGCGGACAGCGAGATCAGCTGTGCGCCCGCCGACCTGCCATTGGCCAATTGAGGCCATTGACAGGATAATTAAAATAATTAAAGGCCCTGCCCGTCCAACCTTAAGGTTGGCGGGCAGGCCAGGAGCCCCAGTGGGCTTCTGAAAAAACATGAAACCTCATCCACCGGCGGGATGAGGTTTCATGTGGGTTTAAAAAAGGTTATTAAAGTTTCAGTGAAATTTATTAACATGTCCCAAATTGTGTGACATTGTCACATGAGGGGGGCATGTTAAGGATTTTATTATTTTTTTATTTTTAAAGTTTATACAGCTGTCAGTGATCTCCCTGAGGCAGCACTTAGCCTCAGGGAGATGTGCGCTCTTTTGTGTGCACGCGTGAAAGAGCTCACTCTCACATTCGGGGAATCCCCCCAGACCCCGCCCGCACAGGAAGCATGTAGCACTTCCTGGCGGACGTCACATTGGGCGGGCCTTAATTGGCCCGCCCACTTAAAATGGCGGTGGGGCCCGCTTCTCTGGCGGGATCGGCTCCCTGCCTGCCAGAGATTGGGTCAGGCCTGCCTGCCCCACAGGCAGAAAATTCTGCCCAGTGTGTCACATTTCCAGGCACATGAGTAGCCATTGCAGTACAAAGGATTATCAGATGGGATATGCTAATATATGACGTGGTTGATGATGTACTGCTGACACTAGTTAGTCATGCATTAGACTCGAGAGAGAGAGGTTGGAATCATGCCTGAGAGCAATGTGCTTACTCTGTAACTTGCTTAGACGTAGTACTCATAAACAAGTGTTAAGCAGATACCAGAGTATGCTTACAGTCTGTCTAAGAACCAAGTCCCACACTTAGAATCCAAGACAGAAGGGTCCAATTTTAAAACATGGTGACAGTTGTGGAGACATTGCTGTGAAAAGAGACATCGGTGTTATTGAATGAACCGCAGAGTGAAGAAACCTTTGAAAGCAGCTTGAGGAAATTTCAGCAGACAAAGGAGGCACACTGGAGAGAGGTAATGATGACTGTACCTAGTGACCAATCCCTGCCCTTTCCCTGTCCGTTTCACTACCTCGAGGGCCCACAGAGAGGCCAGCAGTGGGAGTTATGGAAACGCCATTTTGTCCGGTACTGGGCAGCTTCAGGTCTTCATGAGAAAGAGCCAAAGCTTCAAGTTAGTTCCTTTCTTTTTGCAGTAGGTCCAGTAGCAGATGATGTTCTGTTAAGACAGGGGCCAGGGCATGCGGCGGCCCAGCCAAAAGTCCATTGACTTTCGGCAGGAGCGGACGATCCCAGCAGCTGTCCACTGCAGATTTTGATTCCATTATTAAAGCCTTTATTACCTTTTTAAATCAGCCATGCAACCCCATTATCGAGCAGGCGGTTCAGCATGCTATGCAGCTCCGACTCCAAGCACCGAGTTGGCTATAATGTGGGGTAAATCCGATGCATCACATGTCTCTGTTGACTGGGTAGGCTCAGGGGCAGTGACCCCACCCACAACAAAGACCACCAAACTGCACAGAAGTGTTGTGGTACGATAAATAAGCATAGCAGCGGGCACAGAATACTTCCAGTGTGGAAAAACTGGACATTTCAAGCGTTTCTACAAATCCAGCAATTTTAATCGAAGTCACAGGCCAGTAAGTATTTATGAAACACATTCCTTCCCAGAAATGGAAAGTCCAGAAAATGATAACCCTCCAGAGTTCCTAAGGAAAGTCTATAGCCTTAATCTAGACTCCTGGTCAGGTACAGTCCAAGTTCAAGGCTTCGATACTTCTTTTAAAATTGATACTGGAACTGTTGTTAACATACAGGGCAAAGTTTTCTGCCTGTTGGGCGGGCGGGCCCGACCCAATCTCTGGCGGGCGGGGAGATGATCCCCACCGGAGTAGCGGGCCCCACCGCCATTTTACATGGGTGGGCCAATTAAGGCCCGCCCAGCATGACGTCCGGCGGGGAAGCACTAAGCGCTTCGTGTGCAGGCGGGGGGTGGGATTCCCCAAAAGCGAGAGTGTACTCTTTCATGCGTGTGCACGAAAGAGCGCACATCTCCCTGAGGCTAAGTGCAGCCTCAGGGAGATCGCTGACACTTTTAAAAAGATTAAAAATAGAAAAAAAAAAATCCCTAACGTGTCCCCCTCATGTGACAATGTTCATAAATTACAGTAAAACTTTATTAAACTTTTTAGAACCCTGCATGAAACCTCATCCCGCCGGTGGATGAGGTTTCATGTTTTTTCTATTGCCCGCCAGGGCTCCTGGCCTGCCCACAACCTTAAGGTTCGACGGGCAGGTCCTTTAATTGTATAATTGCCCCTGTCAATGGCCTCAATTGGCCATTGACAGGTCGGCGGGCCCGCAGCTGATTTTGCTGTGCCCCCGCCTTCCTGAAAATTTAAATGGGGGTGGGATGACGTTGGGGATTCCGCCCGACATCATCCCACGTCATTTTATGCGTCGGCGAGCGGGCCCCGCCCCCTTCTTGCCGATGGCAAAAATCTGCCCATAAACAGATGACCTCGACCGGCTTCAGCCAATGGCCCGTTGTCCATCAGACATCAAGTTACAAGGCCCAGACAGCATAGACTATCCAGTCAAAGGCAGGATTATTGCTCCTCTTAGCTACAAGAGACATTCTTCACAATCAACGTACCTCCCTATAGAGTGGAGGTGTTGACATACTTCTAGGAATCCTAGGTAAACCAGATGATGCTCATCATTTGAACAACTCACCGTCTTTCATTCAGCAATTTTCAACCTTTTATTTAGAAGCAGTGGAAATTAAGTGTCCAGAGGCTGAGAAAGTTTATACACTCAGCAGTAAGTTCCTTTTTTATCACAGAAACACCATCCACAAGACCCCAGGCAGACAAAGAAGCTCTGAATCTCTCAGTTCTTCACCAAGTAAGGCCAGAGGTGAAGGATACAGAAAGTACTGCCGCAGACAGTGACCATCTCCATGAAGATCTGTTGGACCTGAATTGGTTCTTCCTCAAGAGTGATGAGGAAGGATCCCTTGCAGTACTGAATGACCTCTTAGAGGTTGAGGTCCTAAAGACTGATTAATCTTTCCTGCTGATGGATGCACCACATGAAGTCTCTGCTGTCTTTTTAGAAGAATCAGCCGTGCTTTGAGGCTGAGCAGCATTCAGGTCTTGGTTCCACTGAATCTACTGATGTATTACCTACTTTATCTCCTGTTGTTCATGAAGTGTCTTCCACAGAAGATGCAGAACAAAACCCTTAAAGCTGTCTTCCCTAAGGGCTGAGAATACTTCTAAGGAGGCAGGCTGGGAGGATTCTGTAGTTTAGGTTCAGAATGTCCCAAGCCTGTATCTCAGCTTTTTCACAATCTAGTAGGAACCATGAGGACATTCTTGCCATTGAATTGTGTCCATCTTGAAGCTGGAGTCATTATAGTAGCGCCTACAAGCCTTCTGGTTACTTCCCTCAGGGGCCTACTGAATTAAACTGCTCTGACAGAAACAGATATGAAGTCTGCAGTAGCTCCATTCCAAACATTGGCTGTTGTTAGACAACAGCCATGTCTGTCTCAAGAGACATTCAATCCATGTTTGCAGACAATATCTCTTGTGATACTGAATCTCAGATGGTACCTCATTAAGTGCCCATTTTAAGTTGTCCCTGTTTAAGTCATTTCACTTTAACGTTGGTCAGATAACGGGGCCCCTATTCGCGTTTAGTGTCAGGAGTTTTGTTTTTGCATCGGGTCTGATGCAGGACCGCGTCACCCTCTGCTACTCCCTAAATTGCCCTCTCACTGCCAACCCTGTGGCTCACTTCCTGCAGGGCAAACCTGCTCTTCCTGTTGCTCATCTCCGAAGGCCTCACCCACAGCAATGGTTCAGGAGAGGAGAGCGGACAGTGGAAGGTTCGGTGAAAGGAAGGGTCTACAGCGACCAGCAGGGTCAGGGAGTGGCAGAGGCTGTGAACCGGAGGGTCAATGGTGAATGGGAGGGTTCGGGGATGGGATATCTGGCGAGTGGGAGGATTCGGGGGTGGGATGTCTGGCGAGTGGGAGGGTTCGGGGGTGGGCTGTCTGGCGACAGGGAGGGTTCGGGGGTGGGATGTCTGGCGAGTGGGAGGATTCGGGGGTGGGATGTCTGGCGAGTGGGAGGGTTCGGGGGTGGGCTGTCTGGCGACAGGGAGGGTTCGGGGGTGGGATGTCTGGCGAACGGGAGGGTTCGGGGGTGGGCTGTCTGGGGACAGGGAGGATTCGGGGGTGGGCTGTCTGGGGGCAGGGAGGGTTCGGGGGTGGGCTGTCTGGCGAGCAGGAGGGTTCGGAGGTGGGCTGTCCGGAGACAGGGAGGGTTCGGGGGTGGGCTGTCTGGCGAGCGGGAGGGTTCGGGGGTGGGCTGTATGGCGAGTGGGAGGGTTCGGGGGTGGGATGTCTGGCGAGCGGGAGGGTTCGGGGGTGGGCTGTCTGGAGACAGGGAGGGTTCGGGGGTGGGCTGTATGGCGAGCGGGAGGGTTCGGGGGTGGGATGTCTGGCGAGCGGGAGGGTTCGGGGGTGGGCTGTCTGGAGACAGGGAGGGTTCAGGGGTGGGCTGTCTGGTGACAGGGAGGGTTTGGGGGTGGGCTGTATGGCGAGCGGGAGGGTTCGGGGGTAGTCTGTCTGGCGAGCGGGAGGGTTTGGGGGTGGGTTGTCTGGCGAGCAGGAGGGTTTAGGGGTGGGATGTCTGGCGAGTGGGAGGGTTCGAGGGTGGGATGTATGGCAAGCGGGAGGGTTTGGGGGTGGAATGTCTGGCGAGCGGGAGGGTTCGGGGGTGGGATGTCTGGCGAGCGAGAGGGTTCAGGGGTGGGATGTCTGGCGAGCGGGAGGTTTCGGGGATGGGATGTCTGGCGAGCGGGAGGGGTCGGGGGGGGTGGGATGTCTGGCGAGCGGGAGGGTTCAAGGGTGGGCTGTCTGGCAAGCAGGAGGTTTGGCGAACAGTGTGGGCAGAGAGGCAGGAGCTAAGTAGAATGTTAGCATATTGTTCTATTTTAGTTTAAAAGTTATATAATTTATCAATATAGGAATTTAGCGATATAAATATTTCAACTTACAGGGTATAATGTTTAATGTTTTTCTCTGATGAGTAAGGTACTACAGAACTGAACTACAGCTTTTCCATTGGTTTTTAATGGGAAAATCTAATTCACTTAAAGTTGTTTCACTTGAAGTTGTACTTTTGAGTAAGGCAACTAGAAACTTAAGTGAGGACTGACTGTATTTGTGACACTGGAAAATAACATAGGGCTTTGTGTACTGGCAACCAGGGGAATTGCAAAGATAATCAGCAGAAAGGAAGGGAATAGAGAGGATGCTGTACTAACCACCATCTGGTTTTTCAACTAGCTGTGGTCTTCATTCTTTAATTGTGTAATATTGGGTAGGAGGAATCAAATGCCTTTTGTGGCATTACTTTCTAATAGTAAATGCCTATTGCTTAGGTACTGGAAATGGAGATAAAATATGAGTGAGGGCTGTGATTTGGCAAATGCAAAAATTAAATAACATTTTGGTTTACATTGCATATGTCCCCAGCTGAAGTCTAGAAGGAGTTACTGGCAAATTGAGAGCTATGCATGTAACATACATTGGATTTGGTTATAGGTCTGGGTTCAGAAAGTGACACTGATCATCCAGAGCAGCCTTGCAGAAACACAATCTCTTGAGGACAATTCTTATCAGTGCCTTATATTATAGGAGCCAGTGGCATAGTGGTGATATCACTGGACAGGTTCAAATCCCACCAAGGTAGCTTGTGGAATTTAAATTGAGTTAATTAAAAAGCTAGTTTCAATAATGGTGACCATGAAACCATTGTCAATTGTTGTAAAACCCATCTGGTTCACTAATGCCCTTTAAGGAAGCAAATCTGCTGTACTTACCTGATCTGGCACATAGGTGACTCCAGACCCACAGCAATGTGGTTGACTCTGAAATGGCTTAGCAAGCAGCTCAGTTATATCAAACTGCTATGCAGTCTAAAAGGAATGAAAGCAGACAGACCACCTAGCATCGACCTAGACACCAGAAACAACAATGACACTGAGCCCTGTTGACCCTGCAAAGCCCTCCTTACTAACATTTGGGGGCTTGCACCAATATTGTGAGAGCTGAGTCACAGACTAGTCTAGGAAATGCCTGACATAGTCATACTCATTGAATCATACCTTACAGACACCACCAACACCATCCCTGGGTATGTCTTGGTCCACTGACTGGACAGTCGCATCATAGGTGATGGCACAGTAGTATACACTTGGGAGGGAGTTGCTCCGGGAGTCCTCAACATCGACTCTGGACCCCATGAAGTCTCACGGCATCAGGTCAAACACAGGCAAGGAAACCTCCTGCTGGTTATCGTTTAATGCTCACCCCTCAGCTGTCAAATCAGTACTCCTCCATGTTGAACACCAGTTGGAAAAAGCATTGAGGGTAACAAGGGCACAGAATGTATTCTGGGTGGGGGACGTCAATGTACATCACCAAGAGTGGATTGGTAGCACCACTGCTGACTGGCATAGCTGCTAGATTGGGTCTGCAGCAGGTAATGGGTGAACCAACAAGAGGGAAAAACGTACTCCTCATCAGTCCATCCTCATCAATCTACCTGGATTGCAGATGCATTTATCCATGTCAGTCTTAATAGGAGTGATCATCGCACAGTCCTTGTGGAGACAAAGTCCCGTTTTCATGTTAAGGATATCTTCCATCGTGTTGTGTGGCACTACCAGCGTGCTAAATTTCAAACCGATCTAGCAACTCAAAACTGGGCATCCATGAGGGGCTGTGGGCCATCAGCAGCAGCAGAATTGTACTCAACCACAATCTGTAACCTCATGGCCCAGCATATCCCCATTCTACCATTACCACCAACCCAGAAGATCAACTTTGGTTCAATGAAGAGTGCAGGAGGACATGCCAGGTGCAACACCAGGGAAACTTAAAAATGAGATGTCATCCTGATGAAGCTACAGCACAGGACTATTTGTATGCCAAGCAGTGGAAACAGCATGCAATAGACAGAGCTAAATGATCCCACAATCAATGGATCAGATCTAAGCTCTGCAGACCTGTCACATCTAGCCGTGAATGGTGGTGGACAATTAAACAACTAACTGGTAGAGGAGGCTCCATAAATATCTCAATCCTCAATGGGGGAGCCCAGCACATCAGTGCAAAAGACAAGGCTGAAACATTATAAACCATCTTCAGCCGGAAGTGCCGAGTGGATGATCCATCTCAGCCTCCGCCTGAGGATCCCCAGCATCACAAATGCCAGTCTTCAGCCAATTAGATTCACTCCGTGTGATATCAAAATGCGGCTGAAGGCACTAGGTACTGCAAAACCTATGGGCCCTGACAACGTTCTGGCAATCGTACTGAAGACTTGTCCTCCAGAACTAGCTGTGTCACTAACAAGCTGTCCAGTACAGCTACAACACTGGCATCTACCCAGCAATGTGGAAAATTGTCCAGGTATGTCCTGTACACACAAAGCAGAACAAATCCAACCTGGCAAATTACTGCCCCATCAGCCTACTCTCGATCATCAGCAAAATGATGGAAGGTGTTGTTAACAGTGGTATCAAGCGGCACTTATTCACAATAACATGCTCACTGATGCTCAGCTTGCGCTCCACCAGGGCCACTCAGCTCCTGACCTCATTACAGCCTTGGTCCAAACATGGACAAAAGAGCTGAGCTCAAGAGTTGAGGTGAAAGTGGCTGCCCTTGACATCAGTGTAGCAAAGCTGGAGACAATGAGAATAAGGGGGGCAAACTCTCTGCTGGTTGGAGTCATACCTAGCACAAAGGAAGATGGTTGTGTTTGTTGGTGGTCAGTCATCTTAGTCCCAGGACATCACTGCAGGAGTTCCTAAGGGCAGTGCCCTAGGCACAACCAAATTCAGCTGCTTCATTAATGATCTTCCCTCCATCATCAGGTCAGAAGAGGAGATGTTCAGTGATTGCACAATGTTCAGTACCATTACCGACTCCCTAGATACGAAAGCAGTTCTTTTCCTCTAGCAAGACCTGGACAATATTCAGGCTTGAGCTGATGTGTGGCAAGTAACAGGTCAGAGACTAGAAATTCTGTAGTGAGTAACTCACCTCCTGATTCCTCAAAGCCTGGCTACCATCTACAAGCCACAAATCAGGAGTGTGATGGAATACTCTCCATTTAACTGGATGAGCTCCCACAACATGCAAGAAGTTCGACATCATCCAGATCAAAGCAGCCTGCTTGATTGTCACCCCCATCCACCGCCTTAAACATTAACTCCCTCCACCACTGTCGCACAGTGGCAACAGTGTGTACCATCTACAAGATGCACTTCAGCAACTCACCAAGGTTGCCTTGACAGCACCTTCTAAGCCCACAACCACTACCATCTAGAAGGACAAGGGCAGCAGGGGCATGGGAACACCACTACCTGCAAGTTCCCCAGCAGGTCACACACCATCCTGACTTGGAAATATATCACCGTTCCTTCACTGTTACTGGTTCAAAATCCTAGAACTCCCTTCCTAACAGCACTCTGGGTGTACCTATACTACATGGACTGCAGTGGTTCAAGAAGGTGGCTCAGGATGGGCAATAAATGTTGGCCTCGCCAGTGACACTCACATACTGTGACGGAATTTTTAAAAATCAGCTCTAGGGTCATAACCAGAATAAAATCAGATCCTAAAAGCTATTGCCACAAATTCACCGCTGAAAACATGCAATTCCGACCAAAGTACCATCAGTATACCGTTCAAAACCCAAGGCGTCATTTGGTGGAAGGGTGGAAAGGGCACTAAATGATCACTGTGCTCATAAGATATGCCTGTTCGAAAGTTTACATTTAATATGCAATTTTTGTCCAATTAATGATTAATTTTAATGAGCCTGTAGGTGCTACCCAGACATCTTCAGGTTTAGTACTGGAGGGCTTATTAGACACAATTTTTCTGGAGCGGTATTAGTGGGCTCCTCACACCCATTTCCAGTGAAGGTATGGAGTGCTCTGGGACCAAGGGAGAATGCACACAGGTCCTTGGATGCAGCACAGAGGTCCTGGTGGAGGAGAAATGCCCTATATACACAGGAGAAAGGACTCCACCTTGTTCTCCTTGCCCTCTCTCCTGCAGCAGCTGGTGCTGCTTTGCTTGGCCTTCAGTCCTCCCCCCATTCCTCCTGCAGACCATGGGGGGCCCCTAGCAAGGTGTTCATGGCCAAGCCCTCCCTTTCTCCTCATGCCCAAAATGGTAGAATAGTGCAGCACTCTCACTTTAGGTGAACTCCTCAGAGAATTTCGCAAATTCTGTTGCTTGAGTGTTAATGAAGTCTTGGCAAATTGTCTGAGAAAGTTTCCCAATGTGTTTTAAATGTCCTGTTAAAACCTCCATCAGCATGTGAATACTGATAGGTGATATATTTTTAAGTGGGACAAAATCCTCATCCATGCTTGCATACTTCCACTCAGCAGGTCACTTTTAGGATATGGTATTAGTCAAGCATTACCCACCAAACTGCTGTGCAGCCTCCTAAATTGGCACGAGCAGGTAATTTATATTGTACTCAGCTCTTAAAAATCTCCAATGTCTGGTTCTAGCACAGGCTCGAATTCTTTTACCATGTGGGCACCTTGCACTAACTGCAGGCTAAACCGGCATTACAGCTCAAGGCACTATTTTGGCCGTCTTGGAGGCCTTCCAGTGCCTGGAGGAGCTTCAAGAATCATTCCCATTGTCTTTTAATTCCTTCAGAACCTTCATTTATGTCGCAAAAGCCACTGAATTTGCAGCTGCAAATTCCTCAGAGGAGCTGAGTCCTTTGAAGATATATTCTCATAGTACATGTGCATACTGTGCATCAGCTCAGATACTCACGTACTGGTGAGACCATTCTTTTAAAAAATTCATTCATGGGATGTAGGCTTCGTTGGCTGGGCCAGCATTTACTGACCATCCCTCATTACTCTTAAGAAGGTGGTGCTGAGTTGCCTTCTGAACCGCTGCAGTCCATGTGGTGTAGATACATCCACAGTGCTGTTTGGGAGGGAGTTCCAAGATTTTGACACAAAAACAGTGAAGGAACGGCGATATATTTCCAAGCCAGAATGGTGAGTGACTTGGAGGGGAAGTTGCAGGTGGTGGTGTTCCCATCTATCTGCTGCCCTTGTCCTTCTAGATGGTAGTGGTCGTGTGTTTGGAAGGTGCTGTCTAAGGAGTCTTGGTGAATTCCTGCAGTGCATCTTGTAGATGGTACACACTGCGTCAGTGGTGGAGGGATTGAATGTTTGTGGATAGGGTGCCAATCAAGCAGGCTGCTTTTTTCCTGGATGGTGTTAAGCTTCTTGAATGTTGTTGGAGCTGCACTCATCCAGTCAAGTGGAGAATATTCCATGACACTCCTGACTTGTGCTTTGTAGATGGTGAATACGCTTTGCGGAGTCAGGAGATGAGTTACTCGCTGCAGGAATCCATGCCTCTGACCTGTTCTAGTAGTCAGTTCAGTTTCTGGTAAATGGTAACCCCCAGGATGATGATGGTGGATTCAGCGATGGTAATGCCATTGAATGTCAAGGGGAGATGCCTAGATTCTTTCTTGTTGGAGATGGTCATTGTCTGATATTTGGCGGCATGAATGTTACTTGCCACTTGTCAGCCCAAGCCTGGATGTTGTCCAGGTCTTTCTGCAGTTGGACATGGACTGCTTCAGTATCTGAGCAATCACAAATGGTGCTGAACATTGTGCAATCATCAGCAAACATCCCCACTTCTGACCTTATGATGGAAGGAAGGTCATTGATGAAGCAGCTGAACATGTGGGCCTAGGACACTACCCTAAGGAACTCCTGCAGTGATGCCCTGGAGCTGAGATGATTGACCTTCAGCTACCACAGCCGTCTCCTTTTTACTACATATGATTCCACAGCGGAGCATTTTCCCCCTGATTCCCATTAACTCCAGTTTTGCTAGGGCTCTTTTATACCACACTTGGTCAAATGCGGCCTTGATGTCAAGGGCAGTCACTCTCACCTCACATCTGGAGTTCAGGGCTTTTGTCCATGTTTGAATCAAGGCTGTAATGAGGTCTGGAATGCACTACCCGGGAGGGTGGTGGAGGCGGGTTGCCTCACGTCCTTTAAAAAGTACCTGGATGAGCACTTGGCATGTCATAACATTCAAGGCTATGGGCCAAGTGCTGGTAAATGGGATTAGGTAGGTAGGTCAGGTGTTTCTCACGTGTCGGTGCAGACTCGATGGGCCGAAGGTCCTCTTCTGCACTTTGATTCTGTGATTCTGTGAGGTCAGGAGCTGAGTGACCCTGGCAGAAAACTAACTGAGCGTCAGTGAGCAGGTTATTGCTAAGCATGCGCCACTTCATAGCACTGTTGATGACCGCTTGCATCACTTTATTGATGATCGAGAGTGGAATGATGGGGCAGTGTTAATTGGCCGGGTTGAATTTGCTCTGGTTTTTGAGTACAGGACATACCTGAGCAATTTTCCACATTGCCGGGTAAATGCCAGTGTTGTAGCTGTACTGGAACAGTTTTGCTAGGGGTGCGGCAAGTGCTGAAGCACATCTTCAGTATTATTGCCGGAATATTATCAGGGCCCACAGCCTTTGCAGTATCCAGTGCCGTCAGCCATTTCTTGATATCACGTGGAGTGAATTGAATTGGCTGAAGACTGGCATCTGTGATGCTGGGGACCTCTGGAGGAGGCCGAGATGGATCATCCACTTGGCACTTCTGGCTGAAGGTTGTTGCAAATGCTTCAGCCTTATCTTTTGCACTTACATGCTGTGCTCCCCCATCATTGTGGATGAGGATATTTGTGGAGCCTCATCCTCCAGTGAGTTGTTTAATTTTCCACCACCATTCACAACTGGATGTGGCAGGGTGGCAGAGCTCAGACCTGATCAGTTGGTTGAGGAATCGCTTAGCTTTGTCTATCGCTTGCTGCTTTTGCAGTGTTGTATCTTCACCAGGTTGACATGTCATTTTTAGGAATGCCTGGTGTTGCTCCTGGCATGCCCTCCTGCACTCTTCATTGAACCAGGGGTTGATCCCTTCGCTTGGTGGTAATGGTAGAGTGGGGGGTATGCCGGAGCATGCAGTTACAGATTGTGGTTGAGTACAATTCTGTTGCTGCTGGTGGCCCAGAGTGCCTCATGGATGCCCAAGCTTGAGTTGTTAGAACAGCACCTCATCTTCCAACTAGGCACTTTACAGCCTTCCAGACTGAATATTGAATTCAACAACTTTAGATCTTGAACTCCCTCCTCCATCCCCACCCCCTTTCTGTTTCTTCCCCCTCCCTTTTGTTTTTCCAATAATTTATATAGATTTTTCTTTTCCCACCTATTTCCATTATTTTTAAATCTATACCTTTAATGCCCGGTTAGTCTTTCCACCCCACCCCCACTAGAGCTGTACCTTGAGTGTCTTGCCATCCATTCTTAATTAGCACATTCATTTAGATAATATCACCACCTTCAACACCTCTTTGTTCCTTTGTCTGTGACATCTTTTGATTATCTGCTCCTATCACTGCTTGCTTGTCCCTACAACCACCCACCCACCCAAGTTCTCTCCCCCCACCCCTCCACCACCTTAAACCAGCTTATATTTCACCCCTCTCCTAATATTACTCAGTTCTGTTGAAGGGTCATGAGGACTCGAAACGTCAACTTTTTTCTTCTTCTTCTCCGCCTATGCTGCCAGACCTGCTGAGTTTTTCCAGGTAATTCTGTTTTTGTTTTGAGTTGTTAGATCTGTTTGAAATCTATCCCATTCGGCATGGTAGTAGTGCCACACAACACAATGGGGGTGATATCCTCAATATGAAGGCAGGACTTCATTTCCACAAGGACTGTGCGGTGGTCACTTCTACTGATACTGTCATGGACAAATGTATTTGTGGCAGGGTGGTTGGTGAGGACGAGGTCAAGTATGATTTTTCCTTCTTGTTGTTTCCCTCACCACCTGCCGCAGACCCAGTTTTGCAGCTGTGTCCTTTAGGACTTGGCCAGCTCGGTCTGTAGCGGTGCTACCGAGCCACTCTTGATGATGTAGGCAGATAGTTGGGTTTTCATTTGGTGACTCACATTTCACAAGTGAGCAAGAGCAGATAGTAGTGGAGACGTCATGCCAGGTGGAGCACAACCCACACCAAGCTCTTCCGAACTGGACACAAATGTTTGAGCCTAGGGGGCCATCAATGAAGAGCAGCAGCAGACAAAGTATGATACACTCAAGGCCTTCCGAGCACACTCACCACAATTGCAGTGAGAACTGAGGAGTTGGCCTCAAGCAGGAATGGGTAGATGCCACAGTGCGGTGCAATAATGGCTTCTTGCATGGATAGAGTGGGCAACTCCATGGACAGTCAAATGGAGCTACCAACTGAGCCCATGCACAGACTACTAAAGCAGTGTTGGAAATGAGAAATAAAAACAGAAAATGCTGGTATTACTCAATAGTGGGGATAAAAACAGTTAACCTTTCATCTCTGTGACCCTTTGTTGGAACTGAAAAAATTAGAGATGCCTCCAACACTTCCAATGACATCTTCCCATGCAAGCACAGCAGAGGCAGCACCTGTCCTTTTCCCTCCCTCCTTCTGTGGCCCTAACACACCTTCCAAGTGTAACAATGATTCACTTATACTTCTGTACCCCATTCTATCCTTTTTAGATCCGTAGTGAATGACATCAAATTTGCCAATATTGGAATATCCATTTGCCAACATAATTTTATGTTTCTACGCTTTTGCAATGACATCTATCTTTGTGTCATTGACAAACTTGGATATGTGGCTTTCTATTACATTATCTAAGTCATTGATAAGTGTGGTGAACAGTTGAAGCCCCAACACACATCCTTGCAGGACACCATTAGTCACACCTTAGCAAATAGAGTACCCTCCCATTATCCCTGCTCTGTGTTTCCTGCCATTCAGCCAATTTCCTATCTAGGTCAATAATTTGCCTCCAAATCCAGGAGCTTCAATTTTAGTGTCTTATAAGGCACTTTGTCAAATGCCTTCTGGACATCTTGAGACATTGCCCTGATTGCAACTTTAATTACCTCTTCAAAGAATTCCATCAGATTCACCAGGCAAGACCAACCCTTTTCAAAACCATGCTGCTTCTGATCAGCTGAAAATGGTTGATGTTCGGTCACCCTACCCTCAATTATAGGCCTAAATTTTTCAGTGTCCCACCCACCACAGGAATTTTTGTGGGTGGGACAGATGATTTGATGGACCAGCAAAAGTTCTGTTGAGTTCGGGCGGGAATATCTAGTCCCACAGTGGGAGGGACCAGAAAATCCCGCCCATAGACTCTAGCAAATTTCTGGCAGCAGATGTTAGACAAACTGCTCTATAATTCCTTGGTTTTTCTCTCTCTCATCTTTCTTAAATAGCAGAATGACATGTACAATTTTTCAATCTGAAGGAACAGTTCACAAATTGAATAAACTTAGAGGATCTGCAACGTTCTCATCTACCTCCTTTAAAACCCTGGGATGGAAGCCATCTGGTCCTCAGGACTTGTCATTCTATCGTGTCATGTATTTTTCATTAGTTTTACTTTGCTTATGTTAATTTTGGTGAGTCACCAGCCCTGATTCAACATTAGTTTGTATAGGATGCTGACCTCTTTCTTAACTGTAAATACTGATGCTAGTTATTATTCAGCATGATCACTATTATCTGTTTTCGAGGGGTCCAAATTTCTTCTTACTACCCTCTGTTTCTTATGTATTGGTTAAAAATATTGTGTGGGTTTTCCAAGTTTTTTTTACTATTTACCTTTCTGTAGCTCTTACTATCTGTTTTATCACCATCAGCTGTTCTCTGTATCTTTACCATACTCCAGCACTTATGCTTCTTTTGCATTATTGTATGGTTTTTTCTTTATCATTGCACTTCATTATTTGGGTTTCTGACAAGTGTCATCAGTCAAGTTTGAAATGGACATCTATTGTCTGCTAATCGCCACCACTAGGTCTACTTCTACATCTGAAGATACCAGGGAACTGGGACCACTGCAGGACAGAAGCATCGTTGAAGAATTCCCAGGAATCTGGTACGTACCTGCAGAATAAGTTTTTTAATGGTCATGCACCAACTGGATATTGGTGGGTTGGAAAACTCTGTTTGACAAGTTCTCCTGGTTGATCTGAGGTGTTGATTCTGCTTTTTCAACATTTCAAAGAACCTCGGGGCGGAATCGTCTGGTCCCGTTGGCAGCGAGCATCATGGCGGGCATGAGCGACAATATGGCAAGAAGACCAAATATTGAATTTACGGCATCATGAGGCCAGTTTGCAATCGTCTGTTCCATCCGTCAATAGCAGGCCATGTTTCATGCCGCCGCACATTGGGAACCTAATTTTAATACTTTAGCATCTCATTATAAGCCCTGCTCTCCAGAACCAACCCCACATGCTGCATCATCTGGGCACATCGGTGTGATTGCACACTGATGTGTTTCACAACTGTACATAAGTGAGATGCAGCTGGTGAGCTGCACTTCATTCAGGACTTCGAGGTTTGTTTGCCTACCTTGCTTCGGGCAGCACTCTTGGTCATCAGCGCCAGGCTTCACAGGCAGCACCGCATCACTTTTAGGGGGGCTCACAGGCAGGTCTCTACCACCAGGCCAGCCATAAGGAGGGAGTGGCTTCTCAATGGCTGCAGTGCTAGGTCTTGCTTGGGGAAAGGGGAGAAGTGGCCTCAGGCAAGGGAACAGGCTGCAGGGCGAGGGCTGTACTGGAGAAGAGGGATATCCCAGAGTGTGTGTCGGGGTACATGTTGATCTGTGCAAGTGGCCTTAAGATGGTGAAGCTGAGGAGGCAGTCTCCAGATGAGGCCAGATGGAGATGTGAGGGTGTGTGTGAGAGAGTGAGTGGTGATGTCCTTTGAGCTGGCAGTGAGTGAGGTGCCAGTGAATGTACGATGAGCTGGTGAGTGGGTGAGTTGAGAGTGCTGAGATGGTTGACTTACCCAGGTGGCACAGATGAGATCATTCATCTGTTTTCTGAATTGGATGGCCAACCTCTTTTGTGCAGCATTGCACTGACCACCCCTGCCACCGCTTCCGAAGTCAGAGTGGTGAGTTTGATAAGCCTCCTATGGCCAGAGCGGGGGTAGAGGACATCATGGTGAGCCTCCACAGCATCCAGAAGGAGTCCCAGTACTGCGTCACTGAATCGGGGGGGCTGCACTCTTTTTGGTTTTTGGGACCATGTCTTCACCGGAGCAGTCCTGGGCTGCAATCATTGAGAGCTATGTGCACAGCTGCAGTTTAAATATGTCACCCAACGTTAACGGCGTGGTGGGCAAATCAGAGGCCACCCGCCAGCATGTGGCTGCATAATTAATGAGGCAGGAAGGGCAGCCATTGCGGTTGGCAGGTAAAACGTCTTTTTTCACACCCACTACCGTGCTTAGTGCAAACCTGGGATGATTCCGCCCTCACCCTCTATTTGTAGGCCCTGTTTTGCGGGTAATGTCTCCTGTAAGTTGCACCCTCTAAGGCTCCCCAATCTTCTGCTCCCACATTCTGCTGCTGCCCCCTCTCTGCAGCTCCTCACTCCAGAGCTCCTCTTTCTGCTGCATAGCTACCGGTCTGTTACAAGCAAGTTCCTGCTCCTTGTGCTGCTGCTCCTTGTGCTAGTCATCTTGCTCCTCATCTGATGTCCAATCTGAGGCAACCAAAGCACCACCCATCATGATGTGATAGAACAAAACCTCCAAAGTGTAGAAAGGAACCTCACCAAAAGTACTATGAACACCCTTTCCCATGAGCAGGTAAGAAAACAACTGTGAGTGCTGAGTATTTATGACCGTATTTCCATGAGACTGATTGATCCCCTCTGTTGCTGTAGCGTTTTTAACTTTCTTTCACAGGTAAGTTTCACAAACCCGATGTTAAACTAAAAGTATGCCAAGGGAAATTAGGGATGGGAAATAAATGCTGTCCAGCCAGTGACATGCATATCCTGTAAAATAATATATAAAAAAAGATTTGGCTCTAATTGAGCCATTAACACATGTTAATTGGAAGCTCGTTGTTCCTAAGGGGGTTGCATGCATGCAGTTTAAAGCAACGTAAAGCAAGGTTGGAGCCAGCTTCCTGGCGTGCTGTCATTTTCTCCAGAATTAAACCCTCCCTGCACTCAAACCCACACACTCCATAATTTTAAAATTCCGCTATTTGTGCCTGGACCCTTCCAGGCGCCATCAGTTGACTTTTGTCACATTCATCAGGTAGCTGCTCACCATTGCATCAGCAAGAAAACTGATGCTCTGTTCAAAATTACTTCTCAATTCATATTCTTCCCAACATAAGCAGACTAATTGAGAGCTAATGGGAGCTAAGGAGAGAACTTCAGACTGGAGAGATTTCAAATGCTGCAAGAACGAATTGATGAAACATATGTGAAATTCAAAGCACCATATGACAATCCCCTTAATTTCATAAATAGAAAAAGTTTTTGTTCTATTAATGTCAAGTTAATGTGTGATGCCAATCAATTTATCCTGAAAGGATTTCCCTCCCCATAGCATGATGAGTATACACGGAGAGAGAGGGTGTGGTAGACAGCAGCTATCGGCTGCAGAAAGAAAGGCACAACTGATAGCCTAGTGCTTCCAATATGTAAAATTTGACTCACCAAATTAAGGTTCCACACCTTTCTGTTCTCCATCCCCACCCTTATAAAGTCTGTCACTGCTAAAGAATTCAGCCAAGTTCCTTTGTATGACAATTCCTGCTCACATCGAAACACTTAAAAAGAGAATGATTGCTCAGAAATTTACTTAAAAATCTATCTGCATAAACAGAGTTTACAGAACATCGTATTCTCCAAAAAGTGCCAACCATTCCAACCACCCTAACTATGTGTGCTTAATGCTGTGTCAACCTCTGTGTCAACAATCCTTCCTGATAATGCTCCTATGCACTACTCCTTCAAGGAGCTCCCTGAGTGACAGAAAATTATCAATGGTTCATCTGGAGCTGTGGAGGCCTTAGTTTACTCTGATCTAGGAGAATTAGTGCCCCAGATGGACTAACACCAAGCATGTTTTCTCTCACAGTGGCAAGCCAACATTTTCTCTGGAGAGACAGTGACATCTGTATCCAATGTTTGCAGCTCAATGTTCCTGGATACAGGCCTTAAAGGAGTTACAGATCAATGTCAATACAAACTGAATAGTCCCAACCAAGTATTGGAAGCTCCATATAAGTGTTCTCTCCAAAGCATCTATGGCAGTACTCTTAATTGCCACTGAAACCGCCAATGCCCTTATTGGCTAAATGTTGCATTGTAGTGCCTCAGAGATTTCCTGGGATGTCATCTCCAAAGTGTTCTGTTTAAGTGATGTTGAAGTGTTGCATTCTGAAATAAATGAATTTTTACAGACTGCGTACATTGAAGTACTAAATTAATGCTTTGTACCTGTCTTCACTAAAGAGGATACTGCCAAAGTCACAGGAAAGGAGGAGGTGGTGGAGAAATTGGACAGGATAAAATAGATGAAAAGGAGATGCTCAAGAGGTTGGTGGTCCTCAAAGTAGAAAAGTGACTCAGTCCAGATGAATGCATCTTACATTCCTGAGGGAAGTAAGGTTGGAAATTGTGAAGACTCTGGCCACAACCTTCCAATTCTGATAAATGTGGGGGGGAGTGCTAGAGGGCTGGAGGATTGCAAATGTTGCACACCTGCTCAGAAAAGGGAGAGGGACAAACCCAAACATTACAGGCCAGTCAACCTAACATCGATAGTGTGGAAACTTTCAGAGGGAATAATCTGAGACAAAATTAATTGCCAGTTGGTAAAATGTGACTTAATAAATGAAAGCCAGCATAGATTTACTAAAGGCAAATTGTGTTTGACTAACTTGATTGAGTTATTTGGCGAAGTTATAGTGAGGGTTGATGAAGGTAATACGGTTGCTGCTGTGCATGTGGACTTTCAAAAGACATTTGATGAAACAAGCCTTTTATGTGCTTTAAGATTGAAGTTCATGTGATTAAAGGAGCAGTGACTATGTGGATAACAAACAGAAAAAAAACAGAGAATTGGGATAAATAGGACATTCTCAACATGTCGAACTGTAACTAGTGGAATGCCACAAGGATTGGTACTGGGGCCTCAACTATTTATAATCTAGATTAATAACTTGGATGTAGGAACCAAATGTGTTGTAACCAAATTTGCTGATGATGCAAAGATAACTGGGAAACAGCAAATAAAAACAGAAATGTAGGAAATACTCTGCAAGTCTGGCAGCATCTGTTTGGAGAGAAACAGGGTTAACGTTTCAGGCCATGAACTTTCATCAGAACTGGGAAATGTTTGAAATGTAATTGCTTTCATATAAGAGAAATGGAAGAGATTGGGGAAAAAAGGGGAAGGTCTGTGTTAGGGTGAAAGATGGGAGACATTAAATAACAAAAGAGTTGGTGGGAATAACCAAAGGAGGTTGTGATAATAGAACAAGTAGAGGAACAAAACGCGTCTGGAGGAGTTGTGAATGGCAGAATAATGAACAGCTGCCAAACAAAAGCAAAAATGAGAAAAATAAGATTAAGGCCGACACATACAAAGAAAAGGAATAAAAATAGGGCAGCAGAGATTATGGTCGGAAATTGTTGAACTCAACTTTGAATCCAGAAGACTGTAAGCTGCCCAATCAAAATATGAGGTACCATTCCTCGAGCTTTCATTGAGCTTCATTGGAACACTGCAACAGGCTGAGGACAGAGATATCAGCAGGAGAGCAAGGTTGGAGAATTAAAATGGCAAGCTACCAGAAGCTGGCAGTTATACTTGCAGACTGAATGGAGGTGTTCCGCAAAGTGGGCATCCAATCTGCATTTGACGTCCCCACTGTAGAGGGGACTGCGTTGTGAGCAGTGAATACAGCATAGTTAATTGAAAGAAGTACATGTAAATCACTGTTTCACCTGGAAGGAGTATTTAGGGCCTTGAATGGTGAGGAGAGGGGAGGTAAAAGGGAAGGTGTTACATCTCCTTTGCATGCATGGATGGGTGCCTTGGGAAAGATTGGGGATAACTGTGGAGTGCACCAGAATGGTCCTTTTGGAATGCTGATGGGGAGGGGAGGGGAAGATGTGATGACATCACGTTGGAGGTGATGGAAATGGCAGCGGATAATCCATTGTATACAGAGGCTGATGGGGTAGAAGGTGAGGTCAAGGGGTTCTGGGAAGGGGTAAGAGCAGAAGAGCAGGAAATGGGTCAGACACAGTTAAGGGCCCTGTCAACCATGGTGGTCGGGGTGGTGGCTGGGGGGTGGGGGAGGGGTGGATATTGTTGAAATAAAAAGACATCAAAATACGTATCAGAAGTTTTCTCTATTCTGATGAGATGTTAACCCTGTTACTGTCTCCTCAAATGCTGCCAGACCTGCTGAGTACTTCCAGCGTTTTCTGATTTTATTTCAGATTTCCAGCATCTGCAGTATTTTGCTATTGGATAGGTGGGAATGCAAGTTGTGATGAGAACGCACAGAGTTAGCAAAGGTATATGGATATAGGTTAAGTAAGTGGGTAAAAATTTGGCTGGTAGAGTATAATGTGGGAAAATGTGAGGTTATCCACTGGCAGGAAGAATAGAGACTGCAGAATGCTGCAGGAATCTGGGTGTCCTTGTGCATGAACCATAAAGAAATTAGCATGCAGGTAAATCAAGTGATTAAGGAGGCCTTTATTGCAAGGGAGATGGAGTACAAAAGTAGTGAAGTCTTGCTACAACTGTACGTGGCATTTGGGAGATCACAGCTGGAGTATTGCGTACAGTTTGGTCCTCCTAACTTAAGAAAGGATATACTTGCATTGGCAGAGTTCAGAGAAGGTTCATTAGGCTGATTCCTGGGATGAAGGGATTGCTTTATGAGGAAAGGTTGAGCAGATTGGGCCCAAACTCTTTGGAGTTTAGAAGAATAAGAGTCTATCTTATTGAAGCATGTAACATTCTTAAGGGGCTTGACAGGGTATATGCTGAGAGGGTGTTTCCCCTCGGGGGAATCTAGAACTAGGAGACACAGATTACAAATAAGGGGTCTCTCATTTAAGATGGAGACGAGAAGGAATTTCTTTTCTCAGAGGGATGTTAGTCTTTGGAATTCTCTTCCCCAGGAAGCAGTGGAGTCTGGCTTGATGAGTGTTTTTAAGGCAGAGTGAAACAGATTTTTGATTGACAAGGCAGTAAAGGGTGCAGGAAGGAAAATGGAGTTAAGGTCACAATTAGATCAGCCATGAACTTATTGAATGTGGAACGAGCTCAATGGGTTGAATGGCCTGCTCCTATTTCTAATGATCTTATAACTAGAATTAACTCTGATGTTCTTCTAGTGTGAGAGTTAGGGTCGCTTGAAGGTATTTACAATCAATGTGACTTTTACAGAGAGAACCTCATTCAATTTGGCACTGCCATTTTATACTACCTATAACCACGTTGTTCATCTGGCACAAGCCCACCATAACTCCAGTGGGAGTGCCACAGATATATTAACAACTCAGATGAAGGGATTGACTTTATTGTAGCCAAATTTGCTGATGAAATAGTGATAGGTAGGAAAACAAGCTATGAGGAGGATGCAAAGAATTTGCAAAGGGATAAAGATAGGTCAAGTGAGTGCGCAAAAATTTGGCAGATGGAGTATAGTGTGGGAAAATGTGAGGTTTTCCACATTGGCAGGAAGAATAGAAAAGCACAATAATATTTAAATGGAGAGAGAGACTGTATAACATTGCGATACAGAGGGATCTGGATGTCCTGGCTCATGAATCACAAAAAGTTAACATGCTGGTATAGCAAGTGATTACGAAGAGAAATAAAACACTCAAGAAACTTGACACCGTCCAGGACAAAGCAGCCTGACTGGCGCCACATCCACAAACATTCACTCCGTCCACCACCGACACACAGTAGCAGCAGCGTGTACCATCTACAAGATGCACTGCAGGAATTCATCAAGGCTCCTTAGACAATGCCTTCCAAACCCACAGCCACTATCATCTAGAAGGACAAAGGCAGCAGATAGATGGGAACACCACCACCTGGAAGTTCCCTTCCAAGTCACTCACCATTCTGACTTGGAAATATATCGGTGTTCCTGCACTGTCTCTGGGTCAAAATCCTGGAATACCCTCCTTAATAGCACTGTGGGTGTACCTACACCACATGGACTGCAGCAGTTCAAGATGGCAGCTCACCACCACCTTCCCAAGGGCAACTAGGGGTGAGCAATAAATGCTGGCCCAGGCAGCGAAGCCCACATCCCATGAATGAATAATGAAAAAATAAATACTAGCCATTATTGTAAGTATAAAAATAGGGAAGTATTGCTGCAGCTCTACAGGGTGTTGGTGAATCTACACTTAGAGTGCTGTGTACGGGTTTGGTCTCCGTATTTATGGAGGGATATACTTACATTGAAGGCAGTTCAGAGCAGATTCTCTAGATTAATTCTTGGATGAAATGATTGTCTAATGAGGAAAGATTGAACAGGCTGGGCCAATACTCATTGGAGTTTAGAAGAATGAGAGGTGATCTAATTGAAACCTAGGCCAGGATTTATCCACTCAAGTGGGGGTCCTGACGTTGGATGGAAATGCATGGCACCAACACACACACAGGATGGCAGTGGGACCTCCCCCTGTATTTAACCATCAGCAACCAATTAAGGGTCTGCTGTCCAATTAACGGTGGCGGGCAGGTTCTATTGCTGGCAGTCGCACACTGCTGGGATTTTCAAACACATCAGTGCAACAGTCAGCCAGCTTGAACCCAGGAGCAAGAAGGAGGGTAGTGTGGACAGTTGAGAGACAGTATAGAGATGGTGGCAAAAAGAGGAAGAGTTGTGCCATGCTTCAGTGATGCCTCCCTAAAGGCACTCCTGGAAACTGATCACGAAAGAAGGCAGGACCTCTTCCTAGAAGACAGGCGAGGGTGCTATGAACTGAGCCACAGCTGACACGGACCCCACACCAATACTATTTAGAGGGCTCATGAACTACTTTCAGCTTAGTTGCTGATTGGCTCTCTCTTTGTTTTTAGAACCTCTGTGAGTTTTCTAATGCTATTTCAAGTGGGTGAAGTCAGCAGGTAGTTTCCATTGTATTGCATGTAGTGAAGGCTTTGGTTGTGATTTCAAGTGTTCTGGTCAAACCACTTGTTCCCAGTCATGAGTATTATAGTTACCATTCCCCTGTCTTGAAAAAAACAAGCTGCTCGCAGAGGAGGAGGGGTATCCCAGTGAAAATCAGTAATACTGGCACCAGTAATACTGGAATTCCATTTTAAAGTATACAAGTTTGGACAAGTTGTACTGGTGCCCTTCATTTCCAAGTTTTGATGGTTTTTTCTTTAGGGTGGGGAAAGGGAGGAGGGGGAGCACTGAAATCTGCACATGCGCAGGGGAGCGCATACTGAAAGCTCCCTGAAGCCAGAGAGGTGCCTCAGGGAGCTGAAGAATTTTAAAATCAAAAATAAAGATTTTAAAAATCTGAAAAAAAATGTCCCCACATGGGACTCGCTCACATGAACATAAACATAATAAAAATTATGTCAAAACATTTTTATTTTTAAAAATTAATGTCAGAAACCTCATCCCGTCCGTGGATGAGGTTTCCTCAAAAATTCAAAGGCTGCCTGACTGATTTGCAGTCAATGACAATGGGCAGAATTCTTACCTTGATGGGCGGGCGGGCCCCACCGGCTCGGCAGCGGGCGGGTAGCTGAACCCCGCTACCGAAACTGGGCCCGCCGCCATTTTGAGTGGGCGGGCCAACTAAGGCCTGCCCAGCGGCCTGCCCGACAGGAAGTGCTATGCACTTCCTGTGCAGGGGGGCGGGGGGAGTCCCCATCTGTCAAAGTGCACTCTTTTGCGCATGCGTGCGAAAGAGCGCACTGCTCCCTGAGGCAAAGTCCTGTCTCAGGGAGATTCGTGAGAGGTAAGTAAACTCTAAAAATAGATAAATATTAAAATTATTAACATGTCCCCCTCATGTGACAATGTCACATGAGATGGGACATGTTAATAATAAACACATAAAATTTATTAAATTTTTAAAAAATGGACATGAAACTTCATCCCGCCAGTGGATGAAGTTTCATCAATAATCTGGAGCCTGCTGGGGTTCCTGGCCTACCCACTAGCCTTAAAGTTGGCCGGGCAGGGTGTTTAATAAGGTTAATTAGCCTGTCAATGGCCTTAATTGGCCATTGACAGGTCAGCGGGCAGACAGCTGATTTCTCTGTCCGCCCGCCTTCGTGAATATTTAAAGGGACCGGGATGACGTCAGGGGTTCCTCCCGACGTCATCCCACCCTCAAATCGCCAAGGGGAAAATCCTGGCCAATGTTGCAAGGAAATTACAGAAAAGGGGGAAAAAAATTATAGAGATAATGGGGACCTTTAATTATCCTAATAAAGACTGAGATAGTAATGGTGTCAATGACAGAGGGGCAAGATTTCGAGAAGTGTGTTCAGAAGAACTTTTGAGATCCATATGTTTCCAGCCCAAGGAGGAAAGAGGCAGTGCTGGAATAGGTTCTGGGGAATGAGGTGGGTCTGGTGGATCAAGTGGCAGTAGGGGAACATTTAGATGACAGTGGTCATTGTATCATAGCAATGGAAAGAGATAGGGAGCAATCCAGTGTAAAAATAATTAATTGGGGAGGGCCAATTTCAATGGGGAGAGAATGCATCTAGTAAATTGGAATTAGATGCATCTGTATTTAGTTGAGCTCTTTCAACAGGAGATGTTGATACAGTCATGAACACTGGTGGAATCATTTCTGGGTATTTTGTTTTGCCTCTTCTTATACGATCCACATGTCTCCGTATGACTCGATCTTCCACTTTCATGTGGTAGGAAAGAGGTCCAGTCCAGAGCACTTATTTCACCAAACAACCATTTTGGTCCTTCTCTAAAATTCTTCACAAATACTTTCTCTCCTATGTTAAATGTCACAGCTGTGACAGTCATGTCCAATTTTCTGACTTCCCTGACTCCTTTCTACCTCCCCCGACCCAAGTTTGGCATAATTAGGCTCAATCTCATTCGGATACGGCGCTTCATCAACAATTCCGCAGGTGTGACACCTGTTGTCATATGAGGGGCGGTTCTATAATGGAAAAGAAAACATGCTAATTTAGCCACTATAGAATCACCAGACAATTTATTCATACCAGATTTGAACGTCTGAACTGCTGTCTCAGCCAGTCCATTTGAAGAAGGGTGGTATGGTGAAGTTCTCACATGAGTGATACCATTCAGGCTGATAAATCAGTGAAATTCAGCACTCGTGAATACTGCTCCATTGTCTGATATGACCACTTCAGGTAGTTCGTTGATTGTGAAACTTTGTCGTAGCTTGTCAATTGTAGCAGAAGATGTTGGCGACCTCACCTCACATATGTCCATCCATGTTGAATGTGCATTGATAATAAGTAGAAACATTGTTCCCATAAAAGGTCCCACATAGTTGATGTGTACTCGCACCCATGGCCTTCCTGGCCACTCCCAGGGGTGTAATGGAGCTGTTGCAGGTAACTTTTGTACTTTCTGACACTGCATACAACTTCTCACCAAGTTTTCTATTTCTCATCCATCCCAAGCCACCATAAATAGTTACTATTGCCTTCATTTTGGAAATTCCGGGATGTGCACTATGAAGTTCAGATAACAATGGCTTTCATCCTTTTGGAGGAACAATCACTCATGCTCCCCACAGTAAGATACCTTCCTGGCTGGTTATTTTGTATCTTCTCTGGAAATACGGTTTCATTTCATCAGATTCTTGTTCCTGTGACCAGCCATGAAGAACTTGACCTCGCACTTTGGATAAGACTGGGTCTCGATTTGTCCAATCTTTAATCCATCTAGCACATATTGGTGATGAATCCAGGAAGTTCCATAATAAAACGAATTCTTGAGGAATTGGAGCATCCTCATCTTTTACTTGCATGGGCAAACGACTGAGTGCATATGAGTTTGCAATTTGACTTCCGGGTCTATGAATATACTCTTTATATACGCTACCAAGATCAGTGCCCATCTTTGTATGCTTGCTGAGGCTATGGGGGGTATAGCCTTGTCTTTGTTGAATAATCCTAATAATGGCTTGTGGTCCAATATGATAGTAAAATGATGACCGTGTACATATTGGTGAAGCTTCTTAACACCGAAAATGATTGACCAGCCTTCTTTTTCTGTTTGAGAGCACTTTTTCTGCCATATGGAGTGTTCTCGATACATATCCTATAGGTCGTTCTGATCCATCACCCATTCGATGGGAAAGCACTGCTCCCACTCCATAGGGAGATGTGTCACACATTAATACCAACTCTTTTTTTGGGTCAAAATGTACTAGAAGTGTAGATGATTGTAACAGCTGTTTCACTTTTGTGAAAGCTTCTTCTTGTGGCACTTTCCAAGACCATCAATGGTTTCTCTTGAGCAAGTAATCCAGTGGTGCCAGTTCTGTCGACAAACTAGGCAAGAAGCGTCCATAGTAATTGATCATCCCCAAGAATGATTTCAGTTCAGATGTATTCTTTGGAGCTGGTGCTTCTCTAATGACTTTCACTTTTTCTTCAACTGGATGTAGGCCTTGTGAGTCTACCTTGTGACCTAGGTAAGTTATCTCTTTCACTTGGAATGTGAAATTTTCTTTTTCAAACCGCACTCCAACCTGCGAAAAACATTTCAAAACTTCTTCTAAGTTCAACAAATGTTCCTTTTCAGTGAGTCCAGTCACAAGGACATCATCCAAATAAACTACAACGTGGGCCAGTCCCTGTAGTAAACTTTCCCTGGTTCTTTGGAATATGGCGCAAGCTGAAGATACGCCAAAAGGTAAATCGGTGTATTGGTACAAACCTTTGTGTGTATTAATGGTGACAAACTTCCATAATCCATATCCATACTTCCATATCCATATCAAGACTTCCATAGTCTTCTGTAATTCCAATTGTTAATAAGCATGCTTTGTGTAGGCACTTCCACCTGTCAGTTTAGTGTACAAGTCTTCAATTTTTGGTATGGGGTCTGTCCAACTGAGCCACTTTATTGTAGTCCCCACAAATTCGAATGCTTCGGTCAGGTTTGAGAACAGGTACAATTGCCCATTCTGGAAACTGCACTGGTTGTATCACTCCCTGTTTTTCTAATCTGTCCAGTTTGGCATCTACTTTTTCCCGCATTGCATAACAAACTGGTCTTGCCTTCATGAATCTTGGTGTTGCCTCTGGATCTACATGAATTTTTGCTTGTAGCTCCTCAATATTTCCAAGTTCGACCTTGAAAACTGAGGCATATTTTTGTAGTAGCTCTGATAGCCCATTAGTTCTCAGTTGAAAGATTTCAGTCCATTCCAAATGAATTTCTTTCAGCCAGTTTCATCCACGGAGACTAGGCCCTCACCTGCTACTACCATTAAGGGTAATTTCACTATTTGACCTCCGAAGTGTACTGTGACTTTAAATATGCCCTTGACTTGTATGTCTTCTCCCGTGTAAGTTTTCAATTTGGCATCAGTTTCTTCCAAATTTAGTTTACATTCCCTATGATTCAGGTATTTAAAAGTATACTCACCAATAACTGTTGTGGCTGCACCAGTATCCACCTCCATTCTGATAGGCCTCTCATTCACTCTTATGTTTATGTAGATAGGCTCTGTTCTTCCTACCTTTAAATTATTCAATGAATAAATATCTGAATCTATTACTTTAGGCTTTTCAACGCTGTTAATCTCATTGGGTTTTTGTTTTTGTCTGAAAGTCTGCCTGATTCTATCTTTACAATATCCATTTCGATGACAGAGAAAAACATTCAATTTTTTAAACTGTGATTCATGATAAGGTTGTCTGCTTCCACCTCTGTTACTATTATGCCATATTTTTGCTGCTAAGTTATTTCTTTTAATTTGTCTGCTAGCGGTGGCTGCTTCCCACATCTGGTAAAGCTCTGCAGTTTTGCGTTCTTTTTGGCTGAGGCTCCCCGCCCAGTATGGAGGACGGCGCCTTTTTGCATGGCTTTCGAGTCTTGCACTGCATCTTTCATTACCACAGCGATTTCCAATACCTTCTGAAAATCTAAATTTGTTTCAGCCAGTAATCCCTTCTGAATCGCATCTATATTCACTTATATCATTTATAACCCACACCAAATAATCTCTCAGCATATCATTGATAGATGTACCAAACTCGCAATATTGTTTCAGACTTGCCACATAACAAGCAACTGTCTCCCCTGCCGCACTATTCCTTGAGTTAAATTTGAACCATTGCATTGTCACCAATGGCTTGGGCTGATAATGATTCTTTATGAGGTTTACTAAGTCATCAAAACTTTTTGAATCTGGGGCACTGGGTGCCAACAAATTTCAAATTAATCCATATGCCTTACTCCCACACGTGGATAACCGGATCGCGTGCTTCTTCTCCCCCCCCACCCCCCACACGATGTCGTTCGCCTGGAAGAAGAACCTGAGGCAATCAACATAATGAAACCAGTTGTCCAAGGTTGGATCGAAAGCTCCACTCTTCCAAATTGAGGCATGCTCTGAGGGGATTGCTCCGACGATCAGGAAGGAAATTTTTTTTTTTAACTTACAAATACTGTGCGAGGTATGGCCCAATTTCGGTTCTTCTGATTTCCTTCATTCTTCCTTGCTTTTTACCTCGTCCTTTCGTGTCTTTTCTTGCTTTTTATTCTCATCGCCAGTTTGTTGGATCCAGTGCCCTGGTTTGTTGGGGCTAAAGGATCCAGGTCACAAGCTCTTGTTTTGGGGTGACCGAGTTGGTACCAAGACAGTAGAAGATCAGTAGGCTGTTCTTAGAAGAAACACATTCTGTTTATTTACAAAGGGATCTCAGCAGCTACATTTGTGCGCTTACAACTCAAAACTCTGTCTTTTTTCTTCAGACTTTAACTCAAGACTGCTGACTACAGAGGTAGCCCATGCTACTCTGCTATTGGGTATCAAGATCATGTGATCCTACATTACAACATTTGTCTTAAAGGTATATTACACATCAGATTACTACAATTATCCTACAATTAGCTATGGGGCTGTGTGGACGCACACTTTGTCAGTTCTCAGACTGTTTATGGGGTTGACCATCATTGCTTTACCCAAGAAAACAGAGCAGACCTAAAAGTTGTAAGAGAAATGCTAATAGTTCTTTGCTCTATGCAAATCAAGAAATGTGTGAAGAACAGTTTGAATGCTTGCAGGTTATCCTTTGCCTTTACAGGATGTGACTACTAACAAACCAAAATGATACTGGCCTCAATATTAACCCACTCACGATGTCGGGAAAGGGCCAAAGGAGTAGTTAAATGTGTTGAATGTGACCCTAGCCCACCATAAACATTCCCATTGATGTTTTTGCAATGGTGGGTTTCTGTATGCAAGTATTGGGGAAATTGCCTGAGCACTGCATAATTTGAGTCCAGGCATGGGTTATTAAGTTGCTTTATTTTACAATGAAATTGGAAACGCAGTTTCAAATTCACTGCTGCTGTTTGGGTTTCCCAGGGGGTCAGAGCAGGTCTGAACTTGGCGTATTCCTTTGATTAGCCAGGGGAGAGGTAGAGTGCCCCTGTGGAATTTGCCTTAAAAGTCTGGGTAGGACTTTTAGTTCGGCGAGTGCCCGCGATCGGCGGGCCCGGGAGCAGTCAGGGAATGGACCCCTGACCACAATTGGCCCCCGACCGCGACTTCACGCTGGCTGGCTGTTAATTGGCCAGCTAGCGTGACAGGCATGCTGAAAAGCTCAGCGCTGCTAGGGTGGGGGTTGGAGGAGGGCGGGCGCTGAAGCCTTCGTGGGCACTGCGGAATGAAAGCTCCCTGAAGACAGAGAGCTGCCTCAGAGAGCTGAAGAAATGCAAAAAATAAAGATTTTAAAAACTGGGAAAAAATGCCCACACATCAGAATCAGTCACCAGAACATATGGATGATGAAAATTCTGTCCAAACATTTTTATTTTTTTCTATTAATATCAGAAACCACATCCTGCCCATGGATGAGGTTTCCTGAAAAATCAAAGGCTGCCTGGCCAATTCGCCCACCTGCCAACCGTAACGTTGGAAGGGCAAAAAGGAGAAAAATCTCAGTTAATTACTACTTTAATGTCCTTAATAGGTCTCTTTAATAGTCAGCAAGCGCGCTTCCAACTCTCGCGCATGCCCACCCACCCAAATATCGCACGAGTGCACGATGATGTCGGGACGCTCGCCCAACATCATCACGCACTATTTCATGCTCGGGCAGGTTGGGCGCATGTCTACATGCCGAGCGAAAAATTCTGTTCACTGTCCAGAAGTGGCACAAAACAAATTCCAACTGGCTTCCCAAGAGAGTAGGATGTGTGGCTCCTGGCCATGGAGGACAATTATTTCTGCTCCTACTGACTCGTGAACCCAGGTGCCAGGAAGAACTTTGTGCTAGAGAATGGTGGATTGTGCTACTTACGGAGGAGCATTGAAGATGCGCATGGCACCTTGCACGTAAAAGCCATTGAAGCCAGTCACTATGATCAGCCAAAGGCCAGAAGGAGGGAAGAATGCCAGAAGGAAGAGGCTGCACTAAGATGGAGGAGGAGAGGAGGCAGGACAACCAGGTACTACCTTTGAGAAAGGTGTACAAACCAAAGACATCCTAACTCAACATGACAGAGAACAAGTGCCCAAGGTGACTGAGGCTAAGCCATGAGATGGTGACAGACATATATCACATGGTCCAGCAGCAACTTGAGCCACAACCCATCAACCCCCATGCCTTGTCAGTGGCTGTGAAGGTAACTGTTGTTCTGAACTCCTATGCGTCAGGATCTCTTCAGGGATCATCAGGAGACCTGTCTGGTATACCCCAGTCAGCAGAACACAGCTGTATCAAGGCTGCAACTAATGTCCTGTTTTTTCATGTGGGGGATCCAATTAATTTCCCTATTGATTTGACGTCTCAGACACAGAGAGCCACTGCCTTTGCCCAATTAGCAGGCTTCCCTCAGGTGCAGAGTGTTATTGGTTGCACCCATGTTTGAATAAAGGCCCCAACTCAAAACACAGACACCTTTGTCAACCGGAAGTCCTTCTACTCAATCAATGTGCTAGTGGTTTGTGACCACCACAGGATCTTCCTTCATGTGTGTGCAAGATTCCCTGGAAGCTGCCATGACTCCTCCATACTAGGGCATTTTCTACTCCCTCAGCTATTTCAGCCACCAAAGCAGATCCATGGTTGGCTTCTAGGGGACCAGGGCCATCTTTTAAGAACTTGGATAATGACGCCCTTTAAGAGCCCATAAATAGAGGCAGAGTGCAACTATGAGACCAGCCATGTCGTCACCAGGGGCATCATCGAGCAGGCCATTGGCTGAAGTAATATCAGAAATGGTCCCAGGGTGTGTCTAACAGAGACCACTGGAAATAAGGCACCCAGAGGGACAGATAAGCATGAGATTCCTTCCAGAAGCATCTCTCTCTGAGTTCTAGAAACACATGATCTTACATCACTGATGATGTGTATTAGCTATTAGCATAATGGCTATTAACCCTTTATACTATATCTTCCCCTCAGTTTTTCAATCTGCACATTAAACTACTCATTAACTGTTTGCACATCTTTCTTGCTCAAATCACTGACAACATTCCTGAGTCATAGGGAAGGATGCTGCGATGGTTTGACTAGTCTGCTGGATCGTGTTCTCCTCTTTTTTGACAAAGGGTTAGAAGTACAATGTTCCTGTGGGGAGAACCTTCCAGTAAGTTGGCTGGGTTCTGCTCTCAGTTGTCCAGGCAGTCAATCCAATCCTATAGAGGTCGTCTGCTGGTGGATACCAGTGCAGATCTTTTCCACCAGATGACGCCATGGTTAGTCTGTACAAGATAGAAGCGTGAATGAATGGACTGGCTCAAAACTTGGCCGGGCTGGTTCTGGTGCTGACCCCAGGCAGATTCCCTGGTGAGATTGTTGGTAAATCCTGCACTTTGTAGCAACAGTTGTACATCAGGGCCTAGTGTGCCCAGCAGTGGTCCTCTTTTACCTGCACCTTTTCGATCTCTGTCGCCTTGAAGCGCGTTCAAAGGGTTTGTGGGAAACTCGGGGGTTGGGTGCATAATTTCCTACCCATTAAGAGTTCCGATGGAGCCAGATCGTTCTGCAGTGGTGCAGACTGGTAGCTCAGTAAGGTCAGGTTGGCATCATCATTTTTCTTCAACGAGGATTGACAGTACTGACCCCTCTTTTGGCCTTACCATTTGCCTGTGGGTAACTGGGTGAGCTGTTGATGTGCACGAAGCCGTATGGCTCTGTGAAGTGTTTGAACCAGTTGTTGGCAAACTGCAGGTGTTATGAGAGACAGCCAAATCGGGGATACCATGTGTGGCAAAAATTTCCTTGAGCATGGCAATAACCACCTTCGAGGTGGGTCTGTGCAGCTGTTTGACCTTGATCCACTGAGAGTAATAATCCATGATGTTAAGGAAGGTTTTATCCTTCAAGACAAAAAGATCCACCCTGAGGCATTCCTGTGGTCAGCATGGGAATGATGATGCCATCCTTGTCGTCTTGTCTATGGATTGCACAAGTAATATAATTAGAAATCATGTCTTCAATAGTTTTGGAGATGTGTGGACACCAGGCTGATTGTGGGCCCTGGCCCTGCACTTGGTGAAACTCACACGTCCCTGGTATAACCATTGGAGAATATCTAACCTGAGGATCCTGAGAATGCTGATTCAGTCATTGTAGATTAACAAGTCACCCATAAGACTAAGGTGATGATGCTGTTCGAAGTACTGCTTCAGAAGACAATTGCTAGAAACACATGCAGGGCATCCAGCAGCATAGCACTCCTCCATCTGTGCACACTCGGCATCAGTTTTCAGGGCTGCTTGAGCTTCTTCTAGGGCAGAATTTTTAGGTCGGCGGGAGGGTCCAGAATCAGCTGGGGAATGGACCGCTGACCGCGATTGGCCCCTGACCACAATTTCATGCTGGCTGGCCAATTAATGGCCAGCCAGTGTGAAGTGCACGCTGCAAAGCTCAGCATTGCTGGAGTGGAAGTGGGAGGAGGGCAGGTGTTGATGTAAGCACAGGCTCAGGAGATGCTGAATGAAAGCTCCCTGAAGGCAGAGAGTTGCCTCATGGAGCTGACAACTTAAAAAGTGAAATAATATTTGTAAAATCAGGAAAAAAAATGTAGAAGCATCACAATCTGAACATATACATGATAAAAATGCTGTCCATAGATTTTTATATATTTTTTATTTAATAACAGAAACCTCATCCCCGCCCTTGGATGAGATTTCATGAAAAATGCAAAGTCTGCCTGGCCAATTCGCCCATCCGCAACTGTAAAGTTGGACAGACCACAAAAAATCGGAGACAATTACAACTTCAATGACCTTAATAGGCCGCTCAATTGTCAGCGGGCGCGCTTCCGACTTTTGCACACATCTGCTGACCAAAATATCGCACAATTGTGCATCCGATCGGGTCGGGCGCCCGCCCACATGCTGACCTTAAAATTGCGCCCCTAGTTTCTGCGTAGTATTACGACTGGAATGGGAGGAGTATGCGAATTATCAAGCCCCACTATTCCGCAAACCATACCATTAATTTAAATGTTTACTTTTCTCACCAAAATGGCCAATCGTTTAACTTCACTACTGGTACCCAGAATAAAAGAGACTTTAACCTGGTTTCTTTCAATAAACAATAAACTTATTAGTTTAATAAAAACAAAACTTTTTAACAAGTTGCAAGAGCTGGTTAATACACAATTGTGCTCTGGAAGTATAACTATCTATCTCTTCTTGGAAAAGTTCCCTCAGCACGCACATATGCACATTGACAAACAAACAAAGGACAAACAGATAGAGTCTCTCTTTGCAGAGGTGGGCATTAGAGGATCGGCATTATAAAAATAAGGATAAAGTTTGTAGGGTCTTGACACTGTCAATTTGAAGTTCCCTTGCGTGAAGATGTCCTGGTGGACATCTGTAAGTTCTCAGCAACAGAGCTTTGGTGTGGAGAAGAATGTCTATGGCTGGATCAAATCTTCCTGTCTCAGTTTTGCAGGTCCAAAAATGCAGACCCGGTACACCCAGATGAGGATTATCTGGTTACAGGACGATAACTATGCACAGTTTCAAGTAAGGCAGAGAGAGAGAGAGAGCATCAGTTAGGATAGCCTTCCTTTCTCAACTTATTCCCCAACAAGGCTGAGTTCAAACCCACAGGTTCAAAACTTCAAGTTTGCCTCTGCCATATGAGTTCAAGTAAAAACCTTCAGCCTTTGTCTTTCAGTAGTTTTTCCCCCATTAATTAAAGTGATTGCAGTTCAAAACGAACAGCCAGCCCTTCCTCAAGTAGCATGCAGGTCGGGTGATTTCTTGGAAGGGACCTGCTTATCGACAGTTCCAAGGTGAACTTATGACCCTTTTTTAAAAAAAAACTCTAGGTCATCATCCAAATGTCAGATAATGCCCTTCTACATTGAAAAAAAAATCATTCTTGAAAGATATGATTCCAACAGTGGTCACTGAAAGGAACTTAGTAACAAGGAGACATAGAACTATACCTCCTCTGCAAAGTGTACATTGTTCTGAGTGGATGCATATTAGCTATTAGCGTAATAGCTGTTAACCTGTTACACTGCATTTGTGTTTTAAGGATGCGCTTCAGGTGCCTCAATCGCTCAAGCGGAATTCTGCAACATGCCCGAGCAAGAGTATAAAGAATAGTGGTGGTGTGCACTATGCTGGACAACATTGTGCAACAGAGGGGCATACAAATCAAGGATGATGATGCCATGAGCAGAGATCCAACCTCTGAGGAGGAAGATGAGGAGGCGGAGGAAGCCCCTGTCCATTCGGAAGATTCCAAAATGGATGAGGATGAGGTGGTTGCCAACGGCAGACCAGCTGGGAGCCATGGCCATGTAGCCGGTGCTGACTCCGTGCAGGAGGGGATTGTAGGCTAAAGGGTTAACAACAGAAGCACCTGACACTGAAGTAACTACCTTGTACTATGATCTAATGTCACATGACTAAGACAGACATCTGGTGGGAAGCTGAAGTACAATCTCATGTAGAGTATCGAAGTGTATATAGATCTGTTAATAAGCAAGGATGATTTTATTGAATAGCAGGCTATGGTTACACTCTTAGGGTAACAGACAAACCCTAAAGAAACCTATCAAGACCTCAAACCTGAGATAAAATGGGGATCATTGCCAGATGTGTCCTTGTGCAAAATAGCCTCCCATAAGGTTCTCCCATATCACAATTACCATCAGCCAGTCCCTGGTGACATATTTCACCTAAAGGTCCCTGTACATTGTCTGCACAATTACTCGAGGAGACTGCCCATCCCCATAAGGGAGAGAATAAATTTAATGAATTGGACTCGGTCACATTCATATAGCTAAAACCCTCACCATCATAACCATGGGCCTCATCATATTGCAAATAAACATTGTGAATAATTTAGCACCATCTGGCCCCCCTCACATGAACATCAATGACTGTAAATGAGGGGCCCATGCCACCAAATTGTCCATACTCAAACTATCCCCACAATGGGGAAAGAGTGACACAATGTCAGTATTCAAACCCTATTTGTGCTGTTAGACCTGTAAGTTGTAGCATACATGCAGACAAGGCATCTCGCATATGAGTAGCCCATAACTGTGCAACTACAGCCCTTTGAAAGAACTTGCACACCATCCATTATGGCCAAAAGTCCAGTTTCTGACATGCGCACCACATACAACATTCCTGACTTTCATCTGCTTCTGCACAAGCACATCCTGTAACACCTGGAAAGCTAATGCATTCAAAAGTAGTGGGCACAGCAGTTGACCAATATTACCTGTACGATGCATGGTCTCTCGAGCTGCGATGCCTACACCTGGGCTAATGGGTAACACTGCAATGCAGATGAATACCTTGCACCCAGAACTCAAGCTTGAGATACACCTGCTGCCCAGTATTTGTTCATAGAGTTTGAACATTGAGCCTCACTTAAAGTCAACCTTGGATGAACAATGAATGATACGAGGAGCATCTCAGTGCTTGAGCCTTTGAACACTGGAATCTTGTGATACAGCATGGAAGAAGCCCTCCAATTAACTACATTTTATTTTTATTCATTCATGGGATGAGGGCATTGCTGACTAGGCCAGCATTTATTGCCCACCCCTAATTTCCCTTGAGAAGGTGGTGGTGAGCTGTCTTCTTGAACCCCTGCAGTCCATGTGGTGTAGGTACACCCACAGTGCTGTTAGGGAGGAAACTCCAAGATTTTGACCCAGCAACAGTGAAGGAACAGTGATATATTTTCAAGTCAGGATGGTGAATGACTTGGAGGGGAACTTCCAGGTAGTGGTGTTCCCATGTGTCTGCTTTTCTGCTTGTCTTTCTAGATGGTAGTGGTCGTGGGTTGGAAGGTGCTGTCTAAGGAGCCTTGGTGAAATCCTGCAGTGTATCTTGTAGATGGTACACACTGCTGCTAATGTGCGTCAGTGGTAAAGGGAGTGAATGTTTGTGGATGTGGTGCCACACAAGGAGGGTGCTTTGTCCTGGATGGTGTCAAACTTCTTGAGTGTTGTGAGAACTGCACTCATCCAGGAAAGTGGGAGGTATTCCATCACACTCCTGACTTGTGCCTTGTAGATGGTGGACAGGCTTTGGGGAGTCAGGAGTTGAGTTACTCGCTGCAGGATTCCTAGCCTCTGACCTGCTCTTGTAGCCACAGTATTTATATGGCTGGTCCAGTTCAGTTTCTGGTCAATGGCAACCCCCAGCTGACAACCTTGATTCTGTTGGCGGCTCGTTGAGATAGACCTCAGCATGCTCCCCTCATTATTACTGCTGCTCATGCAGAGGTGCAGAAGCCACATAAAATAATCTCTTATTATTACTTATAAGAACCACCTTCATAATGTTATGATTCTTTTTGAACTCTCTAGTGTACAAACACACACCAAGTCAGGTGAAAGTGTAAAAAATATACTTAAGAAGTGCTAAAATGTGCAAAATACAATGTGAAAAGTGTAACCATGGTGAACCCATTAGTGCTGTAGGCAAAGCACTGCCCTTAGCTCTCTCAAACTCCTACCACATGTCCCCGGTGTTGCACTGGGGGAGGCGGAGGCAGGCTGCTCACTTCTCTGTCTAAATGGCAACGAGGAGCATGGTGGCCTGCCTCACCATGCAGGTACCCATTAGGGTCCTCCTTCAGACTGAGGCTTCAGCATCTCTGCATGGGCAGCAATGGTCACTGGCACATCATCAGTGGATGAGGACTCTGGCGAAAGGGCTGGAGAGGTAGAGGAAGATGAGGGTGCTGAGGAGCTCTCGGTATTCTCGCCCTTCTCAGTGAACTGTATAGCTCTGGGTTGGCCTTTGGGTGGGGTTGATGGGGCTGGCTGCCAGTGTGCAACAGCCATCCATTCCATCAGCTGCTATGCAACAGTGTGCATGTATTCCATGGGTGTCAGTGCTCATATTCTGAACAGACTGCTCCAGGCTACTGAGTGAGGCTTGCAACCTTTCCTGGCTGAGACAATGCTCTTGCATCCATTCCAAGTGCTGCTGAAACACATCCCAATCTCTTATGGTTAGAGCTCAGACAGTTGAGCCTCAGGGACAATGTGGAGCTCATGACAGCGATAGACTCCTCCAATCACAGTCCTGGAGCTCGAATGCCTCAGGGAACTCCACAATGTCCACACATCTCGAGACATAGGGGCTTCACCATTGATGACTTACCTCTCAAATGGGCCTTTCTGAAGGGACACTTTTTATCTGCGCCCGAGTCACCTGACCCACACCCTGCTCGCCTCTGATCATTCATTGCTTTCTGTGTTTCCCCCCCTGAATCCTATTCTAGCCTGCCCTACCAGACCAAAATTTGGAACTTCAGGCAGACATTTTTTACAAAAAGCTAAAAGCTACTGCGGATGCTGGAAATCCAAAACAAAACAAAAACAGAATTACCTGGAAAAACTCAGCAAGTCTGGCAGCATCAGCAGAGAAGAAATCAGTCAACGTTTCGAGCCCTCATGGCCATTCGGCAGAACTGCAGCATAGTGACAGTTGGAAATCCTGTCGGAGGACAGAACCATACTTCTTCCAAGAGGGCATTTTTTTGAAGAGAGGTGGCAGTCAATCAAACACAAGATGAAAACAAAACTCCGCCGATACTGCCAGACTTGCTGAGTTTTTCCAGGTAATTCTGTTTTTGTTTTGTTTTGGATTTCCAGCATCCGCAGTAGCTTTTAGCTTTTTGTTTTCATCTTGTGTTTGATTGACTGCCACCTCTCTTCAAAAAAATGCCCTCTTGGAAGAAGTATGGTTCTGTCCTCCGACAGGATTTCCGACTGTCACTATGCTGCAGTTCTGCCGAAGGGCCATGAGGGCTCGAAACGTTGACTGATTTCTTCTCCGCCGATGCTGCCAGACTTGCTGAGTTTTTCCAGGTAATTCTGTTTTTGTTTTGTTTTAGACATTTTTTACAGTTCAGGTTCATGGAGCCAGGAATATTATCTGCCTTCCCAAGCAGAAATTTGGTCCTTTGTATCTGGCTAGTGTTTAGACCTGAACATACTTCAACTACTTATCTGTTTATTTTTGGACTTTGCTCTCCTCGTCCTTCCCTCATCTCACCATGTCACTTCTCATTGCTTCCCTCTCAACCATGAAATCTTTTTTGACTTTCACAATTCTTCCACTTTCCTTTTCTCCTTCTGGCATATCAGGCCTGGCACTTCTGTAAGAAAGCTGATATCTTGTGATATCCACTGAGTCAATTGAAATCCTAACTATACACATCTCTCATTCCCCCAATCTTCTCATCCAGTCACTGCACTGGGAATAACCTCACCAAACTCCTTACCTCACCCACCACTGCTCCTCAGTTTCTGCCAGAGGATTCACAAATATCTCCACTCTCCATATTTCTCTTCAAAACATATTGCAATGACATCATGATATTGCCCAAAATATGACTCATGCATGGGGGTGTTTTCCCCCTCACTGAAACTCCCCACCTGGCTTTATTTTCCACCACTCCCTGTGTATACGCTGAGAGTAACAGGGCTTTTATTACAAAGTCTCACCTTGTTCTCTTCCCCACTCCTCCAGTATCCTCCTCCCTCCAGCGACCTCCTTATTCCACCCCCAATATATTCTCCCTTCCTGTAACCTTGCACTGAATGACTCCTCCTCTGTGGCAATTTCAAACTTTACTTCTATTCCATTAGCTCTTTACTCTCTGTTCACTTCTCATCAAAACTCCCAATCAGCATACCCTCTAACTTTTTGTTGTAGTGTGCAGCTGATGGTATCAGTCTGAGGGTAACTTAAAGGGGCCTTTTTGTGCATGGCCCGCATGGGAGCTTTTGGTCTGCCATGCGGTCACGCAACTTAGAGAGAGTATTGCTCTCAATATAAACTCCCAATGGATAGAGGGTTCATAGAACTGTGCCTTGCTGATGATAATCATGCTTGTGAAACCTGAAGGTGAAGGCTGTTGTTGCACAGGATGCCTGACCTACCTTGCGTAAGTAAAGAACAGCATATTGGGAAAGTGCATTGCTACATAGTGCAGGGACTGATGTGAATGCTTGCGGTTGCATAAGACATATCTTTGTTGTATTAAATATTTAAAATGAAATATACTTTCTATTTGAATTATTATTTGTCTGTTAATTGATGTATAATTTATGTTGGTCCTGACTTGTGTTAAAGTAAAAGCTACAGAAAATGGAATCTTATTGGTAGTTTATTCATTTGGGGGCCATTCAGTAAATTTGGTTATTTTGGTTCACAGTTTCCCAAGGGGAATAACACTAGGATATTGAGGTTTTAGAGAGAATGCAAAAAAGATTCACTAGGATGCTGCTGGAAATGTGTAAATATTGGGCTGCATTTTAAGCTGGGGCGGACTGCTTGCTCCCTCAGAAGGAAAGTTGGCCGGCAGCCAATGCACTGGAGGGAAGCCTGTCCCGCAGCCATAACATGCTGGGTGGGCTAAACTAGCTAAGAGTGGGACTTCCATCCCTCAGTGGAAGGATGTCTCACCCTCAAGAACTGGTGGCTAATCTGATTAGCTGGCAGCTCTAGAAGTCTCAACAGTGCCAGAGCTCAGTAGTGGGCACTGTTAGGACTGCAGGCTAGAGCACAAAGGAGAGTGATGGCTGCCACAGAAGGGTAAGTCCTAGGCATTTAGAGCGAGAAAGGATCAGAAAGCCCAGGGAGGGGGGAGATTGGAGTAGGGGGCTGTGATTTGGAGGGTAGATAGTAAGGAAGGAAGGGGGATGATATCTTGGAGGGGGGTGGTTCACTCCCCCCCGCCACCACCCATCCCCCTGCCACCACCCCTCCCCCACCCTTCCTGACTTTTTTCACCGAGACTACAAAAAACCAGCCTGCCCACTCCTACCTGCCTGCCACGCCAATTGTATTATGGCATGGGCAGTGAATTATCCTGGTCAATAGGCTTGCTAACAAGCCTAATTGACCTTTAGTTAATAATTTTAAAATGGTATATTATGGGTGTCAGTTCCGGAGTAGATGGGAAGGTGGTGGGCTGGCCATCCGACATATTTTATGTGCCTTCCCCCCCCCACCACTCCCTGCTGAAAACACACCCAATGGGCAGGGCAGGGCGGGGAGGGAGGTGATGGGAGGGAATGTAAAATCCAGCCCAAAATTACAATAAATAACTTGAAAAATAGAAGCTTTCTTCATTAGGACAGTAAAACTTATGAGACGATTTGATAGCATGTTTAAAATTATAAAAGAATGAGTCAGGGTAGGTAGAAGCAGACTATTTCCATTACTTAAAGAGAATAAAATGAGGAGGCATAAATCTAAGATTAACCATAAGAGAGACTTAGAACAGAGGGCCAGAGGAGTCCTCTACGTACAAGGTTTGATACTGTGGGATTCATTTGCAGGGTTATTGGTTGACACAGAAACTGTCAACATTCAAGATTAGATTATGTGGTGAAGAAACTGGGGTAAGGGGTGGGTAAATGTGATTCGGACTACTGTCAAACCCCCTCAGGACTGGCAGAAAAGATTGTTATATCAGGGTATTCACTACAATAAACTTTGCATCAAGAAAAAATGAAGAAATGACCACTTGGAAATGAACACAATTTTATTCTGTTAAAGAAACTATGCAACCTGGATTGCTTCATCTTTTTCATGTTTTTCTCAATGCATGCTGTTTCTATCTCATTAGCAATCCAAAATTATGCTCAATTCCAGGTGCTAACTGCTTCATTTAGATCTTCCCAATCCAGATTTTTTTTTGTGTGTAAGTGCTTCATCTTCAACTGTAGCAAACTTGATTTTTCCTCTGTTGTCCCACATGGTTGCAATTTTACTCTTTACTAAGCCAGGTTCATTGTGGCTTGTGATTTTCCTTTTTGGTCCCAGTCATCAATGAATTGACGTTTTTCTTTCAGAGACAGAGTTGACCTTTCATTTGCTACCTTCATGTATTTGCCTGGTATCAATTGCCTACTCATGCCTGTTACCTCATTACAGCTTTTGTGCACTTAGCAGGCTGTTTCTTCAGGCAACTAATGCATATGTCCTGCAAGATTTGCACTACAATAGGTTAGCTTTCAATTAGGCTCTGCAAGGATTCCATCAATGTATCTGGGTTGAGTAGGTAGATCCTCCTGAAGCATCATTGTAGTAGGACTTATTTTCATTGCAGAGGAATTGCATCAGGCTGAAATCACTAAAACTATGGGTTTGGTATAAGCAGAGCTTATTATAATATATGTTATACTACACTTAGTCACATGGAGTGTACTGATATAGACCTTTTGGGGCAAATGGCCTGTTTCCATGTTGTAAGTTGTGCATGCTTCTTCTCTGAGGTCCTTGCATGTGCTACAAAAGCAAAATGCTGCAGATGCTGGAACTTGAGAATTAAAGCAAAAAGTGCTGGAAACACTCAGCAATTCAGACATCATCTGTGGAGAGAGAAACAAGAGTTAAAAATTTCAGGTTAATGACCTTCCATCAGAACTGGAAAAAGTTACAGATGCAACACTTTTTACGCAGGAGGGAGGGAAAGGATGGAGCTGGAAAGAACAAAAGGGAAGATCTGTAATAGAGTGGAAGGCAGAAGAGATTAAATGTCAAAAGTGTTGATGGTGCAAGACAGAGAGGGTGGTAAAGAAACAAAAAATTAGTCACTCTCTGTGGACATTAGGAGACACAAGGGAACAAACCTGAACTGGAGAAAGGTTCAGAAATTGAAAGCTTTTGACTCCTTTGGAGAAGACCACTCTGGTAATCCTTGCACATGAAAGCATGGAGGAAATAGAGTACCTGATGCAACAAGCTCCCTCTAGATCTTAGTTGGCTCTACCCTGCTGTTAGGTCATGTTCCTTTCTCATTCACTTCCAAGGTTACACAACAACACAATCATACACATTATTACCTTGTAAGGTATGGTCTGTTTGAAGATGCCTCTTGTTATCAATATTTGCTCCTTGTTGGCCTGAAGGGACAATCTATCAGCAGCTCAAGGAAAGGGAGCACCAAAAAGCACCCTGCATCCCTCATACCAAAGTTTGTAAACATCACTACAGTTCCGCGCACCCGAGGAGATGCAGTTATCTGTGCTTGAGGATACCATTGGGCAAGTTGCTCAAGAGTTAATGGAGAGTAAGAGCAGCAGTAGTAACTGGAAAATGCCAGTTGATGCTGTTAGAAAATAGAGACAGTTTAAGTAAGTTATCTATGTATTTGTGGGTGTTAGGACTGAGTTTTAGCTTTAAAGATTAAGTTTGACTTGTATTCTGTATCTGTGTGTTAAGAAAGGTCAAATTGAGTTTTAGATTCAATTTAAAAGGGTGCTTGCATTTCTAATGAGGTTTTTTACGACTATAAGCTAAGGTAAACAAACAAGGATTGGGCTGTTGCCTAGCAACAGGGGTCCAGAGAGGCAGGTTCCTCTCACAGAAACACACAGAAAAAGAGAAAGGGCAGTTTATGTTGGAAGCCATTGGAGTTCAGTTGGTTTGGAGACAGCTGTGAAGCAAAAGCAACCTAGAAGGGGCAGATAGCCAGCTCCAAGCTAAAATTGGTTTAAAGTAGCTTTCAGAGAGAGACTGGAGCCTAGAAGGGACAGGCAGCCAGTCCCAAGCTAAGAAAAACCCTAAAATCCAGGGAAGTGGAAGAGGGGAAAGTCTAAAGAAAACCTTCCAGTTAAAGGAAGGACAGGAACCTGGAAAAGGTCCTGTTAAGTGAAGTTAAGAGTGAAGAGTGGAGAGAAAGGCTCCAAGCTTCAGATTAAAGAGAAAAAAGCTACAGAAAGCAGATTTGCAATGAGAGCAGCTTGCAAGAGGCATAAATGTCCAAAGAGACAACTGAAGGTTTGTAACCCTTTGCTGTGGGCATGCGCTACTGTAGTGGCACTGTTGATAGCTGAGTTGGCGAGAGAGAGTGAGTGAGTGGAAGAAAACTTGAATGCATGTGGTGACCCAGGGAAGAGGTACATCGGAAGGAGAATTTGAAACCCTGGAGGTGAACTCTTGTGGAAGGGGTCTAAGAGAAAGCGTCAGTTTGGGAGAAGAATCCACGGCGAGTTCTTGGAAAGTGGAGATCGGAAACGCTCGTGTGAAAGACAGAGTGCAGTGAGACCGGTTGGCTCATGGTGGGACAAGCGTCCGGGGGGAGTTGAGCAGAGGTCCATAGCATCTGGTTGAGGTGGCATCTGTCACTTGGTTTCAGAGTGTGGTGTGTCTGACCACAGGGTGCCTGTTGGTACATGGACTGTGAATTTACTGTGAACATTAAAGTATAAGATAGCGTTTGTAACTTGTGTTATCCTTACAAATCTATTTTTATCTTTAAAGGTATAGTTGTGGGTGAAGGGGTATTATAATATAACTCATCTTCAATTGTTGAATAAATGTTTTATTCTTTTGTTATAAGTTCATCAGCTAATTCCTGTGACTCTGTTCAGCAGCTACTTTCCACGTATCTAAACAAACAAATAAAAGTCAGGATCAATCAAGCTGGGTTTCTCTCTGGAATCAGGCTTGTCTAGGGGTAACCTCAGCTTGGAATCATAACAATGCCACCTGGCTGCTGTCAATGAGGCTCTCAATACAACAATGTGTATTTGGTCAGTGTGTCATGCTCTGATATTCTTCAGTTCAAAAGGAGATAAAAGTGCTGGATATGCTGTCTACTGGATAAGTCACCTGTTTGACACACCTTTGGTGATAATGTAGTGCTATGCAAACATACAGAGGACATCCTCCTCCTCCTTCAGGTACCACAGACTTCAATTGGATTGGTCCACGATTATGCTTGGCAAAGTCCTGCAGTGGTTTGCTGTTGCCTACAGAGGACAGTAGTGATCTTATTTGGCAATGGCAAACCTTTTTTTAAAAAATGAATAAATAGGATGTGGGCATTGCTGGCTTGGCCAGCATTTATTGCCCATCCCTAACTCCTCTTGTTTAAGGGCCAACCACATTGCTGTGGGTCTCACATGTAGGGCAGACCAGCTTCCCTAAAAGATATTAGTGAACCAGATGGCTTTTTACAACAATCATTTCATGGTTATCATTAGACTTTTAATTCCAGGTTTTTATTGAATTCAAATGTTGTCATTTGCTGTGGTGGGATTTAAACCCAGGTCCCCAGAGCCTGGGTCTCTGGAATACTAGCCGAGTGACAATGCCACAATGTCACCACCTCCCCTATATTAGTTGTTGACTACTGGTATCCTTGCAAAATATAGCTAAGCTCTGCAGTTATTGCTTTACTGAACTGTAGTAAGTTCAGGCCCTGGTCCTCGATCATTGCCAGATGAGTGTGTGAAGATCTCTAAGTATTGTTGATAACACAGATGATGTAGCTGTGATGCCTATTGAGCTCCCTAATATACTTTTGTTTATCTTGTACCAATGTGTCCATTGTATTTGAAGATTTTCAAAATATCCCATTTAAAAAAAACCCGTTTGCACTTGCAGCTTCCCTTGACCCAGTTGAAATAATTTACATGGCAGATGGCACACTCCCGGTGTATCTTCACACACACTTTCTTCCCTTTGGGGAATAATGGGGAAGAATTAGAAGTATTAGCAGACTAATTATCAAGCTGTTGAATCACATCATGAATGCTCCTTCCATGGCCAACAAGACACTCCCAATGAAAAAGTTAGTTTTTCTCAGCCAATTTAAATATTTGAAATTAATTTTTGGACCTCACTGAGGGTCTTGTACATTTTGAAGCTCCAGATTACAAAAAAAATCTCTAGCTGGTAAACAGCAATGTGTAGGATTTGGACAATGATTTTTGCTTAAGACTAGTCCTGCTTGCAAGATTCTTGCCTGCAGCACTGTTGAGAGCAGTTGGGAAATTCATTCTTACAGCACGACTAACTATCATAATTTAATCCTGCAGGAAGGTAGCTGGAAAAGGGCAAGGAAACGACTCAAACTGCTTAATATTGACACGATGCATAGAATCTTGGAGTCTTTACAACACAGAAGGAGACCATTTGGCCCATCGAGTTCATGCCACCTCTCCACAAAAGCAAATCAGCTACTCCCGCACTCCAGCCCATTCCTCGTAGCTCTTTAATTTTTTCTCTGCAGGCTCTCTTCTGGTGTTGTGTGGCACTACCACCATGCTAAATGGGATAGATTTCAAAAAGATCTAGCAACTCAAGATTGGGCATCCATGAGGTGCTGTGGGCCATCAGCAGCAGCAGAATTGTACTCGAACACAATCTATAACCTCATGGCCTGGCATATCCCCCACTCTACCATTACCATCAAGCCAGGGGATCAACCTGGGTTCAATGAAGAATGCAGGAGGGCATGCCAGGAGCAGCACCAGGCATACCTAAAAATGAGGTGTCAACCTGGTGAAGCTATAACACAGGACTAGGGCTACTTGCATGCCAAACAGAGCTAAGCGATCCCACAACCAACGGATTAGATTTAAGCTCTGCAGTCCTGCCACATCCAGTTGTTAATGGCGGTGGACAATTAAACAACTCACTGGAGGAGGAGGGTCCACAAATAGCCTCATCCTCAATGATGGTGGAGCCCAGCACAGCAGTGCGAAAGATAAGGCTGAAGCATTCGCAACAATCTTCAGCCAGAAGTGCCATGTGGATGATACATCTTGGCCTCCACCGGAGGTCCCCAGCATCAGAGATGCCGGTCTTCAGCCAGGTCGATTTACTGCATGTGAAATCAAGAAAAGGCTGAAGGCACTGAATACTGCAAAGGCTATGGGTCCTGATAATATTCCGGCAATAGTACTGAAGACTTGTGCTCCAGAACTTGCCGTGCCCTTAGCCAAGCTGTTCCGGTACGGCTACAACACTGGCATCTAGCCAGCTATGTGGAAAATTGCCCAGGTGTGTCCTGTACACAAAAAGCAGGACAAATCCAACCTGACCAATTACCATCCCATCAGTCTACTCTCCATCATCAGTAAAGTAATGGAAGGGATGGGTCATCAACAGTGCTATCAAGAGGCACTTGCTTAGCAATAACCTGCTCACTGATGCCCAGTTTGGATTCCGGCAGGGCCACTCAGCTCTTGACCTCATTACAGCCTTGGTTCAAACATGGACAAAAGGGCTGAACTCCCGAGGTGAGGTGAGAGTGACTGTCTTTGACATCAAGGCCGCATTTCACTGAGTGTGGCATCAAGGAGCCCTAGCAAAACTGGAGTCAATGGAAATCAGGGGGAAAACTCTCCACTGGTTGGAATGATAACTAGCATAAAGGAAGATCGTTGTGGTTGTTGGAGGTCAATCATCTCAGTTCCAGGACATCACTGCATGAGTTCCTCAGGGTAGTGCCCTCGGCCCAAGCAACTTCAGCTGCTTCATTAATAGCCTTCCTTCCATCACAAGGTCAGAATTGGTGATGTTCGCTAATGATTGCACAATGTTCAGCACCATTTGCGACTCCTCAGAAACTGAAGCAGTCCATGTCCAAATGCAGCAAGACCTGGACAATATCCAGACTTGGGCTGACAAGTGGCAAGTAACATTCACGCCACACAAGTGTCAGGCAATGACCATCTCCAACAAGAGAGAATCAAACCAACACCCCTTGATGTTCAATGGCATTACCATCACTGAATCCCCCACTATCAATATCCTGGGGGTTATCATTGACCAGAAACTGAACTGGACTTGCCATATAAATACCACGGCTACAAGAGCAGGTCAAAGGCTAGGAATCGTGAGACAAGTAACTCACCTCCTGGCTCCCCAAAGCCTGTCCAACATCTACAAGGCACAAGTCAGGAGTGTGATGGAATACTCCCCACTTGCCTGGATGAGTGCAGCTCCCACAACATCAAGAAGCTGGACGCTGTCCAGGACAAAGCAGCCCGCTTGATTGGCACCACATCCACAAACATTCACTCCCCCCACCACCGATACGCAGTAGCAGCAGTGTGTACCATCTACAAGACGCACTGCAGAAATTCACCAAGGCTCCCTAGACAGCACCTTCCAAACCCACGATCACTACCACATAGAAGGACAAGGACAGCAGATAGATGGGAACACCACCACCTGGAAGTTCCCCTCCAAGTCACTCACCATCCTGACTTGGAAATTTATCACCGTTCCTTCACTGTCGCTGAGTCAAAATCCTGGAACTCCCTTCCTAACAGCACTGTGGGTGTATCTACATCACATGGATTGCAGCGGTTTAAGAAGGCAGCTCACCACCACCTTCTCAAGGGCAACTAGGTATGGGCAATAAATGCTGGCCCAGCCAGCGAATCCCACATCCCGTGAATGAATTTTTAAAAAGGTGCTTATCCAATTGCCTCTTGAAAGCCACATTTCAATCTGCCTTCACCACATTCTCAGGCAGTGCATTCCAGGTCCTAACCACTCACTGTGTCAAAAAAGTTTCTCCTCAAGTTGCTTCTGGTTCTTTTGCCATTTACCTTATATCAGTTTCCTCTGGTTTTTGATCCTTCAACCAATGGGAACAGTATCTCTCTATCTACTCCGTCCAACTCCCTCATCTTTTTGAACACCTCTAATATACCTCCTCTCAATCTTCTCTTCTCTAAGGAGAACAACATCACCTTCTCCAATCTATCCTTGTAACTGAAGTCTCTCATCCCTGGAACCATTCTCATAAATCTTTTTTGGACCCTTTCTAGTGCCTTCACTTCCTTCCTAAAGTGTAGTGCCCAGAATTGGACATAATACTCCAGTTGAGACTGAACCAGTGTTTAATAAAAGTACTTCCTTGTTTTTGTACTCTGCACCTCTATTTATAAAGTCCAGGATCCTGAATGCCTTTTTAACCACTTTCTGAAGCTGCCCTGCCACCTTCAACGATTTGTGCACATTTGTGCCCAGCTCTCTCATCTCCTGCACCTGCTATAGAATTGCACCCTTTATATTGCCTTGCCTTATTCTCCTGGCTGAAATGTGTCATTTTGCACTTCTCTACATTAAATTTCATCTCTTATGTGTCCACCTATTCCACCTGACTGTTCTTGAAGTTGATCACTGTCCTCCTTACAGCATAAAGTACTTCTAAGTTTCATGTCATCAGCAAATTTTCAAATTGTGCCTAGTACACCCAAGTCTATGTCATTAACATACATCAAGAAGAGCACTGATTCTCACGGAACCCCACTATATATCTTCCTCCAGTCTGAAAAACAACTGTTAAAAAACAGTAAGACTCACATATATCTAAAGCCTTTCACATCCACTGACGTCTCAAAGTGCTTTACAACCAATGTTGTACTTTTAAAGTGTAATCACTGTTGTAACATAGGAAACATGATGACCAATTTGCACACAGCAAACTCCCACAAACAGCAATGTGATAATGCTTGTTTTTGTGATGTTAAGTGAGGTATAAATAATGGCGAGAGCAGCATGGATAGCACCCTGCTGTTCTTCAAATAGCACTATGGAATCTTTTACTACCAACTGAGAGGGCAGCAAGGCCTCAGTTTAATGCTGCACCCAAAAGACAGAACATCTAACTGTAGCACTCCCTTAGCTCTACACTGGATTGTGAGCCTTGGTTTGTATGCTCAAGTGGGACTTGAACCTAGAACCTACAAACTAGCTGCAGCTGATACACACTGCACTCTTCACTGTTACCACTATCCCATTTCTGGTCACTCAGGTAACTTTGTTTCCATATTGCCAGTGTCCCTTTTATCCCACAAGCTTCAACTTTGCTGACAAGCCTATTGTGTAGCATTTTATCAAATGCCTTTTGGAAGTCCATGTACACTACAGTCATGCATTATTCACATCATCCACGTGAGAAATTGTTCAACACCCCCAGCAGTGGCGCAGAATTTTCTCAGCATCAGTTATGTAATTGTGTGCTAGAAAGCTACACTGATCACAGAGTTGCACACATCTCTCCTGGGGTAAATGTTAATTTGAATATTTTGAGTGTAGAATTTGTGTAAGTTGTTGGTTCCCTCAATGTCACCAGTGCAGCCTGGGAAAATGTAGGCTTTGTATCTTGAGGTTAAAATACACTCCGTACTGTTATCTTTGTCTAGCTCTGCAATTTGATATACTAATGTAACATTGTAGCTGCAAAATAAAGTAATAGTATAATTATTTAAGTGACCTTTTAAACCTTATTTTGTAAGCTTTGGCTTGATGATCTTTCCTTAGCATCAGAAGTATATTTCTCATATTGTTTCAAAGACTGTTGTAGGGTGGCTGAATTGTGCTATTAATGATAGAGTTGATCTGCAAACACTTCTTGGGTGGCAACATTAAGTTTATTTACAATATACTCAGCAACAACTTCACATGTGCTTTCAACTCCAACTCTACCTCTACACTGACTGCTGAGGTAGCCTGTGCTACTCTCCTATTGGTTACTACAGATCATGTGATCTTCCTTAAGAAGTTTTATTCTTAAAGGTATATTGCACACTAAATACAACTATAATTACTACAAAGACCATGATACAAAACAATACAAGTTCATTAGAGCTAATGATCTACAGCATATAATGCAACCAGCTTATTGTGTTTCTTAATTTGTAGTGAAATAAACATTGTTTAGAAAGATTATCAATTTCAAATTTCAAATTGTTATACAGGCAAAATTATGTCTTCAAGGAATAATATATTTTTTCTGAAAATAACATCTTGCCTGAGGTAAGTGATCACTTGGTTGGTTAAAAATTTAGTTATGATCTTATCCTTATGTGTGCACCATCTATTATTCAATTTCCATTGCTTTACTGTAGATACACTTCATATTTAATGCACATTTTAAATGTAGAAATGTGAATTTGTGAAATTCAGAAGCAGCTCCAACAATTCTAGGACAAATATGCACTCTAACTGGGGGACTTTTACATAAATCCATTTGAATTCCTCTTATTGATTGCAGCAAAATCCACTAATGCAACTAAGCGGACTGAAGAATCCCTAGTTTCCCTGGTACAACTCCTACTGATTATAAATAGGCACCTCTAACAAGTAAATGATGAGGAATCACTATGCTCCCTAGTACAATATCCATTGATTATAAGTAGGCACGACTGACTATCAAGGACAATCTCTTGTGAGCTATTGGTTGCTGACAGGTTGCCATCATGAGCTTTGCCTATAAATTATAAGAACCACTAACTGACAAAGAAATAACTATGGGAAATTATTGTTATGCACATTAAGCACCTCATCAATCTCTACCAGTCACCACTAATTATACAAAGAGAAGATTTGTACAATAATTCAATAAAACAATGGCCTAGATATTCTGGTCTCCAAATGTTCAGATACCGACGTAACCTGGAAGATGCGCTATGGGACCCTTCAGAAGTCCCAACGCAAGGAGTCCACGGGAATAACCCAGGAAGTTTCAACTGCTGATGAGCAATTCCCCTGCATCTGGAACCCTCTGAAAAGGTCTCCAACTCTGAATTAAAGTCGGAGATGTCAGAGGGTTCTGACTCACTTACTTGGATGTTAGACAAGAAAGAACCATGTCTAATTCCTTGGTAAATACGCAATTCATGCCCCCCCACCACCCCCACAAATCCCCACTGCCTATCCCCCAACTCCCCCACCCCAACCCTACAAATCCCCACCCAACCGTCCAACTCCCCCCAACCCCCGGCTACCACCTAACCCTCCAACTCCACCCTTACCCTCCGACTACCCTCTGACCCTTCGACTATGCCCCAACCCTCCGACTACCCCTCTAACCCTTCAATTCCCTTGGCTATCCGAATCCCCCGGTTCTCCGATTCCCCCCATCCCAGACCTTCCGATTCCCCTGCCAACTCAACCTGGCCCAACATCACTCTGACACCTACCCATCTGGCATCCTGCTCACATTGCCATCCTGCCACTCTGCCACCCTATCACCCTGCCACTCTACCCGCTACCCTCACCCACACTCATTCATTAACACAGTGAAAAGCTATTTAAATGTAACAAATCTTTTCAGTGTATTTGTGAATGAAGACATACAAAATACGGCAGCTAGTGTCATAAAAACTTCCAATGACAATCCTGGTCTACGAAGAAAGACTCCCAGAACAGGTACTCTCGGAATTTCTAAAGAGGCTCGGTTCAGACGTCCAGACCAGAAATGTGCAGCTCCAGCTCTGTGTAAAAGAAAAGGAGCAGAGTGGCAATCTGACAGTGACTGCTACCCCTCAGAAGATTCAGCCCAATATATGGCCTAAACTTCTAGATCTCTGGTCCACCGCCACCACCAGCAGAGGGATTAAACTTCCATCGCAGATTTGACGGACTGAGTCATTTTCATCATTGGAGTAGGCCTTCTATGCCTGTACAGGTATAATATGGACTGAAAAGCCTGAAATGATGACGTAACTGATTAATTTTCTGATGCATATTATGGCTACAGTTATGCCTGTTACGCTGTGAGGTGGAACATAAAACATGATGGGATTAAGTCAAATTGCTAACTTAATCTTTGTGGGAACATTTGTGGGAACTTTTGTTGAAGGAACAATAGTGAGGAAAACCTGGTCAATTCACCCCAGTATGTAGTGTCCTAAGACTGGATATAGGCACGAAAATGACTAAAAGCCTATAATTATAAGAGGTCACGAAGCATGCCAATGATATGGATACTTGTGATCATCAAGAACCTCATTAAGGGAATTTTGAAACATCTCCTAATTTCATGGTGTTACCAGTGGAGTCAGGGAAGTGGGACCCTTGAAACAGAGCCAATTTGGGCCTGTTGGAGGAGTCGAGGGGGAGGTTGGGGGTTGTTGGAGAAGTGGGGGAAGGCTTCAGGCATTGGAGGGGTAGGGTAAGGTTGGAGGCTGTTGAAGGGAGATTGGGTGTTTTAGGGATGGGGCAGATTGGGGGTGTTGGGAGGTGGGGAGAGTTTTGGAGCTGCTGGTGGGTGTTTTAGCGATGGGGCAGGTTGGGGGTGTTGGAAGGTGGGGAGCGTTTCGGGGCTATTGGTGGGATGGGAAGGTTTGGGGCTTTTGGAGAGGTTTGTGAGAGGTTGGGGGCTATGAGAGAGATGTTGGGGAGGTTGGTGGCTGTTGAAGGGTTGGGAGTAGATTGGGGGATGTTGGGATGGGGGGGAGGTTGGGGGTGTTGGAAGGGTGGGGGGAAGTTGGTGGCTGTTGTAGGTGGGAGCTTGGGGGCCATTGGAAGGGTAGGGGAGGTTGAGGACTGTTGGAGGGGTGGGAGGGAGGTTGGGGGCAGTTGGATGGGGTGGGAGGGAGGTTTGAGGCAGATGGAGAGGTTGAGGGGCACTTGGGGGCTGTTGGAGGAGTGAAGGAAAGTTTGGGGGTGTTGGAGGGGTTCAGGGGTGGTTCGGGGCTGTTGAAGAAGTGGGGGCAGGCTAGTGGGTGTTGGAGGGGTTGGAGGGAGGTTGGAGACTGTAGGAGGGGTGGGGGGAGGTTGAGGGTTTTTGGGAGGTGGGGGAGTTTGAGGCTGGTGGAAGGGTTTGGGGAGGTGCGGGGCTTTTGCAGAGGTATGGGTGAGGACGGGGTCTGATGGAAGGGTCAGGTGGTTGGCTGGTGTTGGAGGGGTGGGGGGGAGGTTGGGTGTGTTTGAGGGGTGCGGTGAGGTTGCAGAGTGTTGGAGGGGTATAGGAAAGTCTGGGGGTATTGGAGGGTTGGGGAAAGTTGTTGTTGGAGGGGTGGGGAGGGGGTTGGGGGCTGTTGAAAGGTTGGAGGGAGGTTGTGGGGTAGCGGAGGGCTGAGTTGAGGTTAGGGGTGTCAGAGGGGTTGAGGGAGGCTGGTGGGTGTTGAAAGCTTGGGGGGGTTGGGGACTGTAGGAGGGGTGGGGGAGGTTGGGTGTTTTTGGGAGGTGGGGGGAGTTTGAGGTTGTTGGAAGGGTTTGGGGAGGTGTGGGACTTTTGCAGAGGTATGGGGGATGCCGGGGTCTGTGGGACGGGTGTGTGTTGTTTGGAGGTGTTGGTGGGGTAGGGAAGAGGTTGCTTGGTGTTGCAGGTGTGGAGGGGAGGTTGATTGGTATTGGAGGGGTTGGGGAGTGTTGGGGGGAGGTTGGGGGTGTTGGGAGTGGGGGGAGGTTGGGGGATGTTGGAGGGGTGGGGGGAGGTTGGGGGTGTTGGAGGGGTGGTGGGAGGTTGAGGGGCTGTTGGAGAGGTGGGGGAAAGTTGGGGGTGTTGGACAGTCGGGTTGACGTTGGGGGGTGTTGGAGAGATGGGGAGGGATTTGGGGGCTGTTGGGGGGGTGGGGGGAGGTTATGGGGATTGGGGTGGAGTGGCGGATGTGGAGGGGTGGCAGGTGTCAGTCTTTTTTTGCTGTTGGGACTTCTTATTTATTACATTTTTTCCATTTTCGGCTGCAAATTCACAGTGTACAACACAATTTGTGTGGCAGTTTCTGGGGAGAGGGGAAACAATTCAGTCTTTGAGTTAAGGCCATGCTGAATTTATGGGGAGAATTTTCTCCCCGTTGGGCAGGCTCAGCGGGAGCAGGCGCCGGCGGGCGCACCGCCATTTTCATGGGAGGGCCAATTAAGGCCCGCCCAGCATGACGCACACCTAGAAATGTTCAGTGCTGCCTGCGGAGGGAGAGTCAGGGTCTGTACTCTTATACACACATGCGCAAAAGAGCGCAGAAATCTCCCTGAGGAACGGAGCTGCCTCAGGGAAATTAAGGAAAGTCATAAAAATTTGATAAATAAAAAAATAAAATTATTCAAACATGTCCCCTCATTGTCACATGTCACATGAGGTGGGACATGTTTATCAATTTACACAAAACAATTTATTAAATTAATAAAGCCTTCATGAAACCTCATCCCACCCGTGGGCCAGCTTCCATGAAAAATGTGAAGGCCGCCTGGGCTCTTCGCCTGCCCGTCAACCTTTAGGTTGGACGGGCAGCCCTGACAAGTGTCTCAATTAGTTGATTAATGGCCTTAATAGGCCTTTGAAAGTTCGGCGGGCGCGCAGATAACTCTGGTGCGCGCTGGCCAAACTGACGATTGGAATGATGTGGGGTGTCGTCGGGACGCACACCCATTTTCACCACACGTCATTTTATGCATCGGCGTGCAGGGCCTGCCCCACACGCTGACCAGAAGATTCAGGCCTATGTACTTTGTATCATTCATCTCTGAAAAATTCAAATGGACAATTCAATCTACATTTTTCCTAAGCTGCTGGTAGTTGTCTGATTGACAAACCTTGGGGACAGTGTCATGAGCATAAAAGGAGCAAATGCCATTTATGATATATTGTGAGTTGGTGCCAGAGAAGTCAGAATGGTAAGATTGTATTAGGTACAGAATTGAATAGTTTTGTAAATGTAGTTATTTCTTTATAGTGACTTTCTTAACATCAGTTGATTGCTCTGTGATTAATTTTCTTAGAGAATAAGCATTGGGTCTCTAATTTCACCACTGCTACAGTTACTCTGCCTACTGCATGCAGATGCAACAAAAGGAAGACAAAACCTACATTTTTACAGCACCTTTCAAGATGTCTCAGGTCACTTTACAGCCAATTTAATACATTTAAGTTGTCGTCATTGGTATAATGTAGGCAATGCTATCAAAGGATGAAGCAGGCTCAAGGGGCTGAATGTCTTACCCCTGCTCCTAATACATGTCCTCGTATGTCATTCTGGATGGATAAGATGAGCTGGCTAGATGGCCTTTGTCATCTATAATTACCTTGTGAATAGAAGGTGGAATCATGGCTGGAGTTCTGTTTATTTTGTTGCTAGTGGAAGTTTACTATGAGCAGGCTTTGTGGGGTGAAATTGCCAGGGCAGGAGGGCATAATGAGCTCACAGTAAATCAGTAAGCTGTTTTACACCACACATGATTCTCAAGAATCTTTTCCATTGACTTCAATCTTGCTCCTTTGTCCACTTACCTATTATCCCACTCTACCTAGGTGCTTTTATGATCTTTTTGAGGAATGGAATATCATAATAAAATAGTGTTGCATTGTAGATGTTGACAATATGTTGTTGTGAGAAGCAGTAATTGGCAGAGTCTTCAGACTTGCTGATCAAAAAAACACAAATACAATTGTGAGCCATTCAGTCTTTGCCCTCTGGCCTCTTTAAAAGTTGTGTTGCACAGAGACACCTGAGGACTCCAATGCTTCTCACTGACAGTGAAGACCTATGGTATTCAAACAATCCGTTTTGTTGTTTAGGAATCATTTGATCTTTCTACCCTGTGAAATGACTGATAAAATAGAATCCAATTACACCCCTTCTATGAAATAATCCTATTAAATAATATCATGCACCCAGGTAGAAGAAAGTCTTCTAATTCCTCTATAGAATGGAAAAGATCTTGTGCAGTGTATCTGGATTGCAAGTATTGAATCTTTCCCCCAAACATGAATTTACAGTCACCATGTTCATATGGTGCAACGTGCAGAATACGTTAATGAGGGCTGAGGCAGTCACAGAAATCAGTGTTACCATCGGCGCTGTGGTATATATAAACAATAGGATATTTTCCTGTCAAATTAACAATATTGCATGATGCTGATAAACTAAAGTTTGTACTCTGCTTTGTTTAATAGTCATGGCAGGATCACCTATAGGACACACAAAAACTAACACTGCTGCCCTTGTTACTGCTCTTAATATTAATGACCCATGCTGCATATATATCAGACAATATTTGTTACCAGATGCCAACAATGGATGTTATCATTTTACTAGTACCTTTCTGTGATTTGTGAATTTATTGGTGAATCTTGAAAGGGAGTAAAATATCATGCATGATTGAGGGGGAAGGTTAAGTGGGTGGGGGGAGGGGAAGGGAGGGTGTGGGGAATAAGGGGCTCAGGAAGAGGAGAAGCACCAGGGTCCACGATTTCTCTCCCTGGCCCTAGGGGGGATGTGTCAGAGGATTGGAGAGTGGCAAATGTGGCATTAAGACTTATTCAATAAAGGGTGTAAGAACAGTTCTAGCAATTACATGGCATATAGTTTAACATTAGTGGGGGGAAGGTTTTAGAAATAATAATCAGGGGGAAAAAAAACAACAGACACTTGGAGAGGTTTGAATTAATTAAGGAGGGCCATTGATTTCTAAAAGGCAAATCGTGCTTGTCTAATGTAGTTAAATTTTTTGATAAAGTAACAGAGAAGTTGGATGAAGGGAATGTAATGGATGTTGTCTATATGGGTTTTAAGAAAGAATCTGACAAAGTACTACAAAAGGGCTGGTTTGCAAAATTGAGGCTCATGGAATGGGAGGTTCAGTGTCAAATTGGATAGAAGGAATGGCTTGGGGACAGGGAGCAGTGAGTCATGGAGGTTTGTGGAAGGTAGTGTTCCTCATGTGTCAGTGCTAGATTTTTTTGCTTTTCTTGCTATGTCTGTATGACTTGGATGCTGGAATACAGAGTAGAATTCCAGGGGTTGCCGATGATGCCAGACTTGGGGAAGTGGCAAACATTGAGGATAGTGCTAATCGACTGCAATAGGGTGGGTGGGCTGCCAAAATGGATGGACAGGTGGCAGATGGAATTTACTACAGAAAAGTGTGAGCTGACACCAGGATTGGGGAGAGGCAGTGTAGACATGATTGCATAGCTTTAGGGAATGTGCAGGAACAGAAGAAAGTGGGGGTGCATGTGTGCGGGTCTTTGAGGGTGGCAGGACATGTTGAGAGAATGTTGGCAGAGTGTACTTGATCTTGGACTTCATGGTTGGAGGCTTTGTGTACAGGAACAAGGAAGTTGTGCTGAACCTTTGTGGAACTCTGGTTGGGCCACAGCTGGAGTGTTGCATCCATTCCTGGTCGCTGTGCTTTGGCAGGGTATGTGAGCGTCTTTGACAGGGGGCAGAGGACACCTGCCAGAATGATTCCACGGATGGGGGATTTTGGCTGCATGGTTGAGCTGGAGAGGCTGTGGTTGTTCTCGTTGGAGCAGATGAGATTGAGGGGAGATTTGATGGAGGTGCACAGGATTATGGCAGGTAGGAAGACAGGGAGAGACAATATAAAATAAAGGGCACAGTTCTAAAGGGGGTCCAGGAGCAGATGGACCTGGGGGTATATTAACAAATCAATGAAGGAAGCAGGGCAGGTTAAGAATGCTCTTCAGCTGCTCAATGACATCCCTGATCCTGGCACCAGGGAGGCAACATATCATCTTGGACTCACGTTTGCATGCAAAGAAACACCTGTATTTTCCTCTAACCACAGAATCCCTTATCACTACTATTTCCCAATCTTTCTCCCACCCATACAGCTGGGTGATTTTGATGTCATGAACTTAGCTCTGGGACTCCCCAGAGAAACCATCACTCTCACCAGTATTCAGAGCTGAATACTGGTTGGAGAGCGATGTACCCTCAGGGGACTCCTGCCCTACCTGTCTGATCTTGCATGAGTGCCTAGTGGTTAACCATTCCCTCTCTGCCCGCAAACCTTTAAGCTGTTGGGTGCCCACATCTTGAAACATGCTATTCATGAACTCTCAACCTCATAGATGCACTGCAGTAATGTCAGCTGCTGCTCAAATTCTGAAACCTGGAGCTGAGCTGCATCAGCATTAATATACATCAAGAAAAGCAAAGGACCTAGTCCTACCCCTGGGGAAAACTACTGTATATCTTTCTCTGGTCTCAAGAACAACCATTCATCACTACTCTCTTGTTTCCTGTCACTCAGTCAACTTTGTATCCATGATGTCACCATCCCTTTCATTCCATGGGCTATAACTTTATTGACAAGCCTATGATGTGGCACTTTATCAAAAGCCTTTTGCAAGTCCATGTACATCACATCACCCACATCGCCACACCCCTACACCCATCTGTTACCTCATCAATAAACTCAGACAAGTGCCTTTAACAAATCTATTTTGAATTTCCCTAATGCACTTTTGCCAAGTGACTGCTATGCACAAGCATATCTGCATTTCTAATAAATGAGTAACACTGAAACAGCAAAATAATGTCTCAATTCTCTCTCTATATGTAATAACTTTCAGGCTTTGCATCATGTAAATAACGACAAAATATAAGATTTTCAATGTAATTAAAGTAATTCTACATTCTTCAAATGAAGCTCAACACAAGCATTAGCAATCCTGTTATTCTCTTAGGCATTCTGTTGCTTTCTTGCGCTCGCATTGATTTTAACAATAGTTACCATTTTCTTTATAGCAGGGGTTGGGTGTGTTTGTTTAATGTGGTGGGGGTTGAGAAGAATAGAAATGTTTTGGAACTTGGGATATGAATACCATGCTGCTGGGGGAGTTTATGCATTTGGTATTGGTGCGCTTTCCGCAGGAAGTGGTTGATTCTGTCCTGTTTTGCAACTTTTCTTGTCTCATTTTTAGACCTGCCTTAACCCTCTCTGCCTGTGCCACTCACATATTCTTTGTCTTTCCTGTCTTGAAGTTTTTTTATTATCCTTTTTCAAATTTTCTCACCTTAATATTATTTCTGCTGTTAAACCATCTTTTGATTTCCTCTTCAGCACATCACAAGTCATTCTACTCATACCTAATGCCTTGTTTCTATTTTTTCCTTTTCTCCTTCTTATTTAAGCTTTTGTTTCATTTTTTCATTACTTATGTAGAGTTACCGTATTCGTGGGACCATAAAATGCACTGGAACATAAGAACAGCAATGCAGCACACTAAAACAACAATTTAGCATAAGGTTTTGCCAATCGTTGAAGCCCAAAAACTCCTCACCACTGCTGTCACAATGGTTATGCGAGCTGTCACGTCTTTCAAAGGGTACATCATCTTCCCTGCTATCTATGGCATTGCTGATACCACAGTTCTTGAATGGCTTCACAATTGCCTCATGTTTTACTAACTGCATCGAATTTCTCACTCACTTGCACACCTGTAAAATGGTGGGCTGCTTCATTTGCCCTCTCATCAAGTTGTGATTTGGAGCCTCCATCCATTTGGTCCATTCCTCATGCATGAATGCTTTAAATGGCTTGTTTATCTAAACATCCAGGGGATGTAATTGGCTAGTATGATTGCCAGGAATCACATTTAACTGTGCCTTCAAGTTTTCACGCTCCTTTTTGTGTCCTCAGTTATATGTGCCTGGAACTTAAAGGACTGTTTTATTTAGAAAGCTACCTGGATGCTTAAATCACACTTGCTCCAGCAACAATTTAATCCCTTCTTACTTCATCAATCCTTTTAGGATGAACATGAACAAAAGTCCCAGGTGGAATTTCATCCTTTGGTACGGTTTTTCTCTTAAGGTTCAGTAACTGTGGCAGTTTTTTGCCATCAGAACAACATACCAAGAGAACAATATATGGACTTGAAAAGTTAACTGTATTCCTCTCCGCAGATGCTGTCAGACCTGCTGAGTTTTTCCAGCTATTTTTGTTTTTGTTTCACATTTCCAGCATCCACAGTATTTTGCTTTTAACAAGTACAACATGAGCCTTCTCATGGCCAGAAATTTTTACTGGTCTTATTTTAGCACCTTTAATGCCCACAGTCTTATTCGATGGAACATCAAAGGTTAGAGGAACTCTGACCCTATTACCTATCTGTGCAAGTTCAAAACATTTAATTTTCCTTGCCTTAATCACAAAATCAAATACCTTTGTTTCACATTTGGCCAGCATCTTCAATGCTATCCTGGTTCTAGTATGCATCCTTAGCCCATGTCTTTTCATAAATATGTAGCAGCAGGATGTTGTCCCAGCAATTTCAATAATGCCACTTGCTGGTTCCACTCTTCTTGCTTCGCAATCATTTGGTGGTTACAGAAATGCCATTTTGCCTGTGGTCTATTACACAATTTTTCACCTCTTCTTTCAGCTGTGGCCATTTTGCAGCAAGCCCAAGAAAAGTGTGCTTGCTCTTTGCTAGCTCTTTCTCTTGCTTCTTCCATTCCTGTATCATGTTCTCAGTTGGAAATGCTCCAAAATGTCTTTCAGCTGCTCTATTTCCATGATTTTTGGCATACCTTACCAATCATCTTTCAATCCTACGGTATAAGAAAAACATTTTTATTTTGTACTCATTGAGTTCGCACCAGATTTTTTTTACAATAAAACTACAACAAACTTATCACTGTCATAATTCTGAAAAGTGTGCCAATGACCTGTATCATTTTTAAAAATTCATTCATGGGATGTGGGTGCCACTGGCTGGGCCAGCATTTATTGCCCATCCCTAATTGCCCTTGAGAAGGTGATGGTGAGCTGCCTTCTTGAACTGCTACAGTCCCTGTGGTGTAAGTACACCCACAGTGTGTTAGGGAGGGAGTTCCAGGTCTTTGACCCAGCGACAGTGAAGGAAAGGTGAAATATTTCCAAGTCAGGATGTGAGTGACTTGGAGGGGAACTTCCAGGTGGTGCGTTTCCATGTGTCTGCTGCCCTTGTCCTTCTAGATGGTAGCAGTTGTGGGTTTGGAAGGTGCTGCTTAAGGAGCCTTGGTGATTTTCTGCAGTGTATCTTGTAGATGGTACACACTGCCGCCACTGTTCGTCAGTGGTGAATGGAGTGAATGGTCGTGGAAGGGATGCCAATCAGGTGGGCTGCTTTGACCTGGATGGTGTCAAGCTTCTTGAGTGTTGTTGGAGCTGCACTCATCCAGGCAAGTGGAGAGTATTCCATCACTCTCCTGACTTGTACCTTGTAGATGGTGAATGGGCTTTGGGGAGTCAGGAGGTGAGTTACTCACTGCAAGATTCCTAGGGCAGGATTTTCGGGTTGTCGGGCGGGCGTGGCAGGTGGGCGCGGGAGTGGCCAGGAAACCGCCCGCAATCAGCCCCCTTCCGCAATTTCATGCTGGCTGGCCAATTAAAGGCTAGCCAGCATGAAAGGTGTGCTAAGAAGCTCGGTGTTGCCGGGGCGGGGGCAGGAGGAGTGCGATCGCAAAATACTGCTCATGCGCGGGGGAGCACTCACTGAAAGCCTCCTGAAGGCAGGGAGCTGCCTCAGGGAGCTGAAAAATATTAAAGGCAAAAATAAAGATTTTAAAAATGTGAAAAAAATGTCCCTCCATAGGACTCAGTCACAGGAACATTAGCAGAATAAAAATAATGCCACAACATTTTTATTTATTTTTTATCTAATTGTGGAAACCTCATTCCACCCGTGGATGAGGTTTCCTAAAAAATCCAAAGGCCGCCTGGCCAATTCGCCCACCGCCATCTGTAAGGTTGGCCGGGCAGCGAAAAATAGTTTTTCATTAATTGATTAATAGGACGCTCGCCCAATGTCATCGATTGCTATTTTATGCCCGATTGGGTTGGGTGGCGCGCCAGCCCGCGGGATGTAAAATCCTGCCCCTAGCCTCTGAACTGCTCTTGTAGCCACAGTGTTTATATGGCTCATCCAGTTCAGTTTCTGGCCAATGGGTAACCCCAGACCTTTGGACCTCCCATAAGACACATGGCAACTTTAGATGACTTTTTTCTAGAAAGAAAGTACATCTTATGGTCTGCAGCTACTGTAGCCCCAAAATATTAACTTGTCTGTTCTCTCCCTAAATTCTGATTGACATGCCGAGTGTTTCCAGCATTTCATGTAATTCTATATCTTTGTGACTCACAACTCTTTACTAATTTATTACTGGCTGTGTCAGGTTGAAACTTAATGATGAAAGTTTGTATGGACTAGGCCAGGAGCGCTCCGGAAAATGAGATCACAGGTCTGTGCTTCAGAATCTGTTCCCTTGCTGCTCCCCAAAGAAGGGAAACATAGAATCAAGAGAAACAACAAGATAATTGCAATAGGATTATGCAGCAACAGTCAAACTAAATCAGGACTTATGCTTAAACAACAATTACAAAGTCATTAAAGGCCTATTAGTTTGGAGTTAAAGGGTAATATTGGTTTAGGCAGAGTTATGGAATTCATCTTTTTGGATCATTAGTGAGAAGCAGAACTTAAAAAGAGGACATTTAGGACACCTTTCTCAGGAAAATGCAAGTTTCTTTTTTTTTAAATTGTGCATAATTAGCTGAGAAGCCCTTATCTTGCAATAATTAAAACATTTTTATCAGAAAATAGAGCACTTGAGCAATCTGGTAGAAATTAGTTTAATCAACAGAGAATTGAACATATCTTAACATCACTAGGATGCCACAATAATTCACAATGAATTACAAATTATTCTCTTTGCTGTCCTAATTGAGATTTGTTTCACTTTAATGTTCTTTTTGTATTATTATTTTATCTTTTTAGTTGATTATTTTTAATGTTCTTGCCACTAAAATACTTCTTTTGCACAGCAGTTGTTGATCGTGGACTGTCAAAATTTTTCATTTTTTCAAAGTTGTACGTAGAGTACTTCTTTTGGTCCTACAACTGCACACTTGGCACAATATTAGAATACGTTTTCATATCTTACCATCCACAGCACCAGTTGCTCTATTTTCAACCAGGTCTAAGGCTGGGTCTTTAGTGCATGCAGAATCCCCACATCTGTGAAGACTGAATATCAAATATGCAGGTGGAACACTACCACTGTCATGAAATAGTGGAATGTTTGATTGTTTATTATTATGGTATTCTTTGTCCACTCCTTTGCCTCTATTTCAGACAAAATTCATGAAATGGTGCCTCTGTGCAATGCCAACGATTGAAAAATCCATCTGCAATCATATCTTACAGTTGTTTCCAAAATTGGCGGCATAATGGCTTGGGGTTTCTTTTGAATTGCCAATCATTTTGTGGTGAATATAGCCAAAAAAAGTTCGGCCCCTTTAAGGCTTGCTGGAATCCAATCTGCCTCAAGCAAGTGGAGAAAAAATAGGTGCAATTAACCCTTCCAATGTATTTCCTCCACTTTTCAACCCATAACCATCTCAAGCAATTATTACTGCGGTATAAGGGATGTTATGAGCAGTAGACAGGTATTCTGAGGCTGATTCTATATCGAGACCACTGGAGTATTTTGGGCAATGTTGTTCTATTTACCTAAGAAAGGATATACTTGCCATAGAGGGAGCGCAGCAAAGGTTCATCTGGGATAGTAGGATTGTCGTATGAGGAGAGATTGGGCCGACTAGGCTTGTATTCACTGGAGGTTAGAAGAATGAGAGGGGATCTCATTGAAACACATAAAATTCTGAGAAGAATAGACAGAATAGATGCACGGAGGATATTTCCTCTGGTTGGGGGTCTAGAACAAGGGGTCACAGTCTCAGGATACAGGGTAGATCATTTAGGACTGAGATGAGGAGAAACTTCTTCACTCAGAGGGTGGTGAACCTATGGAATTCTCGGCCACAGAAGGCTGTGGAGGCCAAGCCATGGAATATATTTAAGAAGGAAATAGATTCCTGGACTCTGAAGGCGTCAAGGGGTATGGGGAGAGTGCAGGAGTATGGCGTTGAAATAGAGGATCAGCCATGATGATATTGAATGGTGGAGCAGGCTCAAAGGGCCGAGTGACCTACTACTGCTCCTATTTTCTATGTTTTGAGGAGTCCGTTTTGCGCTGCTATTGAAGTTTGGCCTTACCTTATCTTAATGTCTTTAGTAAGATTTAGAAAGATAAAGAAGTTTTGAAGGCACACAGGTGGCATTCTAGGTACAACCAGTGTATATAGTTTTATCACTTGTAAATATGTGTTCACTGTTTGGAAGTTTCCTGGATTCTTATCTTGCTGCTAGATGCTTCATTGAGCATGGGCATTTAAGGGCGTGGACTTTTGTTCCCCCATCAGAGTCTGATGATGTCCTCCTATAGAGTTACTTTCCTCACGGTATCAACATTGTGATTACTGAATATAGTGACATGAGGAGGCTTAAGCATTGGCCATCATTTGTGAGTGTGTGGCCTGGGCACACATCATGTAAACCATTACTTGATGTTCACCATGTTCTGAGCTCTGAGAATGATGTCTGTGCTGAGTGTGCAGCGAAGTCATTGCACCTCCTGTTGCTGTTGCCCTGATGTGAGATGTGGGTGGATACAAAGAGTCCTCAAGGGGAGTTGAACAAGCTGTGAGTGTCAAGAAACATGTGGATGCAGTTTGAGGGTTAAAAGAGTGAAGCTTTCCCCTGTGGTCTGAACAATAGAAAACAAGAGGTTTCCCTAGATATTAGGAAAATGCAGAGGTGTGCATGTCCAATCATTCCTGGCTGTCCTTTTTCAATTGTAATATTGAGCTAACATGCAAGTGATGGCTGCAAGTAGGAGGCAACGGACAAGTTAGTCTTTGCTGCAAGATGGATTGAGTGTAGGATTAAAGAGGTGTGTGTGCACTTGACTGCTGCCTCATATGGAGATTTGTCTGGCCTGCTTATCTCCTTATCAAGGGTAGGAATAGACCTTGCATAAAGGGATTACAACCAAAGTGCACCGGGCATGATTAAAGGACAAATAACGTAAGAGCAAGTAGAATGGGCCTGTATACTGGATTGTGTAGAGGACTGAGAGGCTATCTATGTGAAGCATTAAGAGCTCTTACAGAGCGCTGCAGGAAAGATGTTTATCTTGGCTGGGCTGTCCACAATGACAGATCACAGTCTCGCACTAATACTAAGGCCATCTGGGACTGAGATTTGTAGGAGTCCTTGCAATTGGGGGGTCATGAGCGGTTGGTCCTCCATACCCTATAGTGCAGTTAGGACACTGTCATTGAGTGGGCTCCAAAGTAACCTCTAAATTTTTCAGGATGTCAAGAGACATGGGGTTACAATGGGCGAGTGGTGATCGGGGATCAGTTACAAGAGCATCTCTGATCAAGGTGCATGGATGAGCAATCTTGAGGAGCCAAATGGTTTGCTCATGCTGTTCTTCACTGTGCATCCATGTTTCTCATTCCACCTGAAATAGCTCTCTGCAAGGTCTGTTTCCATTGGGAACAGGTGTAAGGGTGACGTGAGTGCATCCCTGCTGAGGTAAGATTTCACGTTGCTTTCAATGTGCCATACATACGGACTTTGTGAGGGCATGGGACAAATTTCATTTTCACTTCAGGTGCCTGAGGTCATGGGAGAAGGGAGTGCTGTGCAGGTTCTGAAGCACACATTTGACGCAAGTTGTCTGTATATCAGCAGTTTGGTGCGTGCAAAGGATCACACCAGTAGCAGGGCTGACATTAAGTAATACAATTTAATTCATCTGTCCTAAATCAAGGTACATGAGAGCAAACTATAATATGTATTACAAATAAGGAGCCGTGGCAGAGGATTGAAAACCAAATAGTCAAGGATAGGTATCTAGGCTTACTCTGCCTGGAATCTGTTAGCTATTAGATTGTCACGGGTCTATCTGCCACATCATACCCTTGCAATAGCCTCAACATTTGCCTCCGTGACATCCTGACCCTCATCATCACCAACAACTTCAGCATCCTCATCATCGGAGGAAACATCTCGGTCCTCCATGTCCCCCCCTTCAAAGACATTCCCCCCTTTTTAGTGCGAGATTGAGCAGGGTGCAGCAGACAACAATGATCCAGGACACTCTCTGTGGGGAGTATTGAAGTGACCTGCCTGAGTGGTCCAAACAACTGAACCTCACCTTTAGGATGCCTATCGCCTGCTGAATCATGGACCTGGTGGAGGTATGTCCAACATTGTACATCTCCTCAGCAGCACTCTACAGACAGTGAACTGGTATCATCAACCAGGTCTCCTGGGGGCATGCCTCGTCCCCAAGGAGCCAGCCCTGCAATCGCTGAGTTACTTTAAAATACCTGTGGCACATGGGAGTGGGTCAGAAAGTAAGCTTTGTGAGAGCTCCCTGGGAGCACAAACATGTAAGATTTGTCTCTATGTGCTCACATGTCAGCTGAACATTCAAAGAGTGGAAATATTTCCTATTGGTGAATGTGGCTGGCTGTTACCAGGGGGCTCTCTTACTGTCACATGTGTGTAGTAAATAAAAATATGGGTATCGGCAAACCTAATCCTCCTTCTCTCATTTCACTTCTCCCTCATTATTGAAAAGCTGCAGGTGGTGTATACATGCACTTCCTACTTTCTCCTCTCCCCTCATCACAATTTAACCCTTTTTCCTTTTTCCTTGCAGATACTCAAAGACTGCAACCTCCCAGCCAATGGAAGAAAAGCAAGAAGACAGTGAAGATGAAGAGACACTATCACCCAATTTCACACTCATACCCACCACCTCAGATGCTGTCACTGCATGGAGCCAACCATGATTTAGTGTCTGATGGTTGTGCCGTAACTTACACTGCAGCATGAGCATCATCCATCCAATGCCTGAATTCACAGTGGAAGCTTAGACTGAAGACTTGCAATTTCAGTATGCTCCCATGGAAGTTCAAATTGCTGCCGGCATGTCTCTGGACATCTGTGCAAATGGGGCTCCCAGTGTATCAAAGCACTCCTGCAATCTACTCTCCAACAGATCTGATTGCTAACGACAGTCTGCTGGTATGGCCCTGCTGAGAATCCTTCTTCCCGTCTTGCTCCTCCTTCTTCTAGCAACTTGTCCTGCTTTTCATGGCCTCTGTCCATTATCCCAGTCATTTCCAAAGCCAAGAGGAAGTCCTACTAGGCCCCAGTGTCTAGAACCAACTGTTCGATGCGCAAGTCTCTAAGCTACTGAAAGTACTTCGGCACCAATCGGATTATTCCCTACAGACTGTTGAAACCTTTAACAACTGTGGAAAATCAGCCAAAATGTGTAGAATTGAGGCAACGACCAGATAAATAATCCAACAAATTACCTGTAAGTACTTGATGATCCCTTCAAACAATACTGATAGGGGATCCTTTATGCCATAGGATGCATATTCAACTGCGGGAGGTTGAGACAGGGCATAAGTTGGAGCTTCAAAATGGCAGAACTGGCACTAAATTAGTATTGCACATTGCCTGATGTTATGATCTGCCTGCTCTTCATGATGGATATTAGCTGTGCACACGTGAACCCCTTTACCCATATGGAATCCTGTGCATTTCATGTCAAAAGTGTGTGCACATGCTGAAGACACAATTCTGGAACTTTAAGGAGTCTTCTATAGGCCAAAATATGGGCACTACTGAGCCCAATTTTGTCCTCTGTTCATTTTAGTGAGGATTCTTCAATCATTGATGCCACAGATTCCCTGAAGAGGGCACGAGACTGGAACAGATGCCGGATTAGAGCGAGTTTATGCTCTAAAGCCTGCATAAAACTTGTGGACAACTGTCAGTGTGGTGAACAGTAATTTCTAGTCCTCTGCCATTGACTAAAAAACTGGACCAAAGATCTACAACTATTTCTTAACACCTCCGATGCCATCTTTTGCAAATACCACTATTTTACTTGCTCATGCTCCTAATCTATTACTCCTATGAGCTGATGTCTGACTGAGATGGGATTGAGTAGTGGATGGCTCTAATGTCCCCAACCTCTAGCTGGGTTTTAGAGGTCTGTGTGGCTCCTATTTGAGGAAAGCAGCTGACCCAGAGGGACCAGTTTCTGACAACTTTTCTCTTGCATGACGGAGCGGGGTGATTACGTCTGAAGTTGCCTCATGCAGTCATTGGAGAGGGCTTTATGGCTACAGGTTTCACTCTCCACAGAAATAACAACATCTGTTCTATTGAACACAAAGACCCTGAGACTTTGGGCCTTGGACTCATCAACTAAGGCTGGTTATTTCCCTCTGGAGGAACTGGACTTGCCCTGTCATCCACGTCCAGGTTCTCATTCTCACCCAATGCCTTGCCCAGTGACAACCCTTCTGATTTACTAACTAATTCCTCTCAAGTGGATGTCTCTTTACTGGTGCTTGCAAAAATAAGGTTGCCAAGACACAGTGGATGAGGGAGTGGAAAAGTCAAAGTGTCATGGCCCACTTCTCCCTCTAATGCAATTACCTAATGTGAAGCACAGAAGAACTTGTTTTGCTACGTTTACAGTGACTTTCCCCCTTCAAGAAACAGCAGCTGCATGGAATGGCATTACAATATTTTAAGAAATACTTATAAGAAATAGTTTTACATTTACTGTAATAGTTAATTGAACCTAAATGACCTTTCAGGCAAACAGTTAAATAATTAAGGTACCTTTATATTTCAGTGATTCTTTATAAATAAAAATACAGCCCATTAAACTATGATTAACTATGATTCTTTAAACCTTAATGAAAATATATTTGTCATATATTGCAAAGCATAGGGCTAGTGTAAAGTTAATATCAAGCATTCAACATGAGATTCAGGTGCTGTTCCTGACAGATTGGATGGCTGTGACTTGTACTGATGTGTCCAAATGTTGAAGTATTCGTTATTTCATTTAAGTGTAGAGTGACATCGAAATAGAATGCTGCACCATCCTAATTTATCAAAGGCAGACAGAACTTAATAATGTACCTATAAAACTATGTGGCGCATAGCTTGGCACTAACATTTTTGGCCTGATGATGAAAGTCAGTGCCTGCAGATACAGATGTACAATCTAACAATGGCTTTCAATTTGGCCATTAGCCTCACAACATATATTATTTAACCAACATAGCCTCCTCACATATACACATGCAATGTTTTATGCATGTTAACGCTGTGCTGATTTTATTTATAAATGATATACTGAAAAATCCAAGCATTGTTACACTGAATGTATACCTGTGTTTGTTAAATGAACTGGGCATTTTTATCAGAAATGATACTCTTCACATTTTTTGTTAATAACTTTGATTTCATGACGTTGATCCTAGATGCTTTTTTAAGTTGAAGAAGAAACAAAATGATCTGCTAAAGAACAGCATAATTCTAAGTCAACTCTTATAAAGCATATCAATCCAACCATACATTAGGATATTTAAACAGTATCAGCTTCAATGATTGGGAGATTTTTATTAGCTCTACCGCCAAAACCATTTCTATGTTTTGTACAATAGACTCTGCAGGAGGTTCTGCCTGTTGGAAAGAAACAAATTGGTTTAAAAAAAACAGTAAAGCAAGCTGCTGTCAATGAACAGGTTTGAGCTATTTTGTGGTTCAATTTGTACAAAGTTTTCATATAAGAAATGGATGATTTCATCTTATTTATGTAAAATCACAAGCAGTTCTGGGATACCATGAGTCATGCCATTAGAATACAAGCTCAGTAAAATATGCTGAAGAGCACACATAATGTGATGCTTGTGAATTTAACTGACAGCTATTTTCCTAAAGTCAAAAACACTTTAGATAACACTGAGTATTTCTCTCGTACTATTTGTAAGATAATATTTTCTGGGATAATGATGCATAAGTCTTATATCATTTACTAAATCTATCAAAATTGTTCTAAATTATGAATGCTAGATTTTTAAAACAATGCCATGGATTTTGTTTTAAGGGTACAGTGAATGCAATAAAACTGAATTTTAAAGAAATAAATTATATTTTAAATGTAATAAACAGGTATAATATTAGAAAAAAGGACTGGATAGAAGAAACCAATCCAGCTACAAAATGAAGTGAAGCATCATTAATGTCTTGCTATTCTTTAATATGATTTTGTTTAATTTTGTTCAGTGAAAATGCACGACACAAAGAGAGTTTTCAACATTATTCAACAGGGGCAGCGTGCCAAACATTTGTTTTGGAAAAAGGAAGATATTTCTTGGTGCTGTTACTGCTGCAATTTTATTTCATTTGTAATATCTCCAGTATTTGATTATCACATTTCATTAACCTGCACTTTAAACCAGAAAGCTTCACTGCAACTGTTATCCTGACAGTGATCATTTGCATGCCAACTTCACCCTCACTGCCCAATGCTATGCTAATAGCTAGATGCCATGGAGCAACAACTTGACTATTCTAAAGGCCCACTTGTCCAGACTCTTCTGTACATGATAAGGTTCCACATATTTGACATAGGCCCTGAAAAAGTCCAGTAACTCTTCAAAAGATCCTATTGTAATTCCTAGGCATTTGAGACCATTGACGACCGCATTCATAGCAGCAAGGTATGAAATGGCAGGCAGACTCCCCAACGAGGTCCAACACCTCTTCAAAGGAGCTTGCTGCGACTCTTGAGCGACTGAGGTAATTGGAAGCCCTTCGATCATCTCAGATCAAAAGTTTCTTTTATCACAGTACGCAACCATTGTACTTTAAAAATAAATTACTAATTGTTTCCCCCTTTCTTTTTCAATACACTCTACAATAAATTATATGTTGAAAAATAAAAAGAAATATTTTTTAAAAAACCCTGGAATTGTCAGCTTATTTTTGGAAAGCATTGTATTTACTTTTATACAATGGAAGTACATTTATTCTACTTTATTAGAAACATAGATATCTGTTTAATATTGTTCCAGAAATGTGAAATCTGCAAGACAAATTTGTAAATTTAAGTCAAGATGTATTTCATCCTTATTGTATTATCATTTTCACCTATTTACTCCAAGAAAGGTAATTTTACTAAAGCCACTTAGTTACTTACTTTCAATAAAGGAAGATAAAATCAAAGTATAATATTCAATATTCAGTATATACAATATCAACATATGAATAAAAACTCATACATTATCTCCATTACCCGCTACATTATGATTGTTAAAATTTCAGTTACAACTTGTGATAGTTCACTCAACATATGATATTAAATTTGTTCTTGCTTTACTGTAGCCAATATTTAACTTAGGTGTTATCTAATGATTTTATCACAGTATTAAATGTATGCTTTTACATATCAAAAATGAGTAATATGCAATGATTTTGAGATGTGAGGTACATTTCTAAAGCATCACACTTCCCAGGCATGTCAGAATTAGTCATCTTATGCTAACATTTATCAGTTTATAAAGTGATTTATGATAACCATCATTTTACTGCAAATGACTTTTGCCAAGATTATTATTTGTTTAAGTGATGAATTATAAAATTACAGAAAACCAAAGCAAGTAATATGTGTAAATATATGTACCGGTGGTACATGCTGGCATAAGAACTACAATTATTTTTTTTCCAAATTAAAGTATTGGGAAAGAACTGCATCAAAATGAACACCAAAAAATCCACACAAAAAATGTGCAGTGTCTCAGAGTTTATCTGAATAAATGCCATCTTTTCAACATTGACCAAATACACATTAGCATATTATCATTATTTTTAAGAAAGGCATGTCAAATAATTACTACCTCCTACCACGGAGGTGCTGCAGTGGTGGTGTTATTGTGCTCTCTAGAAAAATAAAAGGAAACCTGCAGACTAATGACAATTATTTTATCTGGTCTTCCAAGAAGCAGTTTTATTGAAAGAGATCAAAATCAGAAACCAGAACTAATGTTGAATGGTAAGCATATAATAGGGAAGGCAAATGGAATGTTGGCCTTTATTTCAAAGGGAATGGAGGATAAAAATAGGGAAGTCTTGTTAAAACTATACAAGGCACTAATTAGACCACACCTAGAATACTGTGAACAGTTTTGGTCCCCTTATTTAAGCACAGATATACTGGCATTGGTGGCATTCCAGAGAATGTTCACAGGGTTGATCCCGGCTATGGAGGGATTTTCTTATGAGGAGAGGTTGAGTAGGTTGGGCCTGTACTCATTGGAGTTTAAGAGAATAAGAGGCGACCTTATTGAAACATACAAAATTCTTAGGCGGCTTGACAGGGTGGATGCTGAGAGGTTGTTTCCCTTTGTGGGAGAGTCTAAGACTAGAGGGCATAATCTCAGAGTAAGGGGTCACCCATTAAAGACAGAAGTGAGGTGGAATTTCTTCTCTCAGAGGGTAGTCAATCTGTGGAATTCTTTATCGCAGAGGGCTGTAGAGGCTGGGTCGTTAAGTATATTCAAGGCTGAGATAGACAGATTTTTAATCAGTAAGGGAATCAAGGGTTATGGGGAAAAGACAGGAAAGCCCAGTTGAGGATTATCAGATCAGCCATGATCTCATTGAATGGTGAAGCAGACTCGATGGGCTGAATGGCCTGCTTCTATTCCTACGTCTTATGGTCTTCTGGTCATATCTCGGCAGGTAAGATCAACCGAGAATATTGACTTAACTAAATATTTCAGGACAGCGCACCACATGAAATGTGTTGTTTAAGGCTTCATTTTTACTTCACTTGCATAACTTGTCTGGATTGTGATCTCATATTTCAGTAATGTTGGTGTCAACAAAGAAGATTTACAAGGTGCAAGACAATTTTGCATTTAGTTGAATTAGGAATAGCAATGACATTCTAAAATCAATTTTTTTTAGCAATTTAAGGTGTTCCTCTTTGTTGTTAGTGAAATAAGGTTATTTAAAAAGTAATAGATTTTAGAATTTGACTTATAGATAGCTATTCAGAGGTAATAGCATACAACTGCAGAGCTTGCATACTATTCATTCAGTCCTAAAATGCACAAGTTACACCATGGGATAATAGTGTATGAACATTCAACATGTTTGCCTGGAAGTCTTTTCCCTGCTATTTCAATAGAGGCAGATCCATTAAAAAAGCAGAAAGGATTTCAGGCCAACTCATTGTTAACCTTGCACAGGTTTCCCAGTAGATTTCCAGGATAAATGCATTAGTGCAATTTGCTTGACACAGTCCTAAATAACCAAACTTTGGTTAGGATTCTATAGTTTGCAGAAAATGAATTTGATTTACCACAATTTCTGATCAGTTCCCCTTTTGCCGAAACACCTGATAATAACCATTGTCAAGATTAAAAAATAAAACAACTATTATTTAAATTTGTCATTTCTATGTTACTTTCTTTCACTTTTTGCATATACCTGCATCAGTCTCCACAGCACTTTTTGGATGAGGAAACTTGTTCCTCAACATCTGCCAATGGTTTGATGTTACTTGTAGCTGTATCAAGTACAGCATTCAGTGGCAATCCCTTGGATCTTCCTCTTCCTGCCTGTGGTGGAACACATTTGGTCAGCTTGCTTGAGATTAGAAACTTCATCATGAGGACTTGCAGTCATTAAACCATTGCACTGATCAGTCTCTTGAGTGACCAATGCAAAGCTACAAGGCCACTTTGTCTTTAGTTATAATGTACATTCATATATAATTTCAGTTCTGTAGTTGCAGTGCATAGGTTAATTTGGGACATGAGACAAATAAATCCTCCTTCCCCAATATTATAGATAATTTATAAATAAAGAGGCTTAGTGAACGTACTTCTGTATGACAATTGCCTTGGTCAATGAGAATTGAAATGAAACAGATTGACAGAAATGGAAACTAATAATTCTGGAATTAAAATGGACACTCATTGCAGTCTGGACGATAGAAGATGGGTCAATATTATAGGTGGAGAATCTTCATCTGAACTAATGAATTTCAGCACATCCGCATCATTCTCCATCAAAAATCCCAGGTACTGATGACATTGTTATAGATTTCCAGCATCTGTACTTTTTTAAAATCTTAGATTACCAACATTCACAATTTACCTTCTTATCTCAAGGAATGCCAAAATGTTTCTGACCTAATGTGATAAACAGCAATTAATTCTGTTAGGGACTAACAGCCCTTTGAAATGAAGTGTTTCAGCTTTTTAATATTTCTATTGCCATTAACATTTTACAACTTAAAACGAATCCCTAAACCACATTTTACATTTCAGATCATAGCATATAATCAAACTTCAGAGTGGAACTTCACAATTAACATACTTCTGTTGTGACAGTTATTAGCCTCCTTAATCCTTGTTTACAGTAAGACTGCCCGATTCATTCTGCCCTGATCTAGTTCTTAAATTTGCTCTTTGTCAGAGAGCTTTTTTTGCTCTTTTTTCAGCTATTTATCATGAATTTGTTTTTATGGGCAGAAGTGGGAAACTACACCATATGAGAATTTTGAGGAACAGAAAAATGCTCAGCCAGTCTGTCCTTTTTGACTTTATCAACCCTACCTCTCCAAGTTTACTAAAAGCTAAACATTTATAAACTTAAATAAACAAATATCCATCTATATATATATCTATTTATATATATATATATCCTGCCCAATATTTAACCCTCAACCAACATGATTAAAAACAGATTACCTGGTTATTATCACATTGCTGTGCTCAAATTGGCTGCCATGTTTTCTAATGAAAGCAGTGACGACACTTCAAAAGTACCAAATTGGCTGTAGAGTGTTTTGGGATGCTGTGAAGTCAGAAAAAGTGCTAGATAAATACAGGTTTTTATTGATTCTCAACACCAAATACTTAGAAAACAATTACAGCTTAAATTCACATTCTGTTGTATATATTTTCCATAAGATGCTTAGAAATGATATTTTGTTTCTAAATTTCTTGAGATCGTAGAGGTAGAGGGATGAAGAGATGGGAGCGGCTGCACTGTCATAATTTTGGAGTGGATGCAGTGGGCTAAATAATACAGGGGGTGATGGGGGGTGAGGGGGACGCTGATGGCTCACCCCCTTGGAAGCAAAGTCGGCATGGAGCCAACCTGACCCATGCTGGCCCCCCCCACGCCATAACGTACTGCGGGCAAGCTAAGCAACAGCCAAGTGGGACTTCCATCCTCACTGGGGAGGAAGTCTGGTCCTCTGGAACTGCCGACCAATCCAATTGGTTGGCAGCTCCATCAGTCCTAGCAGCGCCAAGAGCGCGTGGGTGGCCAATGTCGGCACTGCAACAAGAGGAGGAAGAAGGCCTGCGGATCCCCGAAGCCAGTAAGTCCGGGGTCTTGGCCAAGGAGGGCTTCAACAGGTTGGGCCAGGGGTTTTCTGGTGGGGTGGTTGAGTTTAAGGATGTGGGGGATTAGGAAGAAAAGGTGGCGTGGGGGAGGTTCCATCTTAGGAGGGCTGCCCCCCCAATGCCAATGCCAGTGCCAGAGTGGGCCACCAGCATCATGGAGGCAGCCTCCCTGCATCCACCCAGAGGCCACCATCCCAGTCCTGGAAAACTCCTGCCCAAGTACTCTGCTGGATATCATCCCAGTGTTTAGAAAGCATGTTCTAGCCTTCACCTCACCAGGCCTAAATATGGGTAAAAGGTGACACTTCTGATTTTGAGCATCTTTATAAATAACATGGGGAGGGTATGAAACCTTTCCAGGTGGTCTTCTGTTTAAATGAAAAGCTCTTTTGGCAGGATTCAGTTCGTTATTTGAAAATGCCACCCATAAAATACTTTAAATAGTGTATGTGACATGGAAGTTGGCAAGACAAGCCTTAGACATACATATTTTGCAGTTTTGCATAGTTAACAATGGACGGAGACCCAATATTAAATAGATACGTGCAGTTCATTAAAAATGAAAAATCTGTTATTTGGAAACATAGGGCTGGATTTTCACAGGAGCCATTTAAAAATGGCGGGTGTAACCCAATTCTGGGATTCCTGCCCCAATTTCTGGTGCCCTCAATTTTGCACCCACATTCTCCCCTCCCTACCTGACCGGCTCCACTATGTGGGTAGGCATCATTATGCATCCTTGACTGAGAACACAGGCTCCTATAAAAGGATTATGTGGGTGAGTTTGTTTATACAGGTGCAGAGAAGTGTTGACTTTGCTTGATTCCTGATGCAGTCCCACCATCGGGGAGTTTTACCAGTGGTGTAACCAGATGTGTAGCAGTTGTGTGCCAAACAGAGAAAGCTGGACAATTTAAGTAATTAAGAACCCACTTAGGATCCATTCCCTGAGAAAAATGCCAGTGGCGGTGTGGGTCATTAGCATCATGGAGGCGGCCTCCCTGCGTCCACCCAGAGGGTTATTGAAGTTGGCGGTTCCATGGCCTAGAGGGGGATATCAGGCAGGGAGGGCTGTCTCCACGATCCCATTGGGTCATCCTTGCCAGCTTGGCTCCTCTGACTTGTAATTTTCTCCTTACCTCTCCAAGTCCTGTCAATCCCTGAGCTGTTCCCTGATAGGGCCAGCAGCATCGGGAACCTGTCCGCTGTCCATAATTGGATGGCAATCCTGAAGGTGGCCAATTAGGAGGTCAGCTCTGGGGAAAAGAGCTGAGCTGGTCCTGCTGCCGGCAATTGCAGGCGCGAGACCCCAATTTTGTCCCGATATCGGGGTCCTAAACCCTGCGGTAAAATCCTGCCTCTTCTGTTTTCACAGAGTGAGAGTCAGAAAGGTTGGGTTCAGACCTCATTCCAGCCAGGACCCTGACTCTGAATACTGGATTTAAGGGTGCTTGTATCTGATGGGCACCACCCATCATAATGCATAAGTGGAGCTCTTTAGCCTCAATTGCAGCCTACCTAGAAGAAACAGTAAAGTAAAGAAAACTGTGAGGCAGGTGCCTCAGCTACTAGTGGTTGAAGAATCCCATGTGTGAGATTTGAGTTAGATCCTGCCTTAGGACAAAACTGAATGAATAAGTGGACCCCCTTTTACCTTCATGCATCACCTCATTCCTCACATTATAAGTTAAATGTATTTATATTTTCATATTCTTTTTCACTTTGCTGAAGGTTCTGACACATGATTGGAGCAAGTACACCATCTGCCCTCTACTGCCTTGCTCAAATGACCATTCTTAGTGAGTTAACCTTAACAGTGATTTTTGGCAGACTATTGTTATTGTAAGAGGTAGCACAGTGGAGTTCAGTGCTATCCATGTCCAAGGGCTGACTCATGTACATTCAGAAGAGAGAACCTTGACTGACTTTTCCCCCTTACAGCTGAAAAAAAGGACCTCTACTACCATTCTAGTTAAGGTTAGTAAAGTCAGTGCAGACTAGCGATTACATATAATACTTGATTTGTTGAGTGTTGATTTGAGTGCCATATCGTACAGGGATTTCAAGATAAATTTGAAAGAGCAGCAACCCTTAATTAGGAATTTCCATTTGAATAAAATTTATAGACCAATGTGATTATTCTCTTCCACCGTTCCCGCCCCATTAAACCCATAGATATCCCCAGAGTCTGGTAGTATTTTTGGTGCTGAAAATTTCTCATATAATGTCTAATTCAATTCCTATTAACATTGGAAACTGCTCAAAAGCAGTAATATGGAGAGACTGTTTAGTCATCTACTGCCGACTCAGAGGCTCCTCAGCTAAGTGACCAGAGACAGTTATATGGGTTAAAGGGTTAGACAGTCATTACTGAATCCCATACCAGATTTTTATTGAGCAAATTGATGATGGATTTAACAAAATGACAATTTAGAAGGAAACAGTATTATTATGAATGTCACAGCCTGTCCAATTTACATTTAGCTGAGCCAAGGTGCAGACAACATTGATCTCATTGGAGACAGAAAAAACAACAAAGGGTGGAATTTTCCATTTTGGAGACTAAGCGCGCTGGCAGGTGTGTTTCATGGCACATTCCCCACTGGCCAGCATGGCAGGAATTCATGCCTGTATTCACACTCGGAAGCTCATAATTATGCATCGGTGAGTAGCTCTCCAAATCGCATGTCAGGGCAGGCACTCATTTGTCTGTCCTGCCGTTACCTAATGAGGTCGAAGGTCTGGGTGCCATATTTAAACTCAACCCAAACACACACATTGACTCTCTTCAGCCCAGCTGTGTGGAGGAGACATCTCAATATGGCTGTGTCCAAGAAACAAGCTGTATCAAGGTTCAGCAATGACTCCCTTGAGGCCCTCATCCATGGAGTCCACCAGCACCGGGATGTCTTCTACTCAAGGGATGGTTCCAGGAGGCCAGCCAGCATCACCTCGCCAGCCTGGGAGGTGATTGCAAGTGAGGTCAGCTCGGTGGGCACCTGCCCAATAAGCAACATCCAGTGTAGGGAGGGGATGAATTATCTTATCTGCTCTGTCAGGGTAAGTCAACTTTCAGCTCACTCCAATCTCACACTCTCATTATGGCATCATGCACTCAAAGGGTTACACTGCTCAGGAATCTCACACAATATTAGCATGGGAGACATGATCACTGATTGTCTCACGGACATTTTAACATCACCAGCTTCTCATCTATGATGCTGCACAAGCTGCATCCCCAGCCCTTACTTGGGCAGGCTCAGCAAACACAGGAGGCCTACAAGCTTCCCAACCTCTCCCCCATCTCTTCTCACCACATTTCAGCCATTTGTCTTCATGCAGACCAGGATCACCCACAACAAGAGGGAGAGATTCCAGGCTGGAGGAGGCTGACATATAGGAGCTCTCCAAAGTCAAAGAGAATACTGCCGAGTTGACAGGGGAGGACAGAGATCGCTCCTGTGGTGAAGCTGAGATCGGCCTCTCCCAGAAAGCCAGCACGGCTGAGCCTTGCAAGAGCTGATCACATCCTGACATTGTCAGTGAGTGACATTCAATGTTGTATGCAGCCTGTTCATGAACTAAATCTGTCTACTCGCTCTTACAGGCACCAGCAGGTCCAGACAGAGCAGCTGAGCCAGCATAAGCCCCAGCACCACCCGTCCACCTCAGAGGATGGTAAGGATCCATTAGAAGGGCACCTGTAACTGCGTTCATCTGCATCCTCCACCAGCACAGAGACACACACTCCACTGGGTCCTAGTTGTAGATCAAGCTTAAGATGACGTTCTAGGGAACACCTCACGGACACGTCTCCACAGCAGTTGGAGCCAGTGACAGCCCAGGTCTCTGGCACTCGGCGGACTGCTGGAGAACAGGCACCTGCTGAGTCTGAATCTGATGGTGAGCTTCTGGAAACGACCCTGTCAAACATGCTGAAGATGCAATGACAGGTGGCAGAAAATAAGGTAGAGTTGCAAGAGGCAGTCAACACACTGGAGTGAAGGATGGAGGAGTCCGAGTGTTCTCTTTCTTATGCCGTGGCTCAGACACATGAGCATCTCAAGATCCCCATGGAAAGGATGGCGGCCAACTTAGAGACCTTGGTCCAGCAGATCCTGCCGTATTTGCGCTCGGACCTGCACTCCGTCGCTAGATACATTGGTGGGATTCATCAGTGGCTAGGCCAGATGGGGCAAGGGGCACCTTGACCTCGCTCCAGGTGACCCTTCTCCTCAGGGAGTCAGGCAGGGGCCCTCAGGCATCCACAGGGAGGAGGACCAGCAGCTGGAGATCCCGGGGTCATCCACCCAGATGACTCTGTGAGTGTCTAGCCGATCCCAATCCCCTCTGCCTGTGACCCTATCACCTCCAGCTGCACAGACTGAGGAGGGTGCACAGCAGAGCACTCAAAGCAGGCCAGGGCCCTTCAGGTCTCAGCCCTCTAGAGGACTCCTGTCAAAGTCAAAGACAACAAGGTGTAGCAGTCTGAAAGCTGCCTCCATCTCTGCTGCAGATGCTGGGGATGCACCAAGACATAGCAGTCGGATTAGAAAAATTAAGAAACTTTGACATTACTTCTGGGTCACAGATGTTCAATCACTGTTTATATCATGCACCTTTGTAGATACATTTGCTGTTCATGAGAATGGTCTCGTCACTTGAAAACATTGTGCATATGCATCAATGTGCCCTCTCATTGCGAGGGTGAGCCATGCTCCCACTCAGTATCTGCCTCTCTTTGTGAGCCTCACATTCATGTGATGTGCAGATCACTCATGATAGTTATGCCACCCTTGTGTTATGTCAGGCAGATTGGTCAAAATCTACTGGAAATGTCTGCAAAATGCCTTGGTAACCTCTACTCCATAGAAAACAGCATGGGGTTAGCCCTGCTCAAACAGCCTCGGAGCGGCAGCTGTAATTGTTTCTCAAAGTGAGGTGGCTGTCTTCATTGTTTGTGCCAAAGCACAAGACCTGCAGCCACGATAGTCTCTCCAACCATGTGCGCATCTCAGTGTCCGCTAACAGTTTCTCATTAAGATGGCGATGACTGTATCAAGTCCTTTGACACAGCATTTGCGCTGTTGTGCCAACTTTCACATCTCAGAGTGCATGGATACAGGGTTTCCCGCTGACCTTTCCAAAGAATCGGCCCTGGTGAACCATGAGGGTTGGAAGTGCAAGTCAGAAAGCTGAACTTGCTCTCGATGTCACTGGTTGTAAAGGCCTTTCAGTGCATTGGCAGGGCAATAAGGGACAGAAGGAATGTGGCTGTGTCCCATTGTCTATGCCTTAATCCTCCTAGAATCTTGTGGCTATCAGTGTGGTCAGGGTACATCTTCCACATGGTGTTTCTTCAATGGCATCCTCATGTGGAAGCTGACCCTCATCTTCCAATTCAATTTCCTGCCCTTCCTGCTCTTCATTGTCTGAAGGCCTCTCAGCCTCCTTCATGTCTCCTTCTGGAAAGTGATCCCTCTTTAAAGCACTAGGTTGTGAAGGGTGCAACAAACCACGATTAAGTGGGGTATCCTCTGTGGACAGTACTGCAGAGCCCACTTGAGCTGTCCAAACGTCGGAAGTGCATCTTTAGGGTGCCAATGGCCTGCTCAATAATGGATCATTTCGACCTATCTTGTTGGATCTCTCCTTCGAGTCACTCAGAGGATGGTGCATGGGTGTCATGAGCCATCGTTTGAGCAGGTACCCCTTATCCCTAAGGAGGCAGCCCTGTAATTGCTGAGGCCCTTCGAATATGTGAGCCACCTGGGTGTGATTCAGGGTGTATAAGTCATGGGAACTCCCAGGGTATCTGACACAAACGTGCATGATGTGCTTGTGATGATCACACACCAGTTGAACATTCAGGGAGTGGAGCCCTTTTCTGTTAATGGACATCAGGGGCTGCTGCCATGGAGCTCTCAAAGCCACACATGTACAATCAATTGCACCCTGTACTCTAGAGAAGCCTGAGATAGCTGCAAACTCCAGAAATCTAATAGCCTGACTTGCTTCATCAAGTGTGAACTTCACATAATGATGAGCCTTACTACAGAGGGCATCTATCACCTCCTTGATACATTTATGTGCTGAGGACTGTGAGATGCTGCATAGGTCCCCTGTGGATCTCTGGAATGATCTGCAGGCGGAAAAATTGAGAGCAGTGCTGGCCTTCAGGGGCACTGGCGGGGGATGTTCTCCCAGTCCTTGGGGCATTAAATCCTCCCACAGAATGTGGCAGATATAATCACCGATACAGATATAATTGACAAGCACAGGCACGTGCAGCATTGCCTTTCACTCATCTCCAGACAGGAAAGTCTTCTTCGGTTTACTCTTGGTCATGCGTGTGGCCGCCATGAGATGGGTCTAACCTCCTCATCCCCTGGGCCTTGCTGGGGCTCCCAATGAACCTGAGGCCAGGCCTCCTCTCGAAGCTGCTCTAGGCAGCACTGGGCCCTTCTCCTCCTCAATTGGATCAGTGCCATCAAGAAGGCAGCATTGAGCACAGGCTCTATTATCGAATTCTCCTTCTCCCTGTGGACTGATAGATCCAAAGATAAATGAACACTGGGCAGATACAGTAGATCTTCCACTCACAAACAGGAAGCCAATGTCATGTCCTAGAGCTGCATCTGCGCTACTAACTTTCTACTGATACAGCCTTGCAGCTGAGGCACAAACTCACAGATCTAGGTGACTACGATGCCAACCCTGATACTTGACATCTCAGTCCCACAGAGGTTGGAAGAGGTTTGGATACATTCATGAAATGCGCCACCTTACCAAAGGCACTCGTGCAGTCTCTGATCTGGTATGCTGATCAATCTCAACCTGCACGTCAGCAATGACTGGGTGCCCTTTGGTCCATTATCCATGCCAATTGGAGAAAGTACGTTAGAGGCTTTCCTTGATGATCGGGCAGATATGCAGCAGCTCTGCTTCCTTTACAGTTGCCTGCATTTTCCATTCTCACATACCTCTCTGTTAATGCTCAAATGGAGCGGCTGTATCGTGAAGCCAATGACTCCTCCACTCTCTTGTTAAAGTGAACTAAAAGGCAATGACTCCAATTGCACCTTCTCATGGACGTCTTCCTCTTTTCTCTCAGCTCTGACTCAATTTCAATATTGAGACTCCAAGCAGTTTGAGGGTGCTCCCTGAAAGGGCCTCTTAGTCAAACCGTGGGCTCCTCCCACACTGACCCTGATCCCTCCCTTGCAGATTCTTTTCCAGTTTTGATTTTAAATTGCGCAATAACTTCAGGCTTTCAAGATGGTGGTGCTGCATTTTTAGTTTGAGACCAGCTTCGATCCTCCCCTGTCAGTGTTCGGGTCCCTCCAATCTTCCTGGAACCTCATGATGTGCAGGCAGACCTCCCTCCAATTATTTTCCAACCTCCTCCAGTAGTCCTGGATCCCAATGTAATTGTGGTGGACATTCCTGCCCTCCCATCTGAACCATCACTGTTGATGTCCCTATGCCCCATATGGACCTCACCCCTCTCCATCTTGAGGCTGTGTGCATGGTCACATACAAGGGAGGACCCCCACCTCCACCAACCAAGAGAGCTGTAAATTCCCCCCTCTTTATTGCGTTTTCCACATTTACAGGCTGCAGATGCGTCCCCTAACCATGACCATCCCATCTGCAGCCCAGTTCCACACCAGACAAGCCCATGGCTATGGACTGTAAGACCATCACCATGCCATGCACACTAAGCTATGGCCATATGCCAGTTGAGCACACAGGCCTTGCCCCATCCTGGAGTGGGGCTACACGTGTGTGCCATGGATAGCCCTGTAGTATGGCCCACAAAGCCCCAGGACTGCCTTTAATCTCTCACCCTGACTATGAGGTGCACAAAGCTTCATGACTGCCTTTAATCTCTCACCTGACCTCATGGTCCCAGACCAGGGACTATGACAATCTTTCAATGAGCTCTCCCAATCCTTCTTTACAGATGACAACACAATTTCCCTGTCCCCGCCCACTCCATGAGTCTCTGTGCAATCCATCCCTCCTGTGCAAGCCTATCTCCTCCCCCACCTTCATGAGTCTCTGTTCAACCCATCCCTCTTGTACCACATTAGCACAACACCCCCACCTCATATTCCAGAGTCTACATGCATCCCCTCTCATTCATACAATTTGATTCCCATCCACCTGCTTCTGTGTCTGTGTTCTCGTCTTCCATGTCGGTCTCCAGCTTCCCCACCCACACTCTTCCTTCTGCCTGGCATTGTTCCCCTCCAACCCCACCATTACTCAACGTCCCTCATGTCTCTGTCCTCCTTTCCCCCACCTCCAACCCCACCATAGCCCAATGTTCCTCATGTCTCCGTCATCCTTCCCCCCACCAACTCCACTCACAATGCTGGTCTCTGTCTCGTATGCAGCCCTGCTTGAGACCTGCAGAACACACCTTCCCAGAGTACAGAGTCAGTGAGCAGACCAACCCTGCACCCACACCGTGTGGCATCTCACTGGCATTGGTGAGAACCCGGAGCAGCGCTGCTTCAGGTAGTCTTCGAATGTTGCACTCACCTCAAAGTCACGAGTGAAATGGGGGCTGCCAGCTGCACACCACTCATTTCCAAACATGATTTAGACTGGTCTAATTTCCCACTGACGTGGTGCAAGATTGAGAGAGGAACGTGATTTATGAGTATTCATGACATGGTAATGCATATACGTGGTGTCTCCACATGGATCAGCAGGAAACTCGTCCCGCCATCAGCCCGCCATGAAAATGGTGAGGGGAAAATTCCAAACTGATCTCCCACTGGCGGGAATTCAATTTTTGGCCTCTCTCCAAATTTTCTACTCCTTCCCGCCACAAAACCCACCCAAAGAAGTTACTCAGAAGTAAACAACTGGGGAGAAAAAAAACCCTAATGCATCCATTAGTATTTGCATTCACCTACAACATTATTGCCAACTCAGGCTTTTGAAAAGATTCTTCACTGGTGACGTTATGTGCTAAACTTATGCTTTATGAGTTTTCAAACCTGGCTTCAGGGAATGTTGTATGACTGTAGAGGAACCAATAATGTCAGTTTGCCGTAATAGCAAACCATCATCTTTTGATTTCACAAGGCAGCTCTGCAGTTAATAGCTTCCTGTATGCATTTTGTTGCACTTTATTCGGTATGAATTGTATTTTTAGGGTTTACAATAACAGATTAGTTTCTGCATTTAATAGATCGATGAAACAGGGATAGCCTGCATTACATTTTTAGCAGAATTATCCATTTTATTAGGTTGGGGAAGGGAAGAAAGACTTTCATTGTGGTGATATTTCCAGAAATGGTTCTGTATTAAAACCTTTCTCACTGATGTGTAATTCATCATTTTTCTATCAATGCTTTCCCTGACACCTTCATGTCAGGTAACAGAGTCAGTACAATGAGTTTCTGATGCAACCAAGTAATAAAGAGATAATACAATGCATCCAGTATAAAGACAATATACTGAACCCATACCTTATCTTTGGTTCTCAGTGCAATTCTCTGCGGATAAACACATTGGTAATAATTTACGGATTTCCTACAATATGCTTCTGAGAAAAAATGCAAAATGACACACATTGATTGTTTAGAATATTTGCGTTTTTTAATTTAAAAGATAATCTAATGTGTATTTCATCAATTTTCTTAATTCAATATATAACAATATTGTACAATGTTCATAGAACTGCACATGGTGTACTTAAATTGCATACACTTTATTAATTCACATTTTAAAATATAAGGCATTTCATTATTTGAAATGGAATCAATATGAGTTTAACAGCCTGCAGAAAACAAAACTCAGGCAACTTGCAACCTTTTTTTTTAGCGGAAACAGTATTATACAAAACTAAAAGGAAAATTCATTGTTACAAAATCAATTAATATCTTATATTCCCATTCCCCCAGCCCCACTAACAAATCTGATACTTAAAAATAAAGCCACATTTGCTGTTAGCCAATAATTCGTTCAAAGTGAAAACATTACTGTGGGATGAAATATACTTTTTTACTTTTACAAATTTCTTTTGGGAAATTGTAGTTGATTTAGTACACAATCATTGCATGTTTGCAACAATGGCTGATTATACAGTTATGGTTAGCTAAGGGACATCTTAGACAGTGTAGCCTTAGTTGCATATTATCTACATGACATCTATAACTGAGGAAAGCTGCACTGCTCATGTGGTTAAAAGTCAAAGAGCTTGGAATAGAAATCACCTAGTTAGGGCCATTTTCTGCAGGTTCATCAAAAGCTTTAGGCAATGAGCTACAGCTAGATGATGCCAGTGATAGGCAAGGTTATATGAAAATATCCACAAATCTCTGATGTGGAAAAGTGGGTAAAAAAAAAAATTTGGGTAGGTAATTGACCATTAGCAAGATAGCCTTAAAGACCAGCTTCTCTTTTTTAGTGAACTTCCATCACAAATAATGTATTGCTCTGATTGTGTGAAATCATCAGGAGTGCCTTCAATTACTGGCTACAGCCACTGATCAAAACGACTTGCCTAATACTGAAGCCAGGAGAGTGTAAAAAACCTGCGGGGAGGTGCACATTACCAATGCTGTGCTGTTAACCCTTAAGTGCTCATTGTTTTTAGCTGTTATCCAAATATATGCTATTTATTCGCTGCAATTCAACCTTCTACAAATGTTCAGTACTGAATGTTGAACAGTAGAATTAGAAAAATAGAGATGTGGAATATCTTATAACAGACCCAATAATCAGAGATCTTTGTATACATTTTTAAAGTATTGGTGTATAAAACCAACTTCAACCATCACTGGGTCAAATTTTGGTAGCTGGCTATCTTCATTTGTAGCATTTTTATTTACAAGGGAAATCTAATAGTTCAATTTAAACATTACTGAATTGTTAATAAGAATGGATCAGGCTACTCGTCCTTGATTCTGACAAAAGCAACAATAGAGAATATTTTTCACCCACCACCCACCCCCCACTGACATGCACTTAATGATGGTATTACCAGAAAGCAGTTGTGACTTGCTGAAGCTGTCATTTTTCCTCCACAATGGCTTATAAAATAATCAAAATGTGTGTGTAAAATGGAGACACAGCCTGATTTGATTTTAATAATACAGATAGGCTTAGCTAGAAATGAAGAAGAGACAGTATGGAGAAGACCCTAGGTCACGAGAGACAATGGCTTTTGCACAAAGCTAAATTTTACAACCAGAGAGAAGGATATATGGGTATTAGACTTTCCATAGCTATAGGAAGGATAATCTTTCAATCAGATTAATGAGAAAATATATTGCATGGGCCCTACAGCACTTTCTGCTTTCGAGGCTAATACGTGATTTAAATCCCAACAGCACATTTTCAGCATTACAATATCCTTCCCGATAATAACATTGCCTGGTTCAACAAAAGCCGCTAAAAATAAAAGTCCCTCTTGATTTTCATTGCTAGATTTGAAGGATATTTTCTCTTCTTTGTGTTCATCAAAGTGAATTCTACTGAGAAAAGTCACATTTAATAAGACAAAGAAAATTTTCTAATTATGCTACCTGTCAAGATTAGGATCCATGTGAAAGCAGCTGTGGTAATGAAGAAGCAAAAGCGATAGTTGCTTGTGTAGCCTGCAGTTTGGTGTATAATTACTGTTGCATATAGATGTTACAAAATGTAAATTAAATGAAAACTCATAGTGCACAGAGTGAGGCAGATCAGAAAAGGCAGGCCTGAAAATGAAAACTGCTCTGGTGGTTACTTAGAAGGAATCTGGAAGAGATAAGGCAGCTGAAAATAAATGTACTCATTATTTTTTATTGGAGATGTATAGATGTTTCCCAGTAACTTGGTAACAATAGGTGAGCAAAATTTATTAACCCTTAACCCCCATACCACCATTCCTTCAAAAATATGTCTGAATTGGAAAATAGAAAAATGCCAAAATGGTTAACAAGCATGCTCAATAAATGCTGACGGCATAACTACTTCTCCAAACTCACACTCATTTGCAAACAAAATGAATTCCAAATGCTGACACCAAAAATAGAGAAAAAAAATCTCATGACCTTTGTATCTTTAATACGAAATTGAAATGGTAAAGTACAGAAACAACTAATTGGTTTATTTCCTTGAAGAGCCAGTGACAAGGAACACAGTTGGAAGTAGGCTTTTCATCAGAGGTTATTCTAAGATATAACTAATTTAAACCTCCTCGAGCGCAGACACAACCTGCTCCACATGGGAGGGTATCTCTTGAGGGTTCATTAAGTGACTGGCATGGCCGTTTTTGGAATCAACAACTAAACACTATGCTAACCTTTACCGTTAGATTGCCTGTGGACCCTGGGTGCTGAGTACTTTCTGTTCAGAATTTTTATGCATCACAAATAATCCGGTGATGTACACATGATAGATGTAAAATTTATGAAACGATATTCATTTAAACAACTCCCAGGTAATTCCGTGGGGAAAATGATATCATGTAGTTCAGAGGGCAGCAGAATCTAAAAAAGTAGGTATCTTTTGAACAGCACTTCATTTTGTATAATTTTTACCAGATGTATTGTTAATATACTTCAACGACTGTTACAATTATCTGAAGAATGTGATGAAATATTCCTTTTTTCTGTAATATTGAGACTAAAATAGCAATTAGAGAAGTATATGCTATGAAATATTTACAATTTATTAGAAATTTGCTTTAAAAACAAATTAAATCTAATTTTTGACAAGGCATTAGCTTGGTCAATATTCTGATATCTGTGCTGAACTTTAAATTGGAATGCATTTGATAAATTGAATTGTTCTGTTTTTTTAGGTGAGTGCTCACCTGCTTGCTGATTGTTCCAGTTTGCTAGCAATGCAATTACGTACTCACCAACATTTGTTAATTTAAATGTTAAAATGGTGCTAATTTATAAATTGGGCCTCATTACAAAAAGTGCCCAGTTAAAGTTAGATTTGGACAAGTCTTTGGGTGGAATTGTCCCAGATTTGCACAAAGTGCGCTAGTGGGCGGGGAAAAAAGTTGTTTACCCACCAGCTACAATGGTGGGTTTTCGCGCCGTATGTCCCATTCCCACCTCATTCCGCCACAGGAAACACGGCGACTCGCTGGTGCTGGCCTTCGATTTGCCCGCCACACCATTACCTTGCCTCTTCCTCACACAGGGCGCCATATTTAAACTGCAGGGCTGAGGAGGCAGTCTCTAGAGGAGATGAGGCCAGGTGGAGGTTGAGGGCGTGTGTGAGAGAATGAGTGGTGATGACCCTTGAGTTGGCAGTGAGTGAACTGTCAGTGAATATGTGATGACCTTGTGAATGTGTGAGTTTAGAGTGATAAGATGGTTGTCTTACCTTGGTGGCACAGATGAGATCAAGAGGTCACCAGTGAAGAAGCCAAGAAGAATGCAGCCCCCTAATTCAATGACGCATCCCTGGGACACCTTCTGGACAGTGTGGAGGCCCAGCGCAATGTCCTCCAACTCAGCTCTGGCCACAAAAGGGCCATCAGTCTCACCACTCTGGCTTGGGAGGCGATGGCAGAGGTGGTCAGTGCCAATGCTACATACAAGAGATCAGCCATCCAGTGCAGAAAATGGTTGAATGATCTTATCTGTGCCGCCAGGGTAAGACAACCTTCTCATCACCCTCAACTCTCACACTCACAAGCCCATCACGCATTCACTGGCATCTCACTCACTGCCAGCTCAAGGGAAATCACTACTCACTCTCTCACACGCACCCACCCTCATCTCCATCTGGCCTCATCTCCTTTGGCCTCCTCAGCCCTCACCATCTTATGGCTACTTGCACATATCAACATGTGCCCCCACACACACCCTGGGATACCCCACTTCCCCAGTAATGCTCTAGCCCTGCAGCCTCTTCCCTTGCCTAAGACCACTTCTCCCCTTCCCCAAACAAGCCTTCGCCCTGCAGCCATTGAAAAACCACCCCTGCCCTACCGCTGGCCTGGTAGGTAAAGACTTGCCCGTGAGCCCCCCTAAAAGTGATGTGGTGCTGCTTGTGAAACCTGGCGCTGATGACCGTGAGTGCTGCCCAAAGCAAGTTAGGCAAACAAACCTCGAAGTGCGAGTGAACTGCAGCTCACCAGGTGCATGTCACCTATGTACAGTTGTGAAACACGTTGGCATGATTGCCAGCGTGGGGGGATGATTCCGGCTAAAGTATTGAACTTAGGTTCCTTGTTCTGCTGAAGAGTCATGAGGACTCGAAACGTTAACTCTTTTCTTCTCCGCCGATGCTGCCAGACCTGCTGAGTTTTTCCAGGTAACTCTGTTTTTGTTTTGAACTTAGGTTCCTGATGTGTGGTGGTGGGAAATGCAGCCCACCATTGATGGGTGGAGTGGACAATTGCAAACTGGTTTCATGAAGGCGTAAAACCTATTTTTGGCCTCCCCGCCATATTATCTGCTCATGACCACCATGAAGCCCGCTGTCAATGGGACCAGACGATTCTTCCCTTTAGTTTTTGGTTGTGAGCTGGTCTTCTGCCAAAATAATAAAATAAAACTTAAGACAGGAGCTTTTGAATCTGAATAATTCTGTTGAAAGATTACTCCCTGATGCTTTTCTCTGTTATAAAGAACATAAGTATCAGCTGGTAGAATGACAAAAATAGAGTAATTTCTTTTAAAGTAGTTTCAGTGTACAAAACCAAACTTCCTTTGCATTTAAAGGAGTACTCTGTGCTATTGGATGTTCAGTGCTAATTTTAGACCTTAATAGATGGGGGGAGGTGATGGCGTAGTAGTATTGTCACTGGATTAGTGAGCTAGAAGTACAGCATAATAGTTTGGGACCTGGGTTCAAATCCTGTAAGTCAGATGGTGGAATTTAAAATTCAATAAAAATCTGGAATTAAAAAAAATAGATTATGAAATTTAAGCCAATTGTTGTAAAAGCCCATCTGGTTCACTAATGTCCTTTAGGACTCAAAGGCCTGGATTTTAATACCCGCGTTGGGAATGCAGAGTCGGGACATTTCCCTGCTCCGCAAACCTGACCCGGGAGAAAGTGGCCCGACAGGTCAGAATTTTGTTCCACGGTGGCAGAATTCCTTTGGAGTCAAGCCTGTTGACACCAAAATGAGAGCAGAGGATAATGGGTGCGGAGGTGGGCTGGGCAGAAGGCCAACTTCAGTGCACTGGCACTGTATCGAAACAGAAAAACATAAAGCAGCCCTCCAGACCTCAGTCCTCACACCCTCTCACCCCTCCCCCACGTCCCCATCCATGTCAACCCATGCCAGCTCATCCAACCCACCCGCCCCCATAGCACCTGATTTCCTTCATGCCAACCTATGTCCCTACCCATCACCATCGGCCTTTATAGCATCTATTTCAACTTAGTTGCCAATCCTGCAAACCCAAGGCTCCCACCCTCCACCCTGTGCCCTTACACCTACCATTGCCAACTCACCAAGTATCCACTATGGGCAGACCTCAGGACCTATGCTGAGATTAATTAAAATAAAGTTCCAAGTGTCTATTGCAGACATTTTTAAAAAAAAACCCACTAATTTATTCATTTACATTCCTTCAACTACATTATCCAATATAACAACAATCATTTCATTCAATTGTATATTCCCTTTTAAAACAAGCATTGGAATTCATAGTCCCACTTCAAAGAGTCCATAACCACATGGAGCTGTCAATCAAACTGTGAAATGGCAGGCACCCTACTGTAATAAGAGATGGTTGTGAAATCAGTCATACAGCACTAATTCAGTAATGGTGGGCCTAAGGCTTATATCAACAGACAGAGTGAAATAGCAAGCAATCTATTTTTTTAACATTCCAGGTAGTTTTTTCAAAGAGTTCCAGGGCAGGAGTTTTAAACACCCTGACGGCTTGACAGCTCCTTTGACAGATCATCTTGACTCTTTTGACAGTTATTTTTGACAGTTCCAATGAGCTTCACAGTTCCAATGGCTTTATGGATTTTTTACACTCATGCATGCCTACCTTTAGCAATCACAAAGGGCACCTGAACTCCCCCAAAGGGCACCTGACATTCACCAAAGGTGTTCCAGGGCCATATCCAAAGGAGTACCTTAACCTTCCAGAAGGGTATACTGGTTATCCAAACAAATCTGCAAAGTTCAGAACCACTCCTACCAGGTCTAATCTGCACACATCGGGTTTCAGATACCTTTCACACCAAAATCACACATAAGAGGAGGCAGCTGCTGATTTCTATGGGCACCTGCCTCCACAAAAGGCAAATCTGGGCCCATCCCCACCCTTGCAAAAATGGGAGGTAGCATGTCCGTGCGTGGGTCTTCCAGATTCGGGCCTCTCCTGCCATTTTCACAATGACAGAGAGGCTCACCATCTTAGCAAAAACCCAGGACAAAGGATTAATTTTAATCGCATCCTCCTGATGGAAATCTTGTGTGATCAAATCAGCTGTTCATTTTACTTGCCATTGAAGTCAATCCAGAGGTAGGTTAAAATTATCCTTAAAGTAATTGAAAGTAATGCAGAGCTTTTAATTCTAATATTGGTATACTACAATCTTTTAAAATTGCTTCTTCAACAAGTGCCATGGACGGATCTCATCATTTACTGTCATTGGCATTTTCTTTAATTAATTAAGAAAATTCAACTTCTGTGGTGACATCATGAAACATTTTTAAAATCAAAATTTAACAGTATCACGAGGGTCAGCTTTAAAAATGAAAACATTGTTCTGTTAATATATTTTTATAATCACTGAAACTTTAGAACCATAGAACCATAGAACACTACAGCACAGAAAACAGGCCATTCGGCCCTTCTAGTCTGTGCCGAAATATTATTCCGCTAGTCCCATTGACCTGCACCTAGTCCATAACCCTCCAGACCTCTCCCATCCATTTATCTATCCAATTTATTCTTAACACTTAAGAGTGAGCCCGCATCTACCACGTCAGATGGTAGCTCGTTCCACACTCTCACCACTCTCTGAGTGAAGAAGTTCCCCCTAATGTTCCCCCTAAACCTTTCCCCTTTCACCCTAAAGCCACGTCCTCTCGTGTTTATCTCTCCTAATCTAAGTGGAAAGAGCCTACTCGCATTTACTCTGTCTATACCCCTCATAATTTTGTAAACTTCTATCAAATCTCCCCTCATTCTTCTACACTCCAAGGAATAAAGTCCCAACCTGTTTAATCTTTCCCTGTAACTCAACTCCTTAAGACCCGGCAACATCCTAGTAAATCTTCTCTGCACTCTCTCAATCTTACTGATATCCTCCCTGTAGTTAGGTGACCAGAACTGCACACAATACTCCAAAGTTGGCCTCACCAATGTCTTATACAACCTCACCATAACATCCCAACTCCTATACTCAATACTTTGATTTATGAAGGACGGTATGCCAAAAGCTTACTTTACAACCCTGTCTGCCTGTGACGCCACTTTCAGGGAATTATGTATCTGAACTCCCAGATCCCTTTGTTCCTCCGCACTCCTCAGTGCCCTACCATTTACTGTGTCTGTCCTACCTTGGTTTGACCTTCCAAAATGCAACACCTCACACTTTTCTGCATTAAATTCCATCTGCCATTTTCTGGCCCATTTTTCCAGTTGGTCCAGATCTCTCTGCAAGCTTTGAAAGCCTTCCTCGCTGTCCACAACGCCTCCAATCTTAGTGTCATCAGCAAACTTGCTGATCCAATTCACCACATTATCATCTAAATCATTGATATAGACAACAAACAACAATGGTCCCAGCACAGATCCCTGAGGCACACCACTAGTCACAGACCTCCAGTCTGAGAAGCAATCATCCACTACCACTCTCTGTCTTCTCCCACACAGCCAATTTCGAATCCAGTTTACAACCTCTCCATGGATACCAAGTGTCTGAACCTTCTGAACTAACCTCCCATGTGGGACCTTGTCAAGGGTCTTACTAAAGTCCATGTAGACAACAACCACAGCCTTTCCTTCATCTACTTTCTTGGTAACCTCCTCGAAAAACTACAAGGTTCGTTAAACACGACCTACCACGCACAAAGCCATGCTGACTATCCTTAATCAGCCCTTGGCTGTCCAAATAATTATATATCCGATCTCTCAGAACACCTTCCAATAATTTACCTACTACTGATGTCAGGCTTACTGGCCTGTAATTACCTGATTTACTTTTGGAGCCTTTTTTAAACAACAGAACAACATGAGCTACCCTCCAATCCTCCGGCACCTCACCCGTGGCTAAGGACATTTTAAATATTTCTGCCAGGGCCCCTGCAATTTCTACACTAGTCTCCCTCAAGGTCCGAGGGAATATCATATCAGGCCTGGGGGATTTATTTACCTTTATTCGTTGTAAGGCAGCAAGCACCTCCTCCTCTTTCCATTTAATACTTGGTGAAAATGATTAATATTGATGCACATCTAATATATACACTGGCCAATGTAAATATGTCCACCTATAGGGTATATCAAAGAAATTAAACAATAAACCCGTTATCCTTAAAGGGCGGATACACCTTTCCTTTGCCGCAGTACACCTTATACGACACTACCTACAAGTGTATCTCCACCTACTTTACTGCGTATTATCGATCAGAGCTTAAGAGTGCATGGTGAGGAAATCGAGGAATCCTATTGTGTTAGTCAGTCATTTGTAAGTGCGAAAGGTCCATAACTTACAATTGCTGCAGTGAATTATGGAGACCTTTCTCACAAGTGAAAGCAAACCCCTAATGGAATGGAACCAGCAAGGTATTCTATTTATTTTGGAGGCATTGCTGGTCATTTTTACAGGGGTATTCTGCAATCATTTTTAATGCCAATGCAGGGAATTATAAAGTTAGTGACTGTGAAATTATCACAGAAAATAAAATGAACTGTACTTCAAGTCTGGAGAAAATTTCTAAGCCATTCGAAATAATTATTGAAGTCTAAGTATTTCCCTTTCTGCTCCACCCACTGCGAAAAAAATATGGGCATACAGGAGGGGGAGTTTTCATACTGACAACCACCTGTTTCTCACTAAAATTATGTGAGTCCAGCAGAGGAAAATCTGCTGAGGACTTTGTATATCTTTTTTCCTGCCTGATTCAAATTTTAAGCAGGCCATTTAATGGGTGAAAATTACTTAGGTATGCAAAACAGAGTCCTAGTTATAGAATCCTGGCTACAATTTTCATGAATAATTGGGTAAAACATGCACCATCCATGCCAATCCCATTTTTTCCAGGTATTGAGAAACCCAACCAGCTATCCTCGACTGCCAGATGCTATTTCAAAAATATGTTTTTCTTTTCTCTGGTCCATTGCTAGCCTGCTCTCACCCCCTCCACCAATCCTGCTCCCCCCATCACCCACCTCTCAACATCTGCCCAAACAGGACCGACAGGCCAGCCAGCTACATATAAAGTTAAATGATCTTCAGCGGCATCAAACTGCAGTAGCTACCCTTTTGGTGCTCATACTTTAATGCTGCAATGTGGATGAGCCATGCCCTGAAAGCGGCTCTGGCTTCTCAACTCTGACCTTTGGCAGTTGCCCCATTCATATGGCAACTGTTTTGGGCCCAAACCAAAATCTTTCCTATGATTTTCAAATATTGTTAATTTTAGTGGCACTCCATACGTTGTTTAATAATGTTGCCTAATTAATGAATATTTAAGATTTGGTGACTAATACACTTATTAATCCTAATTGCTCCAACGTGTGTTTGTTATGCAGTTCCTTGTACGTTATTCCATTTTCTATCATGCTTCACAGTAAATCATGTTTTAACCTGCTTTGCTCATTCCTAACTCCTGCAATACCAAAAGAAACTCAAGAAGGCTGCACTTCATCGGGATTAGAGTGTAGATGAAGGCATTTCCCAGCTTTCAGTCACCTATCAGCTATTATAAATTAGGCAGATGGCATACATATGCTGTGATTATTACTTAAGTATATTCTGTGTTTGTAATCTTAACCAAGAGTATAATTGTTCATGATAATCTTAATGACTTGCTGCAGGGTATAGAGTTTAAGCCAAATATTAGTCCAAACCTGTGTAGCTATCAATTCATTTTGAACCCAGTAAACTAATTTTATATTTAAAAAATGGAAATTAACAAATGTGAAGCTTTATTTTAATCAAATGAATATTTAAGCACCTTACTTTCTGACTTAATCTTACTTGTATTATTGGGGGGAGACAATATTTTGTTTGTGTTTTGGCACAACACAATGGAGCAAAGGGGAATACTGATTGTAATACAGGAAAAATGGGGAAAAACTTTCATTCCAGACTGGAACTTGACATGGGGGCTATTTCTGGGTCCTGTCATGCTCACCAGTATTTTTAAAAGTACAGATAGTAAATTACCTATCAGTGTATTGTAGCCAAGTTTGTTGCTGATACAAAGATAGATAGGAAAGCAAGATGTGAGGAGAACTTTGAGAGTTGATTTTTGCTACCGAGGCAGGTAGCGAAGTTGGGAAATTTCCCGACTCGCTGGACCTGCCTCAGTAAAACAGTGCCCTGATATGCACAGTTTTCACTCTGGGAGGAAGGAGGCAGGATAGATTTGAGGCTACTGGGTCCACTGACTCAGAAGCAGAGTGTAGGCGGCCATAGAGACGGGCAAGTGCCAAGACTGGCTGGTTAGAAGGCCCGCCTTGATTCTTTGGGGCTTTGTCCCAGTTGTTTTAGAAGCTGTTAGTCCACCTAGCCCTTACCACTCACACACCCCATGGACCGTCATAGCACGTATACCAACTCAATGCCAACTCATGGTTCCTACCTGCTCCCATGTCCCCCCATAGCCTCCAAGCCAACTCAAAGCCAACTCATGGTCACTACCCACTTTAATGATCCCTCATAGCTCATGACAAATAAGTTTTGAATACACGGCAAAATTGACATGTGGAGCCTGCAAAATAGGCCAGGATCTTCAGCTTGGCAAACAGGCACGCTCCTGACACGCCCGAGCGTGAAATAGCGCGTGATGGTGTCAGTCGAGCACCCTAACGTCATCGTGCACTTGTGGGATATTTCGGTCGGTGGTCGTGCGCAAGAGCCGGCAGCATGCCCGCTGACAATTAAGAGGCAAAAGAGGACAGCCACCCAGTGCCGCATCAAGATCAATGGTGTCATCTGTTCAGCCTGGGTAACTCACTCTTCTCATCACTCTCAACTCACACACTCACAAACCCATCACACATCCACAGGAATCTCACACCTCAAGGGACAACACCACTAACTCTCACACACACCCTCACATCTCCATCAGGCTCATATCGTCTCGAGCTTGCGTCCTCATCCCGCCCATGACTCCGCTCACCACACAAACATTCCACACAGTGCCATGTACCCTGTTCACACTCTCTCCATCTGTTTTCATGCAGGAGAAGCCTGCTCAAATCAGCAGGGAGAGGTACCAGACTGGGGCTGGAGTGGTTCACATTAGACCCCTCATTCACTTTGAGGAGTGTGCGATCGTGCTAACTGGTGAGGACATGAACCCTGTCTGCGGCGACGGTGAGGTCAGCAGCGAACACCCTCGTGAGAATTCTGCACCACATCACCCCTCTCTCAACGTAAATGTGAGTGCTCATTCTCCTGCTTTTGACTCCGCTGCCATGGACTAATTATCTCTACTTTGGTTCACAGGGAGCTCTGCCAAGTGACCTACACCCTCAGCCAGCCAGTCCCTCAGCTCCATTCAGGTCCTCACCTCCAGCCAAGAGGACACCTCCGCCATTGAAGAGCTGGAAATATGCAGCCTGGATGACCCATCACTGCGCTTACCCACACCCTCCACCAGCGCAGAGACACAAACCTCAGTGGGACCTAGCTCTAGGGCAGCCTTGGGTTAACAATCTGGTGGTGCAAGGCAGCAGGAGGAGGCAGGTTCAGCCAAGCTTCCTGACACTCAGAGGACTGCTGGGGAAGAAGCATCTGTGAGGTCTGAGTCAGATAACAAACCTCTGGATTAGGCCTTCCAACTCACCCTGGAGGGTCAGCAAAAAGCAGGGGTAAAACATGCAAAGCTGTTGGAAGCCCTCAATAGAGTCCCTCGCGAACCGGAGAAGTACATCTGCCTGCTCTCTGATGAAGAGGTGCCCACATGTGCACATATGGAGGTATCCACAGGAAGGATGGTGGGTGCCATGGATACTCTAGCCCAGTAGAACACGGAGATGTGTGCAGACCTGCACTCCATCGCGGGGCCCACGGGTGAATTCCTGCAGTAGCAACACGAGAGTGCAAGGGGGCACCTCGATGTCTCTCCAGGTGCTCCTTCCACCCAAGGAGTCAGGCCGGGGCCCTCAGGCACACGAAGGGAGGGGGAGCAGCAGCTGGACACACCTGGGTCATCCACTCAGGATTCTCAGAGGCTGTCTTCTCCCTCTGAGTTCCCTTTTCCCATGACCCCCTCAATCTCATCTTCTGTCATTGCAGAGGGAGCAGCTGGTCAATGAGTGATTCTGGAGGGAGAATTGTGTGCTGGCAGGGCCTTTTGGAGCCTCTTGCAAGCACTCTCCCACGCACGCAGATCCATCCTGATTCACACTCACCTCAACATCCTGAGCATTTTCAATGCTGTCTGGTGGGGTTCTCTTTCAGTTGTCCATCTGAGCTGACCTGCATCTCCGCCACCCACTGATCACACTCCCATGCAGCACCACGACTCTTGTTTCACTGTCATTTTTGACTTAGACAGCATGGTAGTGATAATGTATTTCAATCCCACCCAAGTGCTTTCCCTTCCCCCAGTCACCCATTTTCTTTCCCCCATGACAGTGGATACCCCCAGCATCATCTTCCACCTCCCCACCCTGACCTACCAGCCACAACCTTTTTCCTTTGGGGATGCCCAGGTGAACGTGCATGTTCCCCTCCTTCCAGTAAATCCCGCCTGCATCCACATTAACCTCCCCGACCTCCTCCTTCTCATCCCCAGGGTCCGTGTCTGCCTCCGAGTCCCCACCGACCACCTTCACCATCCCTTCTACTGATACCATTGAACCCTCACCCACCCACCCTACCGCCTCACTCTGCCCTCAATCATTCTCACCATTCCTTTGTTCCATGCCCACCATCAGTTTGCTTCCCAGAAAGCAATCATGGTCTCATCAGATGCCTCCCTTGCACATTCACCTGGACATCCCACCCCACTCTGGACCCCATCCCCCCATGGAAACACTTCCCACCTTGAAATCCCTTCCCCTCTTGGAACTCCCATGGAACTCCTTCCCTCCCCCCTGGAACCCCTTATCCCTGCCTCCGGACTCCCCCATTTCATCCTTCCCCATTCCTGACTCCTTCAAACACCCTTACATCACCCTTAGTCCTTCCGCCCACAACTCCTTCCTCCAGCCTTACCTCTTCCTCCACCCTTACTTCTTCCTCCACCCTTACTCCCTCTCCTCTCCGCACTCCTTCCTCCCCCTGGACTGTCTCCCATCTCTGCACTCCTTCTTCCCCTGGACCCCTTCCCATCTCCACACTCCTTCCGCCCTCCGAACTCCTTCCTTTACATCTTCCAACCCGCTTACACCTACCTCCCTAGTTGCTGTCTTCTCCCCATTACCCCCTCCTTCCCCTGTACTCCCTCCCCTCAATCTCCCTCCAACACCTTCATACCCCCATCCCAGCCTCTCCTCCCAGCACCTTTGTTCCCCACCTCCCAACCTCGCCCCAGTCGATCCTAGACCTTCCTCTCCTCCCCACCAACCCCCCATATGTCTTCCTCTTCAAAACACAGCTGGACCTTCCTCTCCACCCCCTTGACCATCATCCATGGTGAACAGACCCTCAACGGCGACTTACCACCTTCCGTGAGCTGCTTCACAGCAGAGCCATGTCCATGAGAATACATCCAGCATGCCCCGGACATTCCTCCGGTGTGCCATTACCATCAAGCTACAGCATCTTCTGCTCCTCGGATGTTCGTGATATGAGCAAGGCACTGGCTGGAAGACCCGACTTCTGCACGCCACACATGTTGAGACGTGTTCTGCACCGGCATGTTTTCCCACCGATGCGGGCGGATTATCCAGTGTTGGGGGGGATGATTCCAGCGGGCTGGCCTTATAATGATATGCAGATGTATTACAATGAGGTTCCCGATGTCTGATGGTGGGACACGCGGCTCTCCATCGACAGGATGAGCAGGCAAGACCGATTTCTAGCCTTCTCGCCGTATTGTCTGCTCACGCCACGATCATGCTTGATGCCAGCAGGCACGGAAAAATTGACCCCATGTGCTTCTCTCTTCCAAATTTAATGTGGATTTGAGCAGGCCGTTTTTGGGAGTTTCTGAATTTCTGGCTGTATGCCTCTGGCACTCACTCATATGCAATTAGAATGGCAGCTTTTGCCTGTTTGTAATCAAAAGAATTTTATTCTGATAACATGGAATAGGCTGCCTGAGCCCTTCCAACTATTTCACCCTGTAAGAGTAGGATCCAAGACTCTTTCGGCCATTTTAGCTTTTTGGCCATTTTCTCAAAGGAAATTAATTCGGACTCAACTTGCACTTCACTAAATCTGGGTCGTAGATGTTTTCAGAAATCAAAGCGATGCTCTGAATCTGAGCTTTCACAGCATGGGTTACTATTGGGCCCTACCAAATATTCCCCCCTTTAACCACCACCCTCCGCCTCCCAAGCCTCTCCAACCTGATCCCCCAACCCCTGCCCCTCTTTCTGGAGTCTGCCAACCAGGCCCGTCCAAAATACCAGACTTACATTTAAGTCCGGCTTCCATCATTCTTCTTCCTTGGGGACCACCTGTAGTCCCAGCAGTGGCCACTGTTTGAATCTGGTGATGCTGGGACTGCAGAGCTCCCAGCCAATCAGATAGGGGATGGAACTCCCACCCTGGAACAATTGAGGCCACTCCCAGTTGGTATCACTGCAGGGCAGCCGGGTTTCGGGTGGGCGAGCTGACAACCAACTTTTCAGTCGAGTGCAGGAGCAGGGAATAAGGCACCCCAAAAAGCCCAGCCCATAGTGTAGTTATTAGTGCTTGTTCATTTTCTTCTGTCAGTCAAAGATTTTTCGCTTTAAAACATGAAATCTTGTTGCATGGCCTTTTCAATTAACAACTGAGAATTCAGATTTCTTTTTGAGCTTAGTGGTCTCTACCAAGATCATCACAAATTGAATACAAACGTACAAACTGCCATAGTAGTATTTGAACAGGATTCTGGATTATTCGTCCAGGCCTCAGGCTGGAATCTTTCCTGAAGCGCACTAAGTGCAGTGGGAGGTGTGAAAATAGATATTTTTCCTGTCGGCTGCAACGACAGGTTTTTGCGCGGTATCATCCGCTGCCCGGCACTTCCCCTCTCATTAATAATACATGCACGAGAAACACAGCGGGTCACCGGTGGGCGGGCTCAGATTTGCCTGCGATGTGCTTCCTCGCTCTGGGCGCCATATTTAAAGCACATCAGAGCGCAGCCTACTTCATGCCAAAGACCAGAACTGCTCCAGGCGATAGGTGGCCCCGTAGGCAAAGAAGACAACAGCCCTCAAATTTAGTGACGCATCTCCGGGGCGCTTTGCTGGATGCAGTGGAAGCCTGCTGTGAACTCCTGGACCCCTGCTCTGGATGGAGACCAGCCACCAAGCTCACCAATCTAGCATGGGAGGCGGTGGTGGCGATAGTGAGCACCAATGCCCTTCAAAAGAGGACAGCCACCCTGTGCCGCAAGAGGATGAATGATTTCCTTTCTGCTAGGGTAAGTCATTCTTCTCATCACTCTCAACCCACACACTCACAAACCCATCACACATCCACAGGGATCTCACTCACTGCCAGCTCAAGGGACATCGCCATTCACTCTCTCACAAACACCCACATCTCCCCTGCCCATCATGTCCTCATGCCATCCATGACATCATTCACACTCCGCACATGCCAGGCATCCTTCTTATCTGCCTTGGCAAACATCTTGCTGATACTCTCTCCATCTGCACCCATGCAGGATAAGCTAGTCCACGACAAGAGGGAGACGTCCCAGACTTGGGGAGGAATGCCCGACATCAAGGTCCTCACGGCCTTTGAAAATAGAGCCATCCAGCTGGCTGACGAGGATCTGGACCGTTTCTGCACAAACAGTGAGGTCAGCGGGGCTCAACCAAGTGAGGATCCTGCTCTACAACATCCATCAGACAGCCATACTGTGAGTGATGTCTCCTGTTTCACAGTCCCCTGCCATGCACTAATTATCTCTCTTTTCTCTCACAGGCACATCTTTTGAAACAGCTGAGGGGGCCACGAGCCAGGTCATTGACTCCAGCCCGAGGACACCTCGGAAGGGGAATCCACAGACAGACCAATAGAAGACCCACTACAGCGTTCACCCACCCCCTCCACCAGCACAGAGACACACACCTTGGTGGGACCTGGTTAGTTCTAGAGTAGCCTTGGGGTCACTGCATTGTCTGATCCACAGCAGGCAGAGGCAGGGAAATCCAAGGGTGCTGGCACACGGAGGGCTGCTGGAGGCCAGGAACCTACTGAGTCTGAGTCAGATGATGAGCTTCTGGACTCGTTTCTACCTCAGTTGCTGGAGTGCAAAGACAAGCTCAGGAACTTCGAGAAGGGATGTCTGCTGCACTCCTCAGATTGCAAGATATGATGGAGGGGTCCATCCACCTTTAGTCTGAGGTGATAGCACCAGCATGTCAATGCACAGAGGTCAAAACTGGTAGAATGGCAGCCGCCATAGAAACCTTGGTCCAGGGTATTGGTCTTGCACTGCTGCAGGAGCTGCACTCCATCGCTGAGGCACTTGCTGGCATCCATCAGTGTCAATGTGAGAGGATACTGGGCATCTAGAACTCATTCCAGCTGCCCCTTCCTCTAAAGGAGTCAGCCATGGGCCCTTGGGCACCAATAGGGAGGACTATCAACAGGTGCACAACCCGGGGCCATCCACCCAGCTGACTTTGTGAGTGTCCGACCCATCCGATTCCCCTCCTCCTGTGACCCCTGTAGCTCCAGCTCTGCAGGCTGAGGAGGGTGGCACTTTCATACCACAGTACCCCGAAAACAGACCAGGGCCCTCCAGAGGATGCCTGCCAAGGTCATCACAGACAGGCCGTTGCAGTCAGCAGGCTGCCTCCACCTCTACTGTGGATGTCGGGGGAGCCCCAAGACATATTGGCAGGGCATAGGAAGGCTAAGAAGAATTAATTACACAGCATGGGCACAGGTGTTAATCACTTGTACATAATGTTCACCATTGTAAAAAAACTCCCAAGAATGTCTCCTTGTCTATGGCTCATTATTATGATGAACAGTGTTTGTGTCATTCAGATGTGAAACCTTGGTTCCTGCCCAAGACAAAGACAAGTACATCAGTCCAGGGCCCCTTCCCTGTGCAGTGTGTAACCTTCAAAGAAAAATGATTTTCTGGCCTCACAATCACTCGACAAATTACTGATGCCTGCATCTCGACAATGCTTGACATTGCTGCCAGAATGTAGTGCGCAGGCATCAGAGTTCCATCATTCTCTCTGTGTGCACTCAGCATATTTAAGGTGGGGCTCGCCCTCCATCTCTTCAGCATCTGTGTCAGGTGTGGTTGTGCTCCTGAAGGGGCCAGGAACTGAAGGCTGACAAAGGATCAGGCTGTGCCTCCATGATATGACCCTGATCACAGAGCGCAAGCGAGCTGCCCTCAGCCAGGCAGGAGTCAGACACTCACAGAGGCTATATGAAGATATGTGGAGTGTCCTCACTGCATGTCATCATCCTCCTGGAATCTTGTGACTATTAGGGCCTCCACTGCAACTCCATGACATGAGCCTGATCAGAAAGGGTATGTGCGCGGTAATCAGCTAGACAGGTGTCAGACGTTCACAGATACAAGGTGACGATGTCAGGAGTATCCTCACTGCATCTCGTCAGCATCCTCCACGGATTTTGCAACTATTAGGGCCTCATAAGGGCCTCATCTTGCCAGTGCGATGGCCTCATCGCCAGCATCCTTGCCTTCCAGGACTTTATCACTCTCATCCGCTTTGATATCCTCTTCTTCAGATGAGACGTGCAGCTCTTCCATCTCCCCCTCAGCCAGGTCCTCCCCCATTGTAGTGCCAGGTTGTATAGCGCATAGCAAGCTACGATGATGCGTGACACTCCACCAGACCTGTCGAGGCACCAGAATCTCATTTTCAAGATGCCTATCATTTGCTCCACCAAAGTCCGGGTTGTGGTATGAGCCTCGTTGTACCATCACTCTGCTGCAGTCTGAGGCCACTGTACAGGCATCATCAGCCACATCCTCTGTGGGTAGCCCTTGTCTGCAGCCTTTCTGGGCCCTGCAAGATGTCAGGGATCTGAGACCTGTTGAGGATGTTGGGGTCGTGGTCACTTCCAGAGTATCATGCGCAGACCTGCGGGATGCATTCGTTGTGGTCGCAGACCAGCTGAAAATTCAGTGAGTGGAAGCCCTTATGGTTGCCGTACTGGACTGCTTGTTGCCACGGAGATCTAAGTGCCACATGAGTGCAGTCGATTGCACCCTGCAGCCGTGGAAAACCAGAGATCGCCGCTATTCCCAGTGCTCTTGCTTCCTAACTTGCCTGATCCCAGTCAAAATGCACAAAGTTTTGTGCCTTCGCAAAGATGCTGTCCATGACCTCCTGGAAGCACTTGTGCATAGAGAGTTGTGAGATCCCATACAGGTCACCTGTGGAGCCCTGAAAGGAGCCACTGGCATAAAAATTGAGCACCGCGGTCACTTTCACTGACAGTGGCGAGTTTCCATGGCATCAAATCCTGCAGAAAGTTGCATATGTGGCTGACAGTTCCCTAGGCATGCGCAATCTTCAGCGACACTAGTTCTTGCTCATCTGCAGCAATAATAAGCGCTGTCTAAATACCCTGGTTCTAGTGAGGCACCTACGAGCGACAGCTTACTGTGGATCTCCAGCTGTGTCTGAAGGCGGCTCTGCCACCCCTTCATCTTGAGGGTTGTGCTCCTCCCTTTACCGAGCCAAGCACCTCTGTTGCAATCTTCTCCTTTGCCTCTGTTCCCTGTAAGCCATGAGGCACACAGCTAGATCACCAGGCTCCATGATTTTGATGTTCTCCTCCTTCAGTTTCAAAGAGAGGGACACGAGGGTTAGCATATGTCTCCTAAGGGCCTCTCTTGGTTAAGTCTCCGGGAGCCATGGGTGAGTTCCTGCAGTGGCAACGCAAGATGGAAATGGGGACCTCGACATCCCTCCAGGCCCTCCTTCCCCTCAACGCATCAGGCCGGGGCCCTTGGGCACCTGAAGGGAGGAGGCGCGGCATCTGGACATCCCTGCATCATCCACTCAGGAGCCTCAGAGGCTGTCCTCTCCCTCTGAGTCCCCTTTGCCTGTGACACCCGCAACCTTGTCCTCTGTCACCGCAGAGGGAGTAGCTGGCCAACGAGTGATTCTGGAGCGAGAAGCATGTGTGTGTGTGGCAGGGCCTTTCACAGCCACATGCAAGCATTCTCCTATGCATACAGATCCTTCCTGCATCACAATCACCTCAATGTTCTGAGCATTTTCAATGCTGCCTGCTGGAGTTCATTTTCAGTTGTCCATCTGAGCTGACCTGCATCTCTGTCCACCCAATGATCACACTCCCATGCAGCACCTGATCCCGTTCACCAGGACTCTCATTTCACTTTCGATTTGGACAGCACGGCGCTAATTCGGTTTGACTTACCTCCCCTGTCCTTTACCCTCCCCCAGTCACCCATTTCCTTTTCCCCATCACAGTTGACCCCTTCTGACATCATCTTTCGCCTCCCCTCCGTGACCTACAAGTCACAACCCTTTTCCTTTGGGGATGTCCTGCTGAGCGTGCACATTCTCTTCCTTCCCGAAAACCCCACCCCCATCCACATTAACCTCCCCGAACTCCTCCTTCCCACCCCCAGAGTCCCTATCTGCCTCCGAGTCCCCACCAACCACCCTCGCTGTCCCGTCCACTGCTACTGTCAAACCTTCACCTACCGCCTCACTCTGCCCTCGGTCATTCTCATCATTGCCTCATACCACGCTCATTCTCAGTTCACTCCCCAGACAGTTATGGATGCATCAGACCCCTCCCTTGCACGTTTACCTGGACATCCCCCCTCCTGACCCCTTCCCCCCAGAACCCCTTCCCCCTCCCTTAGTCCTCCCACCCCCCAGACTGCCCCCAGCTTAGCCCCTCCCCCTTCCTGACTCCCTCAGGCATCCTTAATTCTTTTGCCACCCTTATTCCTTCCTCCCTCCCGACTCCTTCCTCCAGCTTTACCTCCTCATCCAGCCTCACTTATTCCTCCAACCTTCCTCCTTCCCCCTACCTGACTCCTTCCTCTTCCCTTACTTCTTCCTCCACCCATTCTCCCTCCCCTCTCTGCACTCTTTCTTCTGCCTGGACTCCCTCCCCTCTCCCCACCTTCCTCCCGCTGGACTCCCACCCCTCTTGCAGCTCCTTCCTTCCCCTGGGCCCCTCCCCTCTCCACACTCTTTCCTCCCCCTGGACTCCCTTCCTTCTCCGCACTCCTTCCCACCTCTGAACTCCTTCCCTTACACTTTCCACCCCCTTACCCCCTACCTCTCCAGTTGCCATCTTCTCCCCATTACCCCCTCCTCCTACATACTCCCTCCCCCACAATCTCCCCCAACACCTTCATTCCCCCTGCAACCTCCTCCTGACACCTTCACCCACGCCCTCCCAACCACACACCCATGACACCTTCATTCCCCCCTCCCAACCTCATCCCCTACCCCTAACACCTCTTCCACTCCCAGTCGATCCTGGGCCTTCATCTCCCACCCCCTCGGCCATCATCTGTTGTGAGCATCAATGGTGACTTTCCAACTGCAATGAGTTGGTGTGCAGCAGAGCCATGTCCATGAGAATCCACCCAGCATGCCATTGACTTTCCTCCAGGATCCCGTTGCTGTCGGGCTCCAGAATCTTCTGCTTCTCAGATGTCCACGATGTGAGCAAGGCTCTGGTGGTAAGTCCCGACTTCTGCACGTCACAATTGTGAAGACGTGTTCTGCACCGATGTGTTTTCCTGCCGTGGTCAGACAACCCTGCAGTGGGGAGATGAGTCTGGTGGGCAGGCCTTATAATGATATGCTGATGCATTACAATGAGGTTCCTGACATCCGATGGCGGGGAATGTGGCCCGCCATCGACAGGCTGAATGGACAATCACAAACTGGCTTCACAACATCGTGAAACCAATTTTTGGCCTTAGCGCCATATTGTCCACTCATGCCACTGAATACGCCTGATGCCAGCAAGCACGGATGATTCGCCCATTGATTAAAGACACTGAGGAAGGTGTGTTGTTCAGTATAGAGGGCAAAAATAAATTGGAGGGAGAATACATCAGGTACAAACTTGGGGTAGCAGTAGGCATTAAGAGTTACAAAGAAGAGACAAGGGTGGAACATGGTAAGATGCTTGAGGAGCCGGGATAAGGCTTATTATGAGGGCCAGACTGCTACTCCAGTAGTTTAGCAGCACAAGTAGTGGGAAGCTGTAATCAGATGGGGAGGTTTTAGTAAGACATCACCTTTGAGCTAAATTTCAGTCAAAGCCAAGACATCTATTCGATCATCCACAATAAGTCTTGCATGGCAAGCGCTTTGTTCCGATTAAATGGATATTTTTCATCAGTAGAAGGAGCAATAGAAGGTAGCTTGCTGTATGCCAGTCACCTTGATATTCTAAACGTCAAGGTGCAATGCTGCGCACCAGATTGAAGAGCCAATTGCTCAGCAGAATGTTTCTAATGTGAGCATTTTTGGCAAAAAGAGCTGTACCGCTTTTCCCTCCAGAGAATTTGATGACAATTTGGAGTAAAGCAGAGCTATTATTTCCTTCAGCTGTTTTTGCCACAATCCTGAATCTAAAACATGTGTAGAGGAAGTTCATCCTGGAGGGCTAAACAATGGAGAACTTTACACAAATGTGAACACAGAAGTTATTCCGTGCCAGCAATATCTTACAAATAGTATGAAATAAATGGTCAGTTCATCTATTTTCCACAGGTATTGGTTGAAGGCAAATGCTAGATGGGATATCGGAAGATAATTTATCTTTCTTTGAACAGTACTATCAGATTTTCAATATGCACTTGAATTGGCAGAACCTCCGACCATGCAGCAACTTCTCAATACTGCCCTAGAGTGTCAACTTCGATTAGACAGTCAAACGTACAACCTTTTTAACTCATTGATGAGATTGCAGCCAAGTAATTCACACTGACACTGTAATATAACTATATAATGTCATTATGCATTTGATTGAAGTCAACTTGCAAAGCATGAATATCAAAAGAATTCTGCTTCAACACTCAAAATGTTAATTTATCATTTTTCTTCTCATATTCTGGTGGGTATGATGTATATTTCCTCCATTGTCTATCTTTACATCAAAATCACTTGAGCTGGTTAAGCCCTTGGGATACTTCCTGTCTCCTCATGCCTCAAGGTGTGACACAGGTAACCCTTGGTACTGATGTGCGGCTTTGTATTTAGCAGGTGCAAAAAAAAAGATGACTAACCTTCTGTGAAGTGACCCTGCAGAGGTTCTGCAGCTGAAGTAATGATCTTGATATTTTCTTTTTCTTGAATGTGTTATGCCCCTTGGCTGTTTGATATACGAGTCCAGTGGTGTTCACTAGTGCTCTTTCTTAGGTTATATTGTCCTTGAGTAGCTAACAAAAGTGAAAATTTGATATAAATATGAAATGGGTACACTTAAGACACAATAATGTTTTCTTCTAGGTAAATTATTGTGTTTTGGAGAAATATTCTGTGTAAATATGAAAGAATGATTTATGAAATATAAACTTGAACCTCGTTTCACGTGAATAGCTCATTAAATACTGCAGTTTAAGATAAGTAACTTTATTTTTTGATTACCAAAAGCACTGAAATGCAGATATTAATGGACAGTAGACATTTTTAAAATAAATTTGTGCAATGGTTTTTGCTTTTTTATGCATCTTTAATACATTTTTTCATTAGTATACATTGAGTGCCTTGGTGTAATCTATTAGTTACCATAATAATTTACCTACCAGGATTTGTGTGAAAAGGCATGACCACTCCTCTTTGCAACTGTCAATACTTTTTATGATGGTATCATTCTACCCAAGTCTTTGTGTCTTAGAAATTGGTGCTGAACCAATTTCATTCTCATCACACTTCTAGGTCATTAGGTATTATCTTCAATCCTTTATTTCTCATTTTAGGAGGACTTAGACTATGCAACTGATTTTTTGAGGCAATAATTATTTTTTAATGAGTTGTTTCCTTAGATAATGAAGTTTGTGCTTTTTGGAATGTAATTTGTACAATGTTGGCTTGGTAAACCTTTTTCTTTCAGTTACCATCAGCAGAAAATAAGTTACATTTGTGAACTAGAGCCAGGTATTAAATTCAGTGTGTTAATTTGATTATTAAATTTTACATTCCATTTGATGGTTTAACTTTAACAAGAAACAGAAAACTTAAAAATTAACAGAAAATTACTGGAAATTATTACCATGGCCCATCTGACTAGTTCCAAAGTTCAAAAATACTATATACCATTGCTTGGATTGCTCAATTGCTTTTGCCATTAATAAACAAAGGGGCAGGTTTTCTGCATTGGCACTCCTGGCAGTGGCCAGGAATACCTATCAGAAAATTGTGCGTTTCACAGGCAATGGTTTTTCCATCTGTTATCAGTCCACCTGGGCATTCACCACCCATAGAGTTTGTTGGTTGTAATTTATCATGCAAAAACTAGAAAATGGAACACAAGTAGATAAGTTGTAACTTAGGTATAATTACTGCATAATTACCACAAAGTAGCCATAATGAGCACCTAGGATGATTGTGCCATGAATATTTAATAGATCATCGTGGTTGGTAAGATGGAAAGGAATTTGATTCTTAGAGCCTCTCTGTTCTTCACAGAAGCATAAAGGTACAGCACAGGAGAAGACTATTCATCCTATCATGCCTGTGCCCAGTCTTTGAAGAGTTATCCAATTTGTCCCACTTCCCTGTCTTTTCCCCATAGCACTGCAATTTTTTCCCTTTAAACATTTGTACAATTCCCTTTTGAGAGTTATTGTTCAATATGCTTCCACCAGCCTTTTAGGAATTGCATTCCAGATTATAACACCTCACTGCAGAAAAAAAATCTCATGTCGCCTCTGGTTCTTTTGTGAATTATTTTAAGTGTGTTCTCTGGTTACTGAACCTCATGCAACTGGAAACAGTTCCCTATTAAAATCCATTGTGATTTTGGACACCTTGATTGAATCTCCTCTTAATCTTCTCTGCTCTAAGGAGAACAACACAACTTCTCTTGACTCGTCACCTAATTGAAGTCCCACAAACCCTGGTATAATTCTAGTAAATCTCCTCTGCATCTGCTCTAAGACCTGAAAGTCCTTCCTAAAGTGTAATTCCCAGAATTTGACAATATTTCATCTGGGCACTGGCCAGTGATTTATAACGGTTCAAAAGGAAGAATGATTTGCAATTATATAGCACCTTTCATGACAACGCAACATCCCAAAACACTTTACAGCCAATGAAGTACTTTTGAAGTGTAGTCACTGCCGTATTATAGGAAACACAGCAGCCAATTTGTATACAGTAATGTCCCACAAACAGCAATGTGATAATGATCAGATAATTTGTTTTGATTGTTCGAAGGACAAATATTGGTCAGGTCACCAGGGATAACTTCCCAGCTCTTCTTCAAATTAGTACATTAGGATCTTTTGTATCCACCCTTGAGGTCATAGAAAGAAACACTTTTGTACGACTGAAAATAGGCTTTAATGGGTGTGCTCCGTAAACCTTGCTTATCCTCATAGGTTAGTAAAATGAAGGAGATCAACCTATGTCATACTATTTAAGGCATGAAACTGATCACCTGGACTGATTTGTGAGGCCTGTTGCCATTGTATCATGTGTGTTGTTGTAGTATCTCATTTACTTCTGCTTCTATATAGGTGGATGCCGGAAGCAATTTTAACGATTGCCCGCTTTTTGGCTGTTGATAAAAAATTAAATTTACCACCATAGTGACAGCTTGCATCAGTGATAGCATCCTCATTTCAGATTCAGAAATTTGTATATTCATGAAGGGCCCAGGAGAGGGGGGTGCACACAGTGCTAATCACTGGGGTCTGTGCCTTCGGGGTGGGGCCCAGGGTTGGGCAGCACCCTCACCCCGCTGTCAAATGGCTGCTTCACGCCTTAATGTGCTCGCAAACAAGTGTGCAGTGGGTGCTCCGCTCCAGGACAAAGTTCCAGCGCTCAAGATCCAATTGTCCTGGAGTGGGGGGACCCGACTCCATAGAGCCAGGGTGCATTCTGAGTGATGCAGTCCATATCTGCCCTTGGCCATGCTCTCACCCTCCCTTGCAGCCACCAGCCCACTAAAGGACTCCATGTGCTATTTTCAGAGCATGCTCTCTCCCATGGGCAATTGAAATGTCTTCACCTGAGCTTGGGGGAGTGAAGATGTAAGTCTTGTGAGTTAAGGTTCTTATTTCCCTCCTGTACAACTTCCTCTGATTAATTACAATGGCTTTAGCATTGTTCTAGCTGTTTTATTCGTGCATGGCAGGTTACATGTAGCTAGTGGACCATTACCATTTGACAATTACTCTTTTATTTTTCTCCTGCTCTAACTTTATTTCTTTGATTAATTGCTGATTAGCTAATACCTTAATTACTACCATAAGTCATGTTAATATTCCCTGTGCTATGAAATTCTTCATTAGGTCTTTATATTTCTTAATTACTAGCCTTCTATATAATTTATAAAAGCATTTTTCTGTTTTGACTACTAAAGTCAAATGCCATTGCTATGTATATGTGATATACATAGAATGCTCTTAGCAACTATGTGTGGAATTTTCCATGCCCGCTGCCATTGGGGGTGTTTGGTGGTGTGAGCGGACAATATGGCGCGATTGGTTTTACGACGGCAAGAAACCAGTTTGCTATCATCCGTTGGGTCCGTGCAATGGCGGACCCGGCGGGCCACGTTTCCCACCATCAGATGTCAGGAACCTCATTGTAATACATCAGCATATAATTATCAGGCCAGCCCACAGGAAGCGTTCCCCCTCCCCAGTGGATCATCCGTCCACGTCAGTGGGAAAATACGCCAATGTGTTTCACAACAGCACATAAAAGGCGTGCACTTGGCGGCCTGCACTTTGAGGGGAACTCGGAGGTGAGTGTACAGTAACATTGTGCAGCGCTCGCTAGGGTCACCTATTGCACTTCAAGCTTCAGAGGCTTCAGGGGGTCGGGATTAAGGGCAGCCCTGCTATTGAGGCGACCCATGGCAGGGTGGGGGGTTTAAGCGCAGCCCTGCTGTTGAATGTAGTGCACAAGTATCCGGGATGGGGGGTAAGTTGGGCATGGGAAGTGGGCACGCATTAGGGAAACCTGTATAAAGTGACCATTCCTCTGCAGCTGAGGCAGTTAAGCCGCAGCCACATTGATATGATTGGGGTCGGACTTATAGCTTATGTGCTCACTCAAGCAATGCAGAGGCATCAAAGTGCCACCAAGTGCTCCAGTGCTTCCTCACCATCTTTGCCTCATTAAAGCTGGCCATGGAGCAGTCACTGCTGGAGGTGTTCACAGCCCCTTGCAACGTCAGCATCCCGGTTTGGACCAGTCACCCCCATGGTTCAAGCTAACAGGATAGCCATGCAGTGCACTAATCTCTGGCCACCCAAGTGGTGGCCAGCACTCCGGGAAGCGTTAAGGGGCCATCACACTAAACCAGGACAGGTTCTTAGTGCACCCATGCTAACCACGTGTCTCTCTCTTTCATCCTGCAGGAGAAGTACATCAGGATCATGGAGCCTGGGGAACTAGCTGTATGCCTGATGGCCTACAGAGCGCGAGGAAGATGGAGGGGAGAGCGGCTGAGGCTCCTGGCTGCACAGAGGCAGGAGCAGCAACTTCAGGAAGAAGGGGCAACTGCGCCTCCCGCACATGCTGACCAAGAGCCACAGTGAGCCAGGGCAGGCTGGTGCCTGGTGACACCCAGGGTCTATAGACACCGCCTTTCATTCCTGCAGATGACCAAGAACCAGCGTCACCAAAGACTGTGCGTGTCTCAGGAACTGGTCAGTTACATATGCCAGTTACTACAGGATTTGGCGCCACAGGGCCATGGAGGGCATCCACTGCCAATAGCCATGAAAGTGACCGCAGCACTCAATTCCTATGCCAGTGGCTCCTTTCAAAACTTCATAGGTGGCCTCTGTGGGATCTCACAAGCCTCCACCCACAAATGCATCCATGAAGTCATAGACACCATCTTTGCGAGGGCACAACTTTGTGCATTTCACCTGGAACCAGGACAGCCAGGATGCAACAGCAATTGGATTTGCCCAGATCTCAGGTTCCCCACAGGTGCAGGGTGCGAGCGACTGCACTCATGTAGTGCTCAGATCTCCATCGCAACACATGGTGGACTACATCAACTGCAAGGGCTTCCATTCGCTGAATGTGCAGCTGGTGTGTGACCAACAGAAATGCATTTTGCAGGTGTGTGCATGGTTTCCAGGGAGTGTGCACAAAGCCTACATCTTCAGTTGTTCACAGATCCCTGGGGTCTGATGGGATGGCTCCTTGGGGACAGAGGCCGTGGCTGATGACACCCGTGTGGCGGTTTCAGACTGCAGCAGACCGACGGTACAATGAGGCTTATGCATTAGCTCACAACTTGGTGGAGCAGGCCATTGGGATGCTGGTTCCGGTGCCTGGGCCGGTCTGGTGGGGCCCTGCAATACAGTCCGCAGAGGGTGTCACGCATCGTCATCTGCTGCCCTTTACAACCTGGCCTTCCAATGGAGGGAGGAGCTGGCTGAGGAGGAGATGGAGGAGCTGCATGTCTCCTCCGATGAGGAGGACGCCGACTGGGATGGGGGTGAGGATGACGGGGATGAGGCCCTCGCACTGGCTAGACGAGGTCCTCATAGCTGCTAGATTTGTGGAGGACGATGATGACATGCAGTGACCCCATAAATCCTTACATTGCATTTGTGAACGTTTGACTCCAGTCTGGCTTATGGCAGTGCAAATATCCTCTGTGAGAATGCTCCTGTCATGGAGATGCAGTGGAGGCCCTAAGAGTCTCTCAATTGCAGGAGGATAATGATGACATGCAGTGAGGACACTCCATCAATCTTCACACAGCCTCTGAGAATGTCTAACTCCTGTCTGGCCAAGGGCAGCTCGCTTGCGCTCCATGGTCAGGGTCATATCATAGAGATGCAGCCATGAAACATTAGAAACATCTGATCCTTTGTCCACCTTCAGCACCTGACCCCTTCAGGAGCACAGCATCAGTGGTCGCAGATGCTAAAGAGATGGGGGCCAGCCCCTCCTTAAAGGTGCTGAGAGCACGTAGAGAGAATGAGAGAACTCTGTGGCGCCTGCACACTCCATTCTGGCAGCAATGACCAGCACTGCTGAGGGAGTGTGAGGCCAGACAATCACTTTGGCCTGAAGGCAGCACAGGGCACAGGGAAGAGGCCCTGTACTGAGACACCTGCCTTTATTTTGTGTAGAAAGGTTTCACATCTGAGTGACATGAACACTGCTCATCAGCACAAGGAGCCATAGACAGGAAGACATTCCTGGGAGTTTATTGACAATAATGAACAGTATGTACAAGTGATTAACACCCATGACCAGGCTGTGCAATTAATTCTCCTTAGAAGATGAGATTTTGCGGTCGCGTGCTCCAAGGTAGCAATGACTGCCGTGGAGCTCGGATTGAATGCTAATGGCAGCGAGGTCCCTTTAAGTCCTCGCTCATTTTTTTCAATGGTGAATGCGGTCTAACTCACTGACCTTTGGGACCTGATTTCTGCTCCAAAAAAGTCAGCTGGAAATGTAATTCTTTGCTGCATACCATCACACGGTTATGGCCCACAAAGAAAACTCATGCCTACGCGGGACTTGACAATCCAGAATCATTGTAAACTCTTGTGGGTCAACAAACTCAGAAGCACACTTGACTGAACGCTGTTAAGACACAACTGACACAACTGAACCGAGCAAAGTGGTTTTGGGCTAGGAAAACTATTGTGAAGGATAAGGGGTAAAACATCAACAAAAACTGATGCTAAAATTAAAATGCGTGAGCAACTTTGGCGACCTTCCGCATTCAGGCCCTGCAGCGATACCTTTACGTTGAGCCCCCTCCGAGATGCTGTGCCCTGGCGACATATTTCTTCCGCCAGGTGCAAGGCCTGAATTATGACGTGCAGCTCCTGTTTGTAGACCTGAGGGGCCTTCATGGCTCCTTGCAGGTGTTGCCCATAATTTACCAGGACCTGATCAAAGTCTGGAACATGGTCACCTCCCGACGCAGCTCTCCCCTGTCAGGAGTAGCGGCTATAGTCAGAGAGCCACTGCTCAGGAATCCGCCCCTCCGTCCTTTTCAGTGTGGCTGGTGGGGAGGAGGGCTGTGGCTGCCGGGATGACCAGGATCGGGGGCGTGCTGGGTGGCGGAGGAGTGGGCTGGACGCTTCCACAGGAGTTGGCATGTCGCGTGTCTGTGGACGTCCGGCTCGCGGCCAATGCCATTCAAGACCTTAGGATGGTCGTGCTCAGCCCCAACATTATACTGGGTCTCGAGGTGGCCCAGGTGTGCGGTGGTCTTCCGTCTGAGCGTTCCCCTGATCGGACGAAATTCCACATTGGCCCCAAGCCCCGAACCCTCCCTCGGGTGCCAGTACCCCCCAATATGAGCCGCCTCGGGGAAATGCACTCTGTGTCATTTAGCATGGCGTGGAGGAGTTTCCTGTATGGGCTGCTGCTGCACACCCTTCACTTCCTTGCCCTCGCCCGCCGCCTGGACATGCCCTGGCGTACCTTGTTGCCGTCCGGCGGTGGAGGTCCCCATTGGGAGGCCCTCTACGGAGGTGTCCTCCCGCTTTCTATTGGGGACCTGGGGTGGAGGGTGTTGCACTCAGCAGTCCCCTATAATCGTAGGATATGTCGGTTCACAGATTCCCAAGATACCTGCCCTTTTTGTGGTCTTGTGGAGTCCGTGGACCATGTCTATGTTAATAGTTGTAGGCTGCACTCCCTTTTCAGTTATTTAAAAAACCTTTTATTACCGTTTTGTTTGCACTTCAGTCCCACGCTCCTGATCTACGGACACCCGGTGCGAAAGGGAGTCGGGAAGGAGGAGGACCTCCTCGTGAACCTACTCCTGGGCTTGGCCAAGTTGGCCATTAACAGGTCCAGACAGCGGGCGATCGAGGGGGGAGTCCCGCCCGATTGTTTGTCCCTCTTCCGCGGCTACGTTCGCGGCCGGGTGTCCCTGGAGAGGGAGCACACGGTGTCTGCCGGCACCATCGAGGCCTTCCATGCCCAGTGGGCACCGCGGGGACTGGGGTGTTTTATTGACCCTCTTAATCACATTTTGATTTGATGTTTATACGTTTTCTTTAAACTTTGTCTTTGATTTTATAGCTAACCTAACTTAGGGACTGTGTTTACTTTATCCCTCATTTTGTTAATTTAATTTAGTTTAATTGTTTGACTCCTAAAGAGTTAATTCTCCTTAACTTTCCTAACCCTGCTGCTATGTGTTGTTGCTCCCTGGACATCCACAGCAGAGGTGGAGGCAGCCTACTGACTGTGACGCCCTGTCTGTGATGACCTTGGAGGGTGTCCTCTGGAGGATTGAGACCTGGCCTGCTGTGTGGCAGTGGCACCCTCCTCGGCCTGTGGAGCTGGAGCTACTGAGGTCACAGGAAGAGGGGGGTCGGATGGGCTGAACACTCCCAGAGTCAGCTGGATGGATGGGCCCGGAGTGTGCACCTGCTGATCCTCCTCCCTGTGGGTGCCCAGGGGCCTCAGGCTGACTCCTTGAGGAGCAGGGGTAGCTGGAGTGAGATTGAGCTGCCCAGCACCCCTCTCAAGTGCAGAATGGCATCAGTGATGGAGTTAAGCCTGCGCAGCAGTGCAGGAGTGAAGTCCTAGACCAAGGTCTCCATGGCGGCCGCCATCCTGCCAGTGTTGACATTGGTGTATTGGCATTCCGGGGTTACATCTCAGCCTGAAGACAGACGGACTCTGCCATCGTGCCTTGCAGTCTGAAGAGTGCAATGGACATCCCTTCCTCATGTTCCTGAGCTTGCCTTTGTAGCTCCAGGAACTGTGACATGACCAAGTCCAGAGGCTTGTCATCTGACTCGGACTTAGCAATGTTCTGGCCTCCAGCAGTCCTCCGAGTGCCGGACACCTGGGAAGTCCCTGCCTCCGCCTGCTGTGGATCGGACGGTGCGATGTGCTCAGCAGATTGTGATCCTGAGGCTACTCTAAAGCTAGGTCCCACCGAGGTGTGTGTCTCTGCGCTGGTGGAGGGTGTGGGTGAGCACTGTGACAGAACTTCATGGAGGGTGCCTCCATATTCCTCTTCATAGGTTTCTTCGGAGCTTGATTGGAGGCCCTGGGTTGTGGACTCTGTCGGCTGTTTCGTAGGCGTGTCTGCGAAAGCAAGGAGAGATAATTAGTGCATGGCAGTGGCCTGTGAAAGAGAACAAATCACTCACAGCATGGTTGTCTGATGGACGTTGCACTGTTGGATCCTCACTTGGATGAGCACCGCTGACCTCACCGTCAGCACAGGAACAGTCCAGATCCTCGCTAGCCAGCTGGATGGCTCTGTTTTCAAAGTCTGCGAGGACCTTGATTTCGGGCATTCTGCCACCAGTCTGCGACCTCTCCCCATTGTTGTGTGCCAGCTTGTCCTGCACGAATAGAGGTGGAGAGATTGTAAGCAGGACAGATAATAAATGAGCCTGGCCTGTGTGGTCCCATGGACAGGATGAGGACAATGACAGTGAGTGTGAGAGATTGAATGGTGATGTCCCTTGAACCAACAGTGAGTGAGGGCGCTGTGGATGTGTGGTGAGTTTATGAGTGTGTGAGTTGAGAGTGATGAGAAGAGTGACTTACTCTGGCGGAACGGAGGAGATCATTCATCCTCTTGCAGCACTGGGTGACTGTCCTCTTTTGCAAGGCATTGGCGCTGACCACTGCTGCCACCACCTCCCAAGCCGGGTTAGTGCTGTTGCTGCCCATCCTGAGGCCAGAGCGGGGGTAGAGGGCTTCCTGGCGGGCATCCACGGCATCCAAAATGCCCTCGAGAGACACGTCGCTGAACCTGGGGGCTGTAGTCTTCTTCAGTTTCAGGGCCATGTCGTCAGTGCAGTAATGGTGGGCTGGAACCACTGAGATGTGAGCTTGCAGCTGGACTTTAAATATGACACCCGGCGTGATGTAGTGGCGGGGTGATAGTGAACGGGCGAATGAGAGCCTGCTCGCCATGGAAACAGCGTGTTTCCCAGGAGTGCAGAAATAATGTGGCGGGTTTGGATGATACGGCGTGAAAAACCGCCATCGTGGCCAGCAGGTAAAATGTCGTTTTATCCACCCCCTACTGCACTTCGTTCAAACCTGGGATGATTCCGCCCCGTGTTTCCAGTTCAATTATCTAACGCCTTTCTAAATTACTTTGCCATTTGAGCTAGCCATATGCATAATGTTTCAAAACAAAATAAAACCAAAATCAGAACTAAATTGCTACTCGACCCTGGGCAGGGCCCTTCCCTCCTGACCTCCTGTATCTTTATGGTGTGGTGGGAGAGTGAGTGAGGGAGTAAGTGTGAGTCAGTGAGCGTGAACCCTGTGACTGGGAATGAGCTGGATACACACACACACAAAAACACACACACACACACCCCTCCTGCTCCCTCCCCAAAAAACTATCCACACAACAGGCCGGGAGAGGAGGAAAACCCAGGCTGAAAGGCAACCCATTTTCGACCTCCACTTTCATTTGAATTTCATGGAGGCCAGCTCAGAGTGCCCACGGAAGCTGCCTGGCCTGCTGAGTATTTCCAGCATTTTCTGTTTATATTTCAGATTTCCAGCATCTGCAGTACTTTGCTCTCCTATTATATGCTCCATGCTGGGCATTTGTAAGTGTGGTTAGTTTCAATTTAAAAAGAGAAAATACTTGTCACCCAACGCAAAGTGTAATTTTTCTGTTAACAAAGCCCATCAAAGGCAAGCGCAAGGTCGGGGTTCGTAATTAAACGCAACTCCTTAGCTCGGCCCCAATACCCTCACATTCCCTGGTGACCAGGACTTGGGGCCTAGTCTGTCTCTCTCTAGCTCTGCTCCTTAAGCAAAAAGGTTAAAAAGGTTTTATTAGTTAGCCCTGCTGCTTGACACTTTAATGGTCATTTTTATTAATTATTCATTTTTTTAAACGATCAATTTATTGCTTTGACATTGATTTTTTTTTGCCCAGCAAGTTATTTGTTTTCTTCATATCTTAACTATTTGTTGAAATTCATGGTTAACGTTTTGCCAAACCAGATCTCATGCAGCTGCTGCTGGGTTTTTTGCTGAAGGGAAATGAGAGCCTTGTAAGAGTCTGATTGTTTTTTGGAGGGCTGGAAATAGGGGTTATTTTTGCTCCAATAGCATCAGTAAGTGTGGAAATACTCAGCACATCTGGCAGCAGCTGTGCAGTGAGAAACAGAGGTCAGTGAGCTTTCATCAGAACTGGTGAAGATCGTGGGCCTGTAACATTGATTCTTTTCTCACTCCACGGAAGCTGCCTGGTCTGCTGAGTGTTTCCAGCATTTTCTGCTTATATTTCAGATTTCCAGCATCTGCAGTACTTTGCTCTCCTATTATATGCTCCATGTTGGGCATTTGTTAAGTGTGGTTAGTTTCAATTTAAAAAGAGAAAATATTTGTCACTCAATGCAAAGTGTAATTTTTCTGTAAACAAAACCCACTTGAGTGAATTATTGCAGATGAGTAGATTGGTGCTAATGTACCGGAAGCTTTTGCCAATTTTAAACTTGGAAGCGAAAGCAGGGGCAGAATTTTACGCTGATCGGGCGGGCGGGCTCCCGACCTGATCGGGTATGAAATCGTGCGAGATGACGTTGGGCGAGCATCCTGATGTCATCCCGTGCTCGCGCGATATTTCGGTCAGCAGGTAGTGCAAAAGTTGGAAGCGTGCCTGCCGACAGTTAAGAGGGCATTTAAGCCCATTAATGGCACAATTGTCTGTCATTTTATGTAGCCCGTCCAAACTTATGATTGGCGGATGGACGAATCGGCCAGGTGGCCTTTGCATTTTTCATCAAACCTCATCCACAGGCGGGATGAGACTTTCATAATGAAATGAAATGTAAATACATTTCTGTGGACAGGATTTTCATAGGCTAAATTTTCAGGTGACTGACTATGGTGCATAGACACTTTTTTCAGCTTTTGAAACCTTTATTTTTGCTGTTTCAGGTCTTTAGTTTCCTAAGGCAGCTCTCTGCCTACAGGGAGCTTTCAGTCAGCGCTGGCCCGCACCTGCATTGACGTCATCGCCAGCCCACCACCCCGGCACACATTCAGCGCACATTTCATGCTGGCTGTCCATTAATTGGCCAGCTGGCGTGAAATCGCGGACAGGGGCCAATCACGGTCAGCAATCCGTTTCTCGGCTGATCCCGGGCCTGCCGATCGCGCCCGCCCACTCACCGACCTGAAAATTCAGGCCCAGGAGTTATACACCAATAGGACATATCACTGTTAGTTCAAGGTATTCTCATTTGTACTTGGGATTGTTATTTGAGGTGCTTGTGAGGCTCGGATGTTGCTCTCTGGATATTGCATAGGGCCAGGTTCAAAGAAGCGGAGCTGGGTTAGTAATATGAATGACCAAGCTGTGCGTTATTGTCTGACAACGCGCTGGTTGTAAAGGATGTCATATTGAAATCTTAGCTTTTGATGGGCTTTATAGGAAGTGAGCCGACACTTCAGTACAGTGCTGTTGAAACACTACCTTGTCAAAGATGCTGTCTTTTGGATGAGATACTAAACTGAAGCTCTGGACATTCAGGTTGGTGGAATTGATTCAATAGCATATCTTCAAAGAAAAGAAGGGAATTCTGTTGGCCTGACCAACATACGACCCTCAACCAATTGCACTGAAAATAGATGCACTGCCTATTCATCCCATTGGTGTTTGTGGGACCTCTTTGGCTGCTAAATTTGCCTGCAATGCAATAGTGACTATAGTTTAAAGGTATTTATTTGACTGCAAAGCACTTTGGGATACTTGAAGATGTGAAAGGGATATATACGAATGCAAGATTTTCTTTCTTTATACTATAAGTGATAAAGGAAACCCTTACAGTATTTGATTGATCTTACGCATCAAAGGTCCTCTGTTCAAATCTCAGTAGCAGATGATTTTCATAGATAGATTAACCAGGTTTTCAATTGTGGACCAGGAATCCAGCCAAGAACTGGAGCAGTTCTGAGTCCTGGTCGCACACTTGAGTGACTGACACAACACGATCTTCAAGTGGCAATCAGGTAATTGGCCCATGAAGTGGGTTCAGCGCTTGGAGGTGTGACTCAGTCTCTGACGGTCCTCTGAGGAGGTGAGCGGCAGCCATGACTGGGTCTGCTATTTTCTGTGGAGATGGCTCCCCAGGGAGAAAAATGAGATTGAGCCGATGCTGCCAAGGGCAGGCAGGCACGGACAACTCCCAGATTTCCTGATACCTGCCTGGAAGTCCTGAATGAGGCTATGGCTGAGAAGTGGCAGATTTTCTTCCCAGTGTCTGGTCAAAGAAGCCACTCTTAGGGGAGAATTTTTCGCTGAAATGGCAGGCGTGCGCCAGACCCACTCGAGCGTAAAATACCGCGTGATGATGTCGGGTGAGCGTCCCAATGTCATTGCGCACTTGCGCGATATTTCGGTCAGCAGGTGCGAGGGGGAGTCAGAGCCATGCCTGCCATTAATTAAGGGGTCAGTTAAGGCCATTTAAAATCCAATTGATGCCAATTTTACATTGTTTGTGCGATTTTGCACTGGTAGCATGGCACAATGGGCATGCAGCCAGCCAACAATTTACAAAACTTCATCCACAGGCAAGATAAAAAGGGTCAGCAGCATTGCCAGTGTGAGTAGTGAAGAGCTTGGTAGATAAATTGCTACTGGTGATTTATTGGTGCTTGGCAGTCTTGTGCTCATCGTGCCTTAAACTTACATTTGCCAGTGGTATGTCTTGGTGCCCCCACCCCATCCCCATTCCTTACTGCCACTGGCATTGGAGGCAGCCTGCTGACTCTGCTGTCCTCTGATGACCTTGGCGGGTGTCCTCTGGCCAGTGGAGCCTGTGCTGGCCCCGCCTGGGAGGGAGCGGCTAGTGCCACAGCTGCAATCTCCCCAGTCGCTGCATCCTCATCAGATGCCACGATCACTGGCAGAGAGGTGGAGGAGCTGCTGACATCATCCAGAGTGCCCTGAGAGGAGCCCGCATAGATGACAAGCAGCTCTTGTGCCAAAGCGAGGTCACTCTGGACCTCCCTGCTCGCCATAGATAGACGGCCGCCTAGCTGGGATACTGAGTGCCTCTACACCTGAGGTCAGTGCCTGTGTGAGGGCTTTCAGGTCTGAGCGCAACCCCAGGGAACCCCTGATTCTGTCCCTGGAGCTGCCTCTCCATGAGAGTCGCCACTCCCTCAATGGAGGAGACAGTGCGCTCGGCCATGAAGGCCAACGCAGTGCTGATTCTCTGCATGGGCTACTTCATAACAGAGACTATGGCACACACACTCTCATGGATCTCCACCAGGTCCTCCCACACATCTCGCTGGACATCGACCATTTGCCGCCTAACGGACAACTCCAGAGTCTCATCATCAGCCTTCGACTGAGCATTGTCCTATTCTCGGTGTAGGACACTCTTTGCCGGCGCCTGCACCTGAATCGTGTCTGGAGTGGCCTCGCCAATATGCACCGACATTCTAGCTGCCGATCTAACGCCCATCAAGGTGGTGGTATCTGCGCTGGTCCCTGGTGTGACACAGGTGCATCTGGAGCCTGGTGGTTCTCTGGCACCAGGGGTGGCTCTTTGGGGTCCTGCGATTGGGTGCGTGGTGGCAAATCTAAGGGAGAACAATGACATGCCATTGGTTTAAGTCATCACACTGTCACTGCATGCCAGGCACCCTGGTGAGACAATGGAGATCTGCATCACAGTGCCATCGTCTTTCAACAATCAATGGGGAATCCAGTTTTGAGGCTCATGTCATTGAAGAGGCTACACAAGCATAATTGCACCATTCGAAACTCTCACCTCTGTGCACTGCACTCTTACCTTCGTCTGACATCCCAGCCTCTCCATGGCTGGTTGACCGAGGTGCCTCTCCAGCTCCAAGGCCCCCGGCTCGTACCTCGTGAGAATTAAGAGGTTTTGGGGACCTCCGCTGGTCCAAGACCTTTCAATGTTGTTATCGGCCATCTTCTCCTGAAAGGATAGAAGAGCACTGATTAGTCCACTCTCTGCCTGCAATGCCATTGCAGCCTGGCCAACCCCACCTGAGGAGCACCTTGCAGGGCACATCTGAGCCATGGCCCTTGACCCGCAAGGCACTCATTCCAAGCAGCCAGGGCTCACCCCCTTGGCCAGCTTCAGCGTCATTGACGGTTGGCATGCAGACTCGAACATCCTGAGCGCTACTGGGGAGGCAGCCCTTAACACTTCAATACACTGATCCATGCCAACACAGTTCTACCCTTCCCAAGCACAGCAGGTCATTAAACCTCTTACAGCAGGTGGGCCGCACAACATCATGGCTGCTGACCAGCGCTGCCCCCTCCTCCCAAGCTCTTTTTCTGAGGTGCGGTGGCCTCCTCGTTCCATCCCTGGGGACAAGGGTGACCCTCCTGGCAGCCACCTCCTCCAGGAGGATTGCAAGGCACTCATCAGAAAACCAGGGGGCCGAGTGCCCACCCGACCTGCCCTCCCGCCTGGCATCAGCAGCCGCACTGGAAGCCATAATTTCCTGTTGACAACACCGAAGATGTCTTCTTCACTGGCAGCCTTCCAGGGGCTGCCTGGGCTGTTTTTAAACTGGCCACTGGGTGGCCATTGGACTACAGCCAACAGGTCCCTGCCCTCGCTCGACCCTTCCCAACCAGTGAGGAGCCGCATTTCATGCTAGGCGGGCCTTAATTGGCCTTCCAGCGTGAAATTGTGGTCAGTGGTCAGTCGCGGGCAGTGGCCTATTTCCCGGTCGCTCCCAGGCCCACCGACTGCACCCGCCCACTAAATTCAAAATTCTGCCCCTGGAGACCAAAATGGCTGGGGGTGACAGAGGAGGTGAGCAGCCGCTGCATAACCAGGAAGATGTGGGTCTGGTGCCAAAAACTCTTCAATGACTTTATAATATCTTGGAAGGCGACTGGAGAGCGGCACCCGGGTGACAGGCCTCCAACTCTGTACATAGCAACATGCTGTATGCTTAGGTTACTAACAAAAATACTAATTGTTAGAACCTTAACTTTATTATAAGAAGCTAACATCTAACCCTGTAGTTTACAAACACTTGACTTTAGTAGATAACCTTATTTGTAGAATAGGACAGTGAGAAAACTTAAGAACAGAGCACAGTATAGAAAGATGCCAAGGTGGAGGAACTCTGGGAGTTTGTATCAAGTTGTAAAACAGCTTACTTACAAAAAACTAAGATCTTGATCTTGCCTCTGAGACTACTTGTCCATGTGAAAACACTAGGATTGGAATGTCTAGATCCCTCTAGGAACGTTGAAACACTGAGATAAGAGACGCAGGTGGATGTGAAAAGCATCGGGCAGAATTTTGCCGTTGGCATGTGGGGTCGGGGCCCGCTCGCCGATGCGTAAAATGACGCAGGTTGAAGTCAGGTGAAACCCCTGACGTCACCACGCCCTATTTAAATTTTGAGGAAGGTGGGGGCGCAGCAAAATCAGTGCGGGCCCGCCGACCTGTCAATGGCAACTTGAGGCCATTGACAGGATCAATTAAGCAATTAAAGGACCTGCCCGTCCAACCTGAAGGTTGGCGGGCAGGCCAGGAGCCCCGGTGGCAACTAGAAAAAACATGAAACCTCATCCACCGGCGGGATGAGGTTTCATGTAGGGTTTTTAAAATTGTAATAAAGTTGTTATGTAAATTATGAACATGTCCCAACTCAAGTGACATTGTCACATGAGGGGACATGTAAGGGATTTTTCTTTTCTCTATTTTTAATATTTTTAAAAGTCGAGGCGATCTCTCTGAGGCTGCACTTAGCCTCAGGGAGATGAGTGCGCTCTTTTGTGCACGAAAGAGCGCACTCTTGATTTAAGGGATTCCCCCCCAACCGCACAGGGAGCGCATAGCGCTTCCTGCCAGATGTCACGCTGGGCGAGCCTTAATTGGCCCGCCCATGTAAATTGGCGGTACGGCCCCAATCACTGGCGGCGATCGGCTCTGCGCCCGCCCATGATTGGGTCAGGCCCGCCCGCCCAACAAACAAAAAATTCTGCCTATTAAGTAACGGTGTGATGCTCACCTGAAAGCTAACAGGTTGGTCAGAGAAATTATCCTCACACACGGGACTGAAGATGATTGGGGTAAGGGGTGGAGTGGTGGTTATGGAGTTAATTGGATAACATCCAGGATAAAATATGCCCTCAGTTTGCCTCCCAAATGGTGGAGAGGGAAACTATCCAAAAACAGAACAAACAAGACAAGACTCAAAGGAGAGAGAGGAAGAGAGGCTTGAAGATCAAAAGACCAAAACAATGAGAGATTTATGAGCTCTACCATCCAGATCTTGACATGAGTAGTATAATCCGCGTTAAATTGTAAATCACCACCCAGGTTTAATGACATAGTTTATCTGAGAACTTAATAAACTTGTCCTGACTTTCTCTCAATAAAGTTGATTCATAACAAAGCTTTGCTGCCAAGTCTATTCCTGCCTTAAAGGGGTCCAAGGCCCCCAACACCTTTAAATGCACACAAGCTCAGCAGACTGTGTGCCCACAGTGCTCTCCCACATTGTCAGAGTTAGTGCCCAGTCGTGTCACTGAGGAGTCAGCCACCCTCACATGGAGCGAAAATGGGGAGGCAGAAAATGAATAGAGTGCAACAGCTCAAGTCCATGTCATACTGTGAGAGTTGAGGGAGGGCAGCCTACTCATGTATCAGTCTCTGCTCATCCCACAGGAGAAGCACGTGCACAACACCAGGCAGATGGTGCAAACAGGAGGCAGGGTGCCAGCTTACAGCAATGGAGGAGGATGCACTTAACATTGCATGGATGCCATTACAGCAGGCCATCGGTGATGGCAAGGCTGGGAGCTGAGAAGAGCAGGGTCATCTGATAGCTCGATCCTCAGGGGAAGAGCTTAGACAAGATACAAACATACGAATTAGGAGCAGGAATAGGCCACTCAGCCCCTCGAGCCTGCTCAGCCATTCAACAAGATCATGGCTGACCTGATTGCAACCTCAACTCCATATTCCCATCTACCCCCGATAACCTATTACCCCCTTGCTTATCAAGAATCAATGCCTGTTCAATGTGCGTTGTGCCTGTCTGACCACTACCGTCGATGGGCTTGGTTGTGCTGATGCATCTGCTGAATTGTTTGAGTTCTCACTTTCTTCTTCTTCTTGTCCCTTCTACAGGGCCTACAACCTGGGTTCCACAGAACATGCCAACGCGAATGTCGCAGGCCTCCTCGGTAGGTGGAGACTCACAGAGCAAGCATCATCACATTCGACTTCCAGACGATCCAGGAAGAATGATACTCTCTGTCACATTGAACACTCAGTGTCACTATTGGTGCAGGGATACTTGGACTGGATGTCAGCTGCGTCGCAGCTACTGGCCTCTCCCAGCGCTGAAGGGCACCATGAAAGGGCTGAGGCAATCGAAGAAGCTGATGAGGGGGTCACCCCTGAGGGGGCATCAGCATTATCCCTCGCTTCCTCGCCCCCTCGGACTCAGGAACCATCCATGCCACAAAGCCCTGTGTTAGAGACTGTCCCTGCAATGATGCAGGCTCAGCAGCCTGTAGGGGAACCCCCACAAGTACAACCAAGACATGGACGGAAGCCGCAGGTATCTCAGCTGGCTGTAGGTACAATGGAGGAGGCTGCCTCCACATCATCCTCAGCCACAGGGGGGCACCGAGTAGAAGTGAGTGTGAGAGCAAGCTGCCACACTGTTAGCTGTACTTGATGGGTCACCTGGGTGAAGATTGCTCTGCTTGTGTTTCATATGGTTCATGAACTTATAACAATATTGTTTCATATCGATCAGACTTTTGTGTGTTCATGAATTATGATGGGAACTGAGAAGGACAAGAGGCAAGAAGGGTCAGAGGAAGGGGGGGTGGGTGGGGATGGGGTGGGGGTGGGGGGTGGGGGGGGCGCGGTGGTGGGGGGGTGGTCATGGGCTTGTTGCATGTGCCGGGTCTGTTAGGTGGAAAACTTGCCTCCTCGGTGATTGTTCAGGATGAGTCATCTGGCAGGCCTGGCAGCCACTCGGGTGAAGCACTGACGAATCAACGAGGCCCTTGCGGCCATTTCAGCCTGCCAATCGCCGCAAGGCCTGAGGCAATGTCAGCAGCCTCCTTCCAATGCGTGGGGCCAGGCTCCGCTGAGATGACCCCTGAGATGACCCCATCGTCCTCCTCTTCCTCCTCTTGTTACTCCTTCCCATTGTCCTTCGAGGAAGGGTGGTATGTCATTCCCTCCTCCTCATCCAGATTCAGCCTTCTTTGAGTCGGCATATTGTGTAGCGCACACAGACAACCACAATACTGGACACCCTGGCTCATACTGGAGACCACCACCTAACTGGTCAAGGTAATGAAATCAAATTTTCAATGTGCCGATGGTCTGCTCAATGCAGGTTCATCTGAAGAGATGGTTCTGCTTATAGAATCTCTCCAGTTCTGTTTCTGGGTCCCAGACGGGCGTCAGGAGTTACCTCCTCAGCAGCCAACCACAGAGCCTGGATGTTGGCTGGAAGAGGTGTGGCAGCTGCAGGATAAGACATCATTACAGCTGCCCAGGAACCGAGCACTGACCTGCAGATATGCTTCCTGTGGTCACAGGTCAGCTGGACATTCATTGAGTGGAAGCCTTTTCTGTTGAGGAATCTGGCTGGCTGACCTGCGGGTACCATGATGGCTATGTGAGTACATATGATGACACCCTAGACCTAGGGGAATCCATCGATGGCAGCAAAGCCCAATGTCCCCAGTGCCTGTGCCAGCCTATCTATCTCAACATAGATGTATTTCCCTGCCCTGTGGAATAGGGCATCCATGATCTGCCTAATGACTTGATGAGCTGCCAATTACAAAATGCCACTCAGGTCCGCAGTTGACCCCTGGAACAAGCCTGATGCATAGATGTTCTGAGCGACTGTAATCTTGACAGCTACAAGTAGTAGGCTGCCATGGGGACCACAAGGCATCAGGTCAATGTTGAGCACAGAACAAATCTCCGAGACTATCCGCCTGGTTAGGCACAGCTTCCTTTCAGCAGTGGCACTCTGTCATCTGGAGGTAGCTGTCTTGTGGGCAGTATACCCAATGTCATGGGTAGCACCTTCTTCTTTTTGCAGGCACTCAATATGTTCCTCCAGCCTTCTCCTAACCAGGAGGATACCCCTGTTGGGCATCCTCCTCCCTGCTCTGTCTGATGTCAGAGCAGCCTGTTCCCATCCTCAGTCCCTGAGCTGCTGATGGTTTGTGTAGCAGGGCTTCCTCTGCAGCCTCCGAAGACCTGGTGATAAGCAGCCTGGAGCCCTCTCAGGGTTCCAACCTCTCACTAGTGAGCAGAACAATCCTCTCAGCACCAACGATGGCATCGCTGTCTCACTGGCTGAGCAAATGAGCATGATTGTCTATCTGTTATATGGGTCTGCCGGTGCCCCCATTAACCCTGACAACTCCCCGCTGTGTGCATGCTAGGCTCACCCTGACATGTCCCAGACACTGCATTTCCCCCACTCCAGCCAATTGGAAAACCTGAACTGTCCTGGTGAGGCCTTTTAATTGGCTCCGTAGCTAGCTCAACAGGAACTTAACTGGAGGTGTGGAGGGTTCTGGACAGTCTCCTCCCCATTGTTGCATCACATTCCAGAGATGACGGGATCCAGAATCATCCCTCCAGGAATCCAATTTCAAATCATGCCTGCATCCATTCCAGACCCTGCTGGCATTTGAAAATCCGGCCCATGGAATTTGCTTACAGTACTGCACATGTGCCCTTAACTAACTGGCATGATTCACAATACAATGGCCATCAGCAGATAAGACACTATTACTTATAGTGTATCAGCAGCCTGTGTCTAGTCACCCACTTCACACCCTTTCTCGTAATGGCACCTTGGACTAGCAATTAATCAACCTCTAGAAAAAGTGTTAATGATGGTATCTATATTGGGAATCTATGTCAGCTAATTGGAACTGATATAACAGTTCATGCAGTGGAGAAGCTCAATTGTGCAGTGAATGTATCAAATGAATAATAGTTCCTTACACTTCGAACAGTATTTAATGAATGGAGAGCCGGCAAGAGCACCATGTCACCTCTTTTAGGTAAGGCCCATCATATTAAGTGCCTCTTAACTTTGCAGCAGTGAACCTTTCCCAGGAACAAGGACCCTGGGCCCGCCAAGAGCAGTTGGTCAATTAGAGCCAGCAGTTCTATTGAACAGCAGCGCCACTGGGGAGGCAGTGGCGGCTGCTAGTACAGCACCCACCCAAGGCCGAACATCATTGCTGGATCTCAGTGATGACGGGGGGGCTTTGTGGAGTTGGGGTCACGAAGGAGGTGGAGTGAGGGCCTGCAGAAGCAAGGATGGGGGGTGGCGGGTCTCAGTGGGCGCTGCTCACCTCCTGCTGGGTCCCATGGACAGGCACTGAGTGTCTTTGCATGAGGGACACCCTGCCCCCAGCAGCCCACAAGCAGCTGCACGTGTGTTTGCTTGTCGCTCTCACCGCATAGCGTAACGCCCCCATCCGCCGCTGTGTTAATACCAATGGTGGTGGGGGGGGGGGGGGGGGTGAAGGCCTTAAGTGGGCATTAATTGCCCAGTAAAGAGCCCCAATTGGCCATCCACTGGCCTTCCCACCACAGATTTAATTAGGGTGGACGCACCCGCCACCCTCCCTGATAAATGCTCTTCCTCCATAAACTCGACAATGGAGTTCCACCCTTTGTCGGCACTGTCTTCATCTGTGGAATCTGTAGATTTGTATCATTCAGTCTATGCCTGGACTTACTAACGGTGTCTCTGGAACATTTGTCTTCCCTTTGATTTTGAACTGTTCGCTGAACTAATAAAGTTGGAGCACAAACTATGTCATTTAAAAAAGTGGCAATCCTCTCAGTCACGTTTGAAATTCTTTCTCATCACCAATATTCCAGGAAGGAGCACTAACTCAGCCGTCTGTAGCCCCTAATTAATACCTTAATTAGAGATGGCTCAGGCTTTCAACATGCGTGACTCAGAGCAATAAACTGTTGCAGATTTGGCTATTTCCCTGAGGCCTTGTGCTAATTTTTCCTAGTTTGGGTTTGACAGAAAAAACAATTGGTACATGTTCTGCTACATATCACAGATACAGATAAGGAAGACATGACTCATGTCTGTTCAATACAGAATGAAGTCTCTGAGATCACAGCATGAATAGAAAAGAGGGAGGCTACACGGTCTATTTTACCTCATTCAACTTGAGAAACCTACCATTCTGCCCACCACAGTTACCAAGTTCCTCTTAAATTATTCCAATTTTTTTGCCTTCACTGCTGTACCCATTAATCATTCTTTGCATGGAACACCTGATGTTCTTCAACTTTACAACCAATTTTTGTCCACATGTTTTCTTCAGACTTACATTAAAATAATGCCTTTTAAAAAACAATCCAAGACATTTTGTAGATGCAAAAAAAATCAGATGCCAAGCCAAAGAAAGATAGATTTGGAGAGAAGAACAAAGGCTTCATAAAGACATTATGGGTGATATTAAAGGAGAACAGGGTGAAGGGTTCCAGTGATTTGGGAGGAATTCGAGTATGGGGCCCGCCAACTGGTGGGGCAAAACGAGGAAGGATGCATATAAGGCTGGAGTCAGAAAAACAGGTTTTTGTGGGGAGGAGGTTTAGGGCAGGGGAAGGTCATAAAGCTGCAAGAACTAAGCCATGGAAAGATTGAAACACAAGCATGGACATTTGAAGTGCTGGGAGATTGAGAGGTAATGTTGGCTATCAGCAACAAAGCTTTAGATGGGCTGATGTTTCTGAATAAACTAAGCAGCAGCAACAATAACCAATACCAGATCAAAGCTCTGCAGCCCTGCGGTGAAAGGTGGTGGGAGTCAATTAGCAACTAATAAATGGAGGAGGGTACATCAACATGGGTCCAGGAGTCGGCCATTCAGCCCCCCAAATTTGTTCCACCATTCAATTAGATCATGACAGATCTGTAACTCAACTCAATTTAATGCATCTGCATGATATCCTTTGACATCTTCACCTAACAAAAGCCTATCGACCGCAAGCTTCAAAATTTCAATTGACCCAACACGCACAGACATTTGGAGGAGGTAGTTCTGTTTCCGCCAACTTCTGTATGCAGAAGTGTTTCTTGATTTCACTTCTGAATGGCCTAGCCCATGCCTGCTTATCCTAGATCCACTTACAAGAGGAAGCAGCTTCCCGTAAGTACCCTATCAAATATCATTGTGTCATTTCAAATGCCTCAAGCAGATCATCCTTCAACCTTCTAAACTCAAGGGAATTCAAGTCAAGTTTCTGGACCTCCTAATTAGGGAAGACCTGGGGAGGTCGCGAGTGGGGATAGGCCAGGGTGGGGAAGGAGGTCCGGAGGTCAGTGGGCCTTAAGGGGACGGCACCCCCAGTCAGAAGGGGGACTCTGATGGAGGGACCTCCCACCCCACTTCCCGCCCGAGGTCTAACTTATTTTATTTTTGTGTCTCCCTCCCCCCGAGCTGTCATCTGCCAGCCAGCCTAAAAATTGAAACTGGGTGGGAAAAGGTCCTTAAGTGGCCATTAAGTGGCCACTTAAGGGCTTTAAATGGGGCAAGAGAGGGCTTCCTGTCTGATGCCCTGCAATTTCCCAGCATAAGATTGGTACCAGGCCGGGGTGGGCGGGAACCCAGAGGAAATCCCGTCCATGCAATTTCATGCTCCCCCCCACACTGCCTCAGAACCCTCTGGGTGGGTGGGGGGGGGAGCCTAAAATTCTAGCCCTGGTCTGGCCTGCATGTGACTCTAGATCCATGACAATGTGCTTGACTCTTAGCTGCCCTCTGAAATGTCCTAACAAGCCTCTCAGTTCAAGGGAATTAGAGATGGGGCAACGAATGCTGGCCTGGCCAGCGATGCCAATATCCAGTGAAGGAATATATTTTTAAAAAGTTTATAAAGTGCCCAGAACTGAACATGATACTCCCGAGGAATCTGACCAAAGCTTTTACAACCAAAGCATTACTTCCTTTCATTTTGACTACAACCCTATCACGACAATGAGTCACAGACCCAAATTATTTATGGGCATGTTGAACTTTTTAAGGAAGACATGTGTTTTTTTGAAAAGACATGCAAGCAAAGACGCTGAGCAAAGGATAGCTGAGAATGTAAAGTAACCACTTTCTGGAAAATTGCGATGTGGATTATACTTGACCGACTGGTCCTGAGAGAATGTGGAATGTTTCACCTAAAAAGGTGTCAAGGCCTACTTCAGACAGAGACACTTGAAAGGAAGAGATGAAATGCAAAATACTGAACTTTAATTTCCTGTGGTTACGGAGATGATAGAGACTGTTTGCCACATCTTAGTAGAAACCATCTCCTGTTGAATTATATCTCAGAATGTGGAAATGATTTGAATTGAAAGAAAATAGACTCTGGGTGAAAGACGTCTGTTTTTTCCCTTCTAGGAATGCACAAGGAAATGAGTTAAAAAGCTAGCTGCTGACCTGATCTGTGTGTGCTAGTGTGCTGTGATAGCAGAAAAAGATCAGCTAGGTGCCCCCTGAAGATTGCAGGCAAAAGGCTATCTCTCTCTCTCTCTCTCTCTCTGTTGCTGGAGGCAAGTCAGCAGAGCCACAATCAAAAAAAGGAAATAGGACAGATTCTTCAGCCAACCTACAGAACTAAGTGTCTCTAAACCAGCTGTTAAACCACCAAAGTCAACCCTACCGGAATCACCCAACTTAATAGCCACAACATTTCACCATCTACTCCTCAAGGACAAGCCAAAAACTGATTTTTATATATTTTTTAAACTTTTATTTGGACTTAACTTCTCATTTCTTAACTGTGTGTATGTGTGTTGCATTTTTATTATACTTTCTTGGGTTTTAAGTAACTTGTTATAACGTGGCAGATGATGTGCGTCAGGTGGACAAAATCCACAAGGGAAACTCAGTCACACTATCACAACAGTTTTGTAATTTGTATTTATTACAAGAAGATGTGTGCACTGAATTTAGAAATAATGAGTCCACCAAGATCTTTAGAGATTTTTAAAAGTAAATTGAAATATTTATTAACAAAATAAAAGATTTCAAGCACATACATAAGACTATAATTACTTACTATTATAACAAATCCTAAACTTCCTAATTGACCTGACTCCCAGTTACACACTCCCTTTAAGACAACAGTCCAAAATGGATTTTAGATTTAATACAAACTCAGCAAATTAACACATTACCCACTTATCAGTGGAATTCCAAATGTTTTTTCTTCAACTTCAGTCACTTTACATGGCAGACTTATGCACAAATGGCTGGAGGCTTCTTGAAGGCTGTTTCACACACCCCTGTTAGATCTTACTTGGCCGTCTCCTCACTTAGCCTTTCATTCCCCTTTATATATCTTTCTCTTTCTTTAATATGTAAATTTTATTGTTCCATATGTCTTTGAAACTGTATTTTTCTCATAATATAAAAACTTTCATGTTGCCAATATTGTCAGTAACCTTTGGGAAAAAATAAACATAGTCCTTAGCCTTGCTTATCTGGCTGGTTGTAAACAGATTAAGATCACTTTGAAATCCAAACAATCCCTTCATTTATCTAAAAAATGCAAATTCCATTCACACCTTACATGTTAAGCCAGCATGTGAAGCATATTTCTACTCCTAGCTTCTTTTGATGATTTCAAGCTTACAGTCTATTTGACTCCAAATGTAATTAAATCACACAGACAGAACCACCTATACTTATCCCCATAAACCTACTTCACAATAAACCAGGAAAATATTATGAAAATTATTATACTTACGTCACAAGCTAATAAACTTATAATTTCTTTGACTCAAGAAAGCCTGGTTAAATGGGCTTCTTTTATAAATACGTATGGACTGGGAAAAGGTATCCATGGGGGGAAGGGATCCCTTTTACATTAACCTTGTTGCGACCAACTAAGGAGGTTGAATAAGGAAGGGGAGCCAGCTCATTCCTTCTCACCCGGGACCATAACAAAATTGGGGTCTCGTTCGGAAAGTTAACAAATTGGGGCACCTCGTCCAGGGACTGATAGTAACAAATTGGGGGCTCGATGCCAGAATAGTTCCCACAGACGAAATGAAAGAATTAGAATGGTGAAAGTAAATTGTTCCTTTGAAACCTTTTTTTTTTAAACTGTAAAATGGTTTACTTAAGTCTGCCCTACTAAAGTGTAAAATTCCACATTTGATGCCGGTGTTTTTACAGACAGAAGGGACATTAGTTATGAAAATTTAATGGCTCTGTCCCTCGAACAGTTAAAAGAGCTAGCAAGGCACTTAGGATTAGAATTTCACCCAAAAGCCAGAAAACCCGAAATTTTAAAACGGTCTATAGGTGGAAATTGAGGACGATGAAATGGATAGACTAGCGGTAGAAAGATTAAAATTGGAGCAACTGAAATTAGAATTTCAGGAAAGAGAAAAGGAAAGGGAGAGAGAGAGAAGGAAGAAGGGGAAGCTTTCCAAAGAGAAAGGAAACAGAGACAGGAAAGAGGAAGGGAAAGGAAGGAAGAACTCCAAAGAAGACTATGTGAACTGGAAAGGAAGATAAAGGCAACTGATGCAGGCGAATGGATAGCACTCCTGAAAAATCAGGAAGTCACTTGAGTCAAAAGAAGCTGAAAGGGCTGGAGGAAACCTGCTGGGATCTGTAGGAATACAGGGAACCCAAAATGGTTCAGAGGCCTTAAAGGAGGCAATAGAGTCTGTAAGTGTTGGAGTAGCTAGATAAGAGCTACTTGCAATCAAAGAGGCAGGGAACATGCAGCCAAAATCTGCAGAGAGGCAGAGAGCTGGAGAGTGTTCAGGGGCACAACAGGAGGCGACAGAACCAGTGAGTGCTGGAGTAGTTAAGAAGCAGCTTCTTGAATTTAAAAGGGCCAAGGTTAGGTCTGTAAAGTTAACAAGGGTCCAGAAGAAACCGGTGGAATTTAAAACAGGCAGAGAGGATAGCCTGGAGATCGAGTTCGTAGGTTCATTTGTTTCAGAATTAAACAGGGACCAGGGCAATTCCAAGACAAGTAAGAAGACAATGAGAGAGGTGCAATGCCAAGCTGCAGAGCCACCTAGAAGTTAAAAGGGCCAAAGACAGACCTGCAGAAGTACAAAGAAACAAGGTAGAACCTGAGCAAGTTAAGAGAATCAATGCTAGAGCAGCAGTAATAAAAGTGATCCATGAGGGACCATAAGGTTAAAAAGGATAGGAATAGGCCGACGATCCATTTGGCAAACAGCTTCAGGGCAGATTTGAATGGGGACGAGGGGAGTTCCCAAACAGGAAGGCAGATCGTGAGGGAGATCCCTCACTCGGTTGAAGAGCCACAAGGCAGTACGGCTGGAGCCGAACATCCACTTGGAGGCGATAATGTTCCTGGAGATGTGGAACAGGTTCGGGGAATGCAAATTCCCAAGAAAATGGAGGGTGCCATTGAACTAACGTTCTGTTTGATTGATAGCTCCATTGCAAATTTAGACGGGGACAAGGGGAGTTCCAAACAGAGAAACTAAGTGAGGGAGCTACCTCACACAGCCAAAGAGCCACATGGCAAAGCAGTAAAAGCTAGCCAGCCCCACGTGAGCCAGGGTGTCCCAGAGGGCATGGACCAAATAGGGACCAGTCCACCCCTACAGTAACTACATGGAAGTCATTACCCCATGAGCAAGCCCACACGCCACCATCTCAAAGGCAGAGCAAGTGTTGCTGTTAATTCGCAGGCATCCAAAATGGGTGAGCGATCCTCTGTTGAGGAGCCACGGGAAGAAAAAAGGCTGGGATGGCAAATCCCTAGACCCAGCCAGCAAACTTAAAAAGAAAGAAGCCTGCACCCTTGCTGGATGGTCTGACTAGCCCACACCATTTTTTCAACTTTAGAGGGAGAACAGGGAGGGTCCAAAGTAGACATGCAGATAGTGAGGGGGATGCCTCACCTAGCTGATGAGTTGCAGCACAGTGTAGCATGTGCTGAACCTCAACCTGAGGGCAGTTGTTTTCCCGAGCGCATGGGATAGGTTAGGGAAATGCCCCATCCCAAAGCAAAAGAGGAAGAGAGGAGAGTCTACCGTAAAGTAGGCAAATCATGCAGAAATCACAGACAGAAAAGCAGGGAAACCTATGCAGGGGTTAGCCCTGGTAAACCAGATGAAACAAAACAAGATTTAGACTTCAACCAGAATGGTGTTGATGAAAAACTCACTAAATGTGAAGTACCGGAACCAGAATCCCTATGAGGGATGGAGGTCACAGCATGATCCACTGACCTGACAATTAGACCTGTAAAAAGTGCCTGGGTTTGAGCCAGCAAATTCATGGGTTACAGAGGGAGGCAAAGAGTTAAACCTGACAAGAACAGCTCAGCACAGCAGCCAAACAAATTTGCATAGTAACAGCTTGTATAGAAGACAGCCTGGGGCCAGGGAAAAGCACAGTATGAGCAGTTTGACTATTGTTAGCAATTTGGGAGCTAACAGTCAGGTAAAACACCCAAACCCCGTTGATGATGCTTAACCCAGCGTCACAGTAAGGGATGGACACAGGGTTACTAACCAGAGATGATTATAAGATAAAGCAACTTTAAAACCTTGATACCAACCTAATTCATAAACGAATGTAAGCAACCATCAGAATGGGATAAAAAGAACTAATGCGAGCAAGTTATCCAGTGCCTAAAACAGTTTACAGTCATCTGGGTATTAGTCAAGACTAGGAGAATGTATGTGTGTGAGTGTTTGTTGTTTTATAACTTTTTCCCCTTTGTAATGAAATGGGAATGAAACTCATTTCATTCGTTGTGTGGGGGAAGTGTCATGACTGTGAATCACAGCTCTAAATTACTGAATACTGAAATTTTTAAGGAAGACATCGGTTTTTTAAAAAGGCATACAAGCAAAGACACTGAGCAAAAGATGTAAAGTAACCACTTTCTGGAAAATTCCTATGTGGATTATGCTTGACAGACTAGTCCCAAGAGAACATGGAATGTTGCATCTAAAAAGGTGTCAAGGCTTACTTCAGACAGAGACACTTGAATGGAAGAGATGAAATGCAAAAGACTGAACTTTATTCTCTTATGGTTGTGGAGACAATGGAGACTGATTGCCATATCTCAGCAGACATCCAAAGCCACCTCTTGTTGTGTTATATCTCAGAATGTGGAAATGACCCAAGTTGAAAAGAATGGACTCTGATTGAAAGACATGCTAGATTTTCCCTTCTAGGAATACACAAGGAAATGGGTTAAAAAGCTAGCTGCCGACATAATCTGTATGTGCTAGTGTGTTGTGACATCAGGTTAAGATCAGTTAGGCACCCTTTCAGCTTTCAGGCAAAAGCTCTCTCTCTCTTTCTCTGTTGTTGGTGGCAAGTCAGCAAAGCCACAATTAAAAAAGGAAATAGGGCAGCTTCTTCAGCCAATCTGCAGAACCAAGTGTCTCCAAAACAATTGCTAAACTGCCAAAGTCAGCTCCACCAGAATCACCCAACTTAACGGCCGCAATGTTTCGCCATCTGCCCCTCACAAACAAGCCAAAGACTGATTCATATACCTTTTTAAAACTTTTATTTGGACTCAACTTCTCATTTCTGATCTGGGTATATGTGTATTGCATTCCTATTATTTTTTTTCTCAGGTTCTTAGTAACAAACAAGCTTGCTCTTTCTTTGACTCAAGAAAGCCTGGTTAAATTGGCTCCTTCTAAAACATAAATACATTTGGACTGGGAAAACGTATCCACGAGGCGAAGGGATCCCTTTTAAATTAACCTTGTTGTGGCCAACCAAGGGTGTTGAATGAAGAATGGGAGCCAGTTCATTCCCCCTGACCCAGAGCATAACAAAATTGGGGTCCCATTCAGCAAGTTAACAAATTGGGGGACCCAGGTCATAACAACCCTCATGGTGAAAGCCAACATTTCATGATCATTTTTGATTATTTTTGTATCAGACCGCTATGTATTATTGATCTGTATAAATGGATATCTAAATTGCTTTTGCTCCTCCAGTTCCTTATTTTTCACCACTCAGAAATATATTCCAATTTATCTTTCTTGGAACCAAACCTTACTCTTTCCCACATATAACAGCATCTGCCACAGATTTTCCCATTTATTAACTCTGTGTATGCCCATTAATAACTTCCTAACAATGTTCAAAGTTGTCCTGTCCACAAAAAGCAGGACAAGTCCAATCCAACCTTATTCTTCATGGGACCATTCCTGATTCTACTATATTCAACTACTTCATCAATGACCTTACCTCTAATATAAGGTCAAAAATTAGGCTATTTTCTGATGATTACACAATGTTTAGCTTATTTATAATTCCTCTATATCTACATGCAGCAAAGCCTGGAAAACATTCATGTTTTGGCTGCTAAGTGTACTAATAAGTACTATTTGCACTGTATGAGTGCCAGGCGACGATCATCTCCAGAAAGAGAAAGCCTTATTGCCTCCCTTTGACATTTAATAGCATTACCATCACTGAGTCTCTGCTGTCCCCATCCGACAAGTCACCATTAGGACTTCATCTGGCCAGTGACATAAGTGCCATGGCAGTAGAACGTAAGTGACATGTTGAATACCGAATCTCTGAGATCAGAGATTCAGTATTCAACATGTCACTTACGTTCTACTTCCCTAAAGTCTATCCAACAAAAACCCAGATCAGGACTGTGATGGATTATTTTGCACTTACCTGGCTAGATATTTAAAAAAAAAACATTCTAGAAGCTTGACACTACCCAGGGCAATGACAATAAATTGCCTTTAACATAGTGAAATGTACCAATGTGCTCCACAGCACTTCTTATCAAATAAAGTTTAACACCAAACCACATGAAGAGATAATGGGGCACTTGACCAAAACCTTTGTCACAAAAAGCTAGGCTTTAAGGAGCATCTTATGAAGAATTACATTGAATATACAGTGCAGAAATAGGCTACGTGACCCAACCAGTCCATGCTGCTATTTTATGCTCTACTCGCGTCAGCTCCCATCCTTCCTCATCCAGGCACAACAGCAGAACTCCCTATTCCCTTCTCCCCATGTAGTTATTCAGCCTCCCCTTAAATGCTTCAATACTATTTGCCACGACTACCCCCTGTAGTAGGGAGTTCCACATTCTCACCATTCTCTCAATAAACAAAGAAGAAAGGGAGATAGAGAAATGGGCAGGTTTGTCGAGAAAATTCCAGAGCTTAGGCCCGGATCAGCTGAAGGCACATTTACAAATAGTAGAGCAAAGAGTATTGAGCATTTGCAAGAGGCCAGAATTGGAAAGTTTAGAGGAGGGTACAAGGATATGGAGGGGAGAGATCATAGAGGGATTTGAAAACAAGGATGAAAATTTTAAAATCAAGGTGTTGCTGGACTGGAAACAGTGTATGTCAGTGAGCCCAGAGGTAATGGATGAACCGGACTTAATGGCAAGTTAGGATACAGGCTGGAGAGTTTTGAATGAGCTCAAGTTTATGAAGCATGGAATGCAGGAGACCAGCCAGGAGAACATTGGAATAATCAAGTCTACAGGTAAAAATGGCAAGGATGATGGTTTCAGCAGCAGATGGGCTGAGATGGGCAGGCAAAGTTTGATAAGCAGTTCATTCACTAGCGTAAGTATCGCCCCTCTATCGCCAGCGTACCATGGCTGCAGTGGTACTAACCACAGAATCCATGCCAGCAACTGCATGATTCGCATTAAGAACCTTTGTTTTCATGTCTTTGTACGGAGAGAAATTCAGTATGCAGCAAGGTTAAATCGCCATATTTCTGAAGTTAGAACTTCAAATTAATATATACGTGGATGGAGCTGTGAAGTAGTCCAATTTGAGTAAGATACTAAATCATGCATTTGGCTGCTTAACCCAAGAACAAAAGAAATAGGAGCAGGAGTAGACCATATGGCCCCTCGAGCTTGCTCCACCTTTCGATACAATCTTGGCTGATCATCAGCCTTAACTCCATTTCTTCACCGCTGACCATATCCTGAAGGAGCTCATGGAACACTGTCACCAGTGTTGGGGCAGGAAAGAACTGTTGGGCTCCACCTGAACTGGACTGGGACCAGGCTCCTTGTGGAAAGGATAAATAGGGTGGTCACAAGAACTTTAAACTAGTAATATGAGGGGAGAGCTCAGGTGAAAAAGATAGTATAAATAATAAATCAAAAACAAAAGGGAAGGGAATGGAGCAACAGTCCAAAATTGTGCTTTAGGTGCTACAGGTAAAGGGAAAATTAAAAGATGTAAAGTAATTAAAGCACAGAAGAGAAATTTTTTAAAAGTACAAGTAAAACATTAGAGCAGAATTACATGCTTGGGCGTATGATCCAAATAAGTGTCCTTTATACAAACTCAGAGTATATGCAACAAATTGAATAAATTGCAGGCATAAATTCAACTTGAACGGTGTGGCAAGGTAGCCATTATCGAGACTCGGCTACAAGGTGATCAGGACTGGGAACTGCTGACACCAGATTATAAGGTCTACAGGAAAGATAAGGAAATGGCAGAGGGGAAGAGTAGCCTTAGTGATTAAGGTTGAAATCACTTCAATGGTAAGAGAGGTTACAATGACAGGTAAGCAGGCATGGAGACTTTACGGGTAGAATTAAGAAATAGAAAAACATTTAAGCTTGTAATGGGATTCTGTATATGTCTCCTGACAGTAGCTTTGAAGTGGTAGATTGTATAAATTGAAGATTGGACAAGCAGGTAGCAAAGGTTAGGTAGTTTTAATGGGGGATTTTAAAGAACATAAGACAAGCATAGGAGCAGGAGTAGGCCATTTGGCCCCTCAATCTTGCTCTGCCATTCCATTAGAATGGCCCAATCTGTAACTTTCATATAGATTGGGATAAGCAAACTAGCATATCAGAAATGTGGTGAATTTTTCATATAAAAATAGAAAATGCTGTAAATACTCAGGTGAGGCAGCATCTGTGCAGAGAGAAACAGAGTTAACATTTTAGATCTGTGACCTTTCATCAGAACTGGGAAAAGTTAGAAATATAACAGGTTTTAAGCAAGTGAAAGTGGGGAGTGTAGGAAAAAACAGAAGAGGAAGGTCTTTGATAGAGCAGAAGGCAGGACAGTTTAAATACAAACACATGAATTAGGAGCAGGAGTAGGCCACTTGGGGCCTACAAGATCATGGCTGATCAGATTGTACCCTTAACTCTACATTCCCACCAACTCCAATAACCATTCACCCCCTTACCTACCAAGAATCTATCCACTTCTGCCTTAAAAATATTCAAAGACTTTGCTTCCACCATCTTTTGAGGAGGAGAGTTCCAAAGACTCACTTAGTCAGAGAAACAATTTCTCCTCATCTCTGTTTTAAATGGTCTTAAATTTTTCGACAGTGACCGCCTAGTTCTGGATTCTCCCACAAACTGAAACATCCTTTTCACAACCACCCTGTCAAGAATCCTCAAGATCTTATGTTTCAATCAAGTCACCTCTTACTCTTCTAAACTCTAGCAGATACTAACCTAGTCTTTCCTCATGAGACAACAGTCCCATTCTGGGTATTAGTATAGTAAAATTTCTCTGAACTGCTTCCAATGCATTTACATCCTTAAATAAGGAGACCAATACTGGGTACAATACTCCAGAAATGGTCTCACCAATGCCCTGTATAACTGAAGCATAACATTGTATTCAATCCCCCTCACAATAAACAATAACATTCTATTAACTTCCTTAATTACCTGCTATACCTGCATTCTAACCTTTTGACATTCATGCACTAGGACACCCAGATCCCTCTGCATCTTGGAGCTCTGCAATCTTTCACCATTTTGATAATATGCCTTTTATTTTATTCATCTTGCCAAAATGGACCGTTTCATTTTCCCACATTATACTCCATTTGGCAGATCTTTGCCCACTCGCATAACCTATCTATATCCCTATGTGGCCTCCTTATATCCTCCTCACAACCTGCTTTCTCACCTATTTTTGTATCATCAGCAAATTTAGCAGCCATATCTTTGATCCCTTCATTCAAGTCATTTATATACATTGTAAAAAGTTGAGGCCCCAACACTGATCCCTATGGCACACCACCCATTTCATCTTGCCAGCCAAAAAATGACCCATTTATGCCTACTATGTCCTGTTAGCTAATCTTCTATCCATGCCAATATGTCACCCCCTACACCATGAGCTTTTATTCTCCACAGTAACCTTTGATGTAGCACCTTATCAAATGCCTTCTGGAAATCTACGCACAATACGTTACTGGTTCCCCTTTATCCACAGCACATATTGCTTATTCAAGGAACTCCAATAGATGATTGCCTTCTCTGAAAACCATGTTGTCTCTGCCTGATTACTTTGAATTTATCTAAGTGCCCTGCTATATCATCTTTAATAGTAGCTTTTAAATTTTTTTTCTATGATAGATATTGAGTTAACTGGTCTGTAGTTTCCTGTTTTCCATTCCTCCTCCACCGCCCCCCCCCCCTCCCCCACCCCCCCCAACCCTTTTTTTGAACATAGGAGTTACGTTTGCTCTCTTCCAATCTAATGGAACCTTCCCTAAATCTAGGGAATTGTGGAAAATTAAAACCAACGCATCAGCTATCTCACTGGCCATTTCTTTTAAGACACTAGGATGAAGTCCATCAGGATCTGGGGACTCGTCAGCCCACAATTTGCTCAGTACCACTTCCCTAGTGATTGTAATTTTCTTGAGTTCCTCCTTCCCTCCCAGTTCCTGATTTACAGCTATTTCTGGGGTGTTACTTGTATCCCCCATAATGAAGACTGATGCAGAATGCCTGTTCAATTCATCTGCCATCTCCTTATTTTCCATTATTAATTCCCCAGACTCACTTTCTATAGGACCAACACTCACTTTGTTAACTCCTTTCTTGTTTAAATATCTATAGAAACTCCTACTATCTGTCTTCATATTTCTAGATAGCTTTCTCTCATACTCCAATTGTTCCCTCTTCATTAATCTTTTAGCCATTCTTTGCTGTTTTTTATATTATGTCCAATCTTCTGAGCTGTCACCCATCTTTGCACAATTCTATGCTTTTTCTTTAAGTTTGATACTATCTTTAACTTTTTTAGTTAACCACAAATGGTGGAACTTCCCCTTGGAACTTTTCTTTCTCATTCGAATATATCTATTCCGTGTATTCTGAAATATTCCTTTAAATGTCTGCCACTGCATCTCTATTGACCTATCCCTTAGCCTAATTTGCCAGCTCACTTTAGCTCTGCTTTCATGCCCTCATAATTTCCCTTATTTAAGTTTAAGATGCTAGTCTTGTACCCACTCTTCTCCTCCTCAAACTGAATGTAAAATTCAATCATAGTATGATCGCTGCTACCTTGGGGCTCCCTTACTATGTCATTAATTAAGCCTACCTCGTTGCACAATAATGGGTCTAGTATAGCCTGCTCTCTGGTTGGCTCCAGAACATGCTGTACTAAGAAATTATCCTGCAAACCTTGTATGAATTCCTCATCTAGGCTGCCTTTGCCCATCTGATTCTTCCAGTCTATGTGTAGATTAAAACCCCTATGATTATTGCCTTACCTTTCTGACAAGCTCCCATTGTTTCTTTCTTTATACTCTGTCCTACTATATGGTTACTGTTAGGGGGCCTTTACACCACTCCCACAAGTGACTTCTTGCCTTTATCATTTCTTATCTCTACCCAAACTGCTTCTACATCCTGGCTTCCTGAACTTAGGCCATCCCTCCCTATTGTGCTAATGCCATCATTAATTAACAGAGCCACCCCTCCACCTTTTCCTAGCTTCCTGTCCTACCTAAATGTCATGTATGCTTCAATATTCAAGTCCCAATCTATGTCATCCTGCCACCATGTCCCTATAATGGCTATCAGGTCATACTTATTTATTTCTATTTGAACTATCAAATGATGAGAGGCTGAGCAAATTGGGTCCATACAAAATTGTGAGAGGCATAAATAGGGTAGATAGGAAGAAACATTTCCCATTAGCAGAGGTGTTAATAACCAGGGGGCATAGATTTAAGGTAAAGGGCAGGAGGTTTAGAGGGGATTTGAGGAAAAGGTTTTTCACCCAGAGGGTGGTTGGAATCTGGAACACACTACCTGAGGGGGTGGTAGAGTCAGGAACCCTCACAACATTTAAGAAGTATTAGATGAGCACTTGAGACGCCATTGCATAAAGGCCACGGGCCAATTGCTGGAAAATGGGATTAGAATAGATAGGTGCTTGATGGCCGGCATGGACACGATGGGCCGAAGGGTCAGTTTCTGTGCTGTATAACTCTATGACTGTAACTCACCAAGGTTTCTTGAGCAGCACATTCCAAATCTATGGCCTGAAACCTGCATCTTAAGCAACTAAAAATTCTTCATGGGAATTCTAATTTAAGCAATTGAAAAGAGGTAAGCAAGGGGAAGAAAAGAAACTTATTCAAGCCTTAAGCAAGCTTTCTAAATATAGCCGGAAGCCTTGTATCCTTTAGCATCAGTAACTGCACAGGCCTGGATTTTGTGGTGGTAATGACAGCGAAAGTGTCAGTGTTTGGTGTCATTGCTCCATTGAAACTGACAGCAACTTTGGGAATCTGCACATTTGCAGAATAACACAGAAATCCTGGGGGAGAATTTTCTCCCCGTCAGGGGGAGCTGGGTGGGAGCAGGCACAGGGGGGCATGCAGCCAATTGCCGCCCGCAATCGGCTGTGGGCCGCCATTTTACGTGGGTGGGCCAATTAAGGCCCGGAAGTGCTAAGCGCTCTCTGAGTAGGCAGGGGGAGTAGACTGACTTGGGGCTGCGCTCTTTCAAGCATGCACGCGGAAGAGCGCAGAAATCTCCGAGGCACGGAGCTGCCTCGGGGAGATTAGTTTGATTTAGAAAAATTTAAATAAAGGGAAAAAAAAATTTTAAGACATGTCCCCTCATGTGACAGTGTCACATGAGCTGGGACATGTCAATGAACTTTAATAAAAAGTTTTATTCAATTTATAAACACTTCATGAAACCTCATCCCACCTGTGGATGAGGTTTCATGAAAAATGCGAAGGCCACCTGGGCTCTTCGCCTGCCCACTAACCTTAAGGTTGGACGGGCAGCTCTGCTAAATATTTTAATTGATATTTAAACGGCCTTAATAGGCCTTTGACAGTTTGGCGGGCACGCAGCCAACTCCGGTGCGCGCCCGCCGAACTGAAAATCGGAATGATGTGCGGTGACGTCAGGACACATGCCAACCCGAAGATTCTGGCCCTGAAGTTTCTGTCAGTCATTTTATACTCCTCTTGAGGATGGCCTCTTGAGGTTCCCCCATCAACACCACACACACAAAGGGACGCAGTCCATGTCCAAATGCAGCAAGACCTGGACAATGTCCAGGCTTGGGCTGACAAGTGGCAAGTAACATTCACACCATACAGGTGCCAGGCAATGACTATCTCCAACAAGTGAGAATCCAACGATCGCCCCTTGATGTTCAATGGTATTACCATCACTGAATCCCGTACTATCAATATTCTGGGGTTTACAACTGACCAGGAAGTGAACTGGAGCAGCCATATAAATACTGTTGCTACAAGAGCAGGTCAGAGGCTAGGAATCCTGCAACAAGTAACTCACCTCCTGACTCCCCAAAGCCTGTCCACCATCTATAAGGCACAAGTCAGGAGTGTGATGGAATGCTCCCCACTTGCCTGGATGAGTGCAGCTCCAACAATACTCAAGAAGCTTGACACCATTCAGGACAAAGCAGCCTGCTTGATTGGCACCACATCCACAAACATTCACTCCTTCCACCACCGATGCACAGCAGCAGCAGTGTGTACCATCAGTGCAACATTGCACTGCGGGAATTCACCAAGGCTCTTTAGACTGCACCTTCCAAACCCACGACCACTACAACCTAGAAAGACAAGGGCAACAGATAAATGGGAACACGACCGCCTGGAAGTTTCCCCCAGGTCATTCATCATCCTGACTTGGAAATATATCGCCGTTCCTTCACTGTCACTGGGACAAAATCCTGGAACTCCCTCCCTAACAGCACTGTGGGTATACCTTGTTATGACACAGCAGTTGGTAAAGGCTGAGTTATTTAAAATCCCAGAGGGAAATGTTAAACAACTGCTATAACCTATATTTTCAATTAGTAATTATGAGATGCAGCTCTGAATTCAGAAATGAAACCTCCAAGCCTCAGGGGTTTTTTTATATAAATTAAATTAAACATTTATTAATTTAACAAGAAATTAAATACATACACATGATTACAATTACTACCATATTAATTATTAAACAAATCCCCAAATTAATCACTCCCAGGTAAATCTTCCTCAAGGCAACAATAACCCATAGACTTAAACAGACACCAGACAAAGCACATTTTACCTTACGAATTCAAAACGAAGTTCCTTTCAATTTGGTTCCTTTGCACCATTATAGGTTTACAGGCAGCTTAGATATTACATGCCTCTGACCTACACATACAAAACTCTTCTGTATATACCTAGCATTCCCTTTGAATGCAAATTCTTATTGTATCACCAGGCCCTTTGAACTCCACCTCTTCTAACAATAAATCCCTTTCATAGTACCAATTGTATTAGTAATATAAACATATTGCTTGTGTCTGCTAGCTAGGGGCAAGATTTCACCCCTAGTCTTTGAATGGTTTATTCAACAAAATGCAAATGAACCCTCTACCTTCCTGTTTAACATCTCAAAACCACTATACATCAAAGCACCAAGATTAGCTGGTTTTAATCCAATTAAGACACACTCACACTCACACCCACAGACACAGACCCTACTACAAGTCCAATTTAAAATAATTTCCAATAACTTAATATACATTGATATCTTCATGACATCCCCTCCCTATCAAAAAATGAACCGTCATAATTCTAAAAGACGGCTTCATTGGGCCGAGCATGAGCGGACGGGTGCAGACCCGATCTCAGCCCCCGATCAGGTCCGTGCCACCATTTTACATGGGCAGGCCAATTAAGGTCCGTCCAGCGTACTTCACGACCTCCGTGCATAAGGGGAGTGGGCGGGCGGCGGCGGGTGCGCTCAGCTCTCCGGGTCCAATGGCGACCTGATTGCCTGTATGAATGAAGGCCTGGCAGCCTTGGAAAGGCTGTTCACAATGGCTGGGAGAAGAGCACATCAGAGGGGCAAGGTGCATGATGCAAGTCCGGAAGGTAGGCCAGTGGAGCAGGCCAGGCCAGAGGGCAGGCCATCGGGGCAGGCCAGGCTGGAGGGTAGGCCAGCGGGGCAGTGCACCCCTCGTTTTTCAGATGAGTGCCCAGCTGCCCTCCTGGAGGAGGTGGCAGCCCAGCGGGAGGTCCTTCTTCCAAGGGACAGGAGGCAGAGGCCCCCCCACCAGACCAAACGTGCGGGGGAGGAGAGGGCCAAGAGTGTGAACTCCCATGATGTAGTGCGGCGCATATGGACCCAGTGCCACAAAAGGTTCAACGATCTCCTGTGCTCGGGAAGGGTGAGTACCATGTTGCCTCAAGTCACTTAATGAAGCCGCCACCCTTCCCCCCCAAACCCACCCCGCCCCCCCACCCTCCCGCCAATTCTGAGCACAGTAAAGGCATTGAATCCCTCACGGCACGTATCCCTTACTGGGTGTGACTGCAGAGATTGCCCATGCCCAGTTCACCCTGAGAGGGTTGAGCTAGGATGTGTTCTGCATCCACAGCATGTGTGACACTGACATCAAGAGTATAGAATGGGGTTGAAAGTCAAGGGTTTGCACCTAGGCAGAGTGCTGTAACTGCGAAGCATGTCAAAGTCAGGGTGCTAACATGCTGGGAGGGGAGCTTCCAGTTGGCGGGGCACCAATTCATCTGCTGGTCTTTGCGCTCCACGTGCTTGTGCCTCCTTGCTTGGCAAAGTGACACTTTGTGGTGCCACGTGTGAAGGAGGCAAAATTTGGGCAATGGGGGAGTGACGGTGAGGGTCAGCCCTGGCTTATTTTGGGTGAGTGTGCAGCAACTGCGGGGTGATGAGGAACTGGAGTCCTGCAATGTCCCGCTCTGACTGGGTTGGCAGAGATACGATGGGAATTCAGGTGCAGGTCAGACTAATCAATGTTCCTCTCTCCCTTTCAAGAAACGACTGCACACAATGCGTCGGAGCGAATGTGGGCTGGCGGAGGCCAGGCCCAGTTGGCCATCCTAACGGCTTTCGAGCAGCAGGTCATGGAACTGGCGAGGCACCATGCCCCCAGGTCCACCGATGGCAGTGAGGCTGGGGTGCCACAGGGAAGTATGTTTGGCGAGCAGTTAGGTCACCATGTGTATCACAGAAGCCATGGCACTGCTGAATGCTCAGTGAATGAACTTAGCAACATGGGTTACCCTTGGTTATTGAAGAATGAGCGCATAATGATCTGGGGGAGTGGCATGCAAATTGATATTGTCTGCACTGTAACTAATCAAATGTCCTTTCCCTTCCTTTCAGCATCATCGGAGCAGGGCCGGGAGGAGGAGGCAGAGGGCCCACCTCTCACCCTTGAAGCCCCCGAGCAAATGCACTCTCCAGCGTCACACCATCTCAGCCAAGCAGGCACCAGTGCAAATACTAGCATCTTGGTGGGAATTAGGTCGTCAGCTGGTGTCCTGGGGCACAGCGGTGAGGGCACTTCACACTCGCTTGAGGTGCGGGCAGAGGCAGAGAGTGCCCAGGGCGCCGGCAGTCAGAGGACTGCTGGGAACCAGGTACATGATCGGTCAGTGACTGATGTTGTGCCCCTGGAGTCATCCACAACGCAGCAAATGCAGGAAATGTAGCAGGGTGTGCAGGAGGATCTGGCAGAGATACATGAGGCAATGCGTGGCATGGTGCCCAAGCTGGAGGAGTCCACGTGGAGCATCACCAATGCAATAAGCCTCATGGCTGAGCATCATGCTTCCTCCATGGAGAGAGTGGCGACTCTTGTGGAGAGGCACCTCCAGGAGAACAATCAGGTTCTCCTGGGGTTGCACTCGGACATGCAAGCCCTCACAGCGGCATTGGCCACAGCTGATCAGTACCAGTGTGGGAGATGATCTGGGCACCAAGTATCCCCGCTAGGCGCCCATCCATTTAAGGTGAGCAGGGAGGTCTGAAGTGATCTCACGTCAGCGCAGCAGCTGCCTGTCATCCCTGTGGGCACCTCTAAGGGTGCTCCGGATGAGGGCAGCAGCTCCTCCGCCCCCTCTGCCAATAGCCATGGCATCTGACGAGGCTGCGGCGACTGGGAAGAAGCCAGATGTAGAGCTGCCCACTCCTTCCAAGGCAGGGCCATCAAATACTCCGCGGGCCAGAGGACGTCCGCCAAGGTCATCGAGGCCAACAGGACAGCACAGTTAGCAGGCTGTCTCAGATGCCAGTGCCAGCGAGGGGACAGCACCTAGATGTGTCACCCGTAAGCATAAATTTAAGGCACCTTAGGCATGCCACAGGTTTCTCACGTGTGCTTTTATGTTGGCCCATAGTACTTAGTCAAAGACATGGTGTGATGTCCAACACCATTTTTGTTTTGCTTTATGAATTTATTTTTGTTTGCTCAATAAATGTTGACATGTTGCCATGCCTCAGGGTAATTCCTTACTCTGCATGTGTATGGGAAGCCATGCTGTTATGAGTGAGTTGTTTAACATTGAGCTTTATTGACAAGGGCCTTAGTTAATGTTATTATCCAGGCTGATTTAGCACCCAGGTATCGAGTGTGCAGCCTGCAGACCTGGCATGTGTTGAAGGTCCATCTGTGGCGGGCTAGCTGAAGGTTCTTTGGATTAAAGCCTCCTGGGTGTCACTGCCTCCCTGGAGTATGCCCAGGTCAGCATCTACCCCCTCAGCATTTCCCTGTGCATGCTCATCCTCTGACTCACCACTGGACTCATCATGTGCATCCGCAGCCATTGCATCCACGTCTTCGTCGTCCATTGCGTCGCCCCTTTCCAGCGCTAGATTGTGGAGAGTGCAGTATGCAACCAGTATCAGTGACACACGATCTGGGGATATTGCAGTGTGCCCCCTGAGCGGTCCAGGCATCGGAAGCGCATCTTGAGAAGGCCGATGGTTCTCTCCACCACAGCCCTTGTGGAGGTGTGGCGCCTATTATCCCGCTGCTCAGCCTCTGTTCTTGGATGGTGAAGAGGCGTCATGAGCCATCTTCTGAGGGGATAGCTCTTGTCACCCAGCAGCCGTCCATCCAGCCGGGCTGGAGCACTGAAAAGCCTCGGCACCTGGGAGTGTCTGAGGATGTAGGCGTCGTGGGAGCTGCCTGGGTACTTTGCACAGACTTGAAGAATCAGCATCCTGTGATCATACACTATCTGCACGTTCATGGAGTGGGATCCCTTCCTGTTGAAAAAGGTACTGGGCTCACCTGCTGGTGCCTTGATGGCCACATGTATGCAGTTGATTGCACCCTGGATGTGGAGGAAGCCAGCAATCGCTGCGAAGCCTCTGGTTCGCTCTGTCTGTCTGGCATCGTCCCAGTGATATTGGATGACGATCAATGCACGCCTGAATAGAGTGTCTGTCACCTGCTTGATTCAAGTGTGGACAGCTGATCGGGAGACTCCGCAAAGATCACCCAACGGCCCCTGGAAAAAGCCAGAGGCATAGAAATTGAGGGCAGCTATGATCTTCAGTGCCACTGGCATGGGGTGCCCACCCACACAGTTTGCGGAGATCTCAGGGCCTATCATCTGACAGATGGAGGTGACCGTCTCCCTTGAGAGATGGAGCCTCCTTCGGCACTGGACCTCAGACATATTGAGGTAGCTGCTTCGCTGCCTGTAAACCCTGGCAGCAGGATAGTGGCATCTTCTGTGGCCCCTTCCTTCTTGCACTTCTTGTTGGCCCTGCAACCCTTGTGCCTGCGCCTCTCCTCCCAAAGGTGGCTCTCCTGGAGGCTGAATGTGGACACCTGGCCTCCTCCTCCTTCTGGCCCTCCCTTCCTCCTCAGAGGAGGTGCCTCCAGTGGAGAGCACAACTCCCATTCCCAGGCTAAGGGAAGGCTTCCTGAAAGCTGCAGGCCCAAAAATGATTTCTACTGTAGAGTCCTGGCCAAGGCTTTTACTCCTGTCCTAGCAGTTGGTATGAGTTTTGAAGTCTTCCTGCTCACTCAGGCAAGTAAAAGTTACTTTCACACTTAAATCCCTCAAACATCACACTTGCGACCCCATTCACCTCTCTTATCCCGCCTGTGGATGAGGTTTATACAAATGTCTCCTACCCACCTGCCCATTGTGTCCATGCAACATCCTGAACATCGCAGAGGTTGCAAAAAATTGAGATCAATTGCTGCCTCAAGGGCCTTAACTGGCCCGTTAATTTATGACGGGCGTGCATCCGAACTTATAATGCCCGCCTTCCTAAATAGCACAATGGCACACGGTGACGTCAGGATGCTTGCCTGATGTCACTGCTTGTCATCTTACATGCAGGCATGCAGTGTCCACCCCCGCACGCCAATGGGAAAATTCTGGCCAAGGTCTCTCTTACGATAATTGAATATCTTCTCTGTTGTATATTCAGTTTCATGAAAAATACCCATTCGGTTTTTCAATTCCAATGTCATCTTCTTGTAACAGTACAGCCCCAATGCCTATATCGCTTGCAACAACAGCCAACTTGAATTGTCTGGCATAATTGGGCATTGCCAAAACTGGTGTTGTAGTTAATACAATTTTCAAACTATCAAACGACTTGTAACACTCCAGTGTCCATTGAAACTTCTTGTTCCTTTTTAATAGTTCGGTCAGTGGAGCAACCACATTGCTAAAATTTGGTACAAATTTCTGGTAAAACCCACTCATGCCCAGAAACCTCAAAGCTTCTTGTTTTGTTGTAGGCACTGGGAAATCCATGATAGCCTTGACTTTCTCATCTCTCAGAGCCACCTTACCGTGTCTAATGGTATGGCCTAGATATGTAACCTGAGCTTTTGCAAATTCACTTTTAGCCAGGTTCATCACCAAATTAGCTTCTTGTAATTGAGAAAATAATCCTTCCAGATGCTATAAATGCTTCTCTCATGTAGGACTGAAAAATATTAGATCATCGATGTAAACCGCACAGTTGCTTAGGCCTGAAATTACTTTGCTTGTCAGTCTTTGAAATGTCACAGGTGCATTCTTCATACCAAATGGCATGGCTTTAAACAGATATAGTCCACTTGGTGTTCCAAAAGCCGATATCTCCTTTGCCCTCTCCGACAACGGTATCTGGCAATATCCGTTTAGCAAATCAATCTTTGTGATAAATTTCAATTGTACCACTTTCTCAATGCAATCTTCCAACCATGGTATAGGATAGGAATCTTGTCACTGCATTCACCTTTCGATAGTCCACACACAGTATTTGTGTTCCATCTGGTTTCAGTACCAGCATAATAGGTAAAGTCCAGTTACTGCAAATAGACTCAATGATATCATTTTGAAGCATGAAATCAATTTCTTTTTGTACTTGTGATAACTTTGCCAGATTTAATCTATAAGGATGTTGCCTTATTGAAGATGAAACCTGTACAGAGACATCATATATAACTACATCTGTCTTTCTCAATTTATTCCCACAAATAGGTTTGTGTGATGCAATAGCTTTTCCAAATCGCTTTGACACTTGCTTGGAAGGTAACTCAATATTTCATTTAAATTTTCAAGCACCCCCTCATTATCCAATTTGATTAGAGGAAAATCAATTTCAGAGACCTGCACTTCTACCTCATTCTCATCATCCACCATCACTAATACCTCTTTTTGTTCCTCTCACCTGTCAAAGTACTTTGTAAGCATATTTACATGACACACCCTCTGCTTCTTTCTTCTACCTGGAGTATTTATTAAATAATTTACTTCACTCAATGCCTTTTTAATCCTGTAAGGCCCACTAAATCTTGCATTTAATGAATCACCTAGTACTGGTAACAAAATTAATACTTTCTCTCCAGAAATAAAACTGCGAGCTTTAGCTTTCTTATCTGCCTTCATTTTCATTACTTGCTGTGATATCTTTAAAAGTTCCCTAGCTAACTCACATCATCTGTTCAATCTTGCCCTGAAATTTAATATGTAATCCAGGAGAGTAGTTTCTGAATTTTGACCCACCCTTACCTCATGGCCATAAACTTGTTCAAAAGGACTAAAGCCAGTCGATGCAGTAGAAGCATCTCTGATAGCAAATAACAAGAATGGAATTCCTGTATCCCAACCCTGTGAATAATCCTGACTGTACGCTCTCATTATAGTTTTTAAAGTTTGATGCCATCTTTCCAAAGCTCCTTGTGACTCCGGATGATAAGCTGTCTACTTAAATTGTTTTATCCCCAAACTGTTCATTACTAGTTTAAACAGCTGTGACATAAAATTTGAACCCTGATCTGATTGCATTTCCTAAGGCAAACCATATCTTGTAAAAAATTTAATTAACTCCTCCACATTCTTCTTAGTTGTAATATTTCTTAAAGGTATCACTTCAGAAAATCTGGTAGACACATCCATTATTGTTAGTAAGTACTGATTTCCACTTTTAGTCTTAGGGAGGGGTCCTACGCAATCAATCATGACCCTAGTAAAAGGTTCTTCAAATGCTGGTATTGGGATTAAAGGCACCGGCTTAATCACTGTTTGTCGTTTCCCTGTTACTTGATATATATGACAGGTTCTACAGAATTTGACTACATTGCTATGCAATCCTGACCATAAAAATACCTCTATATCTTTTCCTGTGTTCTCCCAATTCCTAAATGTTCCCCATTGGAAGATAATGAGCAATCCTCAGAATCTCATTACCATACCCTAATAGGCTAACAATCTGATGCACCTCAGTCCAGCTTTCATTTGCTAAGGCATGATCCGCCCTCCACTTTCTCATTAAAATATCTCCCTCAAGGTAATAGCATACTGGAATACATTTTGCTTCTGTTTCTGAATAAGCTTTCTGATATAACTGCTTTAATTGCAAATCATTTTTCTGTAACTCCACTAACCTCCTTGAGTTAAACAGTTCAGCTGAATTGTCCTGTAGTCTTTCCTCCTGAACAATGTTATCAAACACAGTGCCAGCTAATTGGATTTCGACACCTTCTTCTTGCCTTTAAACTGCCTGCCCTTCTTGTTTTTTTTGTTTCAACCTGTGTGCCTGTGACCTCACTACCACACAATCTGGAAACAGTCCAGGATGCTCCCTCTGTAACACTTCTACAGGCTGCTCAACTACCCTAGACATCACCCACATTTGTGATCCAGCTATATAATTATCCAGAATAAACTGAACCCCTGCAATGGGCAATTTTTCCACTACTCCAACAAGAACCACACCTGTCCTCCATTTGCTCTTTAAATTTACCTTCCACAATGGAATAGACTTAGCATCTCCATGAGCCCCATTAATTATCACCTGCTCCTGCAATACTCCATCTGAACAAATGTCACTATCCCACAACATTAAAGATTGACTAGCCCTTGTGTCTCTTAAAATTTTAACATCTTTACCTACTCCACCCTGTACACATGGGCCAGAATTTTACCTTCGGTGTGCAGTTCGGGCCATGGGCTTTCTCTTCACACACAAGGGCCAGAATTTTTCCCTCATCGGGTGGGCTCGGCGGGAGCAGGTGGGGGCGGTCGGGAAGCCAGCCACTGCCTGCGATCAGCTCCACTCTGCAATTTCATGCGGGCGGGTCAATTAATGCCTGCCCTGCATGGATTGCAAGCGGCAGCGCTGAGTGCTGCCTGTGCAGGCTGGGGGAAGGTGGGGGGGGGTAGGGGGTAGAGCCGGCCTGGCACACAGTTCATGCGTGCACGCGAAAGAGTGCTTCAATCTTCCTGAGACACGGAGCTGCCTTAGGGAGGTTGAAGCGATTTTTAAAAAAAACTAATAAACAACAAAAATTTAATAAAACATGTCTCATGTGACTGTGTCACATGGGATGGGGCGTGTTTTTAATTTCAAAATAAAGTTTTTATGTAATGTGTATTTGAGTTAGGAAACTTCATCCTGCTTGTGGATGAGGTTTCCTAAAAAATATAAAGGCCACTCGGCCTTTTTGTCTGCTCGCCTACCATCAGGTTGGACGGGCAGCATAGATTTCATGTTAATTGCCTTGTTAATGGCCTTAATAGGCCTTTCAATTATCGGCAGGTGCGCATCCAAACAAAATATTGCGCAAGTGTGCGATGACGTCTGGACGCACGCCTGATGTCACCGCTTGTCATATTACGTTCCAGCATGTTGGGCACGCACCCGCACGCCAAAGGTAAAATTCTGGCCAAAGTCTTTAAACATTTCTGCAACCTGCTCCTCAGAATTCTCTTGGGAAAATTGTGAACACATTCCCACTTCTTCACCTACCACTGATTCTCCCGGTTTTGCCTGTACACAAATCATTGTTTTTTCCTGTGTCTGAACATCAGAATCCACAGTACTTTTACTTCCAGACCTTTCCTGTACCCCAATCACTCCAACAGATTCTTCCTATAATTTCCAACATACTGACTTCATGTGCCCCACTTTATTCACAATGAAAACACCTCAATTTTCAAATATCAATCCTACCCTCAGCACCTTCCTTTTTATTCTGAGAAAAAACTTCCTGGGAATTCCCAGCAGCTCCTTTTCTTCCCTGACTACTACCTTTCCTTCATCTTCCCACTTTCTATCCATTTCTGATTTAAAAGGGTGATGAAAATAATTTTACCTCTATGAACTAACTCATAATCATCGGCTATCTCTGCTGCTTATCTTACAGTTTGAACCCTCTGTTCCTCCACATGAGTTCTCACGACCAAAGGGATTGAGTCTTTAAATTCTTCCAAAAGAATTGCTTCTCTAAGAGCTGCATATGTTGTCTCCATTTTTAATGCCTGTATCCACCGGTCAAAATTACTTTCTTGTACTCTCTCAAACTCAATATAAGTTTGCCCAGGCTGTTTTCTCATATTCTTAAATTTCTGCCTGTATGCTTCAGGAACTAACTCATATGCACTCAAAATAGCCTTTTTCACCACATCATAATTCACCGATACCTCTTTAGACAGTGAAGCATATACCTCATGCGCTCTACCCAGCAATTCAGACTGTAATAATAACGTCCAGTACTCCTGTGGCCATTTCATCTGTTTAGCTATCTTCTCAAATGAAATAAAGAACGCTTCAACATATTTTTCCTCAAACTTTGGAACAGCTTGTAAAAATATAAATTTCTCCCCACTGGGTTTTAGATTAGAGGTTTTTTCATCATTAGAACTCTCCTCAGAACCCAAGATCTCTTTCTTAACTTCCAGCCTTTTAAACAGGTAATCTCTTTGTCTCTCTTTCTCTCTTTCCTGAAATTCCAGTTCCAGCTTCCATTCTTTCTCTTGCCTTTCTGCTTGTTCCCTTTTAAATGCCATTTCTTTTCCTTTGCTGCTAATTCAAGTTTTTTTCAGTTCCTTCGCTTTTTCAAATTCAAGCTTCTTCATATCATACTGAAGTCTCACTACCTCTAGCTGTGGCTCACTAATGTCAGTATCAGGTATTACTTCCAACTGTAGATGCTGTGCTATCACTTCAATGATATCTGATTTCCTAGGTAACCCCAAGTTTAACTTATCTGTCAACTCTGTTAACCTACTCTTGGTTATTTTTTGCAACCCAGTCTTCTACTCACAGACAAGCCTGAGCAATCGCCAAAGACATCTTGCAGCCTCACCACTTCTAAAAAACCTCACCAACTCCTGAATTCAAAGTGCTTCTCTTCCTCATAACCTAAAGATTCAGCAATTCCAAACCAATCAAGAAATTACAAATATTATCCCGCCAAAAGCCCCCAATTGTTATGACACAGCAGTTGGTAAAGGCTGAGTTATTTAAAACCCCAGAGGGAAACTTTAAACAACTGCTATAACCTATATTTTCAATTGGTAATTATGAGATGCAGCTCTGAATTCAGAAATGAAACCTCCAAGCCGCAAGAGGGTTTTTGTATAAATTAAAATCAACATTTATTAATTTAACAAGAAATTAAATGTATACACATGATTACAAATTACTATCATAATAACTATTAAACAAATCCCCAAATTAATCACTCCCAGGTAAATCTTCCCCAAAGCAACAATAACCCATAGACTTAAACAGACACCAGACAAAGCATTTTTTGTCTTATGAATTCAAAATGAGGTTCCTTTCAGTTTGGTTCCTTTGCACTACTGTAGGCTTACAGGCAGCTTAGATCTTACATGCCTCTGACCTACACACACAAAACCTTTCTGTATATACCTAGCCTTCCCTTTGAATGCAAATTCTCATTGAATCACAGAATCACACAGTGCAGAAGAGGCTCTTCGGCCCATCGAGTCTGCACCGACATATGAGAAACACCTGACCTACCTGTCTAATCCCATTTACCAGCACTTGGCCCATAACCTTGAATGTTATGTTGTGTCAAGTGCTCATCCAGGTACTTTTTAAAGGATGTGAGGCAACCCGCCTCCACCACCCTCCCAGGCAGTGCATTCCAGACCGTCACCACCCTCTGGGTAAAAACGTTTTTCCTCACATCCCCCCTAAACCTCCTGCCCCTCACCTTGAACTTGTGTCCCTTCGTGACTGACCCTTCAACTAAGGGGAACAGCTGGTCCCTATCCACCCTGTCCATGCCCCTCATAATCTTGTACACCTCGATCAGGTCGCCCCTCAGTCTTCTCTGCTCCAATGAAAACAACCCAAGTCTATCCAACCTCTCTTCATAACTTCAATGTTTCATCCCAGGCAACATCCTGGTGAATTTTCTCTGCACCCCCTCCAGTGCAATCACATCCTTCCTGTAATGTGGCGACCAGAACTGCATACAGTACTCCAGCTGTGGCCTCACCAAGGTTCTATACAACTCCAACATGATCTCCCTACTTTTGTAATCTATGTCTCAACTAATAAAGGAAAGTGTCCCATATGCCTTTTTCAACACCCCACTAACATGCCCCTCCACCTTCAGAGATCTAGGGACACACACACACCAAGGTCCCTTTGAACTCCACCTCTTCTAAGCACCAATTCTTCATAGTACCAATTGTATTAGTAATATAAACATATTGCTTGGTGTCTCCTAGCTAGGGGCAAGCTTTCATCCCCAGTCTTTGAATGGTTTATTTAACAAAATGCAAATGTACTCTCTACCTTACTGTTTAACATCTCAAAACTACTAGACATCAAAGCACCCAGATTAGCTGGCTTTAATCCAATTAAGACACACACACTCACATCCACAGACACAGATCCTATTACAAGTCCAATTTAAAATAATTTCCAATAACATTATATCGATTAATATCTTCATGACAACCTACACCACATGGACTGCAGTGATTCAAGAAGGCAGCTTACAGCCACCTTCTCAAGTGCAACTAGGGATGGGCAATAAATGCTGGCCCAGCCAGCGAAGCCCATATTCTGTAAATGAATTTTAAAAAAAGAAATACCTGTGCAATTAGTGAACTGATGAAAACATTCACTTCAATGTTGCTAGTCTCCCTATAAAATTTCTTGAAAAAGTGAGACTTTGTTGAATGAAGCGCAGCTGTTTTTTTTAAAAACAGTTTGACAAATTCATAATTATTACCAAACACCTCACTGGCCAATTTCTAGAATGTCAAATGTTTCCATTATAATGAACAAAGCATGAGCACTGTAGTCCCTGCTTCACCACTCCCTCCCACCGCCTAAGGAAGTTAGGGGTGGGGATGCCTGTCCAGCTGAGGAACGGGTGCCCCACAGCCATTTAACAGCCAACTGGCAATGGCCACTGCCAATACAGTACTCATGGTTTGAGGAGGCATTCAGCGCTGGATCAGGACTTTCTCAGTGTTTGGGGGTTTCAGGGTGCCAATGAGGGGGGTGGCAGGCGAGTTTTGTGAGACCATGGGAGATGGGGAATTTGGAGGTGTAACACCTTGGTGGGGTGGGGAGGGTCGTGCTCTTCAATGGACCCAGGGGGCCCATTAATGAGGGAACACCCCTGCCCACCACCAGCCCACGCAGGGAGACTTGTCAAGCTGACTACTTGCCGTGGGCCCTCTGGCTGTCGGTTAAATCGTGGCAGTGGTGGGATGAGGCCCTTAAGCAGGTATTAATTAGTCCATTGATGGGCCTAATGCCACCCCCGTCACTGATAAAATTACAGTGTGGCAGGGGTGTGGCGAGCAGGCCCCTCACTGGATTTTTCTTGCCCCTCCCGCTTTCAAACCTGCCAGCATGGGAGCATAAATTCCAGCCCCATATAAGATTATATTTTTTCCTAAGTTTGCTTCTATTGATACATTGGCTTCTTTCTTAATCCAATGATTTTGTTTTCTTTCTGAAAATTTAAACTAGAAGTTCAGGATAAAGAACTTATAACCTCCAGGTTTGCTATCTGTGGAAATACTTCAATTTGACTGGCTACCTATCCTGTTTGCTGACAGTACTGCTGCTGCACTACAGGAAGTCACCTTAACCTGGGGCCAGATTTAAACTGCCGTTGGGAAAGAGGAAGTCCATGCCACCGATATTGCTAAATTTTTGTGGGGCAGCTTTCTTTGAGGTCAATGGTGAGTGTGATTGCTTCACTACTGACAACAAAATCTAGCCTATTATCTTTATTTATGTCATTCACATTATACATTGCAATTGATGTTTGCGTGAAGCATACATTGACCAGGTGGAAGGTCAGGAATACACTCTCCACCCACCAGATGCAGTCAACAGGAGGCCAGAGCCACTTGTGACCAGGGCCAGAAATTTTCACTCGGCGTGTGGGCGATGCCCAACACACTCGAGCGTAAAATGACACAGCATGACGTCGGTCAAGCGTTCCGACGTCAACACGCACTCGCACAATATTTCAGTCGGCAGGCGCGCACGGGAGCTGGCAGCGCGCCCGCCAACAATTAAGCGGCCTAATAAGGCCCTTAATCAACGAATTGATTGGAATTTTTCACTGCCCGTCCAACTGTTCGGTTAGCAGGCAGGCGAAAAGGCCAAGCGGCCTTTGCATTTTTGGCGAAACCTCATCCATGGGCGGGATGACATTTCGATCACCGATTTAAAAAAATAAAAACTTCTTACACTCATATTTAACATGTTGCTGCTCATGTGACAGTCACATGAGGGGACATGTTTTCATTATTTTAAAAATCTTTATTTTTATTGATAAAAATCTTCAACTCCCTGGGGCAGCTCTGTGCCTCAGGCAGCTTTTACTGCTCGTACCCATGTGCATGCGCGAACTTCAGCATTCGCGCTCTTCCCACTCCCACCATGACAGCGCTGAGCGCTGCAGCGTGCGGTTTACACTTGCTGGCCATTAATTGGCTAGCCAGTGTGAATCGCAGTGGGGGCCTGATCACGGGCAGCGGTCGGTTTCCCGGCTGCTCCTGGGCCTGCCCACCGTGCCCGTCCGACGAGGGCAAAATTCTGCCCCAGGTCTAATTAACATGATTATCGGTGAACGGCCAGAGATAAAACAAACTCACCTGCAGCTCTTAAAGGGAAGGTGCATTTTTTTTTAAACAGTGATTAGTAGAAAATAAAATGGCACAATTTTGCCCAGCACTCCAAATTCTCAGAGGCAGCAGTGGAGGTGCTCACGGACCAATCTACAGCAGGATGGCGGTCCTCTACCATAGGGCAGTGTGACTTAAAGGGTTAACAAATGGGAGATGCTAATATATGACTTAGATGATGATGTACAACTGACATCAGTCAGTCATGTGTTAGACTATTGAGAGAGAGATGTTGGAATCATGCCTAGGAGCAACGTGCCTACTCTAACCTGTTTAGATCTAGTACTAATAAACAAGCATTAAGCAGATACCAGAGTATTTGTTCAGTTTGTCTAAGAACCAGGTCCCACGCATAGAGTCCAAAGTACAAGGGCACATCACTGAACATGGTGGCAGCAGTGGAGCCACCAATGTAAGCTCACACATGGGCATTACTGAAGGAACCACAGAGTGAAGAAACTTTTGAAAGCAGCTTCTAAAAAATTCAGCAGAAAAAGGCAGCACACTGGAGAGAAGTAATGATGACCGTACCTAGTGAGCAGTCCCTGCCCTTACCCTGCCCGTTTGACTGCATCAAGGGCCTGCAGAGAGGCCAGCACTGGAAGTCATGAAAACACCATTTTCTCTATAACCGAGCAGCATCAGGCCTTCACAAAAAGGAGTAAAACCTTCAAGTTAGTTCCCTTCTTTATGCAGTAGGTCCAGTAACAGATGACCTTCTCCTAAAGCAAGGGATACAGGAGTCCTCCATAGACTTTGAACCCATTCTTAAAGCCTTTGACATCTATTTTAGCCCAAAGCAAAACATAGCAATTGAATGAGCATGTTATAACCAGTGGTTGCAATGACATGGGGAATCGATTGAATTACTTCTAAGCAACCTATATCGCTAGCTAGTTCTTGTTAGTTCAGGTGCTGAAGGATGAGCTGATCTGTGATCGCATAGTTGTAAGTGCCTGGAATGAAAAAGACCAAAGATGACCTTACTTTTGATCAAGTGGTCCAATATATGAGGCAGGCCAAACTTAGAACCTTTAATCAAGCTATAATCCAACACAGCCCTGAGGCCTCACATTACTCCATTGACTGGATAGGCCCACGAACAGCTGCTCCAACCACAAGAAGGCCCACCAAATCAAGCTAAAGGTGAGAAAGGAAAACGAGCATTAAGCATCAGGGCTGCCCACCAAAGAGCACATAATGATTCTAGTGTGGAAAAGCTGGACATTTCAAGCATTTCTGCAAATCCAGCAACTTTAATCAACGTCGAAGGTCAGAAAGTATTTATGAAGCATATTCCATCCAAGAAATGGAAATTCAAGGAAAAGACAAGATTAGAGAGTTCCTAGGGGAAGTAGATAGTCTTAATCCAGACTCCTGGCCAGTTACAGCTGGGCTTCAAAGCTTCGATACTTCTTTTAAAATCGATACTGGTGTTGCTGTTAACATATTAGGTGAGTTTGACTGGCTTCAGCCAATGACCCTTTGTCTATCAGACATCAAGTTACAAGGTCCAGGCGGCAGTGACCTTCTAATCAAAGGCCGGATTATTGCTCCTCTTAGCTACGAGATTGGTGATTCTCTCTATGTTCTTCACAAACAACGTACATCCATATTGGGTGGCAATGTTGGCATATTTCTCGGAATCCTAGAAAAACAAGATGACGCTGTCTTTCATGCAACAATCTTAAACCCTTTATTTAGAAGCAATGGAAATTCAGCCGTCAGAAGCTGAGGAAGTTTATACATTCAACAGTAAGTTCCTTTCTTTCACAGAGACACCATCCACTAGGCCCAGGGCAGAGACTGAAGTTATGAATCTTTCAGTTCTTCATGAAGTCAAGCCAGAGGTAGCAGATACAGAAATCATTGCAGCAGAAGTGATGACCTTCTGGATCTGAATTGACTCTTCCTGGGGAGCAATGAAGAAGAATCTCTTGCAGTACTGAGTGACCTCTTGGATGCTGAAGTCCTAAAGAATAATTTGTCTTTTCAGTTGATAGATGCACCATATGAAGTGTCTGTTGCCTTTTTAGAGAAGTCAGTTGTGTTTTTAGTGGCTGAGCAGCATTCAGATCTTAGTTCCACTGAATCTACCAATGTATTGTTTGCTTTATCGCATGTTGGCTGTGAAGAGTCTTCCAGAGAGGATGCCTTGCCTGAGTACAGAGTACATAGAGGATAACACTGCTAAAGAGCTAGTACCTTCCAAGGGTGAAAGTCAACAGACTCCCATACTTCATTCCCAGCTGAAACTCTTCTTCCCTCCAAAGCTGGAAGTCAGCACAGATGCTGCAGCAGAATCTTTAGCACTTCTGGAGCTGCAGAATCCTGAGCAGAAATCTTATCCCTGAATTAATTATCTACAGAAAGTTTGTCTCATTACAGAAGATGAGACTGTTTTCTCTACATATCCTCAGCAATTCTTCCCATTGTCCATAGTGGAGCAACCTTGTACAGAGAGAAGTGTGGAGAAGTAGACAGTCCTCATGAAATATCATTGGGAAATCATCTCTTCTTCTTTTCCTGACTGTCTTACTGGAATTTGGCTGTTTTTTTCTTTGTTGTCTAAGTTCATTGAGATCTCTGATCTTCAATGCCTTTTCAATCATTGTAGCAGTGGATGCTACAGCTGTGACCATTTTCCCTGAAGTTGAAGATCATTCCTCTTCTGAAGCTTTTTTGCTGTAGGCTTCAAGGGAGAAACAAATTCCTCAGAGTGTCCTTCTTCTCCTCTAGTCCCAGAGGATTCAAAGGTCGATTCTCTTCAGTCATCTCTCTTGGATCAGTCTTTTGTTGAAAATCTTCGTTACCCTTGCAGTTCAGTCATCCTGCAACTTACACTGTACTTCCCAGGAACACTGACAGCAATGCTGCTAACATGTTATCCTACTCTGCAGATGATGATGTCCTACCAGATGCTGAAGAAAGCCTTCATGTCACCAAGATGTCTTCCCTGAGAGTACTGTGGGAGATTGAATCCCATAGCACTGTGACTTGTGGACAAGAAGAGTCGGAGTTAGAGTTGGGTAGAATCTGTCATTGTAAAAAGGGTGTTACAGAAATATAAAGTAAATAATTAAAGTAAATAATTAAATCGTCTGCTTCCATTTGCGGTGGGTGTCATAGTGGCCGGGAGCAGAAACTATCCAGAGATCGTAAAAATCAGCTTCACGTCATCATAAAACCAGATGCGAGCGTCTGTTCCACCCGTCAATGGCGAGCTGTGTTTCCCACTGCCGTGTGTCGGGAACCTAATTTCAATACTTTAGTATCTCATTATAAGCCCTGCCTGCCAGGATCATCTCTCCCACACTGGATCATCCGGGACATAAGTGACGTGCACCTGGTGAGCTGCACTTCGCTCAGGTTTGTTAGCCTACCTTGCTTTGGGCAACACTTGCAGTCATCAGCACCAGGCTTCGCAGGCAGCACCACATCACTTTTAGGGGGTCTCACGGGCAGGTCTCTACCTACCAGACCAGCCATAAGGCTTTTCACTGGCTGCAGAGCTAGGGCTTGCTTGGGGAAGGGGGAGAAGTGGCCTCAGGCAAGGGAAGAGGCTGCAGGGTGAGGGCTGTATTGGGGAAGCGAGTTTTCCCAGGGTGTGAGTGGGGACACATGTTGATCTGTGTAAGTGGCCTCAAGATGGTGAGGGCTGAGGAAGCAGTCTCCAGAGGAGATGAGGCCAGGTAGCGATGTGAGGGCGTGTGTGTGAGAGTGGGTGGTGATGCCCCTTGAGCTGGCAGTGAGTGAGATGGCAGTGAATGTATGATGGCCTTGTGAGTGTGTGAGTTTAGAGTGATGAGTTGGTTGCCTTAACCTGGCTGCATGGATGAAATCATTCATCCTCTTTCTGCACTGGATGGCCAACCTCTTCTGTGCAGTGTTGGCACTGACCACCACTGCTATCGCCTCCCAAGCCAGAGTAGTGAGATTGCCGAACCTCCTGCAGCCAAAGCGGGGTGGAGGACATCATGGCGGGCCATTGAACTCCTCATGGCTTTCAAGGCCATGTCTTCACTGGAGCAGTCCTGGGCTGCAAGCATCATGTGCACGGCTACAGTTTAGAAATGGCACCTAGAGTGAGGAAATGGTGAGGCAACACCATGGCAGGTGATTCAGAGGCTGCCCACCAGCAAGATGGTGTGTTTCCTGTGACTGCATAATTAATAAGGTGGGAAGTGGACATTGCGATATGAAAAGCCGCCATTGCGGCCAACAGGTAAAACTCCGTTTTTCATACCCGCTACTGCACTTCCTGCAATTCTGGGATGATTCCACTCATTGTTTCATGTTATTGTTGAAGATGGGGCACTTAGGGGGATCTATGGTATAAAGAGTTAACAGATGGTTTTTTACAAAAATGGTCATCACTTAATTCCAGATTTTTTTCCATATTGAATTCACATTGGGATCCGAACCCAAGTTCCCAGAACATTACCCTGGAATACCACTATGCCATCACCTCCCCCATGGACTGTCACTATGGCATTCCCTGTGAATTACCACACAGCCACAATCTCCAACCCTATTCACAGAGTCCTTAGTGATGATTCTCACCATTTCTTAGTTTCTGCACTCTTTTCCTAGAGATCTACCACTGCAACGGGCAGCAAAGGAGGAGGATGATGTTGATGGTGGTGAAGATAATGATAACCCACCACTCAAGAGTCACATTTGGATGATACGGCCTTCTCCAAGGTCAGCAGCACATGCCAACCCTCCAACCATCCCGATCAGAGCACCATCCCATTGGTGGTGGGACCAAGCTGCCTAGGATCACACTTAGAGATGTAGGTAGCAAGGCTGCAGGCCAAAAGCCATGGGGATTGGGCACCTCACAATCATCATGTGCAGAATAAGACTTCTCACAAGCCTTGCCTGCAGGTGTCCCTAAAAGAAGCACATGATTAGGTCCACATATGGAATGCCATACTTACTCCTGAGCACCCCTGAAGCTGGTTGAGAGGGTTCCCAAAAATATGCTGATGTTCTGATTCTCCAATAAGTAGGTAAATGAAAGTAAAATAGAAAAACTACCCGCATAAATCTCTTTTTAAATACCTTAAGTCCCTTCTATGTCAGAAGTTTCTCACTTCTGCTTTTAACAGCTGATGTTGACAGGTGTTGCTCCTCACTGGTATCATTGCAACACACCCTGGGTGTATTAGCTGGGTAAATAAAATAAACTCCCATCCACAGTGCCACTAGTTCTCAGGCAGCTTTATGTAAATCGTGGCAACAAATGAACAGATTGCTAAATGCTTCCAGAATCATGAGGAAACTTTGGGGAAGCCATTTAAATGTGGACAAGAGCCGGAAACAATAAGGTAATTTACCCCCTTGATGGAGGAATAATTCATGGTAAAGGATGGGGAGGAAGAATAGGAAATAAAACAAAATGGGCCATGAAGAAATGTCAACAAAGTTTCACATCAAACTTCACAATGTCATATTACACCGGTATCACTCAACAGCATCACATCGCAGCCCACCACCCATCGCAGCCCACCACCCATCGCAGCCCACCACCCATCGCAGCCCACCACCCATCGCAGCCCACCACCCATCGCAGCCCACCACCCATCGCAGCCCACCACCCATCGCAGCCCACCACCCATCGCAGCCCACCACCCAGTACCTCAAACACATCACAATCTTTCACAACACATTATATCTCAAAGCATCACAGGTTAACTAAATCAAATAATAACCCGTCACAACTTATCACATCTCAATCTTTCAAACAAATCACATCTCAAACTATCACAGGCCAATGCATCAAAATCCATCACAGCTCAACGCATCACACTCAAACCATTGGAACCAATTGCACCTCAACCCTTCACACGTTAACCCATCACAACCCATCAAAACTCATCTAATCCATTCCCATCAAACCTCAACCTATCACAACATATCACAAGTCAAAATATCACAATGCATCTAACATCACATGTGTCCCATCACAATATATCAAAGCTCAACCCAGCACACCTCAAATCCATCACTGCTCAACCCATCATGGAACAACCCACTACGTCCATCATAACTCAAACCATCACATCTCCACCCATCACAGTTCAACCCACCCAGCCACATATTAACACATCACAGCCGTAGCATTTCAATCCATCACAGCTCAAGTAATCAGACATTATCATATCCAAGACATGTCAACCATTGCTCCACCCATCGCATCTCAACTAATCAGAACTCAGCACATTTCAATCAATCACTTCCCAACATGCCATGCTACACATTAATGCATCACACTTCATCACATCCAATCACATCTCAATCCATCATAGCTCAAATCATCACAACCCATCACAACACAGCAAAGATCAACCCATGCTAATTCATCACACCTCGAACTATGACTCCTCAGCCCATCACAGTCCAACCTCTCACAACCCATCAGAACCTATCACACCTCAAACAGGTTTCAAGCCATTACAGACCAACTCATTAAAACTACCACAAACTAACATGGCACAATCGATTGCAGCTCAACCCAACATACATTATCCATCACAAACAATCACAACAGATCAGAAATCATCATACCTCATTCTATCACATTTCAAACTATCAAACTTAACCCACAACACATCAACCACTTCACAGCTCAAGACACATCTCAATGCATGATAACCACTCACAGTGCATCCCAACATCACACTTGAACCATTCAGAATCATCACATTTCAACACATCATACCTCAAACCATCACCTCTTAACTGATCACAACCTTTCACAACTTAAGCCATATACTTCAATGCACCACACTTTGAAACATCACACCCCATCCCATCACACATAAACCCAAAACTCCTCAACCATTCACAATCCATCATGCCTCAAAAAATCATGCCTCAAACTATAAGAACCCATCACAAAACATCACACCTCAACCCATCATAACACATCATAAACCCTTACACCTCAACCCATCAAGCCTTGGCCCATTGTAATCCATCATAAACTAGTACATGCAATCCATCACAACTCAATCCATCAGACCTCAATCCATCACAGTTTAAACACATCACTCTTCAGCCCACCACAGATCAACACATCACCCATCAACTCAAAACACCTCAACCTATCATAACCCTTCACACCTCAAGAAATCACCCCCCCCACCAAATGAAACAACCCATCAGACTTTATCCATTACACTCCAAATCATCAGAATTCATATCTGAAATCATTCAAATCAACTCATTGCACCTCAACCCATCACAACATCTACACCTCAATCTATCAGAGTTCAACTAATCACAACACAGCAAATTTGAAACCACATATTTCTTAACACCTCAACCTATCACCAGCTTCACACCTCAAAACATTACAACCAATCATACCTCAATCAATCACATTTTGACCAATTACACCCTAAACCATCACAAGCCACCACACCTCAGCCTATCACATCTCAGCCAATCACAACCCATCCTGCCTCAATTATGATCTATCACACCTGAACCCATCACAACCCATCACATCTGAAACCATGATGGTTTAACCAATTACACCTTAACACATCACAACCAATCACAGCACATCACACCTCAACCTATCATACCACAAACCATCACACCAGAACCTCTCAGCCCTAAACCTTTCACCTCTCTGCACATCGCACCTCAGCCAATTTCAACCCATCACACCTCAACTAATCATGACCAATCACATCTGAAACCATTATGGCTCAACCCTTCACACCTTGATCAGTTGCAACTCATCATAGCCAGTCACAGCCCAACCAATCAAACACATCCCACCTCAACAAATTACATCTCAACCCATCACAACCAATCACAACATATCCCACCTCAGCTCACCACAACCCATCACACCTGAACCCTTTATCCCTCAAAGCATCACATCTCAACCCATCATGCATCAACTCGAAACACCAGGACCCATCACAACTTAACCCGTCACACCCAAAATCTTCATAACTCAAAGACATCATGTGATTTTCACATTCAGCGCAGTTGATAAACTGGTGGCTGTAGATTGAATACTCATTATATGCTCTGCCTGATTTTGCTTTGCATTTGTTTCAATAAAATGGAGCTATAACGTACACCAATCTGCCATTGCCAGCTTACCGGCCTTGCCAAACATGAAAATCGGACCGCACATGTCCATATGAAAAATTATGATTGCCTTAAATAATCAACTTCAGTGAAGTTACCCATGTTGTTTTGGTAAATATGAATCAATCAACTGTCAGAAACTAGACATAGAAACACCTATTAATCAGTAGGAAGTAAACTGCACAAAACTGAGCAACCATGTGGGTTATTCTTTGCTAAAAACTACCATTTGCAGATAATAGACCAACCATTCAATTTGATCAAAAATGTTGCAGCTTCCTTCCACAGCCAAGTGCATTTCAAGCTACTGACTATAAACTGTAAATTATAATCGTAAACTCAAATGCAAAATAAATAATTCTAAATGTAGGCACTATCCTTAGCCATAAACCAGCCCACATTTTTCTATGAATCAGTGTAACAACTTTCCTTTGCACTTTCCCCGGGATCTTGAATTGGAGTTCTGGAGGTTAAAGGTGCCTGTTGGTTTATCTGGGCTTCCCTCCGACTATCGCCCAGGCTGTGTGCATGTTGCACCTCAGTTCACGGCCTGTCAATTTTATGATCTGCAAAAGCTTTCTTCTGCAAAACTATTATTCTCTACTGCCAAAATGAATGAACTTGGAATACATTGTAATAAAGTGAATTAGCACATTACTCTTTATTTAACGAACTAGCATGAGGTCTTCTTAGGGGATCATTGGATCACTCTGGAAAGGAATTGCAATGGAGATTGGCTTTAGCCAAGGCATTTAGTTAAAGATCTGCTGTAGTCTCAGTGCTCCTCAGTCCCTTTAAGATGGCATTCCAACTATTCTTATGCTGATTTGAAGACCACACTGCACAACTGCCTGGTTGCTGGCAGGAATCTCAACAATGTAATGGCCATGACCTCAGGAAATATGCGCTAACCTCGGAAGGGGTACGGGGCAGCTTCGTTAGAACGATACCAGGGCTTAAAGGGTTAAATGATCTAAATAATCCTGGTTTGGAATCCTTTGCAATCAGAAGGTTGAAGGGCAATCTAATCAAGGCATTTAAATGATGAAGGAGTTGCAGATCAAGGAGGCATAATTTTAAAATTAGCTCTAGCCATTTGCAAATGAAACTTTTCACAAAGGGTGGAGGAAACCTGGAACTTCCCAAAAGACTACGTGCTGAGTTGTTTTCAACATAGAAATGTATGGATTTTTATAAGGCAAGGAGGATCAAGGGATGTGGAGTATAGGCAGGTAAGGGGAGTTGAGGTACAGATCAGCCATGATCTCATAGAATAACAGGGATCAGGAACTTCAGTTATGAAGATAATTTGGAGAAGTTAGGACTGTTTTGCTTGGAGAAGAGCAGGCGGAGAGGAGTTTTGATAGAAGTATTCAAAATCATGAGGGGTCTGCACAGAGTAGAGAGGGAGAAACTGTTCCCAATCATGAAAGAATCATCACCGAGAACGAGAGGGCACATATATAAAATAATTGGCAAAAGAAACTGCTTTTGCATGTAACGAGTGGTTAAGGTCTGGAATGCACTACCTGAGAGTATGGTGGAGGCAGGTTCAATCCAGGCATTCAAAAGGGAATTAGGCTGTTATTTGAAAAAGAACAATGTGTAGGGTTACAGGGAGAAGGCAGGAGTATGGCACGAGATGATTTGCTCATTCGGAGAGTTGGCACAGACACAATGGGCCGAATGGCCTCCTTTGCTGCTGTAATAGCTCTGTGATTCTGTGAAGGAAGCTAGGCTGGAGCTATAGCTGAGTTAGAGCAGTAAGTGGAAGTCCTGCCCAAGCCAATAGTAGTAGGAAAAGGAAAACTCAGGCTGGAAACTCAAGTAAAGAGATCGATATAGAAAAATTTCACTTTGTTTTCCCTTTAGGCATGAACAATGCAACAGCAGATCAACTAAATAATGTATAACAGCTTGATAACCTGATATATGGCTCATTGACAATCTAAGACCTTAATTATGACTTAGCTGCTAAGATGAGGCTACAATTAACTTGATCTGTTCCTTTAAGGCCATTGCTCTAGTAATATTTTAAACAAGTGGCCTAAATACTGCTTATTGAAGCAAATTAGGCATTATTTGCAAGGCAAGTTTTTTTTAATGTAGCAGCTGCTTGTAAATTCCTGACTCCTGCAGTTAGGTGGAAGTCAAAGAAAAGCAAAGGGCCAGTTAGTCTAAGTTTGTCAGTGAGCAAATTATTGCAATCAATTCTGAGACAGGATAAACTGTCACTTAGAAAGGCACAGATTAATCAAGGAGAGTCAACATGGATTTGTTAAGGGAAGATCATGTCTGACTAATTTGACCGAATTTTTTGAGAAAGTAACAAGGAGGATTGATCAGGGTAGTGTAGTTGATGTGGTTTACATGGATTTTAGAAAGACTTTTGACAAGGTCAAACATGGTAGACTGGTTTAAAAAAAGTCCAGTAGAATGTAGCAAGCTGGATACAAGCAATTGTTGATGGGTGTTTTTGTGACTGGAAGGCTGTTTCCAGTGGGGTTCCACAGGGCCCAGTACTAAGTCCCCTGCTTTTTGTGGTATATATTAATGATTTGGATGTAAATGTAGGGGAAATGATCAAGAAGTTTGCAGATGACTCAAAAATAGTGAGGAGGACAGCTGCAGACTGCAGGAAGATATCAATGGACTGATCAAGTGGGCAGAAAAGTGGCAAATGGAATTCAACCCAGAGAAGTGTGAGGTGATGCATTTGGGAGGTCAAATAAGGTAAAGGAATGAACAATAAATGAGAGCTTACTGAGAGGTTAAGAGGAAGTGAAGGACCTTGGAGTGAAGGTCCATAGATCCCTGAAGGTAGCAGGGCAAGTTGATTAGGTAGTTAAGAAGGCAAATGGAATCCTTTCCTTTATTAGCTGAGACATAGAATATAAGAGCACGGAGGTTATGTAGAAATTATATAAAACTTTAGTTAGGCCGCAACTTGAGTACTGGTTCTGGTCACCTCATTACAGAAATGATGCAATTGCCTTAGAGAGGGTACAAAACAGTTTTACGACATATTGCCAAGACTGAAAAATTGCAGCTATGAGGAAAGATTGGATAGGCTGGGATTGTTCTCCTTGGCATAGAGGAGGCTGAGGGGAGATTTGATTGAGATGTGCAAAATTGTGAGGAGTTTGGATAGAGTGGATGGGAAGTACTTATTTACCTCAGCTGAGAGGTCAATGACCAGGGGGCATTGATTTAAAGTAATTGATAGAAGGATTAGAGCAGAGATGAAGAAAAACTTCTTCACCCAGAGGGTGGTAAGGGTCTGGATCTCACTGACTGAAAGGGTGGTAGAGGCAGAAAACCTCATCTCATTTAAAAGGTGCCTGGATGTGCACCTGAAGTGCTATAACCTACAGGGCTATGAACCAAATGCTGGATTAGGCTGGTGGCTCATTTTATTGGCTGGTGCAGACACGATGGGCCAAGCAGACCCCTTCTGTGCCGTAAACTTTCTATGATTCTATTCTATGAACTTTGGACTGGTTTTACTCTTTTTAATACATTAATTTAGCAGATTGATCAGTTACGATTTTATTAGTGCACTAGATGCAATATTTAGAGACAAGTAATGCTTAGTTCAGTTGTAGGATGTTCATCACTGAATTATGAAGCTGAAAATTCAGAGCACTGAGCACATTTCAGTACAGAACTGAGGCAGTGCTGCATTATTATAGGTGTCATCTTTTAGATGAGAATTTAAATCAAAGCCCTGTCTGCTCTTGCAGATGGAACCAATTGAACCTGCAGTACTATTTTATGAAGAGCAGTGGTATTCTCCTGCTGTCATGTCCAATATTTATCCTTTAAATAGTCCATCACTAAAAACTGATCATTCATTTCATTGCTTTGTGAGACCTCAATGTGCACAAATTAGTTGTCATGTTTTCTACATCACAACAATGACGATCCTTAAAGTCCTTTGATTTGGATCTACCCACAATTACAGATATTTCCAAGATATTCAACACTCCTTGAACCACTGTTCTCACCACATCCTGAGATCCACACTGGGTGCCATGCACTGCCACATCGAGCTCTCCCTTCAGCAGCACCGTCTCACTCTATTTCAAAGCTGTCCTGCCCCGCACTTTCATTTCATCTTTCATCTCATTTGACACTTCTATGGAAAGTCTTCTATGGTACTTCTTTAACAAAAAAACTTCTTTCTTTCAGGTGTTAAGAATCGTAAGTTCATGGGCAGCAACACCCCGGCAGCTCCTTTTCCCTTTCACTTCTCTCTGAGCACATCCCTTCTTCTAACCTCATCTCTCATCATGTATTCATGAAACCCTCCGACCTTCCCCTCGCTGATGTTGAATGATCTGTCCTTTGGAAAAGACTCAGCTTTATCCGCTTACACAACCCCCCAAATGAATTTTGAGCTCTGTACATTGTTGAGCTCTTCTTCTGTTGCCTTCACCTCTGTGTCTATTTCTTTGGCTAAGAGTCCTCCCCACAACCCCTTAGACCCCTTCACCTGTCTGCAGTGTTCTTATTTCACCTGGACCCCTCCCTCTGGCTTCTTACTCTCTCTTGATCTTTTCATTGAAAACAGCCAGTGTGACATCTGTCGACTCAATTTCTCTGCTCCCCTCGCCACTCCAAATTGTCTCACTCTGAACTTGCTGCACTCCATTCTCTCAGGTCCTACCTAACATTGTTATCAAATCTGCTGACAAGGGTACAACTGGCTGTTGCATGGTGTACCAGCTTCTACCTATCAGAGGCTGCATGCCAACTCTCTGACACTTGTCCTTTCCTCCCCATCACCGAACATCAAACTATTGTTTCTAGGCTGTCATTGACCTCATTTCCCCTCCACGACCTCCAACCTCATAGACACCAACCCCCAACAGTCCTCTTCTACCTCCTCCCCAAGATTCACAAACAGGACTGTTATGGTAGACCCATCATTTCAGCCTGCTCCTACCTCACTGAACTGATTTCTTCCTATATTGATTATTTTTTTTCCTGTTTTCCAGTCTCTCCCCAATAACATCCATGACTCTTCCGATGCCTTCGATCACATTAAGTTTCCAGTTTCCTGGCTTTAACCATCTCCTCTTAGCCATGGATGCCCAATCCCTCTACAACTACATCCACATCAGGCCTGATAACTCTCTGCTTCTTCATTGAATGGAGGTCCAACCAGTTTCCATGAACCACCACCCTCCTCTGCCTGGCCAAATTTGTTCTCTCATTGAACAGCTTCTCTTTTAGCTCATCTCACTTCCTCCATATAAAAGGTATTGCTATGGGTACCCTATGCCTGGGTCCTAGCTATGCCTGTCTTTTTCTGGTGTGTGAGAACAGTCCTTGTCCCATTCTTACTCAGGACTCCTCTCTCAACTCTTTTCCAGTACATTGATGACTGTATCGGCACTGTTCTTGCTCTGGCCCTGAATTGGAAAATTTCATCAACTTTGCTTCCAATTTCCACCCTTCTCTCACCCTCACATGGTCTATCTCTTCACTGCCTTTCCTTGGCTTCGCTGTCTCCATTTCTGGGGACAGATTATATACTAATATTCACTATAAGCCCATTGACTCCCACAACTACCTCGATTATACTTCCTCACACCCTGCACCTTGTAGGGATCCCATTCCATTCCCCCAGTTTCTCCATCTCTGTCTCATCTATTCTGATGATGCAACCTTCCATACCAGCACCTCTGATATGTCATCCTTTATTCTCAACTAAGGACTCCTCCCCTCTCTCCCCAGCATGGTTGACAGGACTCCCAACCATGTCCAACCCAATCCCTGCACTTCTGCTCTCACCCCTTCCCCTCCATCGTAGAACCATAATAGAGTTCCCCTTGTCGTCAATTTCCATCCCAACAGCCTACATATTCAACAGATCATCTTCTGCCATTTTTACCACCTCCAGTATGATGCCACCACCAAACACATCTTCCCCTGCCCTCTTAGCATTCCAAAGAAACCATTCCCTATGGAACACCTTGGTCCACTACTCTATCAATCCCAACACCCGGTCCCCTTCGCTGCACCATTCCATGTAAGTTCAGGAGATGTAACTCCTTTCCTTTTACCTCTTCTCTTCTCACTGTTCAAGGCTGTAAACAATCCTTCCATGAGAAGCAATTATTTACTTGTATTTCTTTCATTGTAGCACACTGCATTTGCTGCTCACAATGTGATCGTCTGTACACTGGGGAGATTGGGTGACCTCTTTGTGGAACACCTCCTTTCAATCTGTAATCATGACCCCTGCACTTCCGATAGCCTGTCATTTTAATTCGCTACCTTGCTCTCACATTGACACCCTGTCCTCAGCTTACTGTAATGTTCCTGTGAAGCTCAGTGAAAGCATGGGGAACAGAATCCATGTAGGCACTTTACAGCCTTCTGGATTCAACATTGAGTTCAACAACTTTAGACTGTAAACTCTGCTCCTCCGTTTCATTTCATTTTCTTTGCAGGTTTCAGTCTTAACCTTGTCTTTCTCATTTTTGCTTTGGGACAGAAATGTTCCATTCACACCTCCTCTGGACCCATCTTTTGTTTCTTTACTTGTCCCATTATCACACCTTTTGGCTACTCCCACCAATTCTTTTGCCATTTAATGTCTCCCGTCTTCTGCCCAATCACAGGTTTTCCCTTTTGTTTTTCTTTCCCTCACCCTCCCCAATTTCACCTCATTAGAACCTATTACGTTTCCAATTCCCAGTTCTGACAAAAGGTCACAACCTAAAATGTTGAGCTGGATTTTCATGTTAGAGGCAGCTAGTGGGAGTCAGGAAATTCCCTGGCTCGGTGCACCCGCCTCAGGAAAAAGTGCCTGGAAAGGCGTGGTTTTTGTTCCAGGGGCCTGCTGCCCCCAGAAACAGCTTGGAGGTGGTCACAGGGGGTGAAGAGCGCTGATGCAGTCTGTTTAAAATGCCGACTCAGTTCTCTGGGACCTCATCCCAGTTATTTTATTCAGTCTTAGGCCTTCTAGCCTTCACCTCTCACGTAGCCTTAACCTCCCACCCAGTCCCCATGCCCCATATCATGCCAACTCATGCCATCGCATGCATCTCTATCCACCCCCTAATGGTGCTTCATATCTTCTGTGTCAACCCATGCCCTCCAGTCAGCCCATGCCCCAAATTCCCTCCAGGCCAACACATGCCCCTCCGAACATCTCAAATGGCTGCATAATTCTGAGATGCAGGGGGATCTAGGTGTACTAGTACATGAGTCACAAAAAGTTAGTATGCAGGTACAGCAAGTAATTAAGAAGGCTAATGGAATGCTATCCTTTATTATGAGAGGGATTGAACATAAAAGTAAGGATGTTATGCTTCAGTTATACAGGGCATTGATGAGACCGCAACTCGAATACTGTGTGCAATTTTGGCCTACTTATTTAAGGAAGCATGTAAATGCATTGGAGGTAGTTCAAAGGAGGCTTACTAGAATGAGTGGGTTGTCTTATGAGGAAAGGTTGGTGAGACTGGGCTTGTTTCCACTGGAGTTTAGAAGAGTGAGGGGTGATTTGAATGAAGTATACAAGGTCCTGAATGGTCTTGACAAGGTGGACGTTGAAAGGATGTTTCTTCTTGTGGGTGAGTCCAGGACTAGGGGGCTCTGTTTTAAAATTAGGGGTCACCCTTTTAGGATAGAAATGAGTTTTTTTTCTCTCAGAAGGTTGTACGACTTTGGAATTCTCTGTCTCAGAATGTGGTGGAGGTGGGATCATTGAATATTTTTAAGGCAGAGGTAGATAGATTCTTGTTAGGCAAGGGAATCAAAGGTTATCGGAATGTGGAAAGCAAAATAAAAGAAGATCAGCTATGATCTTATTGAATGGCAGAGCAGGCTCAAGGGGCCGAATAGTCTACTCTTGTTCCTATTTCTTAGGTTCTTATGTTCTTAAATGGCCCCTTATACCCTCCATGCCAACCCATGCCCCTCCACCCACCAACAATGGCCACTCATACAATCCATGCAACCCATGCCCCTCCACCCACCCCCAACAGTCCCTCCAGGCCAACTGATAGCACTTCCATGCCCAATACACTGTGCACTGAACTAATTAACCATTTAGTAACAATGGTGTGTGGAATTGAAAACAAGCCAGCAAGGTTGTAGGCCTGAAGATGGCTTGGCAAGGGGATATAAATATGTTGTGCCCTATCTTGAGGCCTTTGTGGAGCCTTTAGTGAGCAAATGCTGGGGAGGTAGGAACTATGCAAATGACCTGGCATGTCTAGGTACTAGTGCTTCATTGATTTGAGCTACAATAGGGCTGCATGAAGAGGCTGACACCAGAACGTCTGGATTCTTCTAGTGCAGATTGGTCAATAGAATGGGACAGTTTCTTCGGAAATTAAAAAGATATAAGACCTTGTTTTTTCCGCTGAAGTCGTCAGTTCCTAATTCTTAGTTTAGTTCCAGTTATTTTTGTTGTTCTTGTAGCTGGTTTTGTAGTAGATGGTGTAGGAGTAACTTATCTAGTATAGGTAAAAAAATGTCTTTGTAAAAGCAAGAAGTGCATTTTTGGCAGAACAGGAAACAATATCGAAGTTAAAACTGTACAGCTACACCAATCAAAAACCAGACAGATATAAAAATGTTTTACAGATTTTCCCTTATGTAAAAGGAGGTGAAATTTGAGCCAGTTATTTCAGGTACAGCTACCAGCATGGAAGTGAATTTATTCAGGATCATGTGATTCAGGAGGAATGAATAACACCTCTAGTGATAAATGTTCATTATGTTAGCATGCTAGCATCATTCTCCCAGAGGAGGGTGAAGCAACTAATGTTTACATCTCAGCCTATGATGAAGTTATATTAATTCTGGCAACATTGCTAAATACAAGCAATCTGCTCAGTAGACTGACTACCAATGCTGTTACTTTGTCAGCTATCTGGGAATCTAATCCTAAATTAATCTTACCAATTTATATCTATCTCAGGCACTGATTTCTGCTGTAGGTTTTTAATCAGCAAACAGTTAATGCTGAATTGCTGTGACGTAACCACTCTTGCTCTGTAACCTTTGATTTATTTCCGCAGTTAACCTTATCTACTAAATATATGTATATTCAATGTTTGTGCTGCTGTGATTCTAAGGTTAATAAACAGATTTGTCTATTAAAGTTTTGGGAAAACTCATATCTTGGGATAGACTTTCACATTCACCACCTGGACAGTAATCTGGTGGGGCAGATTATGTGCCCTTTACAGAAATTGAAATCTGGCAGGATCTATAAACAACTTGGTCTCGGCCCACCAGGTTACGACTTAGGCAAAGCAGATGAGGGATCTGCTGCGATTATTTGAGGACATACTCAGCAGTATTTCCAGAATAGCCCAAGAATTTCCCAGATATGACCACCTGATGTGAAAGGTTTGGGGGGGTGGGGGAGCAGGGGTGCCAGTGATGGTGGGAATGGGAGAACAGAATTGCCCTCATTCCTCACTCATTGGAAAATATCTACAAGGGCAGTTGGATGTGGGATATGAGGTGGTAGAAGAGAAATGTGGGAATTCTAACAGAAGCAGATTACATCCCAATTTCCAGCACCTGAGGCAGTCGCTTGCTCTCCCACCTTGGCTGGAATTTTGGACCTTTATCTTTAATTAGCACCTTGGCATAAAAATAATTTGTGATTTCTTGCAGTGATTGGTATTTATTCTTGGGTTGCTGTTCACCTTTAATTTTCGCCTTGCATTCCCATTTTTATTTCACCATGCTCCTTTAATTTTTGCATGTCCTTGGTTTTTCGTTGATCATTTCTTTTGACATGTATTTAATCAGTGCTACATGTGTTCCAGTCTTTCATGGCTCTCAGTGTGGCATATTTTAGTGGTACTTATCAGTGATTGTGGGGAAAATTAGTTCAGCCAGTTTACGATATTAAATAACAGACAAAAGCATTCAAGTTTGAAATCATCAAGGAAACATTTTTGGGCAGATGTGGAATCCAATAATAGGTTACATGGGGTCCCTTGGTCATTCAAAGGCAGATGTGGTTGCATTTAGCCTAAGTGCAGCCTAATAGGAGATACTATGCACACAGGAAAAGGGTTGCCTCAGATTTGGGATTGATTTGACTCTATTTGTTTAATGTATAATATAATCTTCTTTATAGCATTTCTCTGACAGTCCGGAGAAGAAAAGCAAATTTTCCAAGTTAACAATTAATACTAAATGTCCTCTGTGTTTCTTATACTCTCAATTAAGATTAATCAATGTACTTGAAATAAGTAAACTACTCAAACAAATTATATATTTTAAATAAATTGTATAAACAGAACAATGAATGACTGGCTGCATGTGATGTGTTCCATCATGAACTAATTAAAATTCACTTCACTGAATTAGTCAGTTCACTTGTGATAATACTTATCTTTATGTGAATTTCAGATCAGCCAATTGTATAACACAGCAACATAAATTTGCTGCTGTTTAGATGCACCCCAATTAAACACCTAAACTGGTTAAAATAAGATTTGCTAACATTTTGCTAACAGCAAAACAGCCAAAATAATTTTTGTCACAAGAACTAATTGCCATTCTGTTAGTTTTGATAAAGTAAATGCATCATGAAACAAAATAAATTCACTACACCCCAGATAACCCTCCTGATCTTGTCCAGAACTTGCGATGCAATGCTCTTTTAGGAAGTGTGATACTTTAATCTGGCCAGCAATGCTCAGGTCAAAAGTATCACATATAGTACCATAGAGTGACTCAATTAACCATCCATCACCATAATTATACAGAAACTGAACTATATTATACACTGTGTTGCATAGAGCAAAGGTAAAGGGCTAAATAGTAGGTTAGTCTTCAGTGTTTGCAAGATAACACATGCAATGACTGCAAACGTTTTAGTCGCTTATTAAAATAATTAACTTATATATCAGATGACTGTCCGAACTACAATACGGTGAACATTATAAACCCTAGACCATATCAGTAACAATGGCATGAGAAGCATAATTCAAACTGCTGGAAACCATCTACATCCACATTGTCAACAAATGGAATGGGCAGCACAAGTGTCACCAGCTGTACATTCTGTTGCTTGGCAACCTGTAAATCACAACCTGATATCACCTCAGCTTGCGTGAGTTTAAAATTAATGGCTGTTTTTAAAAAACACTGGTTGGGTGAGGGGCAGATTCCAGGGCTTATTTCTAAATGTGTTGGGGGGTAATTTTTACTTTGGTTTTGAACAGGAAACTATTGGTTGTGGATTGGCTGCCCATTATACATACACACTGCCCTTTCCACTGACTCCGGAACTATCTGGTTTTTCATAGGGTAGTCATTAAGGGATATAACTTCCACTGATAATTAAGAAAATAAAAACATTGATTCAGTACTGTTCAGTGGATTCCTTCCTGCCTCTCCAAAGTAGATCATCCAGCATTAAAGTAAAATGTGGTGATGAAGAAGGATTTACTTGCTCAGGCCAATAATGGTGAAGTCACATTGTATTCTTCAACAGCAATAGAGAAATCAAAAAGTGAATATATATAACCCCACCCCCACCCCCCAAGCCTCACATTTCTACATTCCCAACCCCCTGCCCCCCTCCCCCACACAAACTCCCAATTCCAGGATACCTGGGGTTAGGGAGCTGAATTGCAGAAATATTTCAGATATCGCAACAGCAGTGACAAAAGTGAATAGCACAGATTTTTTTTGTCAAACAAAAAGAATATAGTCCTATTAGTATTTGTATATTGCAATTGAATGGCAAGGGCATAGAGGCTGCACAGCTCACAGTGAATACAACCTCAAGCACTATAGCTCTACTATAAGCAAGTCAATAATTGTGCCATCATAAAGGAGCAATACATGAAGCAACTTAGGTTTAGTAGGGAGGCTATGACAAAGAGTAGATATTCTGCCATCAGCAGATTGTTAAAATTAACAACTATCGAGTAGAATTACACTTAGGGATAAATACTATTTTACTAGCATTTCTATTTTATTTAGACAACCAAATTTGTAATTCAGCTCAGCAAGACACAATTTAATTACACCCCATTGGACTGAAATGAAAATGTTTTTGGCAGCACACAACTGGGGGTAAGTTTTAAGTTTACTGAGCCGCTGAAGCAAGGGGGTTCAGTGGAGCAGAGGAAACCCAAATGTTGGGCTTTCTCTGCACGCTGAAACTCCATGGCCTGCATTAGGCATGACTGCGAGGTTCCCTGCCTGAAAGCTAACCTGATTGACAGGCTTAGCTTCAAGTCAGGCTGACCACAGTCTGGAGGAAGCTGCAGAACCAGGGAGGTCTGCACCCCAGCCAACGGGGTTAAGGGATGGTGTGTGTCTGATTCCGGAGGGGAGGGGATGGCAGCCAACCCTGGGAATTGGGGGTTGGGGGATGCAATTTTGAGAGTGGGTGGATTCTGGCCTTGGGATCTATGGAACTCCGAATCCAGGTTCTGGAGGGTGCTAACCCAGAGTGGAGGGTTGAGGGCGGTGTGGGGGGAGGGGGGTGCGTTAATGGTTTCAAACGTTGAAGGCCTGATAGATTGGAGGCCAGAGTGAGGGAGGTCATAGGCTTCATGGAGAGACTGGAGGCCTTGATAGAGAGTAAGATTGGTGACCTACTGGGGAGAGATTGGGGGGAATGGATAGGGTCAGAGAGAGTGTATGATCATGGGGTGAGTTGACCAGGCAGGTTAAGTGCAAAGACATTTGCTTCCTGATCCAGGAGTTCCCATCTTGATTTAACTGGCAGATTTTCTGAGGCCTGGGAAATGCAGTCAGCCAGGGTTACATTTCAAATGGTGAATAAAAATGAGGTATGCAACCTTATTATAATAGTTCAAATGGTAACCTGTCTCCTGAGAATAGGCTGCTTGCCTGCACCTCCAGCCCATCATGAAAACTGAAGTGGGCAAGTCGGAGGTGGGTTGGGGTTGGAGTTCAGACTTTTAAAACTTAAACCCACCCCCCACCCGACCCAGACCTGCCCATTTTGTGGGGTTAAAATTCTTCTGGGTGTACCCGTCAATGGGAGGATTTGAACTGCTACGGCAGGAAGTGAGGAAAGTCAAAGTTGGGGTTGGGGAGATCTGTTTTATACGAGGAAGGAGATAATAAATATGACTAATTAAGCTATTGGATTAGAAGCAGAGGCCTAGTTGAAACAGAAATGAGGAAATAATCTCAGAAAAGTAAAGGAAAGAAACAGGGCTAGATTTTCATGAAGGAGACAGGAGGTCTGAGTCAGGAAAGTTCCTGACTCCACAAACCTATCTCCAGGAAGGAGGCCTGTAAGAAATTGGGATCTTTAAAAAACTCATATTTTCTGTGTAGTACAGAACTTTCTTGAGATTAGCTAAACAGCATTGATTCGCTCTCTGTAAAGGCAATTTCTAAATACTCCAATGTCTAAACAATTCCTGGAAATATCAGGGTCACTTAGTTCAGGCAGCCATGTTGACATCCCTAAGTTGGTAGGATGGCATCTTGTGTATCCCCCTTATCTATGCAAGCGTTTAGAAAGGGTCAGGAAATGACCCTCAGCATGATGTAAACTAAAAGGCTGACCTCGAGCAGGGTGATGAACAGGGGAGGAGGTAATCACCCTGACATTTTGGGTACCTGTTCTATATCCATTGATTGGAAAGGTTTGAATTGATGATTGACACTGGGTAAACCATCAGCCCCCAGAAAAAGGTATATTAACAAGTGCTCAGGGACTGGGACCAGGGGTCTTTGAGGTGGCAGTGCTCATCAGGCAGCTGCCTTCTTCAGATGGAAGAGGAAGAAGAGGAGGAGGAAGACTGAGGGAAGAGTTTCCCAACACCTCGACTAGAGAGCAGAATGCTGCCATTACAAGCTACTGAGATCAACACACTCTGTGTGAACTGTCCATTTGTCCTCTGGGATCACTAAACCGTTCACAACTGTCGTGGGTGTAATACTTCTTCTATCGAATTAATTAATGCATTGGGCGGAATTGTCCATGCCTACTGGTGACAGGCATGTTCTGTGAGCGGACAATATAGCGAGAAGGCCAAAAATCGGTTTCACAACATCGTGAAACCAGTTTGAGATTGTCCACTCAGCCCATCGATGACGGGCCACGTTCCTCACCATCGGACATTGGGAACCTCATTGTAATACATCTGCATATCATTATGAAGCCAGCCCACCGGACTCAACCCCCCACGTTGTATCTTCTGACCATTATCGGTGGGAAAATGCGCCAGTGCAGAACACACCTTGACAAGTGTGACGTGCAGAAATCAGGACTTACTGCCAGGGCCTTGCTCACAATGGGTGATGGGCAAGGGGGTCAGAGAGGAAGGTCTAAGATTGACTGGCACAGGAAGAGGTATTGTGGTGGTGAGTTTGGTAGGGTGGGAAATTAAGGTGTCGGGGTGGGGGTGGGGGTGGGGGTGGTGAGGTTGGGAGGGGGGCACAAGGTATGAGGGGATAAGGTTGGGAGGGGGAAGTGAAAGTGCCAGGATTGGGTGAGGTTGGAAGGGGGAATGAAGGCGTCAGGGGGGTGGGGTTGGGAGGGAGGGAGTGAGGGTGTTGAGGGGGTGGGACTGGGAGGGGGGAATTAAAGTTTTGGGGGTTGAGGCTGGGAGGAGGAATAAAGCTGTCAGAGGGGGTGAGATTGGGAGGGGGAGCGAATACGGGGGAGGAGGCAGTAACAGGGGAGAAGATGGCAACTAGGGAGGTAGGTGTAAGAGCGTGGAAGGTGTAAGGGAAGGAGTTCAGAGGGGGGAAGGAGTGCAGAGTGGGGAGGGATTGCGGGGAGAGGTTGGAGTGCAGAGAGGGGAGGGAGTAAGGGTGGAGGATGACATAAGGGTGGAGGAAGGAGTTAGGAAAGAGGAAGGAGTAAAGGCGGAGGTAGAAGTGAGGCTGGAGGAAAAGGTAAGGTTGGTGGAAGGAGTCGGAAGGGGGGAAGGACTAAGGGTGGTGGAAGAAGTAAGGGTATCTGAAGGAGTCGGAAGGGGGCAGGACTAAGTGGCGGGGGGTGTCCGGGGAGGTGGGAGGATTAAGTGGGGGAAGGGATTCCTGGGGGTGGATGTCCGAAAGCAGGAAGGGGTTCTGGGGGGGAAAGGGGTCCTGAGGGGGGAAGGGATTCCAGGGTTGGGGGAAGGGGACTGGAGGGAGGAAGGGGATCCAGAGAGGGGATGTCCAGGTGAACGTGCAAGGGAGGGGCCTGATGCCTCCATGACTGCCACCTGGAGAGCAAACTGAGGGTAGGCCTGGTATGAGGGAATGATGACAATGACTGAGGGCAGAGTGAGGCAGTCGGGTGGGAGGGTGAGGGTTCGACGGTAGCTGTAGAAGGGACAGCGAGGGTGATTGGTGGGGACTCGGAGGCAGACAGGGACCCTGGGGGTAGGAAGGAGGAGGTCGGCGAGGTGAACGGGGATGGGGATGGGGGTAGGATTTTCGGGAAGGAAGAAAACGTGCATGTTCACCTGGAAAGCCCCGAAGGAAAAAGGGTTGTGGCTAGTAGGTCAGGGAAAGGTGGCGAAAGATGATGCCGGGGTGTCAACTGTGATGGGGGAAAGGAAATGGGTGACTGGGGGAGGATAAAGGACAGGGGAGCGAAAGTAAAACCGAATTACCACCACGCTGTCCAAATCGAAAGTGAAACGAGAGTCATGGTGGGCGAGATCAGATGCTGCATGGGAGTATGATCAGTGGGTGGGTGGAGATGCAGGTCAGCTCAGATAGACAACTGGAAGTGAACCCCAGCAGGCAGCATTGAAAATGCTCAGGACATTGAGGTGAGTGTGATACGGGAAGGATCTGCGTACATGGGAGAGTGCTTGCACAAAGCTCCGAAATGCCCCGCCACACACTCCCTTCAGAATCACTCGTGGGCCGGTTGCTCCCTCTGCGGTGAGAAAGGGTGAGATTTATGGGTTCACGGGCAAAGGGGACTCGAGAGTGGACAGCGTCTGAGATCCCTGAGTGGATGAACCAGAGGTGTCCAGCTGTTGCTCTTTCTCTCTTTGGATGCCCAAGGTCTGTGGTCTGACTCCTTGAGGGGAAGGAGCACCTGGAGGGATGTTGAAGTGCCCGTCTCCCTCTCACGTTGCCATTGCAGGAACACACCCATGGCTCCCACAATGGAGTGTAGGTCTATGTGCATCTCCGCATTCTGCTGGACCAGGGTCTCTTCATCAGAGAGCAGGTGGACGGACTCCTCCGACTCATAAGCCACTCTGTTGAAGGCTTCCAACAGCTCTGTGTGTTGTTCCCCGCTTTCTGCTGACTCTCCAGGATGAGCTGGAAGGCCTAACCCAGAGGTTCAGCATCAGACTCGGACCTTACCGATGTTTATTCCCCAGCTGTCCTCCGAGTGTCAGGGAGCTTGGCTGAACCTGCCTCCTCCTGCTGCGGACACGTATCTGTGTGGTGAGCACCAGATTGTGAACCCAAGCCTGCTCTAGATCCAGGCCCCACTGAGGTGTGTGTTTCTGCGCTGGAGGAGGGTGTGGGTATACACTGTGATGGATCTTCCAGGCTACTTATTTCCAGCTCTTCAATGGAGGAGTCCTCTTGGCTGCAGGTGAGGACCTAGATGGAGCTGAGGGCCTGGCTGGCTGAGGGTGTCGGTCACTTGGCAGAGCTCCCTGTGAACCAAAGTAGAGATAATTAGTGCATGGCAGCAGAGTCAAAAGCAGGAGAGAGAGCACTCACAGTTGCTTTGAGGGAGGGATGATGTGGTGCAGGATACCATGAGAGTGTTCGCCACTGACCTCACCGTCACCACAGGCACAGTCCATATCCTCACCAGTCAGCGCGATGGCATGCTCCTCAAAGTGAGTGAGGGGCCTAATGTGGGCCACTTCACCCCTGGTCTGGGATCTTTCCCTGCTGATGTGAGCAGGCTTCTCCTGCATGTAAACAGATGGAGACAGTGTGAACAGGACACTGAATGGAATGTTTGTGTGGTGAGTGGAGCCATGGACGGGATGAGGATGTGAGCTGCAGAGGATATGAGCCTGTTGGAGAGGGAGGGTGTGTGTGAGAGTTAGTGGTGTCGTCCCTTGAGGTGTGAGATCCCTGTGGATGTGTGATGATGGGTCTGTGAGTGTGTGAGTTGAGAGTGATGAGAAGAGTGACTTACCCTGGCAGAACAGATGAGACCATTCATCTGAGACCATCCAAGTAGCAGCACTGGATGGCTGTCCTCTTTAGCAAGGCACTGGCGCTGACCGCCACTGCCACCATCTCCCATGCTGGATTGGTGATGCAGCTGCCCCTCATGTGGCCAGAGCAGGGGCGAGGACATCACGGCAGGCACCTACTGCATCCAAGCGTTGCTCGAGGGACACGTCATTAAACTGTGTGGGGGCGGGCTGTAATTTTCTTACCTTTTGGGGACATCCTGTCTTCTGTGCAAAGTCCTGGGCTGGAAGCACTGAATGGTGTTCATGCGGCTGCACTTTAAATATGGCGCCCGGAGTGGTGAAGCAGCAATGTGATGGTGTGGCGGGCGAATGAGAGCCCGCCCATCATCAAAATGGCGTATTTCCCAGGAATGCATGATCAATAAGGTGGGATTGGGCTGATCTGGTACAAAAAGCCACCATTGCATCCATAAAATGTCCTTTTACCCGTCTGCTACTGCACTTAGTGCAAATCTGGGGCCATTCCGACCCAGGTGAAGTGTGCATTCCCTGCATCCTGGATAACCTTACCCCATCCACATTGACCTCCCCGAACTCCTTCTTCCCATCTCCATGGTCCCTGTCTGTCAGAGTGCACCTGAACACCGTAACAAATGGAGGGTGTGGATCAGCAGGAACTTGTTTAAATAATCCTTCCCAGACTCCCACTCCATACCTGGCCACATTCATTACCCATCCACTGGGTGTGCCCACCAACCTAGCCACTCCATTACCTAGCCATAGTCCCATGTGCCCACCAACCACTCTCGCCACCCCTTCTCCCATTACCGACGCATACTCACCCTCCCACCCTACCGGCTCCCTCTGGCCCCTCTCACAATCAGCATTCCCTCGTGCTGCACCCACCCTCAGTTCGCTCCCCAAGAGGCAGTCATTGACTCAACAGACCCCTCCCTTGCACGGTCACCTATACGTCGCCCCCCTTGCACCCTCCTTCACCCTTACCCCCTCCTTTCCTGGACATCTTCCCCTATTGGAACCCTTCCTATCCCCAGACATACTCCCCTCTCTGAACTTCCACCCCTACACCTTCCTTCCCCCTTACGTCTATCTCCCCACTTACAGCATTCTCCTTCATCACACCCCCCATGCTCCCTCCTCCCCCCGGACACCCTCCTTCCCCCTCCCAAACTCACCCCTCCGACACCTTTGTGTCCCTCCAGCATCTCCCCCCTGCCTCGGACACCTTCATTCCCCCCCACCCCACTGCCAAACCTCACTTCCCCCGGACACGTTTGTCCCCCTTTCTCCCAAACTCACTCGCCCTCCCCTGGTACACTTTCCTCTCCCACTCACAGCTGGACCTTCCTCTCCACCCACTCATTGATTATCTGTAGCAGGCCATGGCCAAGACCATGATGTACCGCAGCAGGGCCCGAAGAATCAATGGAGACCTTCCACCTTCCGAGAGCTGCTTCACGGTGGAGCCTTGTCCATGAGAATCCACCCAGCATGCGATGCACATGTTCCTCCAGTGTCCGGTAGCTATAGGGCGCCAGCATCTTCTTCTCCTCTGATGTCTGCAATCTGAGCAAGGCCCTAAAGATAAGTCCAGACGTGTTCTGGGTCAGCGTGTTTTCCTGCCGGTGCAATGGTAAATTGGATGTGAGGGGACGATTCTAGTCAGGCCTTACTTTGCCCCCCATTAGCGGAATGCAAATCATGTTCACGCCGAGCTCCAGCAGGATTCGTGTTCTGCCATGGCGGCCACCATCAAATGATCCCGCTGTGATTTCACACCAGCGTGAAACCAATTTCTGTCCCTCATTAGGAATCCACCCCCCCCCACCCACCGCCGTCCATGATGCCCGCCGCCAATGGTGCCAGACGATTCTGCCCACAGGCTGGATAACCGCTTTGTAGAATACCTCCATTTCATTTGCAAGCATGACCACAAGCTTCCATTTTCCTGTCATTTTAATTCTTCACCTTGCTCTGTCCTTTGTCTGCTAGTGTTGCACTGAAGCTTAACACAAGCTTGAGGAACAGCACCTCATCTTTCAATGAGGAACTTCACTGCCTTACATCCTTCACACTGAGTTCAACAGTTTCAGATTGTATTCTCTGCCCCCATTTTGTTTCCTTTCTCTTTGCAGGTTTCAGATTTACTCTTGTTTTTTTTTCATCCTCCAGACACGCCTCTTGTTTCCTTACTTGTCCCATTACCTCTCCCTTTGACGACCCATACAAACAACTCTTTTGTCATTCAATCTCACCTGATTTCCATCCTTTCACCGACTTTCTGTTTTGTTCCTTTTCTACCCTTTCCCACTTCCATTTGCTTAAAAGCTATTGCATCTCTAACTTTCCCAGGTCTGATGAAAGGTCGACCTGAAATGTTAAGTTTTCTCACTCCACAGATGTTGCCTGGCCTGCTGAATATTTCCAGCATTTTATATTTTTATTTCAGGTTTCCAGCATCCACAGTAATTTGCTTTTGTCTAAACCTTTCTTTGCTTTACTGGTCAACAAACAGTGGAGACAAAATAGAGAGAGAGAGATGTGATGATAGGCAAGAGTAGGAGGACAACGTTATTGGGTATTTCTAACGAGTGCATGACACACTAGAATAAAGGTGAGTGTGGACAACTTGGAGAATGTAGAATGTATGCAGGACTGGTTCCTAAATTAGTGCAGACTCAATTTTTACTGAGGTGGGGGGTGGGGAGCTGCCTGGAGAGTGTACCTGAACACAGTAACAGATGGAGGACGTGGATTGGCAGGGCCTTGTTTAAATAATCCTTTCCACACTCCCACTCCATATCTGGTCACATTCATTACCTATCCACTGGGTGGGAGTGGAAATCTAGCCACAGAAACAACGCCCAGCTTTCAGAGGATAAAGGGGTTGCAGTGTAATCAGTTTGGAATTGGGGAGAGATATAAGGATTTGCTTTTCACGTTGCTATTGGAGAAAATGCTGGAGCTGGGGATTGCATGAATATCGGTGGCGGGGAGAGGAGGGGAGGGCAGAGATGGACTGTTGAGTGGGGGAATCCTTGGGGAGCAAGGGAGTACTCCTGCTCCTCCAGACCCACAAGGAGTTCAAGGAGAGGGAAATTTTAAAGAATTAATGTGAAGTCTCTGGCCATTCAGCTCCTCTGACCATGTGCTGAATTTTAAGTTCTAGTTGGGCTGGATGGGGGGAAGAGGGGGTGGTGCAGGCACATGGGATGGGTCGAGTAGTATATGGGAAAGTGTAGCGCATGTCTCCACGGCTTTTTAACCCATCGTTACCATATCACTTGCAGGTTTCCCAACCAATTAGTGCCAGCAGGCATCATGACAACCTGCATGACGTGATTTCGACTCCAGTATTTAAAGGGAGAATCTAAACATGCAATTGGGAGGAGTTTGCAGTTGGACACCAAAGAGTAGGAATGGCCAGAACAGGGTACAGAAAGTCAAATCATGCATCTCAGTTTAAATCTTTTGAGTCCAACCAATTAAACTAAATTAACAAAAACGAAGGACAAAGTGAAAGCAGCCCCTTAAATTAGGGAAACTACAAACACCAAAGACCAAATATAAAGGAAACTTACAAACATTAAATCAAAATGTGATTAAAGGGGTTGATAAAACACCCCAGTCCCCGCGGTGCCCACCGGGCATGGAAGGCCTTGACGGTGCTGGCAGACACCGCATGCTCCCTCTCCAGGGACACCCGGCCGCGAACGTAGCCACAGAAGAGGGACAGACAGTCGGGTCAGATGACCCCCTTGATCACCCGCTGCCTGGACCTGTTAATGGTCATCTTGGCCAGGCCCAGGAGCAGATTCACGAGGAGGTCCTCCTCCCTCCCGGACCCCATCCACACCGGGTGCCCGTAGATCAGGAGCGTAGGACTAAAGTGCAAACAAAACATTAATAAAAGGTTCTTTAAATAACTGAAAAGGAAGTGCAGCCTACAACCCCCTATATATACACACATGGTCCATGAACTCCACAAGGCCGCAAAAGGTGCAGGTACCTTGGGAATCCGTGAACCAACACATCCTATGGTTATATGGGGCTGCTGCATGCAGCACTCTCCATCCCAGGTCCTCAATGGAATGCGGGAGGACACCTTCGGAGAAGGCCCCCCAATGCGGACCTCTGACGCCGGACGGCAACAAGGCATGCCAGGGTGTGCCCAGGCGGCGGGCAAGGGCAAGGAATTGAAGGGTGTGCAGCAGCAGCCCATACAGGAAACCCCTCTACAACATGCTAAAGGACATGGAAGGCATTTCCGTGAGGCAACTCAGGCTGCGGAGCACTGGCTCCCGAGGGAGGGTTCGGGGCTTGGAGCCAATGTGGAATTCCATCCAAACAGGGGTACGCTCAGACGGAAGACAACCGCGCATCTCGAGGCCCAGTATAACATCGGGGCCGAGCGCGACCATCCTAAGGTCTTGAATGGCATTGGCCGCAAGCCGGACGTGCGATGCAACAGCTCCTGAGGAAGCGTCCAGCCCACTCCTCCACCACCCAGCATCTCCTCGATCCTGGTCACCCCAGCAGCCACAGCCCTCCTCTCCGGAAAAGGATGGAGGGGCGGATTCCTGAGCAGCGGCTCTCTGACGACAGCCGCTACTCCTGACTGGGGAGAGCTGCGTCGCGAGGCGACCATGTTCCAGACTTTGATCAGGTCTTGGTAAAAGACGGGCAACACCTGCAAGGAGCCACGAAGGCCCCTCAGGTCTATAAATGGGAGCTGCACATCATAATTCAGGCCGTGCACCTGGCGGAAGAAATGCGTCACCAGGGCACACCATCTCAGAGGGGGCTCAAAGTAAAGGTATCACTACAGGACCTGACCTCAGAAGGTCGCCACCTGGGTGCGTAGGCAAACCAGTGCCTGACTGCCCTCCCTAAGCAGGAGACTCAAAACCTTAGCAGCAACCCAGTGCAGCCTTTTGTCCCAGAAGAATTCGACAAGCATTCTCTGGATTTTTGTGACGAAGTCCAGGGGAGGGGCCAAAGTGACCAAACGGTAACACAACATGGGGGCAATCAACTGGCTTATGACCAGAACTCAATGCATCTCAGTTTAGTGACATCTCCCAGCAGGAAACCATTCAATAACTGAAGCAAGTCAGAAAAGGTGATAGCAAATATACATTCACCTACATCCTGATGTAATCATTATACTGTGTCCTTTCCAGCACATCATTCGCCTCACCAACTTACCTTCGATACATCTGCTCATACCCCAACTGTACATCCACCACTATCGCCCATCTCACCCCTATTTAAGTCCATTCCCCTCCATCATAGTCATCCTGAACAAATGTTCTCAATCATCTGTTCAACACATGCAATTTCTCTTACTTATAGGTCTTTTTTAGCTCCTTGCAGAGGAGAGAACACCGAACATGAGGGAGAGGCAGAAAACCAGAGGTGCACCCCCCCCATCCCCCCCCACCCCCTCCACCCCAGTCTACACATGTCTGACAAGCACAAAGGAGCAGGCAATGACAATCATTACAGTCTCAGCATGTCTGGCTATTGGAAATAGGGACCTCAAGGCCTCATGATGGCAGAATTAAATATCCGATAACCAAATGGCATGCAGTACTCATTGATGTTTACTTGATATCAACAATGAGTGAATTATGATCATATGCCAATCTTCCTGGGTTGTCCAAGAGGCTCCCAGAATTGAAGATGGGTCTCCTGGATACTGCTCCAAGTAGCCCGTGAGTACATACAAAAGTAGGCTTGCTCTATTTTGCTTTGAATGATGTCTAACTTATGTTCTTTTTTCACATTATCAGGCAATTAGTTGAAAGAGTTTTTTTTTAATACCCATTAAGACAGAAAACCAACTATCCTCTGCACTTCCTCAAAGACAACAGAGTTTCCATTACTAGATTACGATTGGCTAAAGTGATTTGGCAATGGAAGCAAGTTTTTGTTTTTATTGACTCCATTTTCCTCCATTAAAGTTGGCTTTCTACATTGAGACAGTGAGGGCGATCAAGGTCCAGATTGTCTATTACTTATGTGACCACTGAGAAGTTGGATTTATGAAAAGCTAGATCTTCCAGGCCTAATAGGCTGAATAGCCTCTGATAATCGTCTATATTTTGAAGTTCCTCATTGTTGCTTACTACAGTATTGGATATCAGCTAACATAATCTGTGAGTGATGTTAGTGAACATTGTAAGAGATTACTGATGCCATATAGAACATGGTTGCCTCAAAATGAATGAAAGCATTTCAATATTTTGAAATAGGTTTGTTTAAATGTGTAATAAAACAAATATTGACTGCATTTTGATTATATTTGATGCCTTCAGGTATTTTTGCTCAATTTAAGGTCACTTAAGTAACAAGAAGCAAATGTCTACTGCAGTAGTTCACAATTGTAGTTACTATATATGCATATTATTTTTGAAACTGGAGCTAAATGATGGCCGGCAGTTCATTCAAAAAGTGGAAAAACAAAACCAGGGAAGCATGGATATATGTACCCAAAAGTAAAATGGCATTTTAATGGTGCTTGTTGCTTGTAAGGGTTTCTATTTTTACTCTGCAGAAAGAGCACGTTAACATTTACATGCTGTAACAAACTGAAATGAGCTAAAATGCAGGATGTCTGGTAACATACCTTCTGGACATTATTCAAATTGTTGCTAGTAACTAACTGACAAACCGTTTGGTGTTACCTGTTTTGCTTTTAATTGCAGAATTTGACGAGTTTAAGCAAACACATTACCTAATTGCCCCTTCTGCTTGTCAGCTCCTGCTGGATTGATAAAATGCAAATGAACAAATCATTAACGAGTACCGGTTATGAATCTCTCAGGCAGTTCAGGACCCTATCAAATCCTGCAGCTATTACTTTGTGTGATTGATGTACTATTGTAAGTGATTGTTCCTGATCTTATTAAATCTTATTGATTTTTTCCCCCAGTTTCTATTTTATGCAGGAACAGGCTAGGACTATTATGAATGTTGCTGAACACTGTTAATCAAGCTTACATAGCTATTTTGATGGCAAACAATTAGAAATCTGCAGCAGTACCTTGCAATTAGCTTCAGGGATACAGACTTCAGCACTGTAATAATGAAAAAGATCTTCTCCTACATGAAACTTAATGAGATTTAGAAGTTCAACCCTGAGTGACCTTTGAAAAGCGGCCAATCAACAGACTATCTGGTTTATCTATACCATTAAAAAAAACATGTGGAGTTATTTTTTCATATCCATAATGTTCTGTTCTGAAAGTGTCCTGGCTCTCTGTCTCTGCTTGCCTTTTCATAATTAAAATTGTCATAACCTAATGAAATTTCATTTACTATAGTGCCCTGACTTTATTTTAGTATTTCATTTCAAGCCTACATGATATACAGTAACTCAATCTGGTTGATCATAAATTTTATGTGAAAAGCAAATTATATAACTATTATACATAATGTATATAGATACTTTTTCATCAATAGAGTATGCTATAAAAACATCTCTATGTATAAGGATTGTAAAATCAAAATGTTAAATAGTTTCGACAGTGTGTATAATTAAATCAAAATGATGTTGAAAAGGTGAGAGCAATGCAAATCTGCATTGACTGCAGAAGCCCTATCGCAGGGAATAACACAACCGAGAACATCATAGTGTAACATGAGTGTGAACAAGTTATACAAATATAGGAACAAGAATAGACCATTTAGCCCAACAAACGCTCACCACCATTCAATTAGATCATGGATGTTCTGTGCCTCAGTTCCATTTCCTTATATCTGCTTCATATCCTTTGACATCTTTACTGAATGAAAACTATTGATCTCAATGTTGAAAATTGCAATTGACCGAGCACCCACAGCCTTCTTTGGGAGGTGGAGGGGGGGATGAGAGGGAGTGTGAAAATGTGTGGCTGGATTTTACTCCTAAATATACTGGCCACAAAATTCGACTCCATAGTTTTAGTAGTTTTGGCGCCACAGGTGCCGTTTTAAGGGAACAATGTTGCTCCTGTCACTCCTGATCGCTTCCGACATGGCTTGCACCGAATGCAATGTTGTTGAGGGCATTACTATGGGTGTCAAGTGTATGCACCAGAAATATGCAGAGTAGGCAAATACTGATATCTGTCAGCATCTAACACTGATTTGACACCTGACCTCCCATTTTTGGCCTCACCACTCTAGTTAGCATGCTCTGTTAAATACGCACAGCTGAGCATGTGTTCAGCAGCACAAAGGATACCCCACCAGCCCTGTCTAAAGGCATCAGCCAACTTATTACTTTCTATTGGCCCTTGCCGAGTTTTTCAAAGGAATGTATATTTGGGGTGTTCAGAAAACATGCAAACATGTGCTGGGAGTTGTAGCTGGACATTGGCAAGCTGTTGACTGCAACTTCAAGGCTCCCAGACATGGGGGCTAAAGTTGCAGTGCTCCCTTGGGGTGCAGCATCAGAGGCCTCCAGCTTGGCATCCAAAAACCTTAGTGCATGCTCTGGCCTGTTGCATCTTCTCTGTTGCTTCCACCAGGTTGTCCACTTTTCTCCAAGCTCAGTCATGTCATCTGTAGCTCAGCTGGTAGTCTCTGAGATGCAAGGTTCTGGATTAACATCCCACTCCAGGGTTTGAGAACAAAAATCAAGGTTGACACTCCAGTTTGATACTGAGGGAGTGCTGCACAGTCAGAAGTGTTGCCCGTGTCTACTGGTTTTCTGATCAAGTAATGGCCAGAAAAATTGGTTCTACAAAAGTACTCAGGACTGCGCTCAGCCCACCTTAGGTCATGACTGTCCCCCACTCTGAGCACCTATGGGCGGGCCTCTGCTGATGTCCCACTAGCCAATATTCCAGCAGACAAAGGATGGCATCCGATAGTCTGCATCTTTCCTGCCAAACTCAAATGATGCCAATGCCTCAAAATTGTGGCCCTCACTTCATCACCAGGAAATGTTACTTAAAAATCCAAATTGAACTCACAGAGTCCCCAGCCCTTTATAACTTCCTGCCTCCATCTATACAACAGAGCTTTTCCACTTATGTCACTTTACAACTCCCTCATCCAAGATATTGATATATGTGATACAAAGCTGAGGCCCCAGTCACATACAGTGAATATGTCTTTAAAATAAGCAAAAAAAACAAAGCTTGCTGCATCAAATTCAGCAACACTGCCTTTACCCCAACTTCCTGTCTCCTACCACTTACCCAGTTACCAACTGACATCGTAAGGTTACCTCCAATTCCTTAAATTTTCATTTATGCTCCTATATTATTTTGCGGAACCTTATCAAGCTCCTTCTGGAATTCCATATAAAAAACATCCATAGACTATCCCCTATCCACTGTGCTAGTGAGCGCCTCCAAATATTTAACTAGATCCGTCAGGCATGACCTTCCTATCACAAATCCATGCTGACTCTCTGATCAGTTCATATTTGTCCCTCTGCTCAGTTGCTCTATCTCTTTTGATAGATTCTAGTAACTTGCCCACGGTGGATATTAATCTAGTGTGTCAATAGTTACCTGTTTTCTCCTTCCCTACCTTCTTATTAATGGAATAACTTTTTTTATTCTTTCACAAAATGTGTGCATTGCTGGCTAGGCCAACATTTATTGCCCATCCCTACTTGCCCTTGAGAAGGTAGTGGTCAGCCGACTTCTTGAACCGCTGCAATTCTGTGGTACAGGTACACGCACAGTGCTGTTAGACAGGGAGTTCCAGTATTTTGACCCAGTGACAGTGAAGGAACGGCAATACAGTTCCAAGTCAGGATGGTGTGTGGTTTGGAGGGGAATTTGCTAATGGTGGTGTTCCCATGCATCTGCGGCCCTTGTCCTTCTATATGGTGGAAGTCATGGGTTTAGAAGGTGCTGTCGAAGGGGCTTTGTTGCTGTATTGCATCTTATAGATGGTACACACTGCTGCCACTGTGTGTCCGTGGTGGAGAGAGTGAAAATTGAAGGTGGTGGATGGAGTGCCAATCAAATGGACTGCTTTGTCCTGGATGATGTTGAGCTTCTTAAGTGTTGTGGGAGCTGCACTCGTCCAGGCAACTGGGGAGTATTCCATCACACTCCTGACTTGTGCCTTGTAAATGGAGGACACGGTTTGTGGTGTCAGGAGGTGAGTTACTCTCCACAGAACTCCCAGCCTCTGACCTGCTCTTGTAGCCACAGTATTAATAAGCTTGGTCCAGTTCAGTTTCTGGTCAATGGTAATCCCCAGGATGTTGATAGTGGGGATTCAAGCGATGGTAATGCCATTGAATGTCAAGGGGCGATGATTAATTCTTTCTTGTTGGAGATGGTCATTGCCTAGCACTTGTGTGACTTTTGCAATTTCTAATCCAATTCCTAAAACAAGAGAGCTTTAGAAAATAACAAGTTACTCTTTTGCAATTTCTTTACCTATTTATATATACGCTGGGTGGAAACCATCAGATCCTGAAGATTTGTCTATCTTAAGTCCCATTATTTTCCCCATGACTTTTTTTGAACCAAGTCTCACCTCTCGACTTATTTTTAGGGTCTCCCTTGTACTGCTGGTATTTTATCCTCTTTCTCTGCTCTGAAAATAAATACAATGCATATCTTTAGAAGAACTTTTACTGTTAGCTTTGATATTGCGTACAAGGTTTGCCTTCAGATTCCCTCTTTGCACTGCTTGTTATTTTCTATTATTTTACTGCTCTTTATAGTTCTTCCAGCCCACTGATTTACACTTTTCATTGCATTTGTCTTTATCCTATCTTCTAGCTTGATATTATCTCTTAATTGATTTGCTAGCCATGGCTATGATGTGGCTTATTCTACATGCCATGGAACACAAACTGCAATACACACACAGAGCTCTGGACACTTCTTCATTACTGAACTTGACGTAACAAGCCTTGTTCTTTTACTAATCTTAAAGACATTTTCACTGTTTCTGTGTGCATTTTATATTTCTGTGGAGATGAATGCTTTATAACAATAAAAATCTTAATGAGTGTTACAAATAACATTGCTGATTTGTGTCAAATGCCATAGAATGGCAGCAGAATTTCAAATAGTTAATGTATTCAGTTTACATGTGCATTTCCCATTGCAACTAACCAGTACCCTGGATTTATTAATGCTACCCACACAATCACAGCACCGTGGTGATGAAACTGTTCATGCATCCGAACACTGCAAAAGAATAGATATTATCGAAGATTTGTGACTCTGTTACCTTAATTCAAGGTATTGCAGTAATTGTCAAAATCAAAGTTAGAAGTACAGGGAAATTGGAATCGGGTTTCAAACAAGGGATATAAATAGTTTAAATAGGGCCTTATTTTTAATGTGTGCATTCATTTCCATGAAGGCCTCCAAGAACAATAAACCATCCACACTATGGTCATGAAAATTACCATTGTTCTTAAAATTTATGACATAGGCATCCACAGGGACAGAACAATAGTGAGACATTTTCTGTACACTATTCCAGCAAAGGTTGTTTTTCTTTTTCAAACTGGTTTCTTCCCAAGTTACAGTGCATCAACAATTATACAAATGTTGTAATTTGTGCACTTGTCAGAAATCCTATGACATACCATAACAAAAAGGGCTATTATACTGGCAACATGCACATGTTATGACCTCCGCCAGAATATAATTCGCTTTAATGCACTCTTCCCAAGAGTAAGTAAGGTGTGTTCATTCAAAGTCTTGACTGTTTTTCAGTATTTGGGCGTAAAACACCCATAGTAGGTATGCAAAGGGTAACCAGAATGTTCCTCCTAGTGTCTCTCTTAGGGTCATCAGCACAATTCCAATGAACATTGCATTGCATTCTGCCATTGAACAGAAAGCAGACACTATTTTCTCAATTTAGCCATATCGCCTTCTATTATTGGATGTTAGGAGCAAGTGACTTTTCACAGCATGTTACAACATCCTTCAAGAGAAATCTGACCCACCAAGGGCTGCATCCCCGGGCAGTCAGCAGGACAGAACTTTTCCCTGCACCTGATGAGTGCTCATCTGTTAGTTGCTATTTTATTACCAATACCCTATACTTTACTTTTTGATTTCTCATCCAAATCATTACCTAACAGCCCAAGTTTTAGTATCTGTGCAGCACTTCTGAAGAACATTGGCTTCTTATTGCTCTGAGACTGAGCCAATATGAAATCATTGGCTAGAGATTCCTCAATACATTTCAGTAATCCCCAGGCAAATACTTGACCCCCCTCCCCCACCCTATGACTTTACTTGTTGTAATGAATACTGAACACTCTAGAAATATGAGTGCATAAACACATTAATCCATTAGAGAATTGTACTGTCATACAATCAAGTATTAAGCATTCTGCACAAGTAGTGTGTTTGGATAAGCTGGCCTAACGAGGAAGGAGGTTCTGCATAGACAGTATGAGGAGTTAGGCACCAAAATAAGTAGCAGAACCTCAAAGGTAATAATCTCTGGATTATTACCCGAGCCATGTGCAAACTGGCATAGGGTACATAAAATTAGAGAGAAGAATATGTGGCTCAAAGACTGGCATGAGAGAAGTGGGTTCCAGTTCTTGAGGCATTCTCGCCAGTACTGGGAAAGTGGGGGTTGTTCAGTTGGGACAGTCTACACCTGAACCATGCTGAGGCTGGTGTTCTAGTGAGCCACATAACTAGGGAAGTAAAGAGGATTTTAAACTAAATAGTGGGGACAAGGGATCAAATCTGGGAAAATGTGGTGTATCAACAAGTAGAGACAAGGTAAGAAAGAAAGGTATTAATATGGGAAATGATAAACAGACCATGACAGGGAGGAACAGAGAGGACATATTTAAGTGAAAATCAGCAGTTAAGGCTAGACATTACAAAATAATAAAAGAACAAAACTAAAGACTTTGTATCTTAATGCATGCAGCATTCAAAACAAAATAGATGAACTGATAGTGCATGTAGAAATAAATAAGTATGATCTAATAGCCATTACAGAGATATGGCTACAGGATTACATAGATTGGATCCTGCATATTGAAGGGTACGTAGCATTTAGGAAGGATAGGAAGCTAGGAAAAAGTGGAGGTGTGGCTCTGTAATTAGTGTTGGTATTAGCACATTAGAGAGGGATGAATTAAGTTCAGGAAACCAGGATGTAGAAGCAGTTTGGGTTGAGATGAAGAAGTCACTTGTGGGATTGGTGTACAGGCCCCCTAATTATAAATACATGGAAGGACAGACTTTAAAGGAAGAGATAAGGAGAGCTTGTCAGAAAGGTATAGCGATAATCATGGTGAATGTTAATCTACATATAGACTGGAAAAATCCGATGGGCAAAGGTATTGCAGATGGGGAGCTCATAGAATCTTTTCTGAATAGTTTCTTAGAACATCACATTCTGGAGCCAACCAGAGAGCAGGTTATACTAGACCTGGTATTGTGCAATGAGATAGGATTACTTGATAACCTCATGGTGAAAACAACCCTAGGTAGCAGTGATCATAATATGATTGAATTTTACATTCAGTTTGAGAGAGAGAAGAGTGGGTCCCAGACTAGTATTTTAAACTTTAAAAGGGCAATTATGAAAGCAGAGCTAGCTAAGGTAAACTGGAAAATGAGGTTAAGGGTTAAGTCAATAGAGATGCAGTGGCAGACATTTAAAGGGAAATTTCAGAATACACAGAATAGATACATTCCAATGAGAAAGAAACATTTCAAGGGGAGGACCCACTATTTGTGTTTAACTAAAAAAGTTAAAGACAATGTCAAACTTAAAGAAAAGCATATAATTGTGCAAAGATGGGTGGCAGGTCAGAAGATTGGACAGAATATAAAGAACAGTAAAGAATGACAAAAAGATTAATAAGGAGGGAAAAATTAGAGTATGAGAGAAAGCTAGCTAGAAATATGAAGATGGATAGTAAGAGTTTCTGTAGATATTTAAATAAGGAAAGAGTTAACAAAGTGAGTATTGATCTTATAGAAAGTGAGTCTGGAGAATTAATGATGGAAAATAAAGAGATGGCAGATGAATTGAACAGGTATTTTGCATCGGTCCTCACTATGGTGGATATAAGTAACATCCCAGGAATAGCTGTAAAATAGGAAGTGGAGGGGTGGGAGGAACTCAGGAAAATTACAATCACCAGGGAAATGGTACTTGGCAAATTGTTGGAGCTGTGGGCTGACAAATCCCCGGGTACTGATGGGCTTCATCCTAGGGTCTTAAAAGAAGTGGCTCGTGATATAGTTGATGCATTGGTTTTAATTTTCCAAAATTCCCTAGATTCAGGGAAGGCTCTATTAGATTGAAAAATAGCAAATGCAACTCTTTCATTCAAAAAGGAAGGGAGACAGAAAGGAGGAAGCTATAGGCCAGTTAGCTTAACGTCTGTCATAGGGAAAATGTTGGAAGCTTTTATGTTATGGTAGAGCACTTAGAAAAATTCAAGGCAATCAGGCAGAGTCAACATGATTTTGTAAAAAGGAAAGCATATTTAACCAATTTATTGGAGTTCTTTGAAGGAGTCACATGCCATGGATAAAGGAGAACCAGTGGATGCACTGTACTTAAATTTCCAGAAGGCATTTGATAAGGTGCTCCATGAAAGGTTATTGCAGAAAATAGAAGCTCATGGTGTCGGAGGTAACACATTGGCATGGATAGAAGATTAACTAGCTAACAGGAAACAGAGAGTAGGCATAAATGGGTCTTTTTCTGGTCAGCAGGATGTAATGAGTATGCCACAAAGATCAATGCTGGGGCCTCAACTTATTACAATTCATATAAATGACTCAGATGAAGCAACCATTATGGTTGCAAAATTTGCTGATGACACAAAGGTATGTAGGAAAGTAAGTTTTGAATAGGACATTAGGGGGCTACAAAGGGACATACATAGTTTAAAAGCGTGGGCAAAGATTTGGCAAATGGAGTATAATGTGCATAAGTGTGAAATTGTCCTTTATGGAAGAAGAATAAAAAAGAAGCATATTATCTAAATGATGAGAGATTGCAGAGCTCTGAGATTCAGAGGGATCTGGGTGTCCTAGTGCATGAATCACAAAAGACTAGTATACAGGTACAGTAAGTAATTAGGAAAAATATAATAGAATGTTATCGTTTATTGTGAGGGGAATTAAATACAAAAACAGGAAGGTTATGCTTCAGTTACACAGGGCACTTGTGAGACCACATCTGGAGCACTATGTACATTTAAGAATGTAAATGCATTGGAAGAAGTTCAGAGAGGGTTTCCTTGGCTAATACCTGGAATGGGTGTGTTGTCTTATGGGGAAAGGTTGGACAGGCTAGGCTTGTATCTGTTGGATTTTAGAAAAGTAAGAGGTGGCCCTATTGAAACATGAGATTCTGAGGGGTCTTGACAGGGTTCACTCCTTGCACTCACTTTTACTGTAGCTGTGGAGTGCTCTATCTGGCAAACAGTTGCACATTGCAGCATGGTTCAGAGGGGAGAGGGGGAACAGGTTCTTGGATGTGACGTGGGAGGACCTGATGGAGTAGATCCACAAGAGGAGAGATGTTCTGTACCTACAGATGGGAAGGATGTAATATTGTCCTCCTCAGGCACCTTGGCCTCATATAGCTGAACACACATTAAGCAGCTGGAAGGATTCTCCCACCAAAACGTGATAAAAACAGACCATTGGTGTGCTGAAGCAACAATTCCATTGCCTGGACCACTCTGGCAGAGCATTCAGTACTCATTGAATGGATCTCAAGATTTGTAGGGTGATGAAGAGGTATTAATATCCCAAGTTATTGGAAATTATTTTTTAAAATAGAGTTTTAGTGAGGTCTGTGTCTGTGTATGTGACTGTGTGTGTCTAATTGGATTAAAGCCAGCTAGTCTGGGTGCTTTGAAGTATAGTGGTTTTGAGATGTTAATTAGGTAAACATAAGGAGGGTAGAAGGTAAAGTGTAAAGTTGCATTTGTTAAAAGAAACCATTCAAGACTGCTGGTGAAATCTTACACCAATCCAGAAGACGCCAAGTAATGTGTTATTTTTTTTAGCATACTAATAACATTGGTGGGATCAAAGGATGTTATTGTTAGAAGAGGTAAAGTTAAAAGCCTAGTGATACAATGGAAAATTTACATCCAAAGAGAAAGATATGTATAAAGGAGCAAGGAGATTGTGTGGAAGGTAGAGGCATTTTAAGATCCAACAAGTGTGAGAAACCTCCAGCATGTGAGCCCCAAGCCACTGTCTGCAAGGACCCAGAGCTGAAAGAAACTCCTTTTGAATGCGAATGTCCAGGATGTGCTTTGCCAGGTGTTTTTTTAAATCTATGAGATTTACTGTTGCCTTAACGGGGGTCTACCTGAGAGTCAGATTAATTAGGGGATTTTGTAGTTATTATAGTAGTAATATTGTAGACATATGTATGTGCTTACAAGCTTTCTTGTATTAATGAATGTTTAATTTAGTTTTATAAAAAACCTCTTGAGACTCGGTGGTCTTATTACTACTGAATTCAAAGCCTGCATCTCAAAATATACAAATTACAAACATTGGTTATGACAGTTGTTCAAATTTCCCTCTGGGATTTGAACGACTCAGATTTTACCATCGGCTGTGCCATAATAGTAGTGATCTGATACATGATGCATAACCTTGCCATTATGAGGGAACAACACTTGCCACATGAAATCAGGTGAGAAGGTCAGGAGAGGGGACATGAGAAGGAGGAGGAAGAGAAGGATGTGGAAGAGGAGGAGGTGTAAGAGGGCATAGAGAAAGAGAGGTGACAACCTCTCTCTACCTGGCTGTGCATAAAGAGCTAATTCAAGTACGCTATCAGAAACCTCAGTCTCAATTTATCAATAAAATACTCCCTACCTTCACTCTGTCACTGATCATTACATTAGGTGGAAGTGTCCCAAATTTTCTCTAAGTGCAGTCGTGGGTGGGAAAAAGGACATTTTACCCGCCAGCCGCAATGGCGGCTTTTTGCGTCGTATCGTCCGCTTTCTGGCATGTCTCGCCTCATTAATAATGCACTCCCGGGAAACATGCTGGGTTCCTGGTGGGGGTGGCCTCTGATTTGCCCGCCCCGCCATCACCTCAGGCCTTCATAACCCGGGCGCCATGTTTAAAAGCCGTCCCTGCACAGAACTAGCACTCTTCAAGGGATAGGAAGCTGCTGGGAACTGACGGCTGCTAATTGGAGGAAACATGCTGCCCACAAATTTACCAATGCCTCCCTCAAGCAGCTACTGGACACAGTGAAGGCCCGCCACGAAGTCCTCTACCTCTGCTCTGGGTGAAGACCAGCAAGCAAGGTCACCAATCCAACATGGGAGGCAGTGGCAGTGGTCGTCAGCACCAATGCCCTGCTAAACAGGACATCCATCCAGTGCAGGAAGAGGATGAATGCTCTCATCCGTTCTGCCAGGGTAAGTCACTCTTCTCATCACTCTTAATGCACACTCATAAGCCCATCACAAATCCACGGGATTCTCACACCTCAGGGGACATCACCACTAACTCTCACACAGCCTCGCATCTCCATCAGGCTCATATCCTCTGAAACTTGCATCCTCATCCTGTCCATGGCTCCGCTCACTACACAAACATTCCATGCAGTGCCATGCATTCTGCTCACACTTTCTTCATGGGCGGAATTTTACGGCAGCGATGAGGCCATGAAATTCCAGTCCATCTGTTTTCATGCAGGAGAAGCTGGCTCACAACAACAGGGAGAGGTCCCAGACCAGGGGTGGAATGGCACACAATAGGCCTCTCACTCACTTTGAGTAGTGTGCCATTGTGCTGACTGCTGAGGACATGGACCGTGCATGTGGCGATGGTGAGGTTGATGGTGTATACCCACGTGAGGATCCTGCACAACATCATCCCTCTCTTAACGTCCCTCTCAGTAACCTCAATCTCAATTTATCAATACAATACTCCCTACCTTCACTCTGTCACTGATCATTACATTGGGTGGAATGGTCCCAGATTTGCTCTAAGTGCGGTCGTGGGTGGGAAAAAGGACGTTTTACCCGCCAGCCACAATGGTGGCTTTTCACATCATATCGTCCACTTTCCAGTACGTCCTGCCTCATTAATAATGCACTCCCGGGAAACACGCTGGGCTCCTGGTGGGGGCGGCCTCTGAGTTGCTCTCTCCTGTGATGCTCTCTCTCCTGCTTTTGACTCTGCTGCCATGCACTAATTACCTCCATTTTGGTTCACATGGAGCTCTGCCAAATGACCGACACCATCAGCCAGCCAGTTCCTCAGCTCCATCCAGGTCCTCACCTCCAGCTAAGAGGAAAGTTCTTCTATTGAAGAGCTGGAATTAAGGAGCCTGGAAGACCCATCACAGCATTTACCCACACCCTCCACCTGCGCAGGCATACACCTCAGTGGGCTAGATCTAGGGCAGCCTCGGGTTCATAATCTGGAAGTCACCACAAGGATATGTGTCCGCAGCAGGAGGAGGCAGGTTCAGCTGAGCACACTGGCACTCAGAGGACTGCTGGTGAAGAGGCCCCTGTGAGGCTTGAGTCAAGTGATAAGCCTCTGTATTCGGCCTTCCAACTCATCATGACGATTGAGGAGAAGGCAGGGGAACATCACACAGAGCTGTTGGAAGCCCTCAACAGAGTGGCGCACGAGTCGGAGGAGTGCGTCCGCCTGCTCTCTGATGAAGTGGTGTCCATGTGTGCGTGTATGGAGGTCCCCATGGGAAGGATGGTGGACTCAATGGAGACCCTGGTCCAGCAGAACACAGGGATGCGCGCAGACCTGCATTCCATCGCGGTAGCTATGGGTGAGTTCCTGCATTGGTGAGGTGAGAGGGAAATGGGGCACCTCGATGTCCCCCCAGGTGCTTCTTCCCCTCAAGGAGTCAGTTGGGGGCCCTCGGTTATCCAAAGGGAGGAGGAGCAGCAGCTGGAGACCCCTGGGTTATCCGCTCAGGAATCTCAGAGACTGTCCTCTCCCTCTGAGTCCCCTTTGCCTGTGACCCCCTCAATCTCGTCCACTGTCACTGTAGAGGCAGGAGCTGGCCAACAGGAGGACAGCCAAAGCAAGCTGGGGCCTCCAAGGCCTCGGCTGTTCAGAGGACACATGCCAAAGTCATCAGAGGCAACAGGGCCAACCACTGCACAGGCTGTCTCCACCCCTGCGGATGTCAGGGCAGCAACTAGAAGAAGTAGTAGGTCTAGAAAAGTTAAGAATTTCTGATCACAAGTGGTTGCATGGGTGAACACATTTTGTCACTTCATAATCTGAAAATATATTTACTTCCACGGAGTGATGTATAATGGCATCTTTCAATTTCATTTGCAGGCTTTGTGAGTCCTCCCTGCATCACCCCACCACTAACTGTTCAGCTGCACGCAGCCGGACCACGAGTGATTCTGGAGGGAGAAGAGTGTGTGTGGCAGGGAAGTTTGGAGAATTGTGCTAATATTCTCCCACGCATGCGGATCCTTACTCTATCACACTCATCTCAATGTCCTGAGCATTTGCAATGCTGCCTGACCTGCATCTCCGCCCACCCTCTGATCGCACTCCCATACAGCACCTGTGCCCATCCAACAGGACGCTCCGCTCACTTTCCATTTGAGAAAAATGATAGTCGCCCTGTTTCTGCTCAGCTCCCCTGTTCTTTCCCCTCCCCCAGTCACCCAGGTCTTTTCTCCCATCACTGTCAACACAACTGGCATCAGTTTCCACAGTCAAGTACCAACCAGAATGCTTAACTTTCGGGGATGTACAGGTAAATGTACACATTCCCTGCCTTCCCAAAAATCCCATCCCCATCCACATTAACCTCCCCGCCCACCTCCTTCCCACCCCTAGGCTCCGTGTATGCCCCGAGTCCCCAACAGCCACCCTTGTCGTCCCTTCTACTGCTACCGTCTCACCCTCACCCTTCTGGCTCACTCTGCCCCCTCTCATACTCACTACTCTGTCCTACCATGCCCACCCTCAGTTAGCTCCCAGAAGACAGTCATTGACTCCACCAACCACTTCCTTGCACACTCACCTTCACTTCCCCCCCTTACTGCCTTCTCTAACTTTGCTCCCTCCTCCACCCTTACTCTCTCCTCCCGCTGAACTCCTTCCTCCTCCGAACTCCTTCCCCTCTCCAAACTCCTTCCTTCCCCAAGACTTTTCCCCTACTCTAGACTCCGTTCTTTCCCTGGATTCCTTCCCCCCTCCAAACTATTTCTTCCCAGGACTCCTCCCCCCCTCAAGACTCTTTCCTCCCCCTGGACTCCTTCCTCCCTCAGAACTCCTTCCTCCCCCTGGACTCCTTCCCCCCTCCGAACTCCTTCCTCCCTCCGGACTCCTTCCTCTACCTGGGCTTCTTCTCACCTCTGAACTCCTTCCTCCCTCCAGACTCCTTTCCCCCTCCAAAGTCCTTCTCCCCTCTGAACTCCTTCCCCTAGCTCCTTCCCTTATACCTTGCTTCCCCTTACGCCTAGCTTCCCAGTTACCACCTCCTACCCCTTACACCTCATCCCCAGTGCTCCCTCCCCCCTGCCAAATTCACCCCCTGACATCTTTGCTTCCCTCCCCTCTGCAACCTCAACCCCCGATACCTTTGTTCCACGACTCTCAACCTCACCCAGCAGCACCCCCCCACCACCACCACCTTGGCACACTTTCCTCTCCCAGTCAAACATAAACCTTCCTCTCCCACCCCCACCCCAGTAAACCTTCCTCTCCCACTCACAGCTGGACTTTCCTCTGCCCCCCCCACTCAACAATCATCCATAGCTGCCCATGACCAAGACCATGACGTCCCGAAGCAGACTCTTGACATCAACAGAGACATCCCACCTTCCCGGTGGAGTCATGCCCATGGGAATCCAGCTAGCATGCAATGCATGTGTTCCTCCAGGGACCAGTAGCTGTAGGGATCTAGAATCCTCTGCTTCTCGGATGTCCACGATGTGAGCAAGGCCGTGACGATAAGTCCCGACTTCTGCATGTCACACTTGTCAAGATGCATCCTGGACTGACGTGTTTTCCTGCCGACGTGGGGGGATGATTCCGGCAGACAGGTAAGATGATGAGATGCAAATGCATTGAAATTAGGTTCCCAACACTGGATAGTGAGGAAGGCAACCCGCCATTGACAGGCAGTGTGGACCATCACAAACATGTTTCACAATGGCGTAAAACCGATTTTTGATTTTTGACCTTCTCGCTATATTGTCCACTCACGCTGTCTGTGAAGCCTAATGCTTATTATTGCGAATGCTACTCGAAGCAAGATCGGCAAACTTCGAAGTCCCAAGCGAAGTGCAGGTCACCAGGTGCACTTTGCTTATGTGTTGCTGTGAAGCATGTCAGCATGCAATCACGCCGACGTGGGTGGACAATCCAGTGTCGGGCGATGAGTCCGGTGGGTTAGCCTTATAATGATATGCAGGTGCACTACAATGAGGTTCCCAATGTCCGATGGCTGGAAACATGGCCCACTATCAACAGGCTGATCTCAACATCATGAAGTCAATTTCTGGCTTTCTTGCCATATTGTCCGCTCATGCCACCAAACATGCCCAACACCAGTGGGCATGGAAAATTTCACCCCTAGCCCTTAACTCTTTGAAAAAATGTCTGAAGTGTTAAAAAAAATGACTGCTTGCTATTTCACTCTGTCGATTGACATGAACATTCAGGCTTCCATTGCTGGCTCAGTTCTGTATGACTGACTCCACAACTGTCCATTATCAGAGTAGCATTTCATAGTTTGATTGTCAGCTTCAAACGGATATGGATTCTTTGAAGTAGGGCTATGAATTCAAATGCTTGTTTTTATGAGGGCTTATGCAATTGAATGAAATGTTTGTTGCTCTATGGTTAATGTTGTTGTAGAATGTACATTTACTAAATGGTTTTTTTATGAATGAGAGGTTTTGTGAAAAAAATAAAGCTTGGAACTTTCCATTCTGGAGACTAAGGGCACAGTTTTCTGTGCCCGTTGGCGGCAGGCGTGTTTGACGGTGCGATTTCACACTGTTTTTCACAACTGAACAGAAGTGATGTACACCTGGAGAGCTGCACTTTGCTCGAGACTTTGAGGTTTGTTTGCCTACCTTGTTTCAGGCAGCACCCATAGTCATCAGCACCAAATTTCGTAGACAGCATCACATCACTTCTGGGGGGACTCACAGGCAAGTCTCTACTTATGAGACAAGCCGTGAGGCAGGGGTGGCTTTTCAATGGCTGCAGTGCTTGGGGAAGGGGGAGAAGTGGCCTCTGGCAAGGGAAGGGTCTGCAGGGCTAGGATATTACAGGGGAAGGGGGGTTATCCCAGGGTGCATGTTGATCTGTGCAAGTGGCCTCAAGAAGCTGAGGGCTGAAGAGGCAGTCTCCAAACAAGATGAGGCCAGGTGGAGATGCAAAAGTGTGTGTGAAAGAGTGAGTGGTGATGTCCCTTGAGCTGGCAGTGAGTGAGATGCCAGTGAATGTGTGATGGCCTTGTGAGTGTGTGAGTTTAAAGTGATGAGATGATTGCCTTACCCTGGCCGGGCAGATGAGGTCATTCATCCTTTTTCTGCACTGGATGGCGATCCTCTTCTGTCCAATGTTGGCACCGATCACCTCTGCCACCACCTCTCAAGCTGGAGTGGTGACACTGTTGGGCCTCCTGCGGCCAGAGCGGGGGTAGAGGACATCGTGGCAGGCTCCAATGGTGCCCAGACTGTGTGCTTGGGATGCTTCACTGAATTGGGGGTCTGGAGTCTTCTTGCCTTTCGGGGCCATGTCTTTTATGCAGCAGTCCTGGGCAGTCCTGCAGTTGCACTTTAAATCTGGTGCCCTGCGTGATGAAGCGGTGAGGTGATGGCATGGTGGGCAAATGAGAGCCTGCCCGCCATTGAAATGGCATGCTTCTCGGAAATGCATTATTAATGAGATCAGATTGGGACTATAGGGTGTGAAAAGATGCCATTGCGGCCGGTGGGTAAAACATCGGGTGGGGATTTTCCGTGCCGGCTGGCGGAAAATATGGCGAGAAGGCCAAAAATTGATTTCACAACGTCAAGAAACCAGTTTGCAATCATCTGCTCTCCCTGCCAATGGTGGGCCTCGCTTCCGTGATTGCATGCCAATGTGTTTCACAAAAGCTTATAAAAGGTGTGCACCTGGCGAGCTGCACTCCGAGGGGAACTCGGATGTGAGTACACATTAACTCGCAGCACTCGCCAGGGTCGCCTGTTGGACTTCAAGGCTGAGGCACCACGCATTCAGGCGAGGGCACAGGCAAGTTGCCTTTTCCCATCTGCCTGACAGTGCGGTGCTGGGGCAAGAGCTGCACTGTGGTTGAGGCGAGTTTGGGGGAGACAAGGGCTGCACTGCAGTTGATGGTAGTGCACAAGCACGTGTGGCATGGCGAGGAGGGAAGTGGCCACACATTAGGGAAACCTTGTATAAAGTGACCATTCCTCTGCAGCTGAGACAGCTCAGGCGCAGCCACATTGATATGCTTGGAGTCGGGACTCTAGTTTATCTGCCCACTCAAGCAATGCAGATGCATCAAAGAGCCACCAAATGCTCCTGAAATTTTCACCCCTCGGGCACAGACTGCAAACTAATGAGTGTTTTAGTGGACTGCAGAACAAATGGACAACTGGGCAAGTTGTACAATCGCCTTGCTAAAGCTGGCCATGGAGCAGTCACTGGTGGAGGTGCTCACAGCCTTTTGCAATGTCATCATTCAGGTTTGGACCAGTCTCCCCCATGGTTCAAGCTAACAACACAGCCTTGCAGCACGGGTTAGGAGAATGCCTGCGGCTGAGTTGAGAGCACAGCATGCAGTCCAGTGGGCAAAACTGCCGCCAATCGGTCGGGTGGAGTGGGGCGGAGGTGGGTGGGGTTTCGGGCAGTCATGTAGCGCACTAAACTCTGGCCATCCAGGTGGTGGCCAGCCCTCTCCTGGAAGCATTAAGGGGCCTTCAACTTAACCAAGGCATGTTCTTAGTGCACCCAAGCTAACCCACGCATCTCTCTCTTTCATCCTGCAGGATGAGTATATCAGGATCATGGAGCCTGGAAAACTAGCTGTATGCCTCATGACTTACAGAGAGGGGGGACGAAGGAGGTGCCTGGCTGGACAGAGGGTGCAGCAGTACTCTCAGGAAGAAGGGGTGGCCGGGGCTCCTGCGCATGCCACTGAACACCCACAGCAACCCATCATTGTTTGGCGCCTAGCTGGACCCAGGGTCAATAGACACCGCCTTTCATTCCTGCAGATGATCAGAAACCAGTGTCACCAAAGGCTGCGCATGTCCAGGGAACTGGTCAGTCACATCTGCCAGCTGCTGCAGGATTTGGTGTCACAGAGGCATGGAGGGCATCCATTGCCCGTGGCCGTGAAAGTGACCAGGGCGCTCAATTTTTATGCCAGTGGCTCCTTTCAGGACTCGTCAGGTGACATCTGTGAGATATCATAACCCTCCACCCACAAATGCATCCATGATGCCACGGATGCCATCTTTGTGAGGGCATACAAGTTTGCGCATTTCGCCTGGGACCAGGAAAGCCAGGATGTAAGTTTGTTGGGATTTGCCCAGATCTCAGGTTTTTCACAGGTGCAGGGTGCCATTGAATGCACTCACATGGCACTCAGATCTACGATGCAACAAGCAGTCAACTACGTCAACCGCAAGGGGTTCCATTCACTGAATGTGCAGCTGGTGTGCGACCACCAGAAACGCATCCTGCAGGTCTGCGCACGGTTCCCAGAGAGTGTCCACATCTCCTACATTCCCTGTCGGTCTCAGATCCCAGAAGTCTTCCAGAGTCCACAGAAGCTGCAGGGATGGCTCCTTGGGGACAAGGGCTACCCACAGAGAACGTGGCTGATGATATCCGTGAGGCAGCCTCAGACTTCAGCAGAGCGAAGGTATAACGAGGCTCATGCTGCAACTCGCAACTAGGTGGGGAAAACCATCAGGATGCTGAAAATTAGGTTCCAGTGCCTGGACCGGTCTGGTGAAGCCCTGCAATACAGTCCACAGAGGGTATCATGCATTGTCGTCACCTGCTGTGCCCTTTACAATCTGGCGCTGCAACGGGGAGAGGAGCTGGCTGAGGTACAGGACATACTTGGGTAATTTTCCACATAGCCGGGTAGCTGCCAGTGTTGTAGCTGTACTGAAACAGCTTGGCTAGCCTGCAGCAAGTTCTGGAGCACAAATCTTCAGTACTATTGCCGGAATATTGTCAGGGCCCATAGCCTTTGCAGTATCCAATGCCTTCAGCCATTTCTTGATATCATGTGGAGTGAATCGAATTGGCTGAAAACTGGCATCTGTGATGCTGGGGACTTCCGGAGTCGGTCAAGATGGATCGTCCACATGGCATTTCTGGCTGAAGATTATAGCAAATGCTTCAGTCTTATCTTTTGCACTGATGTGCTGGGCTCCTCCATCATTGAGGATGGGGATATTTGTGGAGCCTCCTCCTCCAGTGAGTTGTTTAATTGTCCATCACCATTCAAAACTGGATGTGGCAGGACTGCAGAGCTTAGATCTATCTGTTGGTTGTGCTTATGCTGTTTGGCACACAAGTAGTCCTGTGTTATAGCTTCACCAGGTTGACATCTCATTTTTAGATATGCCTGTTGCTACTCCTGGCACGCCCTCCTGCACCCTCCATTGAACCAGAGTTGACCCCCTGGTTTGATGGTAATTGTAGAGTGGGAATATGCCAGGCCATGAGGTTACAGATTGTGATCGAGTACAATTCTGCTGCTGCTGATGGCCCACAGCACCTCATGGATGCCCAGTCTTGAGCTGTTAGATTTGTTCAAAATCTATTGTGTGGTATGCTACACAACACGATGGAGGATATCCTCAATGTGAAGGTGGGACTTTGTCTCCAAAATTACTGCGCAGTGGTTCCTCCTACCAATACTGTAATGGACAGATGCATCCGTGGCAGGCAGGTTGGTGAGGATAAGGTCAAGTAGGTTTTTCCCTCTTGTTGGTTCCCTCACCACCTGCCACAGACACAGTCTAGTAGCTATGTCATTTAGGACTCAGCCAGCTCGGTCAGTAGTGGTGCTACCGAGCCACTCTTGGTGATGGACGTTGAAGTCCCCCACCCAGAGTACATTCTGCACCCTTGCCACCCTAAGTGCTTCCTCCAAGTGATGTTCAACATGGAGGAACACTGATTCACCAGCTGAGGGTGGGCAGTATGTAATAATCAGCAGGAGGTTTCCTTGCCCATGTTTGACCCGATGCCATGAGGTTTCTTGGGGTCCAGAGTCAATGTTGAGGACTCCCAGGGCAACTCCTTCCCGACTATATACCACTGTGCTGCCACCTCTGCTGGGCCTGTCCTGCCATTGGGATGGTGATGGTGGTGTCTGGTGATGGTGGTGTCTGGGACATTGTCTGTAAGCTATGACTCTGTGAGGATGACTATGTCAGGCTGTTGCTTGACTAGTCTGAGATAGCTGTCCCAATTTTGGCACTAGCCCCCAGATGTTAGTAAGGAGGACTTTGCAAGGTTGCAATTGCCATTGTTGTTTCCAGTGCCTAGGCCAATGCTGGGTGGTCCATCCAGTTTCATTCCTTTTTTTGTGACTTTGTAACAACTGAGTGGCTTGGCTAGGCCATTTAAGAGTCAACCACTTGCTGAAGGTTTGGAATCATGTGTAGGCAAGGACAACAGGTTTCCTTCCCTAAAGGGCATTAGTGAACCAGATGAGTTTTTACAAACAATTGACAATGGTTTCATGATCATCATCAGACATTTAATTCCAGATCTGCCGTGGCAGAATTTGAACTTGGGTCCCTGGAGTATTACCCTGAGTCTCTGGATTGTTAGTCCAGCGACAATACCACTATGCCATCGCCTCCCCTACAGCTACATTTTCTTAATCTTCCTAATGTTACCGCTAGGTCTTGGTGTTCCCCCAGCTTCACACAGCGGAAATGGTGGCAGCCTGCTGACTGCTGCACCCTGTCTATGATGACCTTGGTGGGCGTCCCCTGGAGGACCAAGGCCTGGAGAGCCCTGACCTACTTTTGTGGTCCTGCTATGTGGCAGTGGCACCCCCCTCGGCCCATGGAGCTGAAGTTGCTGAGGTTACTGGAAGAGGGGATTTGGATGGGCCGGTCACTCCCGGAGTCACCTAGGTGGATGGCCCCGGGGTGTGCACCTGCTGATCCTCCTCCCTATGGGTGCCGCTGGCTGACTCCTTGAGGAGAAGGGGTAGCTGGAGTGAGATCGAGCTGCCCCGCACCTCTGCCTCCTTACATACACATGGCTGGAGGCCAACTTTGGCGTCAGTGATGGAGTTGAGTCTGCGCAGCAGTGCTGGACTAACGTCCTGGACCAAGGTCTCCACGGCGGCTGCCATCCTGCCAGTGCTGACCTCAGTGCATCGGCATCCCGGTGCTATCACCTCAGTCTGAAGGCGGTCAGACCCCTCCATCATACTTTCCAACCTGAGGTGTACAGCGGATGTTCCCGAGTTTGCCTTTGCAGCTCCAGCAACTGAGACATAACCGAGTCCAGAGGCTCACCATCTGACTCGGACTCAGCAGATCTCTGGTCTCTAGCAGTCTTCCGAGTGCAGGAGATCTGGAAAGTCCCTGCCACCGCCTGCTGTGGATCAAACAATGTGATGTGCTCACCAGATTGTGATCCTGAGGCTACTCTAAAGCTTGGTCCAACCAAGATATGTGTGTCTCTGCACTGGTGGAGGGTGTGGGTGAGTGGTGTGATGGGTCTTCATTGAAGGTTCCTTCAGATTCGTCTTCAGAGGGTTCTTTGGGGCTTGATTGGAGGCCCTGGGTCATGGATTCTGTCGGCTGTTTCCCAGATGTGCCTGCGAAAGCGAGGAGAGATAATGAGTGCAAGGCAGTGGCCTGTGAAACAGGACACATCACTCACAGCATGGTTGTCTGATGGATGTTGCATTGCTGGATCCTCACTTGGTTGAGCACCACAGATCTCACAAGAATGGTCCAGATCCTCGCCGGCCAGCTGGATGTCTCTATTTTCAAAAATGTGAGGACCTTGATTTCAGGCATTCCTCCACCGGTCTGCAACCTCTCCCCTGTTGTTTTGTGCCAGCTTGTCCTGCATGGATAGAGACGGAGAGAGTGTAAGCAGGACGTCCCAGGTCAACACACGCCTGGCATGTGTGGGTAGTGAGTGGCCCCATGGATGGGCTGAGGACAATGAAGGTGAGTGTGAGAGAGTGAATGGTGATGTCCTTTGAACTGGCAGTGAGTGAGGGCCCTATGGGTGTGTTATGGGCTTGTGAGTGTGTGAGTTGAGAGTGATGTGAAGAGTGACTTACCCTGGCAGAATGGAGGAGATCTTCATCCTTTTTTCGCACTGGGTGGCTGTCCTTTTTTGAGGGCATTGGCACTGACCACTGCTGCCACCGCCTTCCATACAGGATTGGTGATCTTGCTGCCCCTCCTGCGGCCAGAACAGGGGTCGAGGACATCATGATGGGCTGCCACTGCTTCAAAAGCCACTTGAGGGACCCGACATTAAACTGGGGCACTGAAGCCTTGTCTTCTTTACATCAGTCCTGCGGTGAAAGCACTTTAAATTTGGCTCCCGGAATGATGAAGCAGCAAGGTGATGGCATGGTGGGCGAATGAGTGCCTGCCCACCATCAAAGCGGCATGTTTCCCAGGAATTCATGATTAATGAGACTGGATTGGGATGATACGACATCAAAAGCCACCATTGCAGCCCATGGATAAAGCATCCTTTTTCCAGCCCACTACCACATTTAGTGTAAATCTGGACCAATCCCACCCGAAGTGTGGTGGCAGGTGGGATAAGCAGCGCGTTTTCCATTGGGTGGCAGGGTGGGTTTTCACACCCAATTGCATGCTTGGAACCTCATTAATTATGCATCGGTGAGCCACTACCCAAATTACTTGGCAGGGTGGGCACTGATTTATTCGCCCTGCCGTCCTCTTATGTGGCTGAAGATCATGGCATCACACTTAAATTTCACCTGAACATACATGTTTACTCTCTGTTGTCCAGCTGTGTGGCCTGCATGTCCTGAGATGGCCCTCAGGAGATAGAAACCACACGCCCCTAGATTCAGCCATGACTCCCTAGTGGCTCTCCTCAATGGCATCTGCAAACGCCGTGATGTCCCCTTCCTGAGGGATGGTACCAGGAGGTCCACCAATGTCACTTCACCCGCCTGGGATGAGATCACAGCAGAGGTCTGTGCCACTGGGACCCGAAAAAGAAATGGCCTCGTTGCAGGAAGAGTATGCATGATCTAATCCATTCAGCCAGGCTAAGACAACCTGCTGCTCACTCCAAACTCACGCTCTCATAAATTAATCAGGCACTCAAAGGGTTACACTCCACAGAGATCTCACACAGTATTAGCGGAGGAGACATAAGCACTGAATGTCTCAGGCACACTTTAACACCACCATCTCATCTATCATCCTGCACAAACATCATCTTCAGCCCTTACTGGGGCGAGCTCAGCACACACACAGCAGGCATGCCTGCTTCTCAACCTCTCCACCATCCCTTCTCATCACACTCCATCTATTTGTCTTCATGCAGGCCAAGCTGGCCCTCAACAGGAATGAGGGATCCCAGATGAGAGGAGGGACAGCAGACATTCAGGAGCACATTCCCCTCGAGGACCAGGTAGCCAAGTTAGCAGAGAAGGCAGGGATCACTTCTGTGATGAAAGTGAGATTGGCCTCCACCAGCAAGCCATTATGGATGAACCCTCCATGAGCTGATCACATCCTGACATTCAAAGTGAGTGACATTCAACGTTGCATTCTGCCTCATGAACTAAATCTATCTTCTCTCTCTTACAGGCACCAGCAGGTCCAGCCACACCATCTGCCCCAGCCCCCAGCCCACCTCAGATGAGGATCCACTTGATGAAGACCCGTCAGTGCATTCACCTGCACCCTCCACCAGAGCAGAGACACACACTTCAGTGGATCGTGGATCTCGATTAGGCCCTGGATTAGTTTCTGGAGAACACCTCACTGACAATACTCCGCAGCAGTCGGAGGTAGTGACAGCCTAGGTCTCTGGCATTCAGAGGACTGCTGGAGAACAGGCACCTGCTGAATCAGAGTCAGATGATGAACCTTTGGCCATAGCACACATGCTGGAGATGCAAAGACAGGCAATGGAACATCAGGCAGAGTTGCTAAATGCAGTCAACAGGCTAGACCAAAGGATGGAGGAGTCCTTTTGCATTCCGTCTGATATCATGGCTCTGATATGTGAGCGCCTCGAGGTCACCGTGGGAAGGGGGGGCGGCCACCTTGGAGACCCTGGTCCAGCAGATCCTGCCGGATTTGTGCTCGGGCCTGCACTCCATCAGTATAGGCATTGGCGGGATCCATCAGTGGATAGATGAGAGGGGGGCAGGGCACCTTGACCTTTCTCCAGGTGTCTCGTCTCCTCAAGGAGTCAGGCAGGGGCCCTGGGACACCAAAAGGGAGGAAGACCATTAGATGGACACCCTGGGCTCATATACCCAGGAGACTCTGACAGTGTCCAGCCGCTCCCAATCCCCTCTGCCTGTGACCCCATCAGCTTCAGCTCCACAGGCCAAGAAGGGTGCATCTGCCCCACAGCACAGAATCCTAAGCAGGCCAGGCCCCTTTGGGTCTCAGCCCTTCTGAGGCTGCCCGCCAAGGTCATTACAGGCAACAGGGCATAGTAATCAGCTGGCTGCCTCCACCTCTGCTGCAGATGTCAGGGGAGCACATGGACATAGCGATAGGGTAAGGAAAACTAAGAAATACTGAGAGCGCAGTTCTCTGTATGGGTGTTCTCTCACTGCATATATCATGCACCTTTGTAAATACAATTTGAATTCATGATAATGGCCTCATCATGTGAATGCCTCTTGTATATGAATCTTTGTGCCCTCTTAATACGAGGGTGATCCAAGCTCCTACTCTGTGATTACCTCCTTTTGTGTGCCTCAGATTCATGTGATGTTTAGCAGACTCATGTTAGCCTCTCGGCCCTTTTGTCATGTAAGGGAGATGTGTTAAGCCATATCCTGAAGGTGACTGCACATCGAGATTTGATCCGTTAAGCCTTGCAACATAGTATAGAATTGTTTGCTCATGTCTCTTGGGGGGTTACATGCAATGTTTTTTCATCAACACTGAGCTGTGTTCATTGAGTATAAAAGCACGTGACCTGGGGCCATTAAGGTCTCTACAACCATGTGCAAATCTCTGTGGCTGCTTAAAGTGTCTCCTTTAGGTGGCAACAACTGCACAATGTGCAATTGATGCAGGGCATGCACTGGTGTGCTGCCTTTCACCTTGCACACTGGCTACATGCAGCTTTGGGTGCGGAGCTCCCCAAGAATGAGGGCTTTGTGATCCTTGAGCATTACAGGTTCAAGGCTGAATGCTTGTGATGTATCTGTATGCTCATGTGCCTTTCCGATCACTGGCACGTGGCTAAGGGACAGGAAAAACTCAGGTTCCCTTGCCTGGACCTTACTCCTGCTGGAATCTTGTGACTATCAGTGTGTCACAGGCACATCTTCCACAACGTGCAGCTGTGATAGCATCCTCACATGGAAGCTGACCATCATAATCCCAGCTGACATTACCCCTGGACAAGCCTGATCCCAGGTTGGAACCTAGCTTGATAGATCCTAACTTTTATTTGTTTGCTTAGATATGTGGAGAGGGGCTACTGAACAGAATCACTGGAGTCAGCTAATGAACTTTTAACAAAAACATAAAACACTTATTAAACATGAAAAGATGAACTATATTACAATACTCCTTCACCCAGAACTATACCATTATAGATATATACAGATTTGTAAGGATAACACAAGTTACAAAAGCTATCTTATACTTTAGCGGCCACTGTAAGTACACAGTCCTTGTACCAATAGGCACCCTGTGGTCAGACACACCACACCCTGAAACCAAGTGACAGATGTCATCTCAACCAGATGTTATGGATCTCTCCTCAGATCTCCCCAGATGCTTGTTACACTGTGAGCCAACCAGTCTCACTGAACTCCGTCTTTCACATGCGGGTTCCCAATCTCCACTCTTGAAGAACTCACTTTGGAATCTTCTCCCAAACCGACACTTTCTCTCAGGTGTCTTCCACAAGGGCTCGCCTCCAGGGTTTCGAACTCTCCTTCTGATGTTCCTCTTCCTTGTCTTTCTTTTGACTGCAAGGTCTGCTTAGGACTTTCCCTTGCTCCACTGTCCTGTGTTTTTGGGGTTTTACTTAGTTTGCAACTAGCTATCTCTCCCCTTCTAGGCTGCTCCTGCCTGGCAGCTATCTTCAAAACCTGCTAAACTCCAACTGTTCCCAAAACAGACTGCAGTCTTTCTTCTTCTGTGTATATCTGTGGGAGGGACCTGCCTCTCTGGTCCACTGTTGCGAGGCAACAACCCAATTCTTCCACACTTGTTTGCTTACCTTAGCGTACAGTTGTAAAAATCCTCATTAGAAATGAGGCACCTTTTTAAAGTGTAACTAAAACACAATTTGACCGTTCTTAACACATCGATACAGAAATACAAATCAGACTTAAACTTTAAGCCTAAAACTCATTCCTAACGCCCAAGAAATATAAACATAACTCACTTAAACTATCTCTATTTCCTAACACCCACACCTTTGGAGGAAAGAAAGTGAAGGTTTCTTTAAAATGGCATTACATCCATCTCACACAAACTTAACATCATGAATATCTAACAATAGCTTATTACATTCTATACAAATAAACTTTCCATTTTGCTTCACAATTACACACCATATTGCACAATTACAAAAATGTACTTAAACAAAGTCAATAAATGTAACAAGATTAATAGAATTTGCACATCATAGTATTATCATAACTCAACACGTATGTTTCTTTTTCCCCTTATTCCCAGTCTTTAACTCAGCAAAGAATGTTTCATTTAAGTCTACAGCTCAATCATCCTTTTCATTCACTGTAGGTGTAACTCCATATGCAAACTCATTTTCCAAACTCAAATGTGGCAAATTGTCATTTAGATTTAGCAAAGTTAAAATGGCATTTTTGTGAATTAACATCTCATTTCTTCTCTGGTCAAAATCTCTTTTTGCCATTTCAAGAATGATCTTTAGATGCTTCTTATGTTTATACAAAAGGGTTTCACATTCCTGCTTGGTTTGACCTTTAAACTTTTTATGATATTGTTGTTTCTCCAGATCCCATTCGAACAGATCTTTTCCACATCTCTTTGAGCAATGTCACTTGTATTCTCCCTGTGGAATTTCATAGTCTATTCCAACCCTTCAATTATTTTGCATAATCCACGAACTATATCATTCCACTCCTTTCCAGGTTTTGGATTGTATTTTGCAACCTGTCCACTAGCCTGAATTCCAATTGCTGTATTTGGTGTATCAACACTGGCAAGCACTGGTAAATCAGTGTCTCTGGTCATTGACTTGGAAAAGTCATTTTTCATTTTCAGTCCTTTTTGTTGGCAATTCTGCATCCCATTTAGTTGTTTTCATATTGCTCATTATTGATGTTGATACATCAGTACTATTACTTAGTTCAGCTCTTTGCTCAATTGGACCACAATTTGGCAAATAACTTTTATTCACAGGAGCAACTTTGGAACTGTGACATTCCATATCACATATCTTGTCCTTCCTTTCGTCCAGTTTGCATCGAAGTTCATTGCTCTTTTCCCGACAAAATCCTAACAGTTTGTTAGTCTTGGTTTTTTAATTCTGCATTCAACCAATTATTCTGATTCACCAACAATTCCTTTCCTTGTTCAAGGTATTTTAGTTGCTATTTCATAACAACTATTGATGCTTGAAGTTCGCCAAATTTTAACTGAAGATTGACCTTTGTTAACTTTGATTCTACAAGTTTATCATTTCGACATTTCAAGCCCTCAGTCAATTGTTCTATGTTCTGTGACTGATTCTCAATTTATCTCATCAATTCTCTTTCATTAGCAAACCCCCCTTTCATACATGAAAATTGGTTTTCTACATCAATCAGCTTCAATTGCTTGTTATTTGCAATAAATGTTTCATCTTTGGCCACAGTAGTTTTCTGAAGTTTGTTAAGATCGGCATGATCAACTGTCTGATACAATACAGTCATTGCCACATTGCTGTCTCCACTAGCCAAATCATTACCCAGAATAAAATCCACCCCTTCAATAGGTGATTTAGGAATAATTCCCACCGTAGCAATTCCATTTACAAAGTGACTTTGTAAGTTAAATTTACACAAAGAAAGATGTTTATAAATTCCAATAATATCCCTTATTAGTACTTTTTCCTTCATAAAACTATCCAGAACACAAACTGTATCATCAACCACCATCAATGACTGATCTGCTCCTGTATCGCTAAAAATTTTAATCTGTTTACTTATTTTGTTAGAGGAGGAAGGGGACACTTCTCCCTTTCACATAAAGCATTCAGACCCTCTGTTAGCCTGACTTCCTTCACCAGTAATCAAAGAAGAATTCTTTGGACTATCCTGAACCATAACCCCTTTCCTGTACATTTTGATACAAATCAAACTTAAACTTTAAAGCTAAAACTCATCTCTAACGCCCAAAAGATACAAATATGACTTACTTATACTATCTCTATTTCCTAACACATCACCCTCCTCGGCTTTCTGCCCTTCCAAGTCCTCTTTCTCTGAGGAACTCTTTGCCTCCTCCATGTCTCCCTGTGGCAGGTGATGTCCCCTTTGAAGCACCAGGTTGTGCAGGGTGCAGCAGACCACGATGATGCGGGACACCCTTTCTGTAAGGGTGAGGGTGAAATGTACTGCAGAGCCCCACCTGAACAGTCCAAACAATAGAAGTGCACCTTCAGGGTGCCAATGGTTTCTCAATGATGGAACTTGTCACAGAGTGCACCGTATTGTACCTCTCCTTCGAGGTACTTTGAAGACAACACACAGTTGTCATGAGCCAGCTCTTCAGCGGGTACCCCTTGTCACCCAGCAGCCAACCCTGTAAGCTCTGTGGCCCTTCGAATATCTGTGGCACACGGAAGTAACTCAGGATGTAGGAGTTGTAAGAACTCCCTGGATACCTGGCACTCATGTGCATGCCAGGCCAGCTGAACGTTGACGGAATGGAACTCTTTCCTGTTACTGAAGATCAGGGGCTGCTGCCAGGGAGCTGAATGTTGACGGAATGGAACTCTTTCCTGTTACTGAAGATCAGGGGCTGCTGCCAGGGAGCTGAATGTTGACGGAATGGAACTCTTTCCTGTTACTGAAGATCAGGGGCTGCTGCCAGGCCAGCTGAACGTTGACGGAATGGAACTCTTTCCTGTTACTGAAGATCAGGGGCTGCTGCCAGGGAGCTCTTAAAGCAACATGTGTGCAATCTATGGCAGTCTGCACTCCTGGGAAGCTGGAGGTCGTTGCAAGTTCAAAAAATCTAGCAGCCTGGCTAGCGTCATCCATTGTGAACTTTATATAATGATGAGCCTTACAGTAGAGGGCATCTGTCACCTCCTTTATATATTTACGTGTTGAGGCCTGAGAGATGCTGCATCCCTGGAATGAGCCACTTGCAAAATAAATTGAGTGCGGCAGTGACCTTCAGGGGCACTAGCAGGGGATGGCCTCCCAGTCCATGTGGCATTAGATCTTTATGCAGAATGTAGCAGGCGTGAGTCATTACTTCTCTTGACAAATGTAAATGTGCACAGCACTGTCTCTCGCTGATCTCCAAATAGAAGAAGCATCTTTGGTATACCCTTGGTCATGGCTGTCGCCTCCCTGGGATGGGTTTGACTACCTCAGCCTCTGGATCTTCCTGGGGCGCTCCTGGACCATGCACCTCAGGCCGGGGTTCTTTGTTAAGCTGTGCTGGGCAGCACTGGATCTTCCTTCTCCTCAATGAGCACTGCCATCAAGAAGGCAGCATTGACCATAGTCTCCATTCTGCAATCCTCCTTCTTCCTGCGGACAGATAGATCCAAGAGATGAATGTATCTTACCCTACAATTACAGATCTCCCACTCCAAGCTAGGAAGTAACTGTCATGCCCTTGGGCTGCGCTAACTCTTTGTGAATTTTCCTGTTTCACCCTAGTAGATGAGGCGCTCCCTCACCGATCATAGGAGCCACCCCAACAACTTGACATCTCAATCCCTTATAGGACGGAAGAGGGTTGAGCATATTCATGTTATTTTGAGGTTCACCAAAGGTGCTCATTCGCTGCTGAATTTGGATTTGAGATTATCTCTGCCTTGCAATTTTGGAAAGATTGGATGCTTTGTGCTTGGTGACTCATGTCAAATGGACAATGCAGTTTGCAGGGTTTGATGGAGCTTCTTGCATATATTCAACTGCTGTGCTCCTTTAATGGCTGACTGCCTCTTCCCTTCTCACTTTCCTCTGATAGTTAAACGCTCAGTGCGACCACCTCTAATATGATTCCAATGCCTAGTGTAGTCTCGCGTAAAGGCACACCATGAGTTATTGGTTCCAACTCTAACTTTCCAATGAAGCCTTCATGAGTTCTGTCAGCTGAGCCTTCATTGCCATGTTTAAATTCTACTAAATATGAGGGTGCTCCCTGAAAGGACCCCGGATTCCAGCTGTCAGCTCCTCCCACACTGCCTCAGACCGCTCCTGTGGCCAATGGTTTCTTGTTTCATTTTTAAACTGCGTCATTGATTCAAGATCTCAACATAGTGGTGCTGCACTTCTATTTCCAGACCAGCTTCAACCCTTCCCCTGTCATCATTAATGTCTCTCCGATCATCCTGGAAACTCACTATGTGTAGGTAGACTTCCCCTGGTCACTCTCCAGCCTTCTCCAGTAACCCTGGAGCCCATTGTAATTGTTGCGGACATTCCTGTCCTCCCCCCAAACCATTACTGTGGATGTCCCCATGCCCCATGTGGACCTGATCCCTCCCCATCTTGAGGCTGTGTGCATGGTCACATACAGACGTGTCCCCCTTCGACTCCTACATGAGACCTTCAAGTACCCCCCTATCTCTTTATTACATTTTCCCCATTTACAGGCTATGGATGCTTCCCCTGACCATGACTATTCCATCTGCAGCCTTGTAGTGAGCCAGACACCCCCAGGACCATCGTGTGTGAGGCACTGACCATACCTTGCACATCATGGTGTGCAGACAGGCATTGCCCCTCCCTGGACGGGGACCACAATGTGCATGACCGTCGCATGGCTCAAAAAACCCCAGTACTGCTATTAATCTCTCACCCTGACATTGTGGTCCACAGAGCCCAGGACTACCTTTCATTTTGCACTCCGGCCATTTGGCCTCAGTCCCGGGCTATGACTGTCTGATACTCATCCCCCTGCTTCCGTCAGGACTCATCACCACCGCCCCCCCATGACCCCCGCTACCCCAGACATGAGTCTCCATGTACCCCTTCCCTCTTGTGCAACCCTAACACCCCCTAGTCATGAGTTTGCATGCAACCCTTCCCTCTTGTGCCATACTAACCCCACCCACACCCCTCCCAAAGACTGTATGCATCCCTTCCATGTTGGCCTTCAGCTGCCCCACCCCCAGTCGTCCCTCTGCCTGCCATTGCCCCCTCCCTTTTTCCGAATACCCCCACCCATTCCCAGTCATCCCTCTGTCTGCTATCCCCACCCTGTTCCTAATACCCCACCCACACCTAGTCATCCCTCTGCCTGCCATCGCCCCCTCTCTTTTTCCTAATAACCTCACCCTTTCCTAGTCATCCCTCTGCCTGCCATTCCCCCGCTCCCCTGTTCCCTTCACCCTCGTGTCTCTCTTTCTCCCCTCCCTCCCCATGCTTTTTTCTGCTGGTAGAGTGCAGCCCTGCTTGTACCCTGCAGCACCCAATGTGCCACACAGCGCCCAGTGCAAGCAGCCCTGCTTGTGCCCTGCAGCACCCAATGAGAGCAGCCCTGCCTGTGCCACACAACGCCCAGTGCAAGCAGCCCTGCCTGTGAACCTCACCAGTCTCACCTGAGAGAGAAGCTTTGGCAGTGGTGATGAGTCGGAGCAGCACTGTTGCTGGTAGGCTTTCAATGCTGTACACACTTCGAAGTCATGAATGGTGAAGGTGGGCAGGTGCACGCCACTTATATACGGTTGTGAATCAAACTGCTTTAATTTCCTGCTGGCATGGCACTTATTTATGAGGGAGAACGTGATTCCAGCAAGTTGAGTTTTTAATGAACATTCATGATATATTAATGCATGCAGATGGGGTTCCCAGCATGGATCAGTGGGAAAGGCGACCACCATGAAAGTGCTGAGGGGAAATTTCAGACTTGTTTTCCTGCCGGCAGGAATCCAACTTTTGGCCTCACTCTGAATTTTCCACTCCCATCCGCCATGGCTCCAGCTGCCGGTGGGACTGGAAAATCCGCCCAAAGTCTGCAATAGACATTTGGCACTTTAATTTATTTAATCTCAGCATAGGTTCCGACATCTTCCCATGGTGGATACTGGGTGAGTTGGCATGGTAGGTGTAAGAGCCAAGGGTAGAGGGGTATGGGTTGGCATGAGTTGGCATAAGGGCTATAAAGGGCTATGGGCAGTGTGCAAAGAGGTATAGGGTGGCATAGGGGCTGTAAAGGGCCTGGGGTGGGCCAAAGGCATAAGGTAGCATGGGTTGTCATGCGTGGGCATGGGGAGTGTGTGGAGGGTGAGGGGCTGTGAGGTGCGAAGGCTGGAGAGCTGCTTTATGTTTTCCTGTTTTTTTTATTAAACTTCAACACAATGCCAGAGTGCTGAGGCAGGCCTTCAGCCCAGCCCATTTCTGCATATGGCATCCTCTGCAATCATGCAATGAGGGGAAAGTGGGATGTAAAAAGACGGATTAGGTACGAGGATAATGCCATCGTCAATAATTTCAGTTTAGCACTGGCTCTAGCCTCAGTCATGGCCTTCCTATAATAGCCAACTCTCTTCCATGGTTTTTAGAGTATGCAGACATGTTTTCCTTCTTCCATTTTGTTTCTTCTGCTGCCACTTGTGCTCCACCTTGTCCTGCAAAAAACGAGGGAAGTGTTTCTGCGAGTGTCATGCTATATGTTTGGGCAATGTGACTGTCATGGTTAACCAGCGAGCAATGTGTACAAATGTGAGATTTGTGCGTCTGATTTGTAACAGCGATAAGTGTGTGAAGGTGAGGTGATCATGTTAGCTATGAGTATTGATTGATAGAGATTGTTGGTCATTGAGTAAATGGAGGTGTTGTCCATAGAACAGCATGTGCAGTTAGTTGTGCAAATGTTGGATATGGATTTTGAACATATATTCATTGACTTGACGATTCATATAAGATCATTCAGTTTCTTGTGGCACTGCATCGAAGTCCTTATGGCTCAATTCCTGGCACTGACCTCTGTGGCTAGCTGCTCCAACTGCCTTTTCAATGTGTGAATAGAGGGCCTTCTGACCTCCTGTGGATACAGGACATCTCTCCATTTTTCCAGCCCCTCCACTAAGACCTCCAGTGCAGCATCACAAAACCTGGGAGTCTGCACTGTTCCTATGCTCAGCCTTTCTACTATGCTTCCCAGGTCAGAATCAGAACATAAAAGATTCCGAGCATCTACTCCAACTACAATGCCCCTCCCTTTTAAGAGATGCAGTCTAGCTTTAAACATTGCAGGCTAACTTAATGCAGTGAACATTAACTTTAAATAGAGCTAACAAGTGTTAATTTTGGATCCCCACTGATGCGTGCAGTCAATCAACAATTAGGCCTGGCTGCATACAGAAATCATGCTACTAAGCAGGCAGCATGAAGATGCCGAGCTTATCTGCATTACATGAAATAGGCACAGGGTAATTACACAGATGATCCCTGTGCCTTTTCTCAGCGGCTACTCAATTTAACCTTCATAGTTTTCACTAGCTCACTTTTAAAACAACTGCTGCAAAACTAAACAATAAGAATTTACTCCCTAACACCATTTGTGGGACCATTGTCACCAGAAATACTACAACAATGCAAGCAGAATGGCCACCACAACCTGCTCAGGGTAGTAAAAAATTGGCAATGAATGTGGCCGAGCCAGTGGGACCAAATTAAAAAGCATTTTGTAACTTGCATTATATTAACCGATTATTTTCATCCTTTTGCTGCACTGGGTGGCTGTCCTCTTTTGCAGGACGTTGGCACTGACCACCACTGCCACCGCCTCCCAAGCCGGATTGGTGATGTTGCTGCCCCTCATGTGGCCAGAGTGGGGGTAGAGGACATCACAGCAAGCCTCCACTGTGCCCAAAAGGCACTCAAGGGACGCATCATTGTACCTGGGGGCTGTAGTATTTTTGCTTTTAGTGGCCATGTCTTCTTTGCAGCAGTTTTGCGTTGGAAGCACCGAGAGGCATGCGCATGGCTGCACTTTACATATGGCGCCCGGCGTGATGAAGCGGTGAGATGATGGCATGGCAGACGAATGAGTGCCCGCCCACCATGGAAATGGCATGTTTCCCAGGAATGCGTAATTAATGCGGCAGGTTTGGGATGATATGGCGTGAAAAGCCACCATTGCAGCTGGCGAGTAAAATGTCGTTTTACCCGCCCGCTACCATGCTTAGTGCAAATCTGGAATGATTCCGCCCTTAGATTCCCACTTTCCTCTGCACTCAGATTCCCTTCATCACCTACACGAGTGACGTCCTGGTTTCCAGAACGTCTCGCATAACTTAGCGACAGACCATGAGCAAAGATCATCAACAATAGCGGTGTGAACTTTTATAAGGTACATATGATAATATTTGCAAATGTCACGTGAACAATCTTCGCATGATACCTCCAATCAGAGTTGACAAACCTATTGAAAACTGTAAAATGACAGACTCCTTTTTAAAAATAAACAAAAAATATTCCTCGCCAGGTGCAAAGAGTCAAAGCGATGGAAAATATGTCTAGAACTTGGCTCATCCTTCTGAGCTGATAACTTGGAAATTTAAATTCACTAATTATAAGGTCCAGATTTATTGAAGAAGACGACAGTCTCACCATAAATTCACATAATAGTCTTCACAGAACACAAGTGGAGACTCCTAGTGAAGTTGCTTATCGATGTAGTTTGTCACCAGCATATACAATGGCACTCCGGGGTCACTGCCAAACATTGTGGTCATGCTACCTGCCATCAGGCAGTAATTTTGCTACAAATGGGACTTACTTAAGAGGAGCCCATCCTGTTGGTTTATCAACATGTCACATAATGAAATGGTGAGATTCATGTTTGTAATCCCATGTCGTCCGTTTCTCATCTGAACTGAGCCATTCAGAGAATGGGAGGGGAGAATAAAACACAGTCGACCTGAAGCACTGCCACACAGTACCTACTGACCCAATCAAGAGTGGAATTAGATTTTATTTGGTTTTTAAAAAAATGTTTCAGAGAGCTCCACTGTTAAGCAAAAACAACGCATAAGCTTTAAAATACAGAGCCACAAAGATTAAACCCTGATTGTCACAGGCACATATAGCTCAGTCATAGTTGCATGAACTATAACATTTTGTTTCAGCAAGCTGGTTTGAACCTTCTTGTATTCCTTACAGTTCTTTACAACTTCTCTGTAAAATTCCAGTGAACAACTCGTTCTTTACTGAGAATAAGAATTTAGAAAAACAAGCTGCTGTGTCAAATTAACATGTGTTATATATGAATAAACAGGTTACTAAACCATTTAGCCCATTTGGCTTACAGGCACTGCACTCTGACAGGGGTAAGCCGGTACCAAGGGAGCATCTGGACTTGGAAGAGTGCAAACTATTTGTGCTGTACTTGCCTGGTGCCCAAGCTTGGGGGGGAAACAGGAAAGCCTGATCTATATGCTGTGAGGCTACTGATCTCCTGAGTATCCTTATTTCATCTTTTACCACCTAAACTCAGAATAGCCAAAATTACGCCGGAGGCCTGAATCCAGAAGTCCTGCCCTAAAACCCAGCCCGCACCATTTTCGCAGGGAAGGAGAATGAGACTGGTTTGTACTTTGCACATCTGTACTTCACGGAGGCAACTGCACAGATTAAAGCGGAGCTCCCTTCAGTCAGGTCCAATTTCATTAATGGGATGTCCAAAACACTATTAGACCTATCAAGTAAAGGTCAAAAGTTAGTGGGGTTCTTTGGAGAGGTAGGGTAACCTTCTGGAGAGGTAAGGCACCCTTTTGGATATGGTCCAGGGGCACCTTTGGGAGAGGTAAGGTTCCCTTTGAGAAATGTAAGTGTCCTTTGGAAGAGGTAAAGTCCCCTTTCAGAGAGGTAAAGAGCCCATTGGGATTGTTAAAATTAGACATAAATGTGCGTAAAAAGTGAATAAACTCACTGGAACTGTCAAGCTCATTGGAACTGTCAAGGGAACTGTCAATGAAGCTGTCGAGGCATTTAAATTTCCTGGCCGTTAAATTATTTTTTTAAAAACTGTAGACAATGTTAAAAGGACAGTGCTTGCTATTTCACTCTGGGTGTAAAGGCAGAGGGTGGTGAATGGGGGCATGGGCAGGCATGTGTTGGCTCTATGTTGGCATATTGATTATAAAGGGCCATGGGGGTGAGTGGAGGGGCATAGGCTGGCATAGAGGGTATGAGGGTCCATGGGGGGGTGGATGCATGGGTTGGCACAGATGTGGTATGGGAACGTGTGGGAGGTGAGGAGCTGTGAGGGGGTGAGGGCTGGAGGGCTGTTTTTTGGTTTATTGGTTGCATCTGAGACAGAGTGCCGGATCACCGAGGACAGATTTTTGCCAAGCCCGTCTCCATATGTGGCAGCCCCTCTGCTCCCTCCGAACTGTTTCCGGGATGAGTAGGCAAGACTCCCATTACACTTCACTGCCCCCGGAACTAAAATCGGAACTTCCGAGGCAATTTTTCAGGAATCGCTTTTGCGGAGTCAGGAATGCTTCCAACTCTGCGCTCCTGATCTGGGAGCAAAAATTCAGGCCGAAGCAATAGTAATTTTCCTGCCATGAGACTGATCTTCCCAGTGTCTGGAATCAGCAAAAAAGTATGGCTCCAACAAATATACAGGCAGCCGCCCTTTAATTTCAATTTGCACCCAACACTCCAGCCTCCAACCCCATGGGGCTCCTCCTACATTGTTATGCACTGCAGCATGAACATATGAGATCATTTCATTTCAGCATGGTTTATCAAGAGACCAATAGTTCTGAACCTTGGCCATGCTGGACGTCACATATCACAGAATCACAGATTTGTTACAGTGTAGAAGGAGGTCATTCGGCCCATCGTGTTTGCACCGGCTCTCTGAATGAGCAATTCCTTAGTGCCATTCTCCTGCCTTCTCCTCGTAACTCTGCATGTTCTTCCTTTTCAGGTAACAGTCTAATTCCATTTTGAATGCTTGAACCTGCCTCGACTACACTCTCAGGCAGTGCATTCCAGACCTTAACCACTCGCTGTGTGAAAAAGTTTTCTCTCATGTCACATTTGAATATTTTGCCAATTAGTTTAAATCTGTGCCCTCTTGTTTTCAATCTTTTCATGAGCGGGAACAGTTTCTCCCTATCTACTCTGTCCAGACCCCTCATGATTTTGAATACCTCTATCAAATCACCTCTAAGCCTTCTTTTCTCCAAGGAAAACAGTCCTAACTTCTCCAATTTACCTTCATAACTGAAGTTCCACATTCCTGGAACCATTCTCATGATTCTTTTCTGTACTCTCTCCAATGTTTTTACACCGCTCATGAACTACAGGAAATGGGGAGTCAGCACATCATCCTTCTTTCATCCTTTACTGAACTGTACATCTTGTGCGATTCCACTCTAAAGGAAGTGAGCAGATAATCTGCTCCCCAACCCTGTCAATACCACTGTTGAGCTAGATAATAGCACCAAGACTATGGCCGGGCTTTTCCATGCCTGCTGGTGTCAGGTGTGTTCAGTGGCACGAGTGGATAATATGATACGATTGGTTTCACAACGGCGTGAAACCAGTTTGTGATTGTCCGCTCAGCCCGCCAACGGTGGGCCGCGTTTTCCGCCATTGGACATCGGGAAACTCATTATAATACACCTGCATATCAATATTCAGCCGGCCCAGCAAAACGGTACCCCCGCCACTGAATCATCCATCCACGCCGACATGTTTCACAACAGAACATGAAAGGCGTGTACTTTGAGGGGAACTTGGAGGTGAGTGCACAGTAACATTGTGCAGCGCTCACCAAGGTCACCTGTTGGATTTCAAGCTTCAGGGGCATTTGGAGGGTGGTCAAGGGCAGCCCTACTGTTGAGGTGAATTGTTGGGAGGTGGCAGTGCAATGGCTACTCTGCGGTTGAGGAGACTTGGAGGGGGTGGGGGGCAAGGGCAGCCCTGCCACTGAGGTGACTTGCTGGAGGGGCAAGGGTTACCTTGTGCTTGAGGTGATTTGTGGGGGGAGGACAAGGGGAGCCCTGCCATTGAATATAGCACACAAACATTTGGGGTGGGGGGTGGGTGAGGGAAGAGGCCATGCATTCAGGAAACATGTATTAAGTGACCATTGCTCTGCAGCTGAGACAGTTCAGGCGTAGCCACATTGACATGCTTGGAGTCGGGCTTCTAGTTAATCTGCCCACTCAAGCAATGCAATGGCATCAAAGAGCCACCAAGTGCTCCAAAGCTTTTCAGACCCCGCCGGCACATACTGCAAAGTCATGAGCGTTTCTGGAGACTGCAGAACAGTTGGACGACTGGATACGTTGTACAATCTCCTTGCTAAAGCTGGCCATGGAGCAGTCACTGGTGGAGGTGCTCACAGCCCCTTGCAATGTCCGAATCCCAGTTTGGATTGGTCTCCCCAATGGTTCAAGCTAACAGTGCAGCCTTCAGCGCAGATTAGGAGCATACCCGTACCTGAGCTGAGAGCACAGCATGCAGTCCAATGGGCAAAGCTGCTGCCAATCAGTCGGGTGGAGTGGGGCAGAGGTGAATAGGGTTTCAGGCAGCCATGCAGTGCACTAAAGTTTGGCCATCCAAGCGGTGGCCAACACTCTCCAGAATTCGTTAAGGGGACAGGTTCTTAGTACACCCATGCTAAACCACGTGTCTCTATCTTTCATCCTGCAGGAGGAGTACAACAGAATCATGGAGCCTGGTGAACTAGCTCTATGCCTGATGGCCTACAGAGCGTGAAGATGACAGAGGAGGAAGCGACTGAGGCTCCTGGCTGCATAAAGGCAAGAGCAGCAACTTCAGGAAGAAGGGGTGACTGGGGCTCCTGCACACCCCACCCAAGAGCCACAGCGAGCTGTCGCTGGTTGGTGCCTAGCTTCACCCAGGGTCTATAGATGCCGGCTTTCATTCCTGCAGATGACCAAGAACCAGTGTGACCAAAGGCTGCTCATGTCTAGGGAACTGGTCGGTCACATCTGCCACCTGCTGGGGACATGGAGGACATCCACTATAAGTGGCCACAAAAGTGACAGCAGTGCTCAATTTCTACGCTAGTGGCTCCTTTCAGGGCTTCACAGGTGACCTCTTTGGAATCTCACAAGCCTCCACCCATAAATGCATCCATAAGGTTGCGGACACCATCTTCGTGAGGCACACAACTTTGTGCATTATGCCCGAGACCAGGGCAGCCAGGATGCAAGGGCGATTGGATTCACCCAGATCTCGAGTTTTCCACAGTTGCAGGGTGCATCAACTGCACTCACGTGGCGCTCAGGTCTCTGTCACAACAAACGGTCAACTACATCAACTGCAAGGGGCTCTGCTCGCTGAATGTGCAGCTGGTGTGCAACCACCAGAAACGCATCCTGCAGGTGTGTGCACGGTTTCCAGGGACTGTGCATGACTCCTACATCCTCAGACTGTTACTGATCCCTAAAGTCTTCCAGGGTCCACAGAAGCTGCAGGGATGGCTCCTCGGGAACAAGGGCTACCCACGTGACTGATGACACCCATGCGGCGGCCTCAGACTGCAGCAGAGTGATGGTTTACTGAGGCTCATGCTGCATCCGCAACTTGGTGGAGCAGACCATCGGGATGCTGAAGATGAGGTTCCTATCCCTGGATCAGTCTGGTGGAGCCCTGCAATACAGTCCGCAGAGGGTGTCACACATCATCATCGTCTGCTGCATCATTTACAACCTGGCGCTCCAATGGGGAGATGAGCTGGCTGAGGAGGGGATGGAGGGGGCTTGATTTCTCCTCCAATGAAGAGGACATTGACAGGGGTGTGGGTGAGGAGGTCCTTGAAGGCAACGATGATGGGGATGAGGACCTTGCACTTGCTAGGTGAGGCAGGCACACTTGGCAGGCCCTCAAAGCTGCTAGATTTGTGGAGGATGATGACAACATGCGGTGAGGTGGCCCCATAGGTCCTCATATCGCATCTGTGAATGTTTGACTCCAGTCTGGCCCATGGCAGTGTGAATACCCTCTGTGAGAATGCTCCTATCATGGAAATGCAGTGGAGGATGATGATGACATGCAATGAGGATACACCATAAATCTTCACATAGCCTCTTAGAATGTCTGAATCCTGTCTGACCAAGGGCAGCTCACTGGCACTCTGTGATCAAGGCCATATCATACAGACACAGCCATAAACCTTTAAAAGCATCTGATCCTTTGTTCGCCTTCAGCATCTGAGCCCTTCAGGAGCACAGCACCACTGGTCACAGATGCTGAAGAGATAGGGGTCAGCCCCGCCTTAAATGTCCTGAGAACACACAGAGAGAATGAGAGGACTCTGTGGTGCCTTCCCACTACATTCTGGCAGCAATGACAAGCACTACCAAGGTGCAGGCATCAGTAAATATCCAGGGAGTGCGAGGCCAGACCATCACTTTGATCTGAAGGCTGTACAAAGCACTGGGAAGAGGCCCTGGACTGAGACACCTGCCTTTATCTTGTGCAGAAAGGTTTCACATCTGAGTAATAAGTCATAGAGTCATAGTCATAGAGGTCCACAGCACAGAAAAAAGCCCTTCGGCCCATCGAGTCTGCACTGGTCAAACAAGTATCTAACTACTCTAATCCCATTTTCCAGCACTAGGCCCATAGCCTTGTATGCCATGGCATCACAAGTGCACATCCAAATATTTCTTAAATGTTATGAGGGTTTCTGCATCTGCCACCCTGTCAGGCAGTGAGTTCCAGATTCCCACCACCCTCTGGGTGAAAAAATCCTTCCTCACATCCCCCCTAAACCTCCTGCCCCTTACCTTAAATCCATGCCCCCTGGTTATTGATCCCTCCACCAAGGGGAAAAGACAAGAACACTGCTCATCAGAACAAAGAGCCATAGGCAGGGATACATTCTTGGGAGTTTATTGACAATAGTGAACATTATTTAGAAGTGATTAACACCCGTGCTCCGGCTGTGCAACTAATTCTTCTTCACTTTCCTAACCCTGCCACTACATCTTAATGCTCTCCCCGACATCCAGAGTGGAGGTGGAGGCAGCCTGCTGACTGCTATGTCCTGTCTGTGATGACCTTGAATGGCGTCTTCTGGAGAGCCGAGACATGGAGGGCCCCAGCCTGCTTTCAGGGTCCACTTGTGTGGCAGTGGCACCCTCCTCGGCCTGTGGAGCTGGAGTTGCTAAGGTCACAGGAAGAGGGGATTCAGATGGGCCGGGTGCTCCTGAAGTCGCCTGGATGGATGGCCTCAGGGGTACACCTGCTGATCCTCCTCCCTATGGGTGCCCAAGGGCTCCAGGCTGACTCCTTGAGGAGAAGGGGTAGCTGAGGTGAGATCGAGCTGCTCAGCACCCCTCTTGCATATACACTGTTGTAGGCCAGCTATGGCATCAGCGATGGAGTTGGTCCCACGCAGCAGTGCAGGAGTGACGTCCTGGACCAAGGTCTCCATGGCGGCCGCCATCCTGCCAGTGTTGACCTTGGTGTGTTGGCATACTGGCGCTAGCACCTCAGAATGAAGGCGGACGGAATCCTCCATCGTGTCTCGCAATCTGAGGAGCACATCGGACATTCCTTCCTGATGTTCCCGAGCTTGCCTTTGCACCTCCGGCAACTGTGATGTGACTGAGTCCAAAGGCTCGTCATCTGACAGACTCAGCAGATTTTTGGCCTCCAGCAGTCCTCCGAGTGCCGGAAACCTGGGAGGTCCCTGCCTCTGCCTGCTGTGGATTAGACAGGTCAATGTGCTCACCAGATTGTGATCTCAAGGCTACTCGGCTACTCTAAAACTAGGTCCCACCGAGGTACATGCCTCTGTGCTGGTGGAGGGTGTTGGTGAGTGCTGCAATGGGACTTCAAGGAGTGAGCTTCCAGATTCCCCTTCAAAGGTTTCTTCGGGGATTGATTGGAGGTCCTGGATCATGGACTCTGCCGGCTGTTTCCCAGATGAGCCTGCGGAAGCAAGGGGAGATAATTAATACATGGCAGTGGCCTGTGAAACAGGACACATCACTCACAGCATGGTTATCTGATGGATGTTGCACTGCTGGACCCTCACTTGGTAGAGCAGTGCTGACCTCATCGTCAGCACAGGACCGGTGCAGATTGTCACTGGCCAGCTGGATGGTTCTGTTTTCAAAGTCAGTGAGGACCTTGATTTCAGGCATTCCACCACTGGTCTGCAACCTCTCCCTCCTGTTGTGTGCCAGTTTGTCTTGTATGAATAGAGATGGAGAGACTGTAAACAGGACACCTGCCAGGCCAGATGATAAGTATGCCTGGCATGTGTGGGTGGTGAGTGGTCCCATGAATGCGATGAGTAAAATGAAGGTGTGTGTGAGAGAGCGAAAGTTGATGTCCCTTGAACTTGCAGTGAGTGAGATCCCTGTGGATGTGTGATGGGCTTGTGAGTGTGTGAGTTGAGAGTGATGAGAACAGTGACTTACCCTAGCGGAACAGAGGAGATCATTCATCCTCTTACGGCACTGGGTGACTATCCTATTTTGAAGGGCATTGGCGCCTTCCACAGCTCCCAAGCCTGGCTGGTCATGCTGCTGCCCATCCCGCGACTAGAGTGGGGATAGAGGACATCCCAATGGGGATCCATGGCATCCCAAAGGCACTCGAGGGACGTGTCGCCTAACCTGGGGCTGCAGTCTGCTTACCTTTCATGGACATCTTCCCTGCAGTAGTCATGGGCTGGAAGCACTGAGATATGTGCCAACGGCTGGACTTTAAATATGGCACTCAGCATGATGAAGCGGTGAGGTGATGACAGGTGGGAGAATGAGACCCCACCCGCCATCGAAATGGCTTGTTTCCCAGGAATGCATAAATAATGTGATGGGGTTCGGACAATCAAGCTTGAAAACCCGCCATTACAGTTGGCGGGTAAAACATCATTTTACCCACCTGCTACTGCACTTAGTGCAATTCTGGGACGAATCTGCCCTATGTTGGTGTGAATTAAGAAAGGTAATCGTTCTTCTTGCCCATGACTCTTAGGGAACATGAACTTTCAAGCACAAATTTTCAACTCCATAAATGAATATGGAGTTAAATAGGAAGAAAGAGAGAAAACTGAGGTTCTGACCACTTATGGTATGCTAATAAGAAACAGTTCAGGCTGGTAGAGGGACTCAAATTTCCTTAGTGTGAATGAGCATCCCATCGTGTGGTATATTATGTTTGCACAGAAAGACAGGGGTGAATTTTAAACTCCAAAAGCAGATGGATTTGGATTGGGTCAGATGTTAATATTTTAAAAATCATAGAGCGTCAAAAGCTGCTCCCAGACTATGATGAAGACTGACAACAGGGAAGTGAAGCTGAAGGTCAGTAAAGTGAGAGACAGGTGAAGTGACTTTCATGAAGTTAGCAATCATCCGTCAAGCTCTGAAAGCACTCTCTGGAGAGTGCTGTGAGCAGCAGCCTCTCACTTGGCCATGGACACAGCTCTTCTATTTCTCTGATCAAAGGCTTCCTTGCCCAATTTCCTTGGCTCAGTGTGGGGCAACGAGGGCTGGTGGTAGTCACTGAGGAAGAGATCTGGGCTCCAAAGGGGAGGCGATGGCCTAGTGGTATTGTCACTAGACTAGTATTTCTGAGGCCCAGGGTAATGTTCTGGGGACCTGGGTTTGAACCCCATCACAGCAAATGGTGAAATTGATTTCAATAGAAAATCTGGAATAAAACCATTGCTGATTGTTGTCAAACCCATCTGATTCATTAATGTCTTTTAGGGAAGGAAATCCATCACCCTTATCTGGTCTGGCCTACATGTGACTCCAGACCCACAGCAATGTGGTTGACCCTTAAAAAATTAGGATGTGCAATAAGTGCTGGCCTAGCCAGTGATGCCCACAATCCATGAATGAATAAAAAAAATTGTAGCTTCCTCTCAATCCCCTACATAATTCTGGCTCGTTAAAAAAAAAATTGGAGTCCAGGACTCTTCCTCAGTGATGACCACCCCACACCAAGCCAAGGAAATTGGGACTCCCAGTGCAGGAGCCTCACCATTATCAGTCCCAAACCCAGTGGAAAGATGCAGGATGTTGGGCAACAGGAGAGCTGAAGGAATTATCTTCAGCGCTCAGGTAGGTGATGATGTAGGGGGTCAGGAGGGCCTCATGTTTGCAGGGGGTGGGGAAGTCCAAGGCAGGGGTGCCCTAATTTTGTCTTAGGATCCCAGAGAAACAGCAATGAGAAAAAAAAACAAATTCAATTGTTTTTGGACTTCTCCTGGCTCCTTTTTGTACTACGTTGACCAGGTAGATAACCCACAATGACATCTCTGTACCAGCCTCTGTAAAATTGCATCTGGGCTTTTAAATAATGATCTTGCCATTAATCTACCCAAGTAACTTTGGGCAGGAGAGGGTCTGGGGGTAAGGAACTAAGTATGGGGAACTATCGTCCCCAATGCAGCACGCATGCGCACACCACCATTTTTACAGTGGTGGATATCATGGTTCTGAGTATCTTGCTGTGGATATTCAGGGCACCTAATTATCATAAGTAAATTGGAATCCAACAGTGCAATTGAAATCGCCATTTAAAATTCACACTGCTGTATGGGTTTCCGAGGGGCTAGAAAACCCAGCAACGAAAGGCAGGCAGCACCTATCATCTCCACAAGGTAACTGCCTTTTATAGCACTCTAAGTGAACCAGAAGGCAACATAGGCCTAGATTTTCACTACGATGAAGAACCTCACTGTTATGGCAAAAATGGTGGACAAGGCTCAAATGGGCCTGGTCAGGATTCACATATTGCAGAGGCAGCTGCCCATAGAATTCAGCAGCTGCCTCCACTTGTGTGATTTTGGTGTGAAATGTAACTTAAACCCAATATGCGCAGATTAGACCTGGTAGAAGCAGGTCTGAACTTTGTAGATTTGTTTGGATAGCCAGGGTTCCTTTTTGGAGAACTTTGGGAGAGGTGAGTTGCCCTTTTGAATTCTAAAAGTGGGCATGAATGTGTGTAAAAGTGCAAAAAACTCATTGGTACTGTGAAGATCATTGGAACTGTCAAAAACAAATGTTAAAAGTGTCAAGATGGAATATGAAAGGGAGCTGTCAAGCTGTCAAGGCTCTTAAAACTCTTGCCCTTTAACTTTTGAAAAAAAGAAACTATCTGGAGTGTTTAAAAAGTGATTCCTTGCTATTCCACACTGTTGACATAAGCTTTAGGGCTTCCAATACTGGTTTAGTGCTGCATGACTGATTTCACAACTGTCCATTATCACAATAGGGTTTCTGCCATCTCACAACTTCTCACAGCTCTAAGTGGTTATGGACTCTTTGAAGTGGGACTATGAACTCCAATTTTTTTTTATATAAGGAATTATGCAATTGAGTGAAATGTTTGTTGTTAGAAGGGATAATGTAGTTCAAGGAATGTAAGTGCAGTAAATAGATTTTTATAAATGAGATTTTTTTTAAATAAAGTCTGAAATAGACACTTGGGACTTGATTTTATCTAATTTCAGCACAAGTCCTGAGGTCTGCCCATGATGGATCCTGGGTAAGTTGACATAGTAGTTGTAAGGATGAAGGGTGGGGAGCTGGGGTGCATAGGTTGACACTAAGTTGGCATAGAGGCTATAAAGGGCCATGGTGGGTGGGCAAAGGGTCATAGGTTGGCAGAGGTGCTATAAAGGGTCACGGGGTGGGCAGAGGGGCATAGGTTGGCATGGAGGGTACGAGGGTCCATGGGGGGGGTGGGAAGAGGAAATGAGGTAGCATGAGTTGGCCTGGAAGAGGCATGGGGTGTGTGTAGGGGGGAGGTGTGTGAGGGGTGAGGGCTGGTGGGCTTTTTAATGTTTTATTTTTCTTATTAAACTTCTACACAGCGCCAGAGCACCAAGGCAGGCTTTTCACTCAGCTCGCCTGTGCAGCCACCATCCTCCACATTCATTCCCAGGTCGCACAGCCTAGCTCCCAGGGAACCTACCATCCTAGAATGAAAACCTGATGTTCAGTCAGACATTTTTGGAAGTCGGATATGCGAGCTGGGAATTATCTCAACTCTGCGCATCCAACGCGTGGAAGAAAACCTAGGCCATAGGAGTCAAAGTAGCAAAGAAGGACTCCATTCGACCCATCAAGTCCATGACAGCTCCCTGTACAGCAATCCAGTCAGTCCCATTTCCCCACTCTATTTCCATAGTCCTGCAATTTTACCTCTCTCAAATGCCCATTCAATTTCCTTTCGCAATCATTGATCGTCCCTGCTTCCACCACCCGCATAGGGAACTAGCTCCAAGTCATTACCACACACTGCAAAAAAAATCTTCCTCACAACCCCTCCACCACCTATCTCTTATCCAAAATCTGAAATTTGTCTCCAGTTGCCCTTGTACTGTCAAGTGATGGAAATAACTTTTTATTGTCTACCTTATATAAGCCTGTCATAACCTTATACACTTCTATGAGATCTCCCCTCAATCTCCTTTGTTCCAAGGTTTCATTTGCTTTGCTACTCTCTCAATATGCCCTGCCACCTTCAAAAACTGATGCACATGAACCCCCAGGTCCCTCTGCCTCTATACATTCTTTAGAATTGTATCATTAAGTCTACTTTCCACACCCTATCCCTTCTACCAAAATGCATCACCTTACTTTTCTCTATATTAAATTCCACATACATCTTGTCTGCTCATTCTGCTAGACTATCTATGTCCTGTTGCAGTTGATTGATAGAATCAGGCAGTACTCCCGTTATGAGTTACAAGGAAGCCTTTGGCGTCCTGATCACAGCCTCTGCCACCCACCCGTTCCCAGGCCTAATCACTAATCTATCCTCCTCCAATAAGACAATAAGACATAGGAGCAGAAGTAGGCCATTCAGCCCATCGAGCCTGCACTACCATTCAATAGATAACGGCTGATCTGATAATCCTCAACTCCACTTTCCTACCTTTTTCCCATAACCCTTGATTCCCTTACTGATTAAAAATCTGTCTATCTCAGCCTTGAACATACTTAACAACCCACCTCTACAGCCCTCTGCAGTAAATAATTCCACAAATCCACTATACCCTGAGAGAAGAAATTCCTCCTCATTTCTGTCTTTAACTCGCAACCCCTTACCCTGAGATTATGCCCTCTGGTCCTAGGCTCTCCCACAAGGGGAAACAACCTCTCAGCATCCACCCTGTCAAGTCACCTAAGAATCCTATAGGTTGCTTCTCTTTCATCTAAACTCCAATGAATATAGACCCAACCTACTCAACCTCTCCTCATAAGAAAATCCCTCCCTACCCGGTATCAACTTAGTGAACTTTCTCTGGACTGCCTCCAATGCCAGTTCCTTAGATAAGAGGGCCAAACTGTTCACAGTATTCTAGGTGTGGTCTAACTAGTACCTTGTATAGTTTTAGCAAGACTTCCCTACTTTTATACTCCATTCCATTTGAAATAAAGGCCAACATTCCATTTTCCTTCCCTATTACCTGCTGAACTTGTTTGCTAGCTTTTTGTGATTCAGGAATGAGGACCCCCAAATCTCACTGTGCTACAGTTTTCTGCAGACTTTCTCCATTTAAATAATATTCATCTCTTCTATTCTTCCTGCCAAAGTTCATAACCTTACATTTTCCCACATTACATTCTATCTGCCAAGTTTTTGCCCATTCACTTAACCTGTCTATAGCCCTCTGTAGATTCTTTGTGTCATCCTCACCACTTGTCTTCCCACCTATTTTTGTGTCATCTGCAAACTTGGTACATTCACGTCCCTCATCCAAGTCATTAATACGTATTGTAAATAATTGTAGCCCCAACCCTGATCCCTGTGGCACTCCACTAGTTACAGGTTTCCATCCTGAAAATGCCCCCCTTATCCCAACTCTCCGTCTTCTATTAGCTAGCCAATCCTCTATCCATGCTAATATACTACCCCCAACACCATGGGCTCTTATCTTATTAAGTAGCCTTATGTGTGGTACCTTATTAAATGCCTTTTGGAAATCCAAATATATTACATCTACTGGTTCCCCTTTATCTATCCTGCTTGTTACCTCCTCAAAGAATTCCAATAAATTTGTCAGGCATGAATTCCCCTTCATGAAACTATACTGACTCTGCTTGACTATATTATGTATTTCTAAATGCTCTGCTATTACATCTTTTATGATAGGCTCTAACATTTTCCTAATGATGGATGTTAAACTAATTGGCCTATAGTTACCTGTTTTTTGTCTCCCTCCCTTTTTGAATAAGGGTGTTACATTGGCCATTCTCCAATCCTCTGGGTCTTTTCCAGAGTCTAAGGATTCTTTGAAGATTACTACCAGTGCATCCATTATCTCTGTCATGGCTTCCTTTAATATCCTAGGATGCAACCCATTAGGTCCAGAAGACTTATTGACTTTTAGCCCCCTTAGTTTCCCTAGTACTTTTTCTCTAGTGATAGTTATTGTATTTATTTCCTCCCCCCACTTTGCCCCTTGATTATTCAGTATTTTTGGAATGCTATTAGTGTCTTCTACTGTGAAGAGTATTTAGTATTAAGAGTATTTAGCAAAGTATTTATTCAACTCTTCTGTCATTTCCTGGTTACCCATTATTATTTCCCCAGCCTCATTCTCTGAGGAGCCTATGTTCTCTTCCTTTTTATATATTTAAAGAAGCTCTTACTGTTTTTATATTACTTGCTAGTTTACCCTCAAAGTTTATTTTCTCCCTCTTTATTATTATTTTGGTCATCTTTTGTTTGTTTTTAAAACTTTCCCAATCCTCTGGCTTACCACTAATCTTTGCCACATTTTATGTTTTCTCTTTCAATTTGATGCTATCCTTAACTCCCTTGGTTAACCATGATTGGTTTATTCCCCTTCCTAGGCCAGGATTTCCCGGTTGGCAAGTGGGGGGGGGCGGGGCCGGCTCACTGACGCATAAAATGACGCGGAATGATGTCGGGCGGAACTCCCGACGTCACCCCGCCTCATTTAAATTTTCAGGTTGGCGGGGGCTCAGCAGAATCAGCTGTGTGCCCGCCGACCCGTCAATGGCCAATTGAGGCCATCGACAAAGTAGTTAAAGTAATTAATAGACCTGCCTGTCTAACTTAAGGTTGGTGGGTAGGCCGGGAGCCCTGGCGGGCTTAAGAAAAAGCATGAAACCTCATCCATGGACGGGATGAGGTTTCATGTAGGTTTTAAAATTTTTAATAAAATTGTCAATGAAAGTGATGGACATGTCCCAACCCATGTGACAGTGTCACATGAGGGGACATGTCAAGGAAGTTTATTTCTTCTGTTTTTAAAATTTTTTCAGACAGGAGCTGATCTCCCTGAGGCAGCACTTAGCCTCAGGGAGACCTGTGCGCTCTTTTGTGTGCATGAGCGAAAGAGCGCACTCTTGGCTCAGGGAATCCCACCCCACCCCCCCCACCCCCCCCCCCACCACCTGCACAGGGAGCACATAGCGTTATGACCTTAATTGGCCTGCCCATGTAAAATGGTGGCACGCCTCCACGTGCTCACTCCTAAAATTCCCCCCACAATGGGGGGGAAATTCTGCCCCTAGATTTCCTTTTCCTCACTAGGATATACCTTTGTTGTGAGTCATGAACTATTTTCTTAAATGGTCTGCCATTGTTCATTAACCACCTTTTCTGCTAAACTCCTTTCCCAGTTCACTCTAGCCAACTCTGCCCTCAGCCTTTTGTAATTACCCTTATTTAAGTTTAGCACAGTTGTTTCCAACCCAAGTTTCTCACAAACTGAATGCTAAATTCTACCATGTTATGGTCACTATTTCTAGGGAATCTTTTACTCTGAGATCATGTATTAAACCTGCCTCATTACACATTACCAGATCCAAAATAGTCTGATCTATGGTTGGACCCACAACACATTGTGCTAGGAAACTGTCCTGAATATACTCTGTGAATTCTTGCTCGTGGCTATCTCTGCCAATTTGATTTTCCCAATCTACATGAGGATTAAAGTCACCCATGATTAATGTCCTGCCCTTTTTACAAGCTCTCATTCACTCCTGATTTATTCTCTGTCCTACAATATAGCTACTGTTAGGGAGCCTATAGACTACACCCACCAGTGTCTTCTCCCCCTTATTTCTTACCTCCACCCATATGGATTCTACATCTTCCAATCCAAGATCCTTTCTTGTTACCGTACTTATTCCATCTCGTACTAACAAAGCTACACCACCAGCATTTCCCTCCTGCCTGTCTTTTCAAAAAGTCACATATCCCTGAATATAGGCCTTCATAGCGATAGGATTCGAGGACAGGAACAGGGATGTCCTGCTGCAATTATACAGGGCCTTGGTGAGACTACACCTGGAATATTGTGTGCAGTTTTGGTCTCCTTATCAGAGGAAGGATGTCCTTGCTATAGAGGGAGTGCAGCGATGGATTATCAGACTGATTCCTGGGATGGCGGGACTGACATATGAGGAGAGATTGAGTCGGTTAGGATTATATTCGCTGGAGTTCAGAAGAATGAGGGGAGATCTCATAGAAACCTATAAAATTCTAACAGGACTAGACAGGGTAGATGCAGGAAGGATGAACCCAATGGTGGGGGAGTCCAGAACCAGGGGTCACAGTCTGAGGATACGGGGTAGACCATTTAGGACTGAGATGAAGAGAAATTTCTTCACCCAGAGAGTGGTGAGCCTGTGGAATTCGTTACTACAGAAAGTAGTTGAGGCCAAAACATTGTATGTTTTCAAGAAGGAGTTAGATATAGCTCTTGGAGCGGAAGGGATCAAAGGATATGGGGAGAAAGCGGGAGCAGGCTATTGAGTTGGATAATCAGCCATGATCATAATGAATGGCGGAGCAGACTCGAAGGGCCGGATGGTCTACTCCTGCTCCTATTTTCTATGTTTCTATTTAGTTCCTAGCTTTGATCGCCTTGTAACCATGGGGAGAATTTTCTCCCCATTTGGGGGGGTTGGGCGGGAGCAGACGCGGGCGTGTGCACAGTGGATCGCCGCCCGTGATCAGCTGGGTGCCGCCATTTTGCGTGGGCGGGCCAATTAAGGCCCGCCCAGCGTGATGCACCCCTGGAAGCACTGAGCACTCCCTGTGCAGGCAGGGGGGTGTTGCCTAAGTCGGGGCCTGCGCTCTTTCGCGCATGCGCATAAAAGAGCGCAGAAATCTCCCTGAGGCACAGAGCGGCCTCTGGGTGATTAGTTTAAGTTCAAAAAAGTTTAATAAAGGAAAAAAAATTTTAAGACATGTCCCCTCATGTGAAACTGTCATATTTTATTAAAAATTTTTACAAGACTTCAAAAACCTTCATGAAACCTCATCCCGCCCATGGATGAGGTTCCATGAAAAATGCAAAGGCTGCCTGGGCTCTTCACCTGCCCACCAACCTTAAGGTTGGATGGGCAGCTTAGTTTATTGCTTTAATTGACAGTTAACTGGCCTTAATAAGCCTTTGACAGTTCAGCGGGCGTGCAGCCAACTCTGGTGTGCGCCCGCTGAACTAAAAATCTGAATGACACACGGTGACGTCAGGACGCATGCCCGATGTCACTGTGCATCATTTCACGCTTCAGCGAGTGGGCCCCGCCCCTGCTCGCCGAGCCAAAGATTCTGACCCATGTCACTGTAACGGATATAAGATCATACATATTAACCTCTATTTGTGCGGTTAATTCATTTATTTTGTTCCAAATACAATGCGAATTTAAGTAAAGAGCCATTAATTTTGCCATTTTGACATTTCTCCCTCCTTTGATTTTTTCCCTCCTTATGCTTTTTTATGTTTGTACACTTTTTCCCTTCTTGTCAAACTCTGGGTGTAATTACCTAAATAGCTGCCCAGCAATGCTGCCATATCCTTTTGCTCTGAAAGCCTATACATCTCTTCTCCAGAACCCTGCTGATAGATAGGAACCATCCCCAAGACTCTCTGGCTGCAGTCCTGCTGCAGGTGTTCCCTCCCAGCTATTAGCCAGGCTGCTAGGTGGGAAATGGATCAAAAAAGTTTTAGTCGTCCAGTTGCTAAGTTTGGCAGGACCTCAGTGCCTCTGGCCATGCCAGGTTCTTCAGTCATTATCAGCTTCTCCCATACCCTCCTCACCCACCTGTAAATATTGGAGACAATGGTGGAAATGCTTGCTTATCTGATTCACAGGTGAGGGTGTCGGTCAGAAAGTTGTGGGGAGCCCGCAATTTAGGATTCTGCCACATTCTGATTCAACAGCGGGTCAGTGATATCACCAATTATTGTCCTGCCAGGAGGTCAGCCCGATTGAAAAGCTGGGCCTTGAGTCGAGTGGGGAGCTGGTTAGTGAAGGCTACAGCAGCAGGTAAGTCCACGCCAGGAACAGGGCTTAGGGAGGGAAGAATGGAACAATTGGGGAGGGACTTCGATCAAGGGTAGGAGGAAAGAGAGGGATCAATCAGAGAAGTAGTCATATGCAGGGTGGTTGATCGGGGGGAGGGTTGAGGAGAGAAAGAGGGGAGTTGATCTGAGGAGGTAGTGGGGTTTAATTGGAAGTGTGGATGATGGGGTTATTGGGGGGAAGAGGAGCAGGTGGAGGTTCATCAGAGAAGGACAGGGTAGGCTTCAATATTTGGGCTACCAATCCCTCAGAGAGAGGTCAGAGCCTGAGGAGGGTGAGGTCGTAGGCCTTGTGTTGGAGAGGACCATAGGCCTGACGGCTGGGGGGGATCAGAGATCTCAGTGCTGGGGTGCGTGGTTTTGATGTGAGGTGAATCAGGGGTCTCAGATCAGGAGAGGGAGCCGGGGCTGCTGAAGGAGAAGCAGGTTAATTGTGGGTCAAAGAGGCAGGAGCACTTATATTCATGTAAGTTATTTATCCTTCCCTTAGTTGAGCCACGAGGCCACTGCCTGGTTCAGGGCAAACAGATATTTAAGGGGGTAGTGCAAACAGGCCCCTCATTTGCACATGCAAAGGGCCTAACACCTGTTTTGAGATAGATAAATGATGCCTCCTGTTTGTTGTTACCCCATACGATGCAGTGGGAAATGCACGCATGCTTCCTGCCCGCTATATTGGGGCCTTAGTAGTCCAAGTAATATCTGAAAAATGTACCAATTTCTAGGCCATGCTGTAGAATTATTAAAATATGGAATATTGCTGAAAAAAGAGACTTTTTTGTTGAAGCTTTTTGTCTTGCACTCATCAGGACAATTCACAAGAATACCAAATGTAAAGGGAACAATTTATACTGTATGAGAAGATAGTGCTGATTGGTTGGCAAGTGGTTCTGATTGGTAGAGACATTACCATGGATGATGCATCAGTAGATTGTAACTGACAATTAATTGCCAAGCATTGTTTGAAATTTAAACCAGGTGCCTGACTCTGATTGGTCAAGGCATTGCACTGAGGAATGAACCAGCAAATGACTGTCACTTATTTTGTTTAGCTGAAACAGGTGCAATGTTTGTACATGTTTTTTCTGTCTGCAAAGAACAGGGCCCTGTGTATTAATATATGTAGCTTCCAGTACACGCAAATGTGCCACACTGAGACTGACTGATAATCTTAAATTGGTTGTCAGCGTAATTCTTAGCACACTGAGGATTATTTAGCAATTGTTGCCAATTGCGGAATTACATCTAATGTTGGACATTGTGTTTTGAGTTTTGCAAGCACAGGCTGGTTGGGCATGGTCTGTACCTTGCCCATTGCGAACAGTGGAAGGGACATGTTGTTTGATATGATCCACCAGTCTTTGAGACGTATTGGCACACCTAGCATCACACTGGAGCACTGAAATTCATATACTACATTACTCATTTGTGTGATAGGCAAAATGTCTTTTTGGCTTGATGGCAGCATCCTATTAAAGGTGAATACCACTCGTATTGCTACTGCATCGTAGCAGCGTGAAACAGCTAACTTCACCTGTTGCTCAATCTTTTGAGATAACTTGCCTTTTCAGGGTAATCTGAGGTAGACTGGGCACTTTTTAGGGCAGAAGTGATGGCCTTAAGCCCGTTCATGAATTTGTGTGATATACAGCACGGAATGATCTGATCAGGATAGCCATTATCCCACAGGATGCCTTTGATGTGCCCCACTTCTGTATCAAGGATGCATAGTGAGCAAATCGCTTGGGCTCTATTTATGAGGTTGTGGCTAAGGCCAGTCTTATAGCACACATCCCAACACGTATATTGATCAGTTCCAGTAGTCTTGCGGTAGAGAGTGGTGGAGATCCCCCTTGCAGATTTATCAACTGGTATGTCAAGGAAAGTGAGTTCATTTAACTGCTCCATTTCAAAGGTGAATTTGAGCACAGGATGGAGCCCATTAAGACACGTAAAGAAATTATTACATGCAGCTGCAGAATTAAATATAGCAAACATATCATCCACATATCAGAAATATGCAAGGGCTGGGAGCTTAGGTGTCATTCCATTGGAGACACATTTCTCATGGAACCCAACAAAGATATTTGCAAGAGCTGGGCCTAGAGGGGATCCCATGGCAACACCATTTTTTGGGCATACATGGGGCAGAATATTGCACTCATCGGGAGGGCACATCCCCGACCCGAATGAGCATAAAATGATGCACGATGAAGTCGGGCAAGCATCCCGACGTCATCGCACACTCGCGTGATATTTTGGTCAGTGGATGCGAGTGGGAGTTGGCAGCGTGACCACCAACAATTAACAGGCCTATTAAGACCACTAAAGTTGTAATTAAATGAAACTTTTTGCTGCCATCTTCCAGTTGGCGGGCAGGCGAAAAGGCCAAGCGGCCTTTGGATTTTTTGCAAAACCTCATCCACGGGCGGGATGAGGTTTCGATCAGTGATTTAAAAAATAATAAAAAAATTTCAAACTAATTTGTAACATGTCCCTGCTTATGTGACAGAGTCACATGAGGGGACATGTTATTAACATTTTTAAAATCTTTACTTTTTATGTTCAAAAAGCTTAAACCTTTACTGCGCACAGGGGCTCACCTGCGTAAACTTCTGCGCTTGCCCTCCTTACCCCTCCCATATAGACAATGCTGAGCGCTGCAGCACCCAATTCACATTGGCTGGCTGTTAATTAGCCAGCTAGCGTGAAATGGCGATCGCGGCCCAATCACGGGCAGCGGTCCGATTCGCAGCCACTCCCGCTCGCCCCCGATGAGCCTGCCTGGTGACCGGATTCTTGGCCATGGCATCAGTAAACCTGAACTCAACTGTGCGATTTGCCAAGTTCCTAAGTTTAATGAATGCTATCCATGCAATGATGGCGGGCCTAGATCATCATGATATAGTGCTGTAGCTCGTATATCTATGGCTTCCTTAAGTGGAACATTGGTGAATAGGCTAGCAATGTCAAATGAGCAATGGGCACAGCATTGCTATTGATATGCAAGTCCTGTATGACCTTCACAAATGTGAAGGAATTCTTGACTGTGCATATGGAAAAGTTGCTCAAAACTCATTGTAGCAATTTCCCCAGCCATTTGGCTAATTCATGTTGTATATAACTGGTCATAGATAAGATAGGGCAGCCATACATACGCGGACGCAGCAAGCCTTAAGGGCAAACCCTGTTTTATATATCGTGTGGCAGCACATCACTCTTACCCAAGTCCAGCAAACATTTTATTAGTTTACATTGAAATAAGGCTCTTCAGTCATGTTGAGCAGCAGGTCCAATGGATACAAATTTGGACACATCATTAAGAATGATGTGTACTTTATTGATATAGTCATGCTTATTAACGATGATTATTCATGTTCCTTTGTCAGGTTTAATGATGTGTATGTCCAGATTGGTCTTAAGGCCTTGCAATGTTGCATGTGGAAATCAGACAGGTCATTCGAAATCCTGCAATATGCGTGTGCTAGATCAGTTAACTGTCAGTCACCATCCACTGGTGCATTCTCCATGGCAACTCTGCCAATAAGAGTCCATTTGCCAACCAATCAGTACTCTCTTCTCCTGTAATATAAATCGTTCTTCCCTTTACATTTGGTATTCTTGTGAATTGTCCCAATGAGTGCAAGATGAAAAGCTTCAACAAAAAAAGTCCCTTTTTTCAGCAATACTCAAGTTCTGTACTGCCAAGTAACTAAAATAGAGGTTGATTCTTTCATTAAAATAGCAGAAGTCATCAAATATATTAAGTGTTTGTATGTTAGTGCATACTGTGCACCACAAAAAAAGGCTGTGAATGGAATTCTACTACAAAGTTACCCAAAAAGTTTGAATAACATTATAAATGCATTTCCACTCAGACAATATATGTGTTCATTAGGATAACAGCTCACCTCCTGACTCTCCTGACTGTCCACCACCTACAAGGTACAAGGCAGGAGTGTGATGGGATACTCTCTAATTGCCTGGATGAGTGCAGCTTCAACAACATTCAAGAAGCTTGACACCATCCAGGATAAAGCAGCTCACTTGATTGGCATCTCTTCCACAAATATTGACTCCCTCCATCACTGAGAATCAGTGGCAGCAGTGTGTACTATCTACAAGATGCACTGTAGAAACTCACCAAGGCTCCTTAGGCAGCACCTTCCAAACCCATGACCGCTGCCTTCTAGATGGACAAGGGCAGCAGAATCATGGGAACACCACCACCTGAAAGCTCCCTTCCAAGCCACTCACTATCCTGACTTGGAAATGTTTTGCCATTCCTTCACTGTCGCTGGGACAAAATCCTGGAGCTCCCTTCCTAACAGCACTGTGGGTGTTCCTACACCACAAGGACTGCAACGGTTCAAGAAGGCAGCTCACCACCACCTTCTCAAGGGCAGTAAGGGATGGGTAATAAATCCTTGCCTATCCAGCAACGCCCACATCCCATAAATCAATTTAAAAAGTTAAAAATTTCCCTTAGTTTTCACATGAAACATCAGCATTAGGCGCTTCTATAGCGCAGCCAGATAAAGAGTAACGTTCCCTCTACTTTGGCCCAGGCATGTATCTTAAGACCAGAGGCAGAAGGTTATTCCTGTTCCTGTACTAGTGAAGTTATTTCCACTCCATGCACCAGATATGCTTATGGCCTCAGATGAGAAATTGTAGGCTATTCTGTACGGTGGATTCAAGCAGACTAGAAACTGCATTGAGACTGATCGTTTTTGTTTTTTACATAGAATAAATACAGTCAGCAGAGATTTTCCTTTTGTTAGTCAGGGCTCAATCCAAACCTTTACACCTATAGCGGAAGGGATGGTAAGTGACATGGTACTTCATAAATTGCGAGATATCACTCCCACTGATGAAAATGAAACTGAAGATATAAAGAAAATTTTTTCTGAGGAAATTCAGAGAAAAACAAAATTTTCCTGCTGATAAAACATATCATAACCAACAATTCTTTCACAGATGCACATGTTAAAAAAGCCCTGTTGCATTTGAGAACAAATGGGTGAACATAACCAGTGTGCATGTCCACACCATTTAAACAATGAAAGCACCAGGTAAGTAACAGGATCTAGACAGGAAGTCAATGAAACTATGAAAGGTCTCCTATAATGAGCAAAATCAAACCAATATACTCTGAGTATTTGCCCTTCTTATCGACAAAGGTTGCCTTCAAACACTACACATCTTTTCCCATATCAATCATCACTTTAAATGGATAAACCATTATCAATGATGAACGCATTTTTAAAGGCCACAAGGAAGGTACTTTGAGACAAAGAACCGAAACAGGTTTGGCTATACAGCACAAAGTGTTAAAACTGCTCGGAGGTATGGTATAAAAGAATTCTCCAAAAATAACACAAAATCCTATCTGTTAAAGATGGCATGGTCCAATCATGCATGAAAAAGTGGAAACTGAGATATAGAACTAAGCTGATGAAAGTGATTTATGTACAGAATTAAAATATTGGCATTTTTATGGAGTGAAATGTCACAGCAGTGCTGTACCTTCAAGTCTTACATTTCCTCTTTGAATCCATGTCAGCCTTCTTATACACTAGAGAACTTAATCAATCCTTCCAGAACCTATAAAATAACACTGAATATTTTACTTGCAATGTATAATAGCTGGCCAGGGTGCATCCTGCTCTCTCTCTTATATAAAATATATATTTTATATATATATATGTATATATAGGAATACACATTATGATGAACAGCAATTTATTTCCCTTTTATCATAAAGCATTACAACAGAACTAAAACAATTATTCAGATATTAATCTGAATCTAATACTCTGATGTTTAGATTTTTTTTGCAAAAAGACCTGGACTTTGCAACAACTGAGCATACCCTAAGGCAGTTAGTTTGCTGTAAAGGTTAAGAAGAGTTCAGATATGAAGCTAGCATGTTCTAACATGTGCAGACCAATCTGTCCAATCTGATGGTGAAACAAAAATTAATCAGTAAGCCTATGATTGTTTTAAAATCATCAAAACATTTGTGGTATTTTGAAGAAGAACAGTTTGGTAGAAGTAAATTGCATGGCATCAGTACACATACTGCCTAAAGCCACAACAGTATTAAAGAAGGAAAATGTCACATAACTTACATAACCCTATATCATCAAAACAATAACTGCGCTATTATGTTCACCAATAACCTGCCCTGACATATGCAGATCTATAAAGATCAATTGATTTTAAGTGAAAAGACAAACTAATTGCTCTCTTACGTCAGTGTCTTTTACACAGATGAAAGGAAACATAAACATTGAAAGCTAAAGTCAACCGAGCACAATTCCACATCTTGTCAAAAGGTGAGATTCATTTCTTACAGCAAGATCAAAGTTTTTGTAGCCTCTATGTGATCAGGCAATTTCAACAATCTCCTTGAAACCATGGAATGTGTTAGCTGAAAGGCTTATAAATGAAGCAATCTAAATAGCCTTGTTGATACACACTTCTTATATCAAACTCCAACTAGAAATAAAATATATCATTCTGTAGTTATAGAATATAATTGTAAATGAAATTGACATTTAAAAGTTCGCCCTTTTAGAACCTGGCTGAATAATCTAGTGGGAGCATCTATTACTGAAGTGAGCAACATGTCTAATTGGTTGAGAATCATAGCATTGAATTTTATCAATGATAGTCAAGTCCTGCCACTGCGGTGAGAAGCGGAGCCAGCCCCGCTTCAGCCAGTGGTGGACCCTCAGGCGGCATTTTATCGGTGGCATCCAATTAAGATGCTGCATTAATGGCAGCCTGCCCTCAAGAGCCGCCAGCCTAATCAGAAGGCCAGCAGCTTAGCAGCCTCAGTGGTGCCACTGCTAGCAGTGGCCATTGCTGAGGCTGCATCACTTGTGAAAGGGTACCATAATGTCTGAGCACACTCAAAATTAGGTCAATGTGGCTGGGTGAGGGTGGGGCCTGATCGGGAATATTGTTGCCATGAGGATGACTTTTGCCACCATGGGCATCCCTGTGAGGTATGGAGCACCTATCAAGGAGGGCTCCCCTCAAAACCTGCTGGGGGCAGCCAGGGTTTACCTGATTGTCTCCCCACATGGCTGTGGGCTCTCTTGACGGAGCAAAATGTAGAAGGAGGCAGGAAGAGGCCCTTAGTTGGCCATTTAATTGCCTCAATTGATGGCCTATTTCCCACTGCCATGCAATATTGCCAGTAGCAGCAAAGTGTCAGGCTCCCTTCCCGATGTCCACTCCCACCAATTTGCAAACCCTCCTACCTCCCAGGCCATTGCTGATGGGCCAGGAAAATTCAGCCTGCAGTGATCTACAGTCTATGTACATTATTTGTGCCCTTACCTCAGAAGGATAAATTCAATTACATTTGAGAAAGGCAGATCATCTTGCACATTAAGTAACCAGTAAAGAAAAGTAATAGCTGATTAGTAGCTGCATCTGCTAAAACACAATAGGATTAGCATTTCAAAAAAATGCTATAGTTTTATTATTTATATCTCTTTGTTTGCCCATTAACCTTTAGACTGCTGTTATGTCTGAGATGAGAAAGACGACGGGCAGTATGTTACAGACTTAGTCCTTGGCGCAACAGCAGACCTTCTGGTTGCTCTTTATGGAGGTCAAACAATTAAAAGCTCGCCTCTGGGTTTGCCATTCAGTTTAAGGGGATCAAGCAGGAGGAAGAATCAGAAGCACAAATTAAGGATCAATATTAAAGGGACACCAGCAGCACTCACAGTGGCAGCACTGTCCAGTGTGATTTGTTCAGTCAGAGGCACAAAATAGGGGGAGAATGGTTGAGAGGCAGGGAAGGGCATCCCTTGTTTCTCTGGCGATGATGTTGGAAGCAGCCAGGGCATGGAGGAAGGTGTTTTTTTCCAGAGGATGGCAGGAGGCCTCACCAAAGAAACCTCGGCTGGAGATTGCAGAGGAGGTGAACAGCCAGAGTGTGATGTGTAGGATGTGGGTTCAGTGCAGGAATGCATTCACTGACCTCTTGAGATCTGGCAAGATGAGTGCTATGCAACTCCCAGTGGACAGCTATTACTCTCTAGCCGCCTTAGCAATCTCCAGCGCAGACATCCTCTGAGGCATACAGTTTGCAGCCACACAGAGCAACATCTCCCCAAGTTACACCTTAAATCTACATCAAATCAGGCAGCACTGACACTCACCATCAAACTGCTGACCTTACACTCCCCATCCCACAGTGACCACCTGACAATTGTTGTGCCTACTCCCTGATCAAAGACTGTACTCCTAACAGTTCTAACTTTCTGCCTTTTCGCTTTACAATTAATGACCATTTAGGGGCCTCTGGAATTTTACCCGTAGCAAGGGAGGCCAGCGCCAGGTGTCCAACCACCAGGTGAGACCTGGCAGCATCATTGCTGTGGCAGGGGGGGTTGCCTCCTATTTGGGCATCCTGTGTCTATTGGGGGCACCCCACCCGCACCCCCCACTATCCTCAAGGTGTTCCATCCATCGTAGCATATCCCCTCTCTCCCAATCCAGCCTTCCAACCACCCTTGTCATGTGGTTTGAAAGCAGTTGATAGTCACAGAGCTCCAGTTGCCACATGTCCAATGTGTACACACTGTGCTCAGCTGAAGCGTGCCTGGGTCGGTGTGTTGCGGGTTTCTCTGGAATGCAGATCTATGGCAGTACACAGAAGTGGAATCTCTGGAATGTCATGCTCCAATGGCTCCTCCTCCTCTTCATCCTTCTCCTTCAAGGAAGCAAGGCGCTCCTCACATCCCTCCATTGGCGGTTCCACTTCTCTTTGAATTGCCAGGTTGTGCAAGGGGCAGCATAGCACCACTATGTGGGGGATCATTACCAGCTTATATTGAAGATTGAAAAATACATTTTGAGTAAGAAGGTTCCAATAATTCCTGTCAGGTGCCTCTGCGTTGGAGAGATGCACTGGTTAGCAGTCAGGACTTCAGTGGGTACCCCTTGCTGCCGAGGAGCCATCCACCAAAGCTGTGTAAAGGTGTGAAGAGCTGAGTCGAAGGATGGCAGCTCCCTGAAAACTTGGTATACATCTGCAATATCCTGTCAAAGTAGTTGCGTACCTGTTGCACATTGAAGGTGTGGAAGCCAATACACAAATACATTTTGCTATTCTGATGGAGCCTTGGTCATCACCTGGGTGTAGTCTATCACACACTGGATCTGAGGAAATCCAGTCAGGGAGGCAAAGCCAAAACCATCTGAGCTTAACTGGCTGCATCCACCCCGAACTTAATGTACTTGGATGCCTTCCCAAACAAGGCATCCATCACCTGGCTGATGTAGTTATGGGCTGCAGGTTGCAAGATTCTGCAAATGTTAGCAGCTGAACCCTAGAATGAACAATACTCAAAAAAATTGAGAGCTAGTTACCTTGACTGCCAGGGAAAATGGGTGGACGCCTGTTCTTAGGAGCCTTGTGTCTTCCTCCAAGAGGACGCAGAGGTCAGACTCACCTGAAGCGGCAACTGCAGTCTTTGGAAGCACTGCTGTTCTGAGAGGTTCATGATGCTGACCCTTGACCTAAAGACTCTGCGCAGAGGGTATCACCTTCTTTGAGGTGTAGCCCTGTGGCCAGTCCATCTGTTGCATGCAGCTGCCTCTGGCTGTGTTAAATGCTGCAGCTGCTGCTCCTCTTGCTGCCCCTGTTATTGTGGCTGCTCAGCTGAAGGACACTGCAGCTCATCCTCACTCTGCTTCGCATTATGTGGGCCCTATGTCCTTGTGTAAGCTCACTGGCAATAAAGTCCATAGCTCTATAAAGGTGTCCAAGTCTCCTCAATGAAGTGGCATCAAGTAGCCTTTCCTGAACATAATCTATTATATTTACCGCAAGAGCCTGCTCCTGTCAACATTAGCTTTTGCCTATGGTCAGCCTAAGGCTTGTCACTTTCCCCCTTTATTCTGGTGATTTCAAGTTTGTTTCAACCCTCAATGACTTCCCACTATGTACTTGCCTCCTGTAACTTGCTGAGTTGCCGACACAACATGTGACCCATGTGCCTTTGGGCAAGTGGCACTGCAGCGTAAAATAGCTCTTGATCAACATTTTAATTTTTTCAATTGGTTGACCAACTTGACCAAGAGATTTCCGACTGCACTCCCAACACACCCCTGGGAAAGATAGAAGGAGCTAGGAAGACATCGGGATACCAAACCAATGGAAGTTTCCGCTATTTTGCCCAGCTCACACACCAGCAACCTTCCCACCCAAGACTCAACTTACACTGACCTGGGAAAAGTGAGAATGAAAGAAGATTAGCAGTGAACAAAAATAGAGCTAGCAAAGGTTTTTAATAAGTGCATAAGAAGTAAGAGGATAATCAAAGAAAGAGTTGGACCCCTTTGAACCTATCACAACAATTTTTCAATTAGTATTTATTACGAAAACATCTGTGCACTGAAGTCAGAAGTAATGAATCCACTACCACCTTTAGGGATTTTAAGGATTAAATTAAAACATTTATTAACAAAAGAAAAGAAAACTTAAACACATAAGACTATAGTTACACAGTTACATCTAGTTTTATAATAGTTCTCACAAGATTTCGACTTAACAAGACTCCCAACTACATACCCCTGCCAGGGAACAGGCCAAATACATTCTTAATCTATAAAACATCCAGCAATATTAGCACAAGCGCCCACTGTTGCTATAAGGGAGGGATTTCACAGCTTCTTTCTCCCTCTCACTCGACAATGGAACTCCAACGGCCTTTAACACAACCTTGGTTACTGGAACAGCAAACTTCTCCAGGGTGGCTAGAGGCTTTTCCTACAAGTCTGTTTCACAGTGCACCTTTCAAGATCTCATACGGCCATTCCCCACACAGCTTTCCATCTTTCTTTAATATATTTCCTCCCTTTTGATGTGTAAACCCCATTGTTTCAACCTTTCTTTGGAAGTTACTTTTCCCAGAATATGAAAATCTTTCATGTTGTCATTATGGCCAGCACTTTCAGGAAAAATAAACTTAATAACTTTGCCTTATTTATCTTGCCAGTTGTAAACATTTTATTATGTCCCTTTCATCAAACAACCTGTCAAATTATCTAAAAATGCAAATTTCATTCATGCTGTATCAGCTGAGACTTCATCCTAGTTTACCCATCTCCATTTCAAATGCCTGTTTTACTCCTGATCCCTTTTGATGATTCAAGCCTTGCAGTCTGACTGTCTGCAGTTTAATTAAACTAGACACACACACACACAAACATACATACACACAGTCTCCATAAGCCTGCTTCAGTATTCCACGGTAATATTAGGAAAAAAAATGATGTTTCCTTTACACATCCATTCTTAAGGAAAAATGAACCGCTATATTTCTAAAAGACAGGTTTATTTTCTTAACCCATCTTACATTACTTATTATATTTATCTATATACACAAAACTTTTACACTACCAGGTACATGCATTAACATGACAAAGCCTCTGTATCAACAGAGGTCATTTCAGTCCAGTGTCTACTTTTCGAATGTCCTATTTCCTTTGATCTTTAAACTCTTGACAAAGCATCTGCAATTAAGGTTTTTCATCCAGCCACATGTATAAACTGCAAATTAAACGGTTGCAGTAATAAACTCCACCTGTACAGTCTTGCCCTCCAGTCTCGAAATTGGTCCAGAAATTTTAAAGAATTGTGGTCTGTATAAACAATTGTTTATGAAGAATTGCTTGCAACATAAACCTCAAAATGCTGCAATGCTAACACGAGACCTAGAGTCTCTTTTTGATGGTTGAGTAACTTTTCTGATGTTAATTCAGCTTCAGCTATTGGCCTTTCATTCTAGTTTCATCTTCTTGTAACAACACAGCACCATACCCAAATCATTTGCATCAATTGCCAACTTAAACTGCTTGGCATAATTAGGTACTGCCAAAACTGGTGTGGTAGTTAACACAGTTTTTAAACTGTCAAATGCATTCCAACACTCCTATGTCCACTGAAGTTTCTTGCTCTTTTTTACTAGTTCAGTCAGTGGAGCAACCACACTGCTAAAACTTGGTACAAACTTCCAATAAAATCCAATCATTCCCAGAAATCTCAAAACTCCCCGTTTTGATGTAGGCACTGAGAAATTCACGATGGATTTCATTTTCACATCTCATGGGGTCAACTGACCACGTCCGACAGTCTGACTTAAATATGTAACTTGCCCTTTTGCAAATTCACTCTTTGCCAAGTTAACCACCAAATTAGCTTCTTGCAGTCAATCAAATAGTTCTTTCGCATGTTGAAAATGCTCCCCCTATTTTTGACTGAAAACTACCAAGTCGTCAAGATAAACAGCACAATTGCTCAGTCCTGCAATTACTTTGTTTATCAGTCTTTGAAATGCTGCTGGTGCATTTTTCATATCAAATGGAATAAATTTGAACTGATATAGTCCACCTGGTGTTACAAAAGCTGAGATCTCTTTTGCTTTTTCTGATAATGCTACTTGCCAATATCCTCACAGAGAGTCAATCTTTGTGATAAATTCTGGTTGTTCCACTTACTCAATACAATCCTCCAACCATGGAATAGGATATGAATCCACTTTTGTCACTGTGTTTACTTTTCAATAATAGATCTTTGTGATCCATCTAGTTTCAGTAAAATCACAATAGGTGAACTCCAATTACTGCAACTAGACTCCATGATGTCATTCTGAAGCATGTATTCGATTTTCTTTTGCACTTGAGCTAATTTTACTGGATTTAATCTATAAGGATGTTTTTTATTGAACCTGAATCTCCCACATCTACATCATGCACAGCTAGATTTGTTTTCCCCAGTTTATCACCACAAATAGCTTTGCATGACTGCAATAGCTTTTCCAAATCACCTTGACACCTGCCAGGAAGGTAAATCAATGTTACATTTAAATTTTTAAGTACCCCCTCATTGTTCAATTTAATTAGAGGAAAGTCAATTTCAGAATCCTTCATTTATGTCTCCTTTTCCTTATCTACCAGTACTAATACGTCCTTCTTGTTATCTTTCCTGTCAAAGTACTTTTGAAGCATATTTACATGGCACACCATCTGCTTCTTTCTTCTAACTGGAGTATTTGTTAAATAATTTATTTCACTCAGTCTCTTTTCAATCCTGTAAGGCCCACTAAGCATTGCCTTTAATGGTTCACCTGACACTGGCAACAAGACTAACACCTTCTCTCCAGCAACAAAACTCTGAGCTTTTGCCCTCTTATCTGCATTTGTCTTCATCAACCGCTGTGATATCTTTAAATGTTCCTTAGCTAGCTCACATGCTCTGTTCAATCTTTCTCTGAATTTTGTCACATAATCCAGGAGAGTAGCTTCCAAACTTTGACCCATTAGTTTCTCCTGAATCAGCTTAAGTGGTACTCTTAATCATAGACTAATTCAAAAGGACTAAACCCTGTTGATTCATTAGGGGCATCCCTAATAACAAATAACAAGAATGGAATCCCTCAATCCCAGTCCTGAGTATAGCCTTGACTATAAGCTCTCATCATAGATTTCAAAGTTTGATGCCATCTCTCTAAAGCACCTTGTGATTCAGGATGTTAAGCTGATGACTTAAACTGCTTTATCCCCAGGCTGCTCATTACTTCATTAAAGAGCTGTGATGTAAAATTTGAACCCCCATCCAACTATATTTTCTTTTAGTAACCCATATCTTGTAAAGGATTTGGTCAACTCCTCTACAATCCTCTTTGCTGTCATATTTCGTAAAGGTATCAGTTCCAGAAACCTTGTAGACACATCCTTGATTGTCAGCAAGTACTGATTTCCACTTTTGGTCTTAGGGAGGGGCCCTACACAATCAATCAGGACCCTGAAGGTTCCTGAAATGCTGGAATCAGAATTAAAGGTGCAGGTTTAATCACTGCTTGAGGTTTTCCTGTTACCTGGCATATATGACATGTTCTACAGAATTTGACTACATCTTTATGCAGTCCAGGCCATAGAAATGTTTCTGTATTTTCACCTGAGTTTTTCTAATTCCTAAATGTCCAGCTATTGGAATTTCATGAGCCACTCTCATTATTTTACTTCTGTATCCAGATGGGATTATTGTTTGATGTACTGCCAGCGGGAGGCCCTTCAGCATTCAAAGATCGGCTGCCCCACAGGCCAAGGGAGCAGCCAATCTATAGATGGAGAGAGAGAGGGAGAAGACAAGGTAAGTTTATTTTTATTTTTTAAAATGTCACAGCTGCCTGGAGATGATCCTGGAGGGGGAATTCCTCCAGAGGACGACAGTGGCTGCAGCTGTGGCCCAGCAGCTGTTATGGCTCTGGGGGTGGGGACCCTTTTGTAATTCATCGTGCCCCCCCTCCCATTTCCTCCTTCGACCCACTACATTGGTCCAGGCCAACATGGGTCACCCTCATTGCTGACTGGAAATTTCAGTTGGTGTGGGAACTGGGCCTTAACAGGTTGCATAATTAACAATAACCAGCCTTAATCGGTTGCCTGTCGCTTTTTGGCAAGCAGCCAATCTGACCCTGAGCCACCCTCATTAAAATTGGCTCAGGTTGGAATCATGGTGGGGAACCAGCACAGAGGCTGACGATGCAAAACTGCATGTCCTCCTGCCTCTGACCTGGACCCTGTCCCATTTAAAAATCCCAGCGATGTTATGATTGGACAGGCTAAATGAACCCGTTGTTCTTATTTTCCTGTCCACTGTTGTATGTTCATGTTTTGTCAACAATTAGCAGATTTTAAACAGTTGAAGATAGAAGTAGGATTGCATGAGTATCTGATAAGAAGCACGACAATGTCAACAATTTGCATTTACGTAACATCCTTAAAAAGTAAACTACACTAAGATACTTCACTGGAGCATTAACAAACACAATTTTGCCCAGAGATGTTGGGGGCTAATGGCATATCTTTGGGTGACTCCAGAGGTAATGGCACAGGCAAGGGAAGAGAAGGCAATGCAGGTGATTCTCTGATTATAACTGCATTGATATAGGAGATAATTTTAAACTTAACACTGAATTGTAAAACTGGCTTTGCATGTAGGGTGCCTATAAGAGAAGCTACCTGACTTTCCTTTGCACACCCAATGCTGGTTTAGCACTCGAGCTGTAAGTCGACAATCAGCCCCATAGTATTCAAAAGGATATTTTTAACATGTTACTACCAGGGTGGGAGGAGTGCGCGAATTATCAAGTCCCGCTACTATGCTGGTCATACCATTAATTTAAATGTTTAATTTTCTCATCAAAATGGCCAATTGTGTACCTTTAACTCTAGTACCCAGAAGAAAAGAGACTCTGACCAGGCTTCTTTCAAAAACTAAGAATGATTTATTTATTTTAAAACAGAACTTCTTTCAACAAGTTGCAAGTACTGGTTAACACGCAACTATAATCGAGGAGTATAACTATCTATCTCTTCCTAAAGAATTCCCCCAGCACACACACAAACACACACACAGACAAACAAAGGACAAACAGGTAGAGTTTCTCCGCAGTGATGGGCATAATGAAATAAAGGATAAAGTCCACAGGGCCTTGACGCTGTCAACCTGGAGTTCCCTCATGTGAAGATAGACCACAGGTCCAGGTGGATGCCTGGACATTCTCACCACTTGTCTCAGCTTTGGAGGTCCAAATGCAAACTAGTTACACAGATGAGGGTTTTCTGGCTACAGATTGATAGCCACACACAATTTTAGGCAAGGTAGAGAGAAGGAGCCAGTCAAGGCAGCCTTCCTTTCTCAGTTTGTTCTTCAACAAGACTGCCTTTAAATAAGCAGGCTCAAACTTAAATTTATTTTCATCTCTCCCATGTGATTGTTTTTTTTTCTCCCAGCTTTTCATTAATTAAAGTGCTTCGCAGTTCAACACAAACTCCTTCACAAGTACCATATAGGTCAGGTGATTTTCTTGGAAGAGGCCTGCTTGTTTACAGTTCCAAGGTGAACATATGACCGTCTTTTGAAAAAATCCCAGGTTAACATCCACGTATCTAGATCCTTCCATTTGTAAAAGAGAACTTCAGTCTTGAGAGATCTGATTCTAACATGCCTCTGCCCTTAAGAGATGAAACGCCATTTCCAAATATGTTTCATCGCAAAACATACACAAAAAGATAAGTAAAACATATAAACAGAATTCAAACATTTGCTCCTTATACAGAATCTGTTTAGTTCTCTGACTTTCTTGCTTTCCAGACAATTATAAACAATTTTTACTTGGTAATACATCAGCAATTATATTATCTTATCCAGAAATATGAATAATCTTCAAGTTATAATGTTGGATTAGCAAGCTCCATTGGAACAGTCTGTCATTCTGAGTCTTAAATTTTTCCACTAAGGCCAAAAAGTATATACTAATGTTTCTTTACAACCATGATGGATGTAATACCTCAAAATGATTAGGAGTTAGTAACAATCCCAGGGTTTCCTTTTCCTTCGTAAAATATCTCTTTTGACGCCGATTTATTTTTTTAGAAAAGTACCCCACTGGCTTCTCTGTGCCTGATTCATCTTCTTGCAATAAGGCCGCACCCACCCCCAAGTCACTAGCATCGATTACCAGTTTGATGGGTTTGGTGAAATTAGGGGTGGCTAATACTGGTTCATTAGTTAGAATCACCTTCAGCTTCTCAAAAGCTGTCTGGTACTCTCATGATCATATCACCTTTGCTTTCTTTTGCAATTAATCCATTAGTGGAGCCGCTATTGTGCTAAAGTTTGGCACAAATTTACAATCGAAAACGCACATCCCTAAAAATCTCATGATTTCCCATTTGGTTTGAGGGACAGGGACATCAAAGCCAGTGCCTTCACTGTTCTTGGCAAGACTTGTCCCTGGCCTACAATATGCCCTAAAAAGGTCACTCCTGTTTTTGTGAACTCACTTTTTGCAAGGTTTATTACTGGGTCTGCCAACCGTAAATGTTTAAATAAGGCTTTAAACGGTCTTTCCATGTGTTTCTATAAAGCAATACATCGTCCAAGTAAACCACACAGTTAGGAACATTAGTGATCACCTGATTTGTTAGACTTTGGAAAATGTTGGGAGCAGTTTTTAGTCCAAATGGCATTATTCAACATTGGTATAGCCCATTAGGCGTGACAAAAGTCGATATCTCCTTAGCTCGCGATGTTAAAGGTGCTTGCCAGTATCCTTTCGACAAAACTATCTTAGTAAGGAATGTGGCACTGCCAACCCTGTCAACACAATCTTCTAGACGAGGGATTGGGTAGCAATCCGTTTTTGTTATCGCATTAATCTTTCTACAGTCTATGCAGAATCTGGTTGACCCATGAAGTTTAGGCACTAACGCTACAGGAAAATACCCAACTGCTTTGACTAGGCTCAATTAGATAATTTTCTAACATGTATTGAATTTCTGCTGTCACCTCTGCTTGTTTCTCTGGACTTAAGCAATAAAGATGTTGCTTTATAGGAGAAAATTTCCACATTCACATCACATGTGGCTAAAGTTGTAAACACTGGTTTATCCCTACAGGCCCCTTTAAATTCTGTAAGTAACTTCACTGGATCCTTTCATTGTCCTACCTCTAAGTATGAAAATATGGTATCTAACTGTCCTAATATTTGTGTTAGCTAACCGGAGAGTGGGAGGTTCAATTTGTGAACTGTCTAAGTCTCCTTCTACCACACTCTCACTGTCTCTTTCATCCTCAACTATGCTTACAACCTGACATACTTGCTCTTTCCTATCTTCCTCCCTACAATGGTATCGTAGTAATATATTGATGTGACATAGCCAATTTTTCTTCCTTTGATCCGGTTTATTTATCAAATAATTTACCAACCCTCTTAATTACCTTGTATGGACCACTGAGCCGTGCTCTCAGAGGTTCCCCCTGTAACGGCAATAACACTAACACTTCATCCGCTGGTTTTAATGTTTGGGTCACAGCTTGCTTATCTGCCCATTCTTTCATCTCGGTTTCAGAAACTTTAAGATGTTCTTGAGCCACTTTGCAGGCTCCGGTGAGCCGTTCCTGGAACACAGACACATCATCTAACATATTGGATTCGTCTTCTCTCCTAAAACTTTTCTTTGATTAATTTCTGAAGACCTCTTTTCTCATGTCCGTATATTAATTCAAAAGGGCTAAAACCAGTAGATTCATTTGGTGAATCTCAGGTAGCAAATAAAAGAAAATCCAGCCTTTTGTCTCAATCATGGGGATATTCATAACAATATGCTTTAATCATTTATTTGAGAGTTTGATGGTACCTCTCTAAAGCTCTCAGTGTTTGTGGGTGATATGCTGTGGACTTCAGCTGTTTTATGCCAAACTACTCATTATGTTCTGAAAAATTTTAGGCATAAAATTGGAACCTTGATCCAACTGGATCTATACCAGTAATCCATATGAGTAAAACATTGGGTTAGCTTCTTTACCACTACTTTAGCCGTAATGGTACTTAAAGGGATGGCCTCTGGAAATCGGGTTGTCATATTCATAATAGTAAGGATATACTGGTGTCCTGCTTTCATTTTTGGTAACGGTCCCACACAGTCCACTAACAACCTACTGAATTTTTTTTTTATTCGTTCACGGGATATGGGCCTCGCTGGCTGGGCCAGAAGTTATTGCCCATCCCTAGTTGCCCACGAAAAGGTGGTGGTGAGCTGCCTTCTTGAACCACTGCAGTCCATGTGGTGTAGGTACACCCACAGTGCTGTTAGGAAGGGAATTCCAGGATTTTGACTCAGTGACATTGAAGGAACGGCAATATATTTCCAAGTCAGGATGGTGAGTGACTTGTAGGGGAACTTCCAGGTGGTGGTGTTCACATCTATCTGCTGTTCTTGCCCTTCTAGGTGGTAGTGGTCGTGGGTTTGGAAGGTGCTGCCTAAGGAGCCTTGGTGAATTCCTGCAGTACATCTTGTAGATGGTACACACTGCTGCTACTGTGCATCGGTGGTGGAAGGAGTGAATGTTTGTGGATGTGGTGCCAATCAAGCGGACTGATTTGTCCTGGACAGTGTCTAGCTTCCTCAGTGTTGTGGAAGCTGCACCAATCTAGGCAAGTGGGGAGTATTCCATCACACTCTGACTTGCACCTTGTAGATGGTGAATAGGCTTGGAGGAGTCAAGAGATGGGTTACTTGTCACACGATGCCTAGACTCTGACCTGCTCTTGTAACCACAGCATTTATATGGCTAGTCCAGTTCAGTTGCTGGTCAATGGTAACTCCAGGATATTGATAGGTTTTTTATGGTTCCTCAAAAACTGGTATAGGAATTAAGGGTGCCGGTTTGATTGCATGTTGTGGTTTTCCTATCATGTGGCATGTATGCCATGTTTTACAAAACTGCACCACGTCCTTATGAAGACCTGGCCAGTAAAACTGCTGGTTTATCCATGTTTGAGTTTTCCATACCCCTACATGTCCTGCCATAGGAATTTCATGTGCTATCCCTAATATCTCTTTACGATATTTGGGTGGTACCACTACCTGATGAACAAGCGTCCACTCCTCATCTGCAGGTCTGTAAGGAGGTCTCCACTTCCTCATTGGAATTCTATTTCTAACATTATATCATTCTGGAATTGCCCTGGCCTCATCTTCAGTTTGGGCTGATTGTGCTATCTTACTAAACTCTGCATGAGCTTGTTGAGCTTCAACTAGAGAAGATTTGTTAAACATCACTTTTAGATAATCTAAGTCTGTAGAGAAAGTTTCAGCCAGCCAAATATCTGTCTGTGGTTTCACTTTGACCTTTGTTGTTTGACTTTACTTAGCCATTGCTCGGGTCATCACACATGAAGAAAAAAATCCTGGAACCGTTTCCTGTAACTGCTCCGTCTCTTTAACCTCACTTGGGCTTTCCGTAACTATGGGAGAAGCTACTACCTTCGCTCCAGCTAAATCATTTCCCAGGAGTAAATCAACTCCATCAATAGGTAACTGCTGAACAACCCCTACCGTCACTGTCCCAGACAATAGGTCACATTCCAAGAGTATCCAGTACACAGGTACAGGTATATACTCTCCACCAATACCATTGACTAAAACTTTGGCTTTTAATGGCTTCTCTGGTAGAAAAAGTTATGCCTTTCCCCAGCAAAAGTGTCTGAGTGGCTGCTGTATCTCTAAGTATGGTTATAGGTTTAGCTATCTCATATGAGGGATGGAGGGTTACTTCTCCCCTCGACAAAAATTCTTTATAACTCTCATGTATCTTATTCACCTCTCCTGAACTCACAGCAGTGTTCACACTCGGTTTCACAGCTGCAGTTAACACTACAACTTGGTCTGTTGTACTCTCAGTCAGAGCTCTTTTTCCTGGATTAGCCTTGTATACCCCAATAAGTCCTATGCATCTCCTGTACATCTTCCAGCAATCTGTGTCCCACCTTGTTACAATGGAAAAACGTAGGCCTTCAAATATCATTTCCACCCTTAGCACCTTTCTTTCTGGCCTGAGGAGTTTCCGGTGTATTCCCAGCTGTCCCTTCTCTTCTCTGGCTACTTGCCTTCCTTTCACCTTCCCAACTTCTAACATTCTCGGGTTTGTGGGGATGATGGAAAAAAGGTTTAGATTTATGGACCAGCCCATAATCATCAGCCATCTCCATTGCCTGTATAACTGTTTTAACCCTCTGGCCTTCAACATGGGTTCTAACTACTGGAGGAAGTGAATCTTTAAATTCCTCTAAGGGAATTATTTCTCTAAGAGCTTCATACATTGTCTCTATCTTTAATGCCAGTATCCAATGGTCAAAATTGTTTTACTTTACCCTTTCAAGCTCAATATAGGCCTGCCCAGGCTGTTTCCTTATATTCTGAAACTTCTGCCTGTATGCCTCAGGGATTAACTCATATTCACTCAGAGTAGCCCTTTCTACTGCATCATAATCCACAGAAACCTCTTCTGAAAGTGAAGTGTAAACTTCATGAGCTCTGCCCACCAACCTACTCTGTAAGAGTAATGTTCAGATTTCATCTGGCCATTTCAATTGCTTAACCGCTTTTTCAAACGAAATAAAGAATGCCTCTACACCCCTTTCCTCAAACTTTGGGACAACTTGCACAAGCTTAAACATCTCCCCACTGGGGTTTGGGTTGGAGGTTTTTTTGTCATTAGAACCTTCCTCAGCATCTGAGGCCTCTTTTTTAAGGTCCAGCCTTTTAAGCTGGTATTCCCTTTTTAGCTCCTTTTCTCTCTCCTTTGCCTCTGTCTTTATCATTCCCCCTTGCCTGAAATTCCAGTTCCAGCTTCCTAAATGCTCTTTCTCTTTCCTTCTCTTTTCTTTCTCCATTCTCTTCTTTTTCTTTTGCCTCTAGCCTTTTCAATTCCAATTCTCTTTCTCTTTCTGCCTTTTCTCTTTCATTTTTTTTTTTTCATCTCCAGTTCAAGTTTTCCCATTTGCAACTGATTCTTAGCCAATTCAATTGACTCACCGCCTAGAAAATGTGGTCTCTCTGGTATCCCTTCCTGTTTCAAATGCTGTGCTATTATCTCAACTATGTCTGCTTTTCTTGCCCCTTGGGTAACTCTAACTCCAGCTGATCCACTGATTCCATTAGCTCACTCTTGGTTAATTTCTGTAAACCAGTCATGGTTACATTTTCCACCTGTAAAAAAAGCCTTAGCAACTTCCAATGCCATTTTAGTTTAGGCCTTTTATCCCTTACCAATTATTATTCCACGTTCAGTCACCCACTGTTTGCATTTCAAAATCTCGCAAGGGCCCCCAATTTATGTTAGGAATGGGATGGGAATAGTGCGCGAATTACCAAGCCCCACAACTCTGCAGGTTGTACCATTAATTTAAATGTTTAATTTTCCCACCAAAGTGGCCAATTGTGTACCTATACCTCTAGTACCCAGAAGAAAAGAGACTCTGACCAGGCTTCTATCAAAAGCTCAGAATGATTTATTTATTTTAAAACAAAACTTCTTTCAACAAGTTGCAAGTAATGGTTAACGCACAATTGTAATTGGGAAGTATAACTATCTATCTCTTCCTAAAGAATTCCCCCAGCACACACAGATAAACAAAGGACAAACAGGTAGAGTCTCTTTGCAGTGATGGGCTTTGGAGGGTGGGCATTATAAAATAAAGGATAAAGTCCACAGGGTCTCAATGCTGTCGACCTGGAGTTCTCTTGTGTGAAGGCTGGTCCTGGTGGAGGCCTGGGTGTTCTCACCACTGGTCTCGGCTTTATAAGTCCAAATGCAGACAAGTTACACTCAGATGAGGGTTCTCTGGCTACAGGTTGATAGCCACACATAATTTTAGGCAAGGTAGAGAGAAGGAGCCGGTCAAGGTCGTCTTCCTTGCTCAGCTTGTTCTCCACAAGGCTGCCTTTAAACAAGCAGGTTCACAACTTAAGTCTCCCATGTGATTGCCTTTTTGTCTCCCAGCTTTTCATTAATTAAAGAGCTTTGCAGTTCAACACAAACAAGCAACTCCTTCTCGAGTACCATCTAGGTCAGGTGATTTCTTGGAAGAGGCCTGCTTGTTTATTGTTCCAAGGTGAAATTATGACCTTCTTTAAAAAAATCCCAGGCTACCATCCAGATTTCCAGATCTTCCATGTTGTAAAAGAAAACTTCAGTTCTGAGAGATATGATTCAATAAAAAGAGACAATAGGTAGGGAAGTCACCAGGCCCAGATGGTGTGCATCCCAAGATAATGAATGAGATTGAGTAAGGTACACAAAAAGCAGTGAGCCGAATCCTCAGAAGATTTTGGGATTACCCATGATAAAAATAGATACTAGAATTTGCTCATGGATTTTCCAACTGGACACCATTACTTTGAAGAAACACACCCTGCCTGTGGCAATCTAGGGAGTTCCTGGTGTGAATATTTTTTGTCCGTTTTTAGTTCTATAGCTGCTTCTTTAAATCAAATCAAAAAACAAGAAGAATTAAATTGGTTAACCCCTGAAACTGGGTGCATGGTTCCCAATGTGTGACTAACCTGTGCCCATGTGATCCCTGTGGAGATCCATAAACCAAAATAACCAAATTTACCGAATGACTCCCCCAAAAAGAAGAAACTACTAGACAATATTTTTCACCTTTTTGTAATGTTTCCTTTAATACAAAATCAATGTCAATTAATCATAAATTAACAGGCAAATCATGATTGGCACAAACTATAAATTACACTTCGAATAGTAGGTAATAGAATAGTAAGATAGTAGACTATCTTACAGATGTTTTAAGCACTCCACTCTGTATTGAGAGCCCCAGTTTCAGACCTTCCAAGCTGAATTCCAGTCCCTTTCCTTCAAGGACTTAGCTGATTCTATGCAGACATCAGCTTCCACATAAACAGGATTTTGCTGTGCAATCTTCCACATGTGGCACATTGATTTCTGGAACCTTTTCCATTGTCAGCTCCTGTTGTATGGGGTAGAGTGGATCTACCAGAATCACCTTTACCTTCACATGGTGTGGCTGATTCTGGACATTCAATCACTCAGAAGTGAAAGAAACAGTGGCAGCAGTTCTATGCATGCTGTTTACCACTCAGGAATCCAGCTCTTCAACTCGACTTGCTGATCATCTTCTATTCTCCAGCTCATCTGCTTCCTCTTTGTGTCTGGTCACACGGCTTCTGTATTTCCAGTTGGAACTACTTCCAGGTCAAGGGTCACCAGGTCACATGGACCATTATTTTTTATTATCTAAAAATTGCAATTTAACCCTTTACAAGTATTAGAAACTCTTAAAAATCCTTTTCAAACACTTTTTTTTAAAGACTCACCAAATATTTTAAAGTAATTACAAATTTTCCTTACTGTTATGGCTGGTTCAAAAGGTCATCATGCCATTGAATGCAATGCAGACAACACATCAACTTCAAGCTACCTGTGTGGTTTTATTATTTCTGTGAGCATCCAGTGTTCCTGCACTGTTCATAATTGGCGACACACACCAGCAGAGTGCCCACTACTGTTAATACCTAAGACCACATAAAATGAACCTTTGTTTTATTCGTTCATGGGATGTGAGCATTGCCAACTAGGCCAACATTTATTGTCTACCCCTAATTGCCCTTGAGAAGATGGTGGTGAGCTGCCTTCTTGAACTGCTGCAGTCCATGTGGTTTAGGTACGCCCACAGTGCTGTTAGGGAGGGGGTTTCAGGATTTTGACTCAGCAACAGTGAAGGAATGGCAATATGTTTCCAAGTCAGGATGGTGTGTGGCTTGGAGGGGAATTTCCAGGCAGTGGTGTTCTCATGTGTCTGCTGCTCTTGTCCTTCTAGATTGTAGTGTTCATGGATTAGAAGGTGTTGTTGAAGGAGCCTTGGTGAGTTCCTGTAGTGCATCGTGTAGATGGTACACACTGCTGCCACTGTGTGTTGGTGGTGGAGGGAGAGAATGTTTGTGGATTAGGTGCCAATCAAGTGGGCTGCTTTGTCCTGGATGGTGTCGAGCTTATTGAGCATTGTTGAAGCTGCACTCATCCAGGCAAGTGGGGAGTATTCCATCACAAACCTTACTTGTGCCTTGGAGAGAACAGGCTGCTCTGGAGGTGTTGGTGGAAGAGCTGGAAAGAAGGAGAGATAATCTGTTCCCTAAGGGGGGACAGTACCCTTCAGATACTTGCTCAAAAAAGCAGTGGCAAAAAATAGCAGAGGAGGTCACTGCCATCAGTGAAGCCCCAAGGACCTGGATGCAATGCAGGAAGAAGTTTAATGATCTTACACAAGTTGTCAAGGTCAGTAAGTGCATCTTCAAATGAAATATCCCAGTCAATGCACCACTAGTCTCAACCACCAGGCAAATCACCATATCCCAATCACTTATGTACCAACAATTTCCACCAGAGTTTCATGCACTTTATCTTACTTTCACCCTGTTGCAAGCCTCATATCCACATCTCACAGCTTGCATAAACTGATAACTATTCAACCACGGCAACCACATCACTCAAAGAGATTGTATAACACTCCCTGACACAAGTCTTTCTCTTTGACAGGACAAGGTGGCACACAACCTAAGGCTGCAGGAACATTCCAGAGTGGAGCAGGCACGACTGCATTTCCTAACTGGTGGTCCTGTCCATTATTGCAAAGCCCAGTATTGAGGCTGAAGCCAATGATGGGGCTGAAACCATCAGAAATGACAGTATTCTCATGCTTAATCCTCCTTCTCACATCCCACCTTCACTTCTTCTTACAATCTCTTTTGATTTACAAATTGCAGATGGTCTAAATACGCACGTCTTATTATTGTTATGATCCCAGCTGATGTTACTACTGGATAAGTCAGATCTCAGGGTAGAACCTGGATCAATAGATCCTAACTTTTATTTTTTGTTTAGAAATATGGAGAGAATTACTGAACACATTCACAGAATTCTGCTGGTATACTTTAGCAGAAGAATAAAACATTTATTAAACAAGAAAAGATGAACTTTATTACAATACTCCACCACAACCATACCTTTACAGATATATACAGATTTGTAAGGATAACACAAGTTACAAAATCTATCTTATAGTCTAATGTTCACAGTAAATACACAGTCCATGTAAGCAAATAGGCAACCTGTGGTCGGACACCCTACACTCTGAAACCAAATGACAGATGCCACCCAAGCAGATGCTATGGATTTCTTATCAACTCCCCCAAGATGATAGACACACTGTGAGCCAACTGGTCTCACAGAAACTCGGTCTTTCACATGAGGGTTTCCAATCTCCACTTTCAAATAACTTGCCTTAGAATCTTCCCCCAAACAATGCTTTCACTTGTCTTCAACAAGCATCCACCTCCAAGTGTATGAACTCTCCTTCCAATGTTCCTCTTTGCTGGATTTCCACGTGCATTCAAGCTTCGCCTTCCGCACACTCTCTCAGACACTCATGCCAACTGAACACCAGTAGTTCCCAGGCCCATAGTAAGGAGTCACCCACCTTTGGCTGTCTCCTCGGGGCTTCTGGTTTCTCGCAAGCCTATTTTGCTTTAATTCTGCTTCCTGCAGATTTCTCTCTTTAACTTGGAGTCTTTCCCTCTGTTCCTCGCTTCCACTTCCACTGAACAGGACATGTTCCCGATTCCTGTTCTTGTTCCTTGACTTAACTGTCTTCCTGGGACTTTCTTTCCCCACTCCCTGGTTTCTGGGACTTGCTTCTGTTCTTTTGGGAAATCTGCTGCCTTCAGCTCCCTCTCCTGTCGAGTTTCCTCACCCAATGGTATCCACAGACCAACTGAAATCAACCTGCTTTTCTATTTTTCTCTGTCTTTCTATAAGTTTCCTGTTGCTGTAAGATGTCAGGGATTTGAGGCCTACTGAGAATGTAGGAGTCATGGAATCATGCGCAGACCTGTAGGATGTATTTTGGTGGTCGAAAACCAGATGAACATTCAGTGAGTGGAAGCCCTTACGGTGACATAGTTGACTGCTTGTTGCCACGGAGATCTGAGCGCCATGTGAGTGCAGTCAATGGCACCTGCACCTGTGGGAAACCTGAGATCTGGGCAAATCCCAGCACTCTTGCATCCTGGCTTTCCTGGTCCGGGGAAAAATGTACAAAGTTGTGTACCTTCGCAAAGATGATGTCCGTGAACTCATGGATGCATTTGTGGGTGGAAACTTGCGATATCCAACAGAGGTCACCTGTGGAGCCCTGAAAGGAGCCACTGGCATAGAAATTGAGCGCCATAGTCACTTTCACGGCCACTGGCAGTGGATGTCCTCCTTGTCCCCGTGGCACCAAATCCTGCAGCACATGGCAAATGTGACTGACCAGTTCCCTGGACCTGTGCAGTCCTCGGCGACACTGGTTCTTGGTCATCTGCAGGAATGACAAGCTCCATCAGTAGACCTTGGGTCTACCTAGGCACCGACCAGCAACAGCTCGCTGTGGCTCTTCAGCCGTCCCTTCTTCCTGAGGTGCTGCTTCTCCCTCTGCCCAGCCAGATGCCTCCGTCCCTCTCTGCTCCTTCATTTCCACTCTCTGTAAGCCATGAGGCATACAGTTAGGTCACCAGGCTCCATGCTCCCGATGTATTCCTCCTGCAGGATGAAAGAGAGACGAGTGGGTTAGCTTGGATGTACTAAAAACCTCTGTTTGTTAAGTCTGAAGGCCCCTTAATGCATCCCGGAGAGTGCTGGCCACCACTTGGATGGCCAGAGTTTAGTGCGCTGCATGGCTGCACGAAAGCCCACCCACCTCCGTTCCACTACATCTGACCGATTGGTAGCAGTTTTGTCCATTGGACTGCATGCTGTTCTCTCAGCTCAGGTGCAGCCATTCTCCTAACCTGTACTGCAAGGCTGCACTATTAGATTGAACCATGGGGGAGACTGGTCCAAACCTGAATGATGACATTGCAAGGGGCTGTGAGCGTCTCCACCAGTGACTGCTCCACAGCCAGCTTCCGCAAGCAGATTGTACAATGTGTGCAGGTGACCAATTGTTCTGCAGTCCACTAAAATGGACACTTGAAGGAAACAAACTTCTAGGCTACACGGATAGAGCAGGGGAATGGGACTGCTCTCCAGAAAACAGCATGGCCTCGATAGGCCAAATGGCCTTTTTCTGTGCCACAATGACTCTATAACTGCTTCAATAAGGCACACCATCTGCCTGTTTTTTGGTTTCCAGGCCTTGAGTGCCCACCTCTTTGACCTGGCTGATTTTCGAATGCAGTCAGATGAAAGGTATGAAGATCTGTATCAATGTCTGATGGCTTTCTTTGAGGAGAACTCCTTGCTGAAAGTGGGCTCAGTCATCATGATCTACCTCTTGATGAGATATCACCCTCACTAGAGAACATAGTGACACTATGTTGACTACAACTCATTCATCCTAGCCTACCATGTCTAGTGAAGCAGAGGTATGGCACCGACTTCAGGTCACGCATGCTGGCATCAGTTAAGCCAAAGATCTTCCGAGCCTTGGATCTGCTGTTAGATGGGATTCACACATTTGCTGATACCAAGACTCTTTGCACTGCTGCTTCCTCCTTCCAGAGATGCCTGACGGTTTCACCCTCACCTAACAAGACCAGACTCCACAGCTCTCTTTCTTAATGCACATGACATGTGTCATGCTCATTACGCAAGCAAGCGGGGTGATCAGATAAACATTTCCTCAGCAAGTATAATTATCTGCCATTTCAAGACTGCCAGGATATGGTTAAAGCTTGTATGAAAGCTGGTTGATGATGCCAGCACAGGTACTTATTTAGGTGAAGGGGATGAAGAATCTACTGATGTTTTGTTGGAATCAGCTGCACTCGTGTTATTTCATCGGTCACTCTACTTAGACACATTCTTCAAGTGACCAAGTGACCATTGACAATGGCACCACTGGCAACATGATCCGTTCTTCCACAGTTATGAGACTTGATGTCCTAGTTCAGAGTTTATCCCAATCTCCTCAATAGGCTGACGGTCCATTACCTAAATGTGCTGTTGGTGAAACATACTTTTCTTTGTCCAGAGACCATCAGAACCTTGCCTTTGGAGACTTGGTCATGGAGAACCTTAATGTTGAGGTACTTACAGGCACTCTGCTTACGGAAAGAAACAATGTGTTAACTCAACCAGCCAAACACCTAGTGCTAGTTGGTGACTCCACCAAATATGTTTCTGAATCTCAACCCCATGCTCCCTCCAGCCCATGCAGAGTGAGACAAGCCCATGTCATTCACAATCCCTCAAGGTCAATGATAACCTGGTAGGGGGATTTCCTTGAGATGACCCGACCAGATGATCTTGCAGACCTCAGGACATTTGCAGTTTCTTGTTTCTCTTTTGCTTCAGGACCAAAGTGTACCAAAGGGCATTGTTGGAACACTTTGCCTCCATACATATTTTGACTCATGTTGCTGACAAGATTCTCATCAAGAACATCCCTCGTGAACCACAAGTCCTGTCTTGCAATGAGCATTTTGCTCAGATACGACCTGTCTTCAGCCCTAGCCACCAAGATTCTCAGCCTTCTCAGGACGACATGACACAGCCGCTTAACAAGCAATGCAAATGTAAGCACCGTCAGCTGTTCTTGTAGATCCGGATCACACCTTGCCTCAGCACACTCATTTCCAGTTCCACATACTTCTTCTAGAGTAAGCTGACATCTTCGATTCAACATTCCCAGATTACAATGGCAAAGCTGGATCCTTCAAGGCTATTGTCAACATGGAACCTGTACAACTTCCGCAATGCAAAGGTTGCTTTCCCGAGTGTACCAGAGACAAGCTTGTCGAATTGCAATAAAAGTTCGATGATCATGAAGGCCTTGGAGTCTTTGATCGACCTGAAGATGTGGGGAGCATGGTGGAGTACTTTAACCCAGCAATTTTTACGAAGAAGCGAAATGGGGGTTTTCAACATGTCACAGCATCCGTCGATGTTGGCTGCTACAGTAAGCCGTAACCTTTATCCATGCCAGATGTTGACTCAACCTTACGCAAGTTTTCCCAGTGGAAACAGATTATTACAACAGATTTGACCAATGCCTTTTATCAGATTCCATTAATGCAATCTTCCATGAACTACTGTTGAGTGGTCACACCATACAAAGGTGTTTGTGCATACTGGATCCACCATGTGCATGCCTGGATCTGAAACCACTCTTGCAGAATTGACATGCCATGTCCCAGGTGATCTTCTAGAGGAGGACATAGTCAACAAGCTTGCAGGTGACCTCTACTGTGATGGTAACAGCCCTGAAGAACTTCTGCACAGCTGGTAAGGTGTACGACATACTCTGTCACGATGTGATCTGCGCCTATCTGCCCTTTAAACTGTCATCTGCCCTAAGACTACAACTATTCTGGAATAGAATTGTCCCCAGGCCACTTTGCAAACTAGCCCACACTACGTGGCCATCCTCTCCACCTGCTCTCTACTGGAGAAAATATCTGGCATGAGCTTACAAGATGTTTTTGAGAGCCCTTCCTCAGTGCACCTCGTACACAAACCTCTTGGACGCTGTTACTGGCAGACATCAGCCCAGTGAAAGGATTGAGCGAACAAGTGATTCCCAGACAAGCTTCCAAATGGTACAATCTGTTCTCTCATCTGCTAAAACCATTATCCTTTTCTGGCCAGACGATCAACTTTGGATTGTCACAGAGGTCGCTGTTAAAAATCATGGCTTTTCTTCCACCCTGTATGTGACTCGTGGCAACAGACTCAAACTTGCTGCTTTTATTCGTGCCAGGCTGTGTGGTCGTCAGAACATCTGGTTGCTTTGTGAAATTGAAGCTCTGTCCATCGCAGCTTCTAACAAACACTTCAACCTATATATTGTGTAATCCAAGCACTATGCTTGTGTCCTCACACACAGCAAACCTGTGCACAGGCCTTTGAGTTGTGCAGGGGAGAATTTTCTGCCAGTCCCACATGTCACTACCTTCTTTTTCACAGTCAGCCACTACCATGCCTTTGTTAGACACCTAGCTGAGTATGTGAATATCCCATCAGATTTTGCAACCATCATGCACCTGACTGTGAGGACCCCACATGCCAAGTCTGTTCCTTCATACTCTAGACCTCAAACTCTGCTGCTTACTGGGTATCCTTTGATGACATTGTCTCAGGCTCAGAAAAAGGCTCTTTCACCAGCAGGCAGAATGGCTAGCTATCCAGCCCGAATGTCCCCTCCTTCATTGCATGCAAGCCCACTGGTTGCACCTGTTGCGCACCCTTCAAAGAAAATATCCCTGATGTCAAACGCTATCCCTAGGTTGCTACTATTGCACTGGATGGTTTACTTGAGATTTGTTGTAATGAACCCACTGCCCTCTCCAGAGAATGCATTATCATTACACATAATGATCTGGAATACCTTATCACTGCTCTCCACCTATGTCTTGGTCACCATCATATCATCAACTCAAACCTTCTATACGCTTGACATAGTTATCTCCATTGAACAAGTCACAGTTAGCTGCTGTACTTGTATTGATCTCCTGACCATCCCACATACTGTCATCACCCAGTGTTCTAGTGACCCTCCAGAGGTGGTTGGCATCTTATTTGCTGGTGACATTATCAAGCGTAAGCAACAGCTCACATCAGTTGTATGAGAGTGTGTCACTTCCTACACAGCTGCTTGCATCATTGCCAACAAATGTCATGTCACTCTTCTCCAGCTGTGCATTGGGTTTTGTCCACTAGATGGTCTCCAAGCTGTCATATGAACTGATCCTGCCCCTGGGTTTTTGTCCTGTTAGGAGATAAGCTGCTTCAGGAACACTGCATTTCCATTGAGCTCAGTCGATTAAAAAACCCCAACAAGAACCTGGGAGCAGAGAAGGCAGCTTGAGAACTGGAGGGCAAGCTTATACACCTCAAATCATATTGAGGCCCCTATAACATCCTTGGCCCTGTCTATCATCAACATACACTGACTCAATTCAGTCATTGTTCCCAAAGCTTTTCTGCAAGAGAATTATGGACACAGAGAGCAGTTCACCAATGTTGTCATGAAAATACAATAATTCTCATAATATCATTGTGATTTATTGCAAAGGTAGGTTAAAAGTGAAGTTTGGATAGTTTCTCTGTGTACATATATGTGTGTGAGTGTGTGTGTGTGTGCGCGCGCGTGTGTGTGATTCAATTGAATTGGAGACGGCTGGTCTGGAGGCTTCGAGTCATCAAAAAGGAAGCTGGGTTTGAAATGCTAAATACGTAAACATCGCTAAAGTTTTAGAATGTGAGGTCTAAGGAAAAATTGCATTTTTAGATAAACCAGAGTAGTTTGAATTTCAAAGAGATGGTAAGATGTTATACCTAGCCAGAAGAAGCTAAACCAAACAGCGTGTTTATTTTTCCCAAATGTTACTAATAAAATTAGTACTATGAAAGATTTACGTTATGAGAAAGGTAAAGTTCCATAGACATATCGGAACAATGGAATTTACATTAAACAGGGAAACATGTATAAAGGAGATGAGGCCATATGTCAGAGGAGAAGGCATTCTCAGATCTAACACAAGTGTGTAAAGCCTCCAGCCTCTGTGCATCAAGTTGCTGTCGACAGGAACCGAAGCTGAGAAAACTCACTTTGAATTCCACTATTTTATTCTATTCTATTATTCTATTTTATTATTACTGTTGCCTTAATGGGGGTGTAACTGGGAGCCGGGTTAATTAGGGGTTTTAGGAGTTATTAATGTAGTAATTTGTAAACCTATGTATGTGCTTGACATTTGTTCTTTGTTAAAAAATGTTTAATTTAGTTTTGTAAAAAATCTCTTGGTCTTGGTGGACTTATTACTACTGAATTCAAGGCACACATCTTGAAACAAAATACAATTTGCAAAATCGTTGTGACCACGTGGTCAAGTTTCCCTTGTGGATTTGATCTGCCTGGCACACATCATCTGCTGCATCATAACAAATATGCAGATTCTCCTATCTGACGGCAGGGGAATTGATACTCAACATCAATTCCGCCAACACAATCACCCATATAGTCAGAAATCCAAGGCCCCTCCAAGGGGTGCAAACAACCCTCACCTCAGCTAATGTTGGTGGTTCGATCTACCTTCACATCAATTGCAATAAGCCACAGGCCCACCAACAATACTTGGTCACCTCTGTCGATGACAGCTGGTGCAATATTCACAAGTTCAGTGGTTCCCAGCTACATAGCACAACTTATCGAGTCAAGACATCTGAATTCTACAAGGTCCCTTCCTTCTGCACTGGCTCTGTGATCTGCTCCGCTTCTGGCTATGCTCCTACCAGCCACAGTGAATGCCTCCCACCAGCCCAGCCCATTCCTGCAAATCCTAACATACCGGCAAAGCTTTCTATGCCTTTCACAGCTCCAGTGCTGTCAACTACGAAGTCAACTGTGTAAACTCCATAGCTTATATTGGGTCCCTAGGTGCTGTCCCACTGACTTCAGGACAGATACATGAGCCATCCCCCAATGGGGAGACGGCAATGCTTGATCCAGAGCCATGATCTTTATCGCCTAGTCCTGTGTTGCAGTCCCCAGCACAGGCTCCTGATTTCTTATAATCATCTGATCAAGTCTTGCAGGCCCCTGATCTGATGCAGCCATTGGATCTGGTCTTGCAGCCCCCTGCCCAGGCTCTAGTCCTGAAGCACTGGCTTTTAGCGCACCTAGCCAGGCATCTACATATTCCACAAGCCCTGTTCCCTTGGGCCTGCTTTGAGGAAATTTGATGTATAGGGGAAGAGACAAAGAAAGAGGTCATGCATTATCGGGGAGTTGAGGGTTATAAGGAGCCGGCACAAAAGAGGGGTTGGGGCCTGGAGCAGATCATCCATGACCTTAATGAATGGCAGGGCAGGCTTGAGGGGCCAAATAGCCTATTCTGGCTCTTATTTATTATGTCCTTATGTTATTTTATATGTTAAAGCCCTCTGGTTGCTGGGAGCCCATATCCCATGAGGGCATAGCCATTTTGTACTGTTTATCGTGCAGTTCGATTTTGTGGCTGCATTTGAGCCTGCTGGTGCGGATATCGAAGAAATGCAGGCAGTGGAGGAACTGCGGCGGTGATGATGAAAACGCATTGTCATTTCCACATTCGTAGCCATCAACTCCAATACTGACACTGCGTATAATTTAGAGTATAGAATAATGGTGATACAGTGGGCGCAAGTGCGTTGGAACCATGGCAGGGAAAAGGATAGCATAGATGCCAGCTGGCTGGAGGATATGATTGCATACTAGTCCTGCTCCACAGGGCTTTGATGGATCAAGCTAAAAAGAAAGCTGATGACACCCAAATACTTGATGGGCTGAAAAGACGGCTGGAAAGCCCCCATTCAATGCTCAGGAGAATGGAGGACACTGGAATCAACTTGGCACTGGGCTTTGCACCAAGCTTGGAACATGAAACGGGTAGACAGTTCCATCAACTGACCTGTGGAACCAAACATGATGCAGCATCTGATGGCTGATGTCTCAGCTTCCACTGCAGCATAAGGAGCATCCACTGAACATCTGAATGTTTCAGTCAAAGGTCAGACTGCTCTCGTGGACACGCAGCTTGCTACCATGAAAATTTAGGCTGTTGCCATCATGGTTCTGTATAGCCATGTGCAAAAGGGTTTCCAGGGCACTGAGCACTGCAACAATTTGTTCTACAGATCTGCTCCCTAAAGACCCTCTGCAGATACGGTCTACTACTAAGAGCCTTTCTCCTACTTCTTCTCCTTCCTCTTCTAGCTGGTCTTGGTTTGTGCATGACCATACCAAAGCTACCAAAAAGTACGTCAGCAGCCAGACCAGTTCCTATAGGTTATTTAAATCCTAAATAACCGTGGAAAAGCGACCAAAAAATGTAGAATTGCAGCAACATCCAGAGAGATATTCGGCAACCTAAAAGTAGTACATAATCCATTTAAATAGGGCTCATGGGATTGGACGGACGGGGGTGGGGACATTGGTCCTTCATCGCATTTAATGTTGCTCCGCTCTGCAAAGGATAAGAGCTGCCAGCAGTTAGGATGCACACTAACCAGCTTACAAATATAGCATGCTGACATACTTCCCATTGGAAGAGTGTTCTCATATACCGGACATCATATTGGTAATTGGGAAAATGCCTCGTACATCTAAAAAAGGGACATTATAGAGCCCATCCCGTACACGGTTAAATGAAAATTGATTACACTTCAGAACCTTATTCTCATTCTGAACTGTGTTACAATGTTGGAAGTTTTGTTTCTTACAGACTGAAAAGAAACAACTTAGACGATGTATGTGACTGATTCAGTTGCTTTTGACCGACAGCTGTTTTCTAAACCTGATAGGTATGACATTCAACATTCAAGTTGTTCCACTAACTCTTTCCCAGGATATTAAAAAGAGCTTTGTTGAGTAAAATGTTAACATTAGGAGCACCTGATACTGATGTAGCTACTGGTGTACCTGTGGTGCAATGTCACATGGCTAAGAGATTGAGATCTGGTGCAAAGCAGATGTACAAGCTCATGTAGAGTACTGAGATGTACATATAGATCTATAAATAAACAAGAATGGTTTTTACGAATGCCAATACAACTACGAATTGTAGCATCCTTAGGGTAACAGGCAAACCCTAAAGAAACCCCATCCAGACCCAAATCCAAGAAAAAACATGGTGGCAGCTGGTGGTTTCTGTCAACTGTTCATCTGCACCATCCAAAACACGGTGGCAACCGACAGACCATAAAAACCCAGAAAAACTCAAATGGAGGACTGCAGACCTGAGGGATCTCTGAATCCTTGGAGAAGGACAGGAAAAAAGATTGAAGACTCACCTGAGTGAGACAACGTGGGTGTTGCAGCAGCAAACAGACACGCAGACATGGAGTGCAGTCAGCAGTGAGTACAAATCACAATAAAATAGCCAAACTGCTGAAGCAGCAACAGACCCAGAGCTTAGGGTAAGCTTAGAGTTCAAATTGCCATTCCCAGAACCATTATGAAGTGCGGAAGGCTTGCAAGAGCTCAACACTGAGACAATTGGAGGAAGAGACTCTCTAGATACAGAGCAGCTTCAGTTTGCATAAGAAGGAACAGAAGGATCAGGTCAGTACATTACTCTATGCAGTAGGGGCCATGGCTGACAATGTTCTTACAAGACAGGGCATCGATGAGGTTTCGAGCTCATATGAGAAAGTCCTCCAGGCATTCGATTCGTACTTCAGTGTTCAAAGAATTTGATCATTGACTGAATGAAATGTAATAAATGGAGGCAAAAACCAGGCGAATCCATGCATTCATTTATAAATTACCTGTACACGGAGAATTGCGTCAATCCTTAGCGATAAATTGATATGGTTGGCGTCTTAAAGGAAACTCGATCAGGTTCTTTGCAAATGAGGGAAGATTTAACTCTCACAACGGCAGTACAAATAATGTGACAGACCAAACCTAGGAAGCAAAACAAATCAGTCGTTCATGGAGAAAGTAACGTCGGAAAAAAAGAGAAAGCATTATAATTCAAAAGCCCATGAAATCAGGAAAAAGCACACCAACTGCCATCTTGAGATGCTCTAAGTGCGGCAGGAAAACACTGCACAAGTGGGGAGAATGCCCAGCAGGGGTTGTTGAGTGTAACAACAGTGGTATGTTAGGGCATTTTAAAATAGTCTGCAGATCCAAACTTCCTTTAGCTCATTGGAAGAAAGAAATAACAAAGAAATTAAGTAAAATCCAAGAAGTGGAAGAGCCACAGGAAAAACAAATAATCTTCTTAGGAGAAGTTTACAAAACAAAAATTAATTATTGGAGAGTTAATTTAGAAGTTGATAGTCACCCCAGACAATTCAAGCTAGATACTGGGGCAGGTGTTTCAGTTTGATCTTCTGAATTTAGATGGCTTAAAAATATCACATTACAGCCATCCACCATCCAGTTGCAAGGCCCAGGAGGGACTACAAGTAATTGGCCAACACTTGGCAAGTTTAAGTTACAAGTATAAAGAAATTGTGGAACCCCTGTATGTAATCAAGAACCAGGAGTCATCACAATTGAACAGAAAAGCATGCTTACAGGTAAGGCTCATTTACAAGGTTGATGAAATTGCTGATGAGCAGTCCAGTAATATATTCAGAAACAAATTTCCATTCCTGTTTTCAGGCTTAGGGCACTTGAAAACAGAATATTACATAACCCTAAGGGCAGATGCTAAGCCTTTATGTCTCTTCACAGTGAGGAAGGTCCTTCACCCACTCTTAGACAAAGTCAAGAGCGAGATTGAACATATGTTACAACAAGGGGGGTCATCTTTCCAGTAACCATACCAACAAAGTGGTGTTCTGGAATGGTTACAGTACCAAAGGCTAATGGTTCAATTAGAATCTGTGTGAACTTGACACAATTAAAGAAGCCAATAGAGTGCGAGACCACCTGATGGCATTAGTGGATGAAAGTCTCCTCAAATTAGCAAAAAAAACCCTCTTCGCAAAATTGGATGTTAACAGCAGTTTTAGGTGGTTGCCTCTAGATAAAGAATCCAGATTTCTAACTACTTTTATTACCCCATTTTGTCATTATTGTTTTGACAGGTTCCATTCGGAATTGCTTTTGCACCTGAGATATTCCAAAGATCAATGTCTCAGATCTTGCAAGGCAAGGAAGGGGTAATATGCCATATGGAAGACATTCTTGTACATGGATCATCAAGGAAAAACATGGCTGTCAAGTGAGAGCAGTCCTCAAAATTCTACAAGAAGCTGGGAGCAGGTTTACATTAAATGACAAATGTTAATTTGCAAAGAATATGATAAAATTCTTAGACCACATCGTGCAAGCTTCGGGAATTACAACCAACCCACAGAAAACCAAAGTCATTAGAGAGTTCTCACAACCTAAAAACATCACAGAATTACAATTGGTAAACCAAGTGGGAAAGTTCCTACCAAACATTATGAAAACCAACGAGCCGTTACAACAGCTGTTTCCACTGGTGGAAGGATCGAGAATGAGAGGGCACAGATTTAAGGTTAATTGCCAAAAAACAATGGAGACACGAAGAAAAACTTTTTCATGCAGCGAGTGGTTAAGTTCTAGAATGCACTACCTGAGAGTATGGCAGAGAAAGGTTCAATTGAGACATTCAATAAGGAACTGGATTATTATCTGAAAAGGAAGAATGTGCAGAATTATGGGAGAAGACAGGGGAATGGCACTAGGTGCATTGCTCATTCAGAGAGCCAGCGCAGACATGGTCGGCCAAATAACCTCATTCTGTACTGTAACAATTCTGTGATTTTTGAAGTCTACTTTAGCCAATTCTGTCTTTGTACCTTTATAATTGCCTTTATTTAAGTTTAAGGCACCAGTTTCAGACTCAGGTTTTTCACCTTCAAACTGAACATGAAATTCTATATGTTATGATCACTCTTCCCTACAGGCTCCTTTATTCTACATCTTGATCTTCCGAGCCAAGATAATCTCTCATTCTTTATTAAAATAACTTCCCTACCTACGTTTCCTTTCTTCTTATTCTTTCAAGATGTCAAATACGCTTGCATATTCATTCCCAGCCATCTTACCAACCAATCACCTACATGTTGATCTAATTAATGCCTCTAGATGTCAGCTCTCAGCTCCTGCTGCCTCTTTCTTCCACTCTTGGACCACTCCTTGTCTTATAAAAAGACCAGAACAGCACCTTTTCACTCTCACCAAACTCCTGAGTTACATAATCTATAGAAGCTATACTTTGTTGAGTTGGCCTGTGTGTTACTTACTCCATGCTTTACCAAATACCTCCTGTATTTTTACCAGCAAGAATTCCAGAGACTTCTGTCAGCTCCTGCTGACCAGGTAACCAGTTCTAATTAGTCACCTAATTAACTCTGCAGCTGCCACCAGCAGTCAGTTTGTTTACCATTAACTAACACTGTGAAAGAAACAGCAAGTTAAGGTTAAAGTTACGTTAAATGCTAAATGCAAAAGTTGACTAGAATTTAAAAACAGATCAACCCTTAAAACACTTTGAATTCCCTCATTCACCAAAATCCTGAGTGAAGTACTCTGTCGAAGCTATACTCTGTCAAGCTGGTCACTGTGCTACTTACTCATGTTGAATGTATATTGGCTGGCCGATCTCTTACCATTCATTTTGCATTCCTACTTCAGCAGCATTTCACTCCCAATGATTCTACGTACAGGGGTAGGGGGGATGGACTAAACAGTTTAATTTATTTTCAGGCAGTTGAACATGCTTTTGAAAATAAACCTAATGCAGTTTTAAAATTGCCCAAACATCAGAGGCACTTAGACCAATAATTTTAGTGGAGGCGCTAATAAGTTTAAAATTAATATTCAAAAGTGTGTTGAAATATCAGACAGGCAGAGGATCCATTAAGTGTCAGTGCATTTGTAATAAACTTTGTGTACCAGACAGGTTTTTGTTAGAAATAGTTAACTTCATTTACAGAGCTCGTGAAGAAGCTACACGCTTGATCCAGGTCCACGGCTAGGAAGCTCCGCCCTTAAGATTACCTGCGCTTAGGGCTGATTCATCTGTACAATCACGTGATCCCTAAAACAGTATGAAAGGTTTTATTTACCATCACTACATTCCTCTCCCTTTATTTTTTTACATCTCTTATTTACAAGAATATCTTAATCCATAACACATACAAATATGCACAGTTCATGCGATTATAGATTAAGCCTCTGAAGTGGTTTTCTAATTCACTTAGAGCAACGCAGCTCTATGACTTGAGATTCTACTGAATCGATTTTAGCAGGAACTGCAGCATCAGGGACATTCCTAGACAACGGAAGTTCAGAATTATTTACTTCAACGGAGACACCAGGCATGTCTTTTCTAGGTCGATCTGGCACCTCAGGAATTAAAGGTTCAACATCAATTTCAGGTGGAGTAATGGGTTTTTGGAGTGTATCTCTACTCCTTAGATGATCCACATGTTTTTGAACAATCCGGTTTTCCACTTCCACTTGGTGTGACAAAGGTCCTGTTTCAGAGAGAATTATACCAGGAACTCAGCTAAGCCCATTTCTAAAATTTTCCACAAAAACTGTCACTCCTACAGTAAATTTTTGAGCTTTACTGTGAATATCATGATTCATTTTCTGACTACTCTGGTTTCTCTCTACCTTCCTCTCTAAGTTAGGAAACAGCAGACTCAACCTTGTATGAAGGCAGCGTTTCATTAGTAATTCAGATGGTGTTGAACCCATAGTTGCATGAGGAGTCAAAAAAAATCGCGAAATTCATGTTTCTAATGTTCCTTCAGATAACTTCTTCATTCCTGTTTTAAAAGTTTGCACTCCTCTTTCTGCTAACCCTTTGGATGAGGGATGATATGGTGCTGTTTTAATATGTTTAATTCCATTTAAACTCATGAATTTCTGGAATTCCGTACTGGTGAAAGCAGTACCATTATCCAAAACGATGACTCCTGGTAGGTCATGTACAGTAAAATATTGGCGCAGCTTTTCAATAGTTGCACATGATGTTGGTGATCTAACTTCATACACATCCATCCACTTAGAATGCACTTCAATGATCAATAAAAACATGGTACCCAAAAATGAACCTACAAAGTGTTTATGTAGTCTAACCAAGGGACGACCAGGCCGCTCCCACGGATGGAGTGGAGCTGAAATGGGCAACTTCTGTTGTTGATGACACTGGAGACAGTATTTAACCATTTTTTCTATATCACTGTCTATACCTGGCCGCCAGATGTATCATTGCACAAGCATCTTCATCTTCGAAATACCTGGTTGCGCACTGTGAAGCTCTGTCAAGAGTGGTTCTCTTCCTTGCGAAGGGCCAATGACTCTTGCTCTCCACAACAGGATTCCATCTTGACAACTTAATTCAGTTTTCGAGCGTAGAATGGTTTTATCTGTTCAGGGACTGGTGCATTCGACCATCCTTGCAATACCTGTTCTTGGACTTTTGATAAAATTGGATCCTGGTTTGTCCAATTCTTCATTTGCTTCACACAGACCGGCAAGGAGTTCAGGAAATTCAAAACAAGTGCAACTTCTTGAGGTACTGGAGCATGTGTAATGCTATCTGGCAAAGGAAGACAACTGGGTGCATTTGCATTTGCTATATATACACCTGGACGATGCATAAAAGTGTACTCATATTCCGACAAAATCAAAGTCTATCGTTGAATTCTGGCAGAGGCTATCAATGGATTTGGTTTATCTTCACTAAATAAACCCGTTAGTGGCTTGTGATCTGATGCTATGGTGAAATGTCAACCATGCAAATATTGATGAAATTTGTTTATTCCAAATATTACGGATAAACCTTCCTTTCCAAGTTGTGAATAACCCTTCTTAACCACAGAGAAGGTTCTGGGGACATAGCCTATTGGCCTTTCAGAACCATCTGCCATTCTGTGTGACAACACTGCTCTCACACCATAGGGAGATGCATCACAGGTTAATATTAATTCTTTTGATGGGTCATAATGTACTAGCAGACATGATGAGTGTAATAGTTTCTTGACTTTTATGCCTTGTTGTGCCTTCCATGACCATCTATGGTTCTTCTTCAATAATAAGTGTAAAGGCGGTAACACTGTTGACAAATTTGGCAAGAAGCAACCATAATAATTTATCATGCCCAACAAATACTTGAGTTCAGTGACACTGGTAGGAGAGGGCACCTCCTTGATTGCCCTGATTTTCTCCTGTAATGGATGTAACCCTTGGGCATCCACTCAATGACCCAAATAAGTGACTTCAGTCGCTTGGGAAGTACACTTCTTTTTCTTCAACAGTACACCAACTTCCATAAATCTCCTCAAATCCTCTTCTAGGTTGGCCAAGTGTTTGGCTACCATTGGTCCTATGATCAGGAAGTCATCCAGGTACACTACAACTTGGTGAAGTCCTTGTAGTAGGCTTTCCATGGTTCTTTGGAAAGTCATACAGGCAGGTGATACACCAAAGGGTAGGTATGTATATTAGTAAAGGCCCTTGTGCGTGTTGATGGTTGCATACCCTCTAGATGTGCTGTCCAGCTCTAGTTGTTGCTATACATGGCTCATGTCCAGTTTGCCATAGGATTTTTCTCCAGCAAGATTAGCACACAGATCTTCAATCCTCTGGATAGGATATTTATCTAATTTAGTAGCCTTGTTCACAGTTAATTTGTAGTCTCCGCAAATGCGAATAGTTTGATCTGGTTTCATCACAGAGACTATGAGCGCTGCCCATTCTGAAAACTGGACTGGCTGGATGATGCCTAGCTTCTTTAAGTGCACAATTCTGCATCCACCTTCTCCTTTAGGGCGTAAGGTACAGGTCTGGCCGTAAAGAACCGGGGTGTTGCCTCCGAATCTATGTATATTTTTGCTTGTAGGCCTTTCATCTTTCCCAATTTGTTACGAATTAGGCTGTCATACTTTTTTAACAGCTCAGGAATTCCCCCTGTTCCAACTTGAAAAATTTCTGCCCAGTTGAGCTTAATTCCTTTTAACCCATCATGGCCTAGAAAAATCACTGGAATCACTGAATTACAACAATCACTGGAAGCTAGGCTGTCTGTTGCCTGTAGGATACAGGTACAGAGGCGATGCCTTTCACTCGTATTGCTTCTCCAGTGTACGTCTTCAGCTGAGCTGTGGTTTGCTCCAGATTCAGTGGCTGGGTACCTTCACTTAGGTTTTTAAATGTGTGTTCTCCCACCACTGTGGTTGATGTTCCTGTGTCTACCACCATGACAAGAGGCTTCCCATTCACTCGAAGGGCGACGGTGATTGTTTCAGTTTTTACTGCTTTGACATTTTATAGGGAATAGATATCAGTATCAGCAGCTTCTGGTTCAGTTATATTGTGCTCTTCAATCATCTTGGTCTGCTGTCCGAAGCATTGCTTTATAACGTGCCCTTTTTTGTGACAGTAGTGACATTCTGCCCCTTTAAATCTGCAGGTTTCTGATACATGATTACCCTACATCTGTAACAAAATAATTTATGAATTGCTGGTGAGATGCTTCCAGTATTCCTTCTTGTTTTTCAAGCGGTAGAGACTGTTCCGCGCTTTGTGATTATCTCCCTGATCTTCGCGCCACGCCTGGTGGCAGATTCCCACCCCAACTGGAGAACAGTGCCATGTTGCACACTCAGCAAAGCCTGCGAGTCCCTCTCAGCACTCTCCATTGCTAGCGCTATTTCCATGGGGCGCTTCAAATCAATATTAACTTCTGCAAGTAAATAGTGCTGAATGGCTTTGTTGTGTACACTGCAAACCAAACAATCTCACTACATGTCATTGAGAGTGTCTCCGAAGCCGCAGTGCTCAGTCAACTGTTTTAACTTCACGATATACATTGCGATTGACTCACCCTTCGGCCCTTACTCTGGAGTTGAACTTAAATCTTTGCATAATGACCGATGGCTTCAGCTGAAAATATGTCTTCACGAGGTCTACCAGCTCGTTAAAAGATTTGGAATGGGGCGTGTTCGGGGCTGTCAGACTATGGTAAGGTTATGTGTCTTGATCCCGCAGACACTTAGAAGAGCTGCTTTCAGCTTCTCCTCCGCTGTTATTTCACAAAATAGAAACCTCGGCGTTCTGCGTACTGGCTCCAGTCTTCCATGGACGAGTCATACAGGCCGATTCTGCCAAACAGTGGCATGACTGGTGAGTATACTTTTCTTTCTTTCCTTACCGATCGCTATATTCACATTCGGGAGATGAGGTGCAGCGTCAGAGCTATTTATCCTCTTCACCAATTGCAATAAACTTGGTGGACCGGACAGGTTTCTTGTTAGAAACAGCTAACTTTATTTACAGTGCTCTTGAAGAAGCTGCATGCTTAAATCAGATCCATGATTAGAAAGCTCTGCCCCTAAGATTACCTGTGCTTAGGGCTGATTCTTCAGTACAATCACGTGATCCCTAAAACAGTATGAAAGGTTTTACTTACCATCACTACAGCATTGATATCAACAACAGTAATTTCTAGAATTTAAGCATATCCATGTTCACTTTGTTATACCTTTTTTACCCTATCAGGGTTAAGAATGTGGAATAATTCAGACTGAGTGCAGCCGCACCTAGAATGCTGAACTTCAGCTGCCTGTTCTTTATTGGGCTGACCTTACCATATGTTGTAAGGTCAGCTCATTTAAATACATTTTTATTGCTCATAGCTGTGAACCTGCAAGGTGCAGGGGTCAGGTTATCCAATGCCAGTAACTCTTAAAGGCTTCTGATTGCCCTTAAAGGGGAAGGGAAATGCAAGGTGCAGATGCAAATCAGCACTGCAGCCAAAAGCTGCATTCAAGGTGTTTCTGCAGGATTACTCCCTCGAAGGCTGGATCTTTGGAATAATTGAGGTGGCTCCCCAAATCAAGAGTACCTAATGTAGGCTCATTGGAGCTGACAGGGAAAGCCAGTCCAGTCATACCTGAGGTTTGAATGTTTGCTCAGAGAAGGTAATGCAGAGGTTTCCTGGACTGCACAAGGCAAGTGTATTCACACTGTATATAATGTAAAAGGGGAAGGAGTTCCAAAGTACAGCTTATCGACCTTAATTCCCTCTTCCTTATTTGTTCTTTTTTTTATTTTGACTTTCTGATGCAATCGGAGACACCTATTGAGTCTGGAATTCCTCATTATCTGCATCAGTTGATTCATTTTTCTTCTACTCACCTAGTTTGGCCACATTTTGCAATCTGTTTTTTATATGGTGACAGATGTAAGGGTCTACCTAATCTAGAAACTGACCTGTTTTTGAAAAAAAAATTCTAGGTTTAAAAGAAGTTACTTAAAATGCTGAACAAATACTGCAGGCAGCTAGGATCATGATTTCCTTTGCACCTGAGCAGCTTGCTCCATTGGCTCCATAATTGACAATAATCGTAACCTCAGTCAATGTAAGAACGGTGAGATATTCTCTACTTCTGGCTGATCAGTTAAGGTATTCTGAAAAAAAAAACAGAACATGCTAAAAACACTCAGCAGATCTGGCAGCATCTGTGGAGAGAGAAGCAGGGTTACTGGGTTGGATTTTTACCCCCAGCTGGGGCCAGGAATGGGGGAGGTGGCGCTGCTGGTGTGGAGTTTCGCTCTGCAAGCCTGCATGCTGATTTCACCAGCTCCACCCTGATCCCCAGATCATTATCCCAGTGGTCAATGCAGGGTGGTGGGCAGGGTTGGGGGGGTGGGTTGGCAGGGCTACCCACCTGCAAGCAGCAGATAGCCGATGATCCAAGGCCTATTAAGGCCTATTAAGGCCCATTAATGGAGGCAGACTGGGATTTTCCAGTCAATCTCCAAAGGCAATGGGGGTACAGTTTAACTGCCTGGAAGCGGGCCCCTGGCAGCAGGTGGGGTTGGGACCAGTGCTCCAGGCACTCCAGGCAGTGATCCTCCCTGCCTGCCTGGGTGCAGCAGCAGTCACAGACCACCCTGTGGAGGGGCTCCGCCACCACCACAGTGGTGGCCCAGCTACAAAAATCATTTTGAATATAAAGTTTGAGAAATCTGGAGATGGAGTGCCTCCATTTTGAAGCGCATCCCCCTCCCCCACCCGCCCCTGCTTGCCATGAATAGTACCAACTGCTGCTTTCAAGATGGATGGCATCCTATTAGCCTCTCAGCTTTGCCAGCCTGCCTGCCTGCCATCCTTAATGGGACAGCAAGCTCTGTGACCATTAATTGGCCACTCCAGAGAAATTCACAGGTGACTCACTGTTTCCCAAACACTCAGGCTTCTGACCTCCATTTGAGCCTGACAATGAGCTCCTGCCCAATGTTTCAGGTTGATGAGTCTTCATCAGAACCGAGACAGGTCCAGACTCCCCCCACAAGGAAAGCCTCAGCCTCCCTGCCATGATCTCCCCACCCCATTCACCCCCGAATATGCTGAGCCCTGTGGAATGAAACAGAAGTCAATCCCAGTCCTTGCCGCTGGTGGATAGTCTGAGGTCCTGCAGTTTTTTTTTGCCATTTCTCATTGATTTCCCACCTGGAATGATTGAGAAATTGGCCAGTGGAATTTAAAGAAGCCATGGTGGGAAAATACCCTGGCACTCATTTTCAGAGTGTCATGTGTGTTTCTAAGCTGGAGCTAAAATCGTGACTTTAGGGGAAAAAAGGAAAGACTTTGCATTTATATAGCATCCTTCACATTGCCTAGATGTCCCAAAACTCCTTACAGCCAATGATATACTTTTGTAGCATAGTCACTGTTGTACGTAGGAAATGTAGTAGCCCATTTACTCGCAAAATCTCACAACCAGCAATGACCAGATAATCTGTTTTAGTGGTATTGCATAAAGGATAAATATTGGCCAAAATAGTCTTGTTCTTCTTCAAATAGTAACAGATAATCTTTTATGACCACCTAAGAGGGCTGACTGTACCCTGGGTTATTGTACCTCCAAAAGATGACACATCCACCAGTGGAGCTCTCCCTTGGTGCTGACATGAGGAATGTCACCTTAGAGTTTGTGCTCAGATCTCTGGATTAGGACCAGAACGCATAATCTTCTGACGTAAAGGCAAGTTTGCTACTTACTGAGACAGAGTTTACACCCTGTATTATTACAGACGCAGAATGATTGTAGAAACTTGGACTTTTCAACCTAGAAAAGAGGCATCCAAGAGCCAGGCTGGAATCATCCCAGAATTGCACTAAGGGCGGTAGTGGGCGTGAAAAACAACGTTTTACCTACCGGCCATAATGGTGGGTTTTCGCACCGTATCATCCGCTTCCCACCTCATTAATTATGCTCCAGGGGAAACACACTGGCCAAATTTCTCATGCAACATATATTGTTGTTCCTTCTACTGTTGCTTCTTATTGTGAGCTGTCCTGATGTGTGCAAAATGAAGGCCGGAATTTTCCAACCCCACCCCCCGCCCCTACGACGGGGCTGGCGAACCATTGAAATCTCTGTTCCCATCAGCGGGACCAGGAGATCCCACCAGCGTGAAGGGCTGGAAAATTCCAGCCAAAAAGTTTCGACAGCATGTCCCTTTTCTCAGAAAATTTTTAATTCAGTTAAAAAAAATCTGGAAATAAAAAGTTGGTATCAGACACAATTTTGATTATCTGAGATTTTGACGGAGGTAAAAATAGAATCTTTATGATTCAAACAATAGCTGCACTAACAAAGTATTTCAAGCTTTGCATGTGGACTTTATGCTACAGGGCTGGAGTGTCAGCATCTTCTCCTCATAGGGCTGAGCACCATTCTCCTATAGCAGCTGCATGTGCAATTCTAGTTGCAAAACAAGGTTATGTAATGTGCAGCGCAATGTGATGATATTAGGCAGTTTCTTACAGGCTACTTGAAGAGAACCATCAGACCTGACCAGGTAATGAATCATTACTTCCGAATTCCAATGATCTGCTTGATAAGGGTCCTGCTTGAGAAATGGATCTAATTGTACTGGAGTTTTGCTACCGTGTGTGGTTTCCTAAGAGGTATCAAAAGCCAGGTGTGCATTTATTTCCAAGCAGCCGGCTCTTAAGTGGCTGTGCGTAGGATTAAAGAGCAAAGAATGGATGATTGATGCTATATCAAAGCATAAGAGCAACTTCCAGGAAAGTAGGCACAGACATGAATGACGTACTGCTGCTCATTACACATCAGTTGAACATTTATCAAATGGTATATATATTTGCAACGCTTGAAGGCAGTTGTCTTGTGTGAAGAAGCCTGTGGGACAATGTGCATGCAGTCAATAATATCCTAGACATGGGGAAATCCTGCAGCCTCAGGAATTGCTAGAGTCCTAATTTACTACTTCCGAATGTCCAAGGAGAAAGTGATGGAAGTGTTTGCTTTATAAAACAAGGCATTAATCACCTGTTTAATGCAAGCATGCACTGCAAATTGACTGGTGTTACTGATATCTCCAGTGGCAGCCTGGAAGGAATCAAAAGCAAATTGTTCAGTGATGTGTTAGTTGTAATCGTTCAATGCAACGATGTAGCTCTGCCACTGCGTCCCAAGAAAAGTCAAGCCTCTGCTTGTTCCTTGGCGAATGGCAAGTCCATTTTCCTGTGCCTCTATACTTGATTGGGGGAGCATGGCAATGGGGGGAGTAAGTGTTTTCAGGAGCACGTCACCAGTTTCCTGGCTCTTCACATGCAGCTCTGTTTCCTCTTCTTCCTTCCCAATAGAAGTGCCTCAATGAAGAAGAAGGCTTGTTGATATAAGTTTCGAAAGCTTGGTGAACACAAGTCTAAGGTTTTAATTGTTGAGAGTAGGAACTGAAACTATTGGGGCAGAAAACTCAAGTAATCGTGCTAGGGCCTCAACTGTATCACATGACTCCAAGTTGCCTTCACTTGTGAGCCCCTAGTCTGTTTCATGCAGGAGCCCAGCAAGTCAGGAAGTATTTTCCCTCCAACCAGGATTATTGGATCACTCCAGGTAACAAACTCTGTATGACCAAATCTTTGAGGAGAATTTTCTCCCCGTTGGGCCGGCGGTTCGAGAGTGGGCACCGGCGGGCGTGTAGCCAATCACCGCCTACGATTGGCTGCGCACCGCCACTTTGCGTGGGCAGGCCAATTAAGGCATGCGCGCGAAAGAGTGCAGCAATCTCCCTGAGGCACAGAGCTACCTCAGGGAGATTACTTTGATTATGAAAAGTTAAATTAAAGAATTTTTTAAAAATCAGCCATGTCCCCTCATGTGGCAGTGTCACATAAGCTGGGACATGTCAATGAATTTTAATAAAAATTTTTATTAAACATATAAACCCTTCATGAAACCTCATCCCGCCCGTGGATGAGGTTCCATGAAAAATGCGAAGGCCGCCTGGGCGCTTCGCCTACCTGTCGAGGGGCAGCCCAGAAAAATACCTCAATTAGTTTAATGGTGGCCTTAACAGGCCTTTGACAGTTCAGTGGGCGTGCAACCCACTCCGGTGCGCGCGCGTTAAACTGAAGATCGGAATGACGCACGGTGACATCGGGACACATGCCAGACTTCACACGCATCATTTTACGTGTGGGCGTGCGAGCGAACGGAAGATTCAGGCTTTTGATTTTCAGCGTGTAATCAGTAATTACTTTATGTTTGAACTGAATCTTCCTCACAGTTACACAAAAGCCTTTCCACCTCAATTAATAATCAGGATAAACTTTACCTTAAAAAAAAATAAAAGGTTTGTTTTAGGTTTTTTCAAATAGTTTTGACAAGTACTGTTAGAAGAGAACCAAGGCACCAAGTGGACTGAATAAGGTTAGTAATGCTCGCACTACGGGAACTACATTAAGCTGAAAGAGCTACGAGTCTGGGAAAAAACATTAATTCCAAGCCCAGACTTTTAGGAGAGGCTGAAGAATCAGGTTTAAAAAATAAATCATGATGAATCAGTAGATAAGTAGCTTTCCAACAATGTGGGTCAGCTGTGGCTCAGTTAGCAACAGGGGCAACAGCGATGGCGTAGTGGTATTGTCACTGGACTGGTAATCCAGCGAGCTAGGGTAATGCTCTGGGGATCTGGGTTTGAATCCCACCATCTGCTGTGGTGGGATTCAAACAGTACATCTACTAATTAAAAATCTATTGATGACTATGAAACGGTGGTTGTAAAAATCAGAAATCTGCTGTCCTTACCTAGTCCGGTCTGGCCTACATGTGACTCCAGACCCAATGTGGTTGACTCTTAAATGCCCTCTGAACAAGGGCAATTAGGTATGGGCAATAAATGCTGGCCTAACCAGTGATGCCCACAAACAAAGGTGCCCTATTGAAATTCACTCTTCTGTAATCTTAAAGAACTCTATCAGGTCACCCCTCAGTCTTCGCTTTTCTAGTTACTGTAAGTGTGTTAAAATGTGTCTGTTAAAGTTGTTAAAATGCCCTTTAAGAGCCCTTTAATGTAGACAAAGAAAGGTTTGATGGCACTGCTTTGAAGAAGAGCAGGTTAATATTTGGTTATTATTTATCCCTCTGATTAATATTTATTCCTCCACCAGATCATCTGCTAATCATATTGCTGTTTGTGGGACATTACTGTTCGCAAGTTTTCTGTCACACTTCCAACATTATGACAGTGACTATTTTCCAGAGTACTTCATTGGTTAAGGGTAGCCTGTAGACGAGAAATTTGAGAGGACCAAGGATAGATCCTTAGGGAACACTAGAGGTAACGGTGTAGTAGCAGAAAGAGGCAATTGCAGGTAATCTTCTGGATGGGACTGGATAAATAAAAATGGAATCAGGGTGCAGTCCATACAGCCAGGTGATGATGGAGATATTGGAGCAGAATTTCTTGATTGACTGTGTCAAGGGCTGCCGACAGGTCGAGGATGATGATAAGGGGTAATTTACCTCAGTCACAGTCACACAGGATGTTATTTGTGAATTTGATAAGAAACGTTTAAGTACCCTGGCAGTGGTGGAAACCTAATTGGAGGGATTCCAGCAAGGAGCTGAGAAAGATGGGCTTGGAGTTGGCGTGTTTTATGTTTTTGATTATCAGGTTCGCTTTGACCAGCAAACGCTAGCTGTGCTATTGATAGAAACACATTAGTTGGTGCTTGAAACAATATAGGCAGAAAGACCTATTAACTGAACAAATACTGGTGGTTTATTGGAACTAAGGACAGATTACTAACATCATGTGCGCTTCTTCAATCACCTCCAGCTCTAGACTTCCAGTTACCCGAGAAGCCTGCGCTGTGTAGCGATTGGTCAATACAGTCACATGGTCAACTAACTACATTCTCTTAAGTACATAGTACTCAACTTTACCACATCCCTCCCTCTTTACTTGAAAGTACAGTTGTCAAGCATCACATCATCCCAATTATTTACATGAATACCTATTTACATGTCAAGTCTCTCAGGAGGCTTCCTCGGACATATCAAGCGTCGTAGCTCAACGGCCTCAGCTGGTTTTTCTGAGACCCCCTTTTCAGGGGTCAATAGGCTCTATGGTGGAAGTGGGCAAGTTTGTGACTTTGACTGTCTTGGGCCCAACAGGCCCCACTGGTATTTCCAAATCGTGTGACATTTCTTCCACGTGTGGTGTAGACTCAAACGCAAATGATAATGGCATTCCTTCTTGTGGGACTGTCTCTCTTCTCTGGAGATGATCCTCATGTTGTCTAATTACTCGGCCATTTACCGACACGTTATAGGAGAGAGGTCCTGTCAAGGCACTCACTTCGCCTAATAGCCAATTGGGCCCATCTCCAAAGTTCTGCATGAGAACTGTGTCTCCCACCGTGAAATGTATTTCATGATTATGGTCATCATGTCCAGCCTTCTGGACCTCTTTGCTTCTCACCACCCTCCCTCATAAATTCAGCTTGATAAGAGTTAGACGGATGCAGAGACGTCTCTTCATTAGTAATTCAGTGGGGGCAATACCGGTGGCTGTGTGTTGCATCGTCCGGTATGCAAACAGGAACCGTGACAATCTGGTGCTGATGGAATCCCTGTCCACCTTTTTCATCCCGGAATTAAAAGTTTGGACTGCCCGCTCAGCCAAACCATTAGAGGCGGGGTGGTAAGGTGAGGTTTTGATATGCATTATCCCGCTAAAGGTTGTAAACCTGTGGAACTCCCCACTAGTAAATGTGGTCCCTTTGTCTGACACGAGCACCTCTAGTAACCCGTGCACTGCAAAACTCTGTCGCAAATGGTCTATTGTGGCAGCAGACGTGGGTGACCAGATTTTGTAGACATCGCTTGGAGTGGGCGCCTATTAGTAAAAAGAACATTGTGCCCAAGAAGGACCCCACATAGTCGACGTGGAGGCGCACCCATGGCTGCCCCGGCCATTCCCAGGGGTGCAATGGGCTAAAGGAGGTAGCTTTTGTACCTGCTGGCATTGAAGACAACTTTTGAGTAGGGTTTCAATGCCTGCCTCCATCCGTGGCCACTACAAGTAGCTGCGCATGAGCATCTTCATTCCACTAACGCCAAGGTGAGCGCTATGTAATTCGGCCAGTAATGGCCTTCGCCCTCTTGGGGGCACGATAACCCTTGCTCCCCCGAGCAATATGCTGTCCTGGCAGGTGAGCTCATACCTGCAATTTAAATAGGTTTCATGTCATCAGACTTTGGCTCACCTGACCATCCATTCAAGACCTGCTTTCAGACGCGAGATAAAAGTGGAGCCTGGCTTCACCACTCACGGATTTGTTTCGCCTGGACAGGAGAGAAATCTAAAAAATGTAGTGCTAAGACAAGTTCCTGGGGAATTGGAACCTTCATGTTGTTATCTGGCAGGGGGAAGCGGCTCAGCGCATCAGCATGTGCGATCTGGCTTCCTGATTGGTGAATAAAGTGTATTTGTAAGCAGCCAATATCAGTGCCCACCTCTGGATGCGAGCAGGTGCGATGGGGGTATCGCATTATCTTCTCCAAATAATCCCAGCAGAGTCTTGTGGTCGGATATAATGTGAAAATGGTGACCGTGAAGGTATTGATGGAATTTCCAAACACCAAACACGACAGACAAGCCCTCCTGACAAAAGCAAAATACTGCGGATGCTGGAAATCTGAAACAAAAACAAAAATGCCTGAAGATTCATACGGACTCGAAACGTTAACTGTATTCCTCTCCACAGATGCTGTCAGACCTGCTGAGACAAGCCCTCCTTCTCAATTTGAGAATATTGTCACTCTGCAGCACTGAGCGTGCGAGATGTATAACCAAAGCCATCTACCATCCAATGTAAAAGTACAGCCCCTACTCCATAAAGGATGCATCTCCAAGTTAAAATCAATTGTTTCTTTGGATCAAAGTGGACCAGTAGGACCAATGATCTTAACAATTGCTTTACCTTCAGAAACGCATTCTGATGTGGAACTTGCCAAATCCATTTATGATTTTTCTTAAGCAATGCGTACAATGGAGTCAGTACAGTTGATAGATTTAAGAGAAATCGGCCACAGTAGTTTATCATGCCTAAGAAGGCCTTTAGTTCTGTAACATTTCTTGGAGCAGGTGCCTCGCAAATAGCCTTGACATTTTCTTTCATGGGATGCAGGCCCTGCGCGTCAACCTTATGGCCCAAGTATACTCCCTCTTTGGCTTGGAAAATACATTTTTATCGCTTCAAGCGCACCACCGCTCGTGAGTAGTGTTTCAGCACCTCCTCCAAATTAGCTAAGTGTTCTTCATCATCCAGATAATCGCTGAAAGCTAGTATGCAGGTATAGCAGGTAATAAGGAAGGCAAATGGAATTTTGGCATTTATTGCTAAAGGAATAGAGTATAAAAACAGGAAAATGGTGTTACAACTGTACAAGGCATTAGTGAGGTCACACCTGGAGACCAGGACTGTGCATAATACTCTTAGGCATGGTCTTACTGTATTTACACGCATTGTTGAACCTACCTGATAATAACTGTGGAAATCTGTCTTCACAAAAACCAGATAAGGACAACAGCTGACCACCTGCTGCCAGAATACCTGCTGATCACATGTACCCTTGGTCTGGCAGTCCCACTGACAGTAATGGTCAGCAGTGCCCTCAAGTCTGCCTCCATCTTCTTGCATACATGGAACAGTGCTGACTTATAAGATAATGCCGTGGAGTGGTGAACAAGGAAGATCTACATGCAACCACTTCCTGCACCACCACTGTAGCCACCATCTGAATTGCCTACTCCTGCTCCTAGTTCTTATGTTGTTATGTTCTTATAAACAATGACATGGGACAGTCCTTGAAGCAGATTTTCCACAGTACGCTAGAAAATAGCACATGCCGATGAGACCCCAAAGGATAGTTGAGTATATTGATACAATCCTCGATGTGTATTGATGGTCACAGATTCCCTAGAGCCTTCTTCCAACTCTACCTGCTGGTAGGCATGGCTCATGTCGAGTTTCGAATATGTGATGGCTCCTGCCAATTTCGAATATAATTCGTCAATCTTCAGTACCGGGTGTCTATCAAGTTTGGCCACTCTTTTTACTGTTTACAGTTACTTATAGTCACTGCATAAGTGAACTCTTTGGTGTGGCTTAAGTACGGGTACAATGAGTACTGCCCACTTGGAAAATTGCACCTGTTGCAAGATACCCAACTTTTCCAGCCCATTTATCTTGGTCTTGACCTTGTCCCCCAGCATAAGGGACTGGTCTGGCTCTGATAAATCTGGGGGTTGCGTTAGGGTCTAAGTGGATCTTGGCGTGTTGCCCACGAATCCTTCTGAGCTCGTCACTGAAAACGGAAGCGTATTTTTGTAACAATTCCTGTAAGTTTCTCATTCTGATTTGAAAAATCTCAGCCCATTACAATTTAATCTTTTTGAGCCAATTGCAACTAAATTAAACTGGGACCCATCCCAGCTACTACTATAAGGGGTAAATTTGCAGACTAATCCCCATACAGGACCAGAACTGGACATATCCCTTTCATTTTTATTTCTTCGCCTGTATACATTTTTAATTCAGTGTCCGATTCTTCCTAACTTAAAGGATGGACTCCTTTATTCAAGTGTCTGAACATATGTTTTCCTATGACAGACATTGATGCCTCAGTATCAACCTCCATCTTGATGGGTTATTCATTGACTCTAATAACTACCTGGATTGGCTCAGTTCTATCCACTTTCAGGTTGTATAATGAATAGATGTCAGATTCTGCTCCCTCTGGTTCTTCAATGAGACAGATTTTGTGATTTTTACCTTTGTTTTTAAAATGCTGTCTCAGCCTATCTTGACAGTGCCACATTATGTGACCATTGCAGTGGCAGAAAAAGCATTCGATATTTCTGAACTGTCGATCGCCTGCAGTCTGCCTGGATGCATTTCTCTCATTAGTGTTATAGGTTTTCACTGTAGTACTGTTGTTCTTCAATGGTCTGTACATAGTGGGCGTTTCCCGCCTTTATGCGGAGTCCGACGTTATCGTGCTTTTTGTTACCGGCCCTTCCCGCCATACAAGGTGGACGGCGCCATTTTGTGTATCTTTTATTGCCTCCGAGTCTCTAACAGTACTCTCCATGGCTGTTGCCAATTCTAATGTCTTACTGAAGTCTAGATTAGTTTCAGAGCGCAATCTCTTTTGAACAGCATCGTCCCCAATTCCGTATATCAATCAGTCTCTCAACATGTCATTAGTTGAAGTTCCGAACTCACAATATTCCATTAATTCCTTTAAAGCAGCAAATAGCCAGCGATTGTCTCTCCTGGAAGCCTATTCCTTGAATTGAATTTAAAACCCTACATAGTGACTGAGGGCTTTGGCTTCAGGTGTTTTTTTACAATGTTTACTAGCTTGTCAAAAGCCTTCGTTTCGGGGGTGTTAGATGACATGAGGCTGCGGATCAGCCCGTATGTTTTGCTTCCGCATGTGGACAAAAGAATCGCCCTCTTCCTGTCCTCCCCCGTGATGTTGTTAGCGGTAAAGAAGAACGCTAGGCATTCGATGTAATGAGACCAGTCATCGGAAACAGAGTCGAATGGTTCAAGATGCCTAAACCGCAGCATACTCGTTGACTAAGGAGACTGCACTTTCAAACAGCTTTCAAGGTAGTGGTGAAGTAACGTAGCTGGCTTACCACGGCTTTCTTGATTGCCATCAATTGATCCGGTTTATCCTCATCGTCAGTTTTATGGTTTTGGTTATCTTTGTCCAGTGAACGCTAGCTGCGCCCTTGATGTTAACACATTAGTTGGTGCTTGAAACAATATAGGCAGAGAGAACGATTAACTGAACAAACACTGGTGGTTTATTGGAACTAAGAATAGAGCACTAACATCATGTGTGCTTCTTCAATCACCTCCAGCTCTAGACTTCCAGTTACCCAAGAAGTCGGTGCTGTGTAGCGATTGGTCAATACAGTCACATGGTCAACTAACTACATTCTCCTCAACGTATATAGCACTCCACTTTACAACAGGGTGCAACAACATGTTCAAGGATTTACAGAGGAAAGGAAGGTTTGAGATGGGCAGTAGCTGGCCAGGACAGTGGGGTTAATGGTTGGGTTTTTGAGGAGAGTGGTGATAATGGCAGATTTGAAGGAATGGGGAAAGTGCCCGAGGTGCAAGAACTGTTAATAATATGGCCAGCAGTTTAGTAGGAAGAGGGCTGAGAGAGCATTAGATGGGTCTCATTTACAAATGTGCTCAGACAGGGCATGAGGCGAGAGAGGAGAGAAATTAGAGGAAGATGTGAATTTGGGTTCAGGAAAGGGGGAATCTTAGAGGAAGTTTATCCTGAAGAGCTAGGGGAAGAGTGAAAAACAGTAGAGATAGCTGAATATATAGTAAAAAAAATCTATAAACTTCTAGGTGGAGGAGGCAGTGGAAGCTGGTTTAAGAAGACAGTTTGTAGTGGAGAAGAGAAACTAGGACCTGAATTTTCAGCTTGGCGGGCGGGATCAGCGGGCCCGAGATCAGCCGGGAAATGGACCGCCGACTGCGATCGGCCCCCAACCGAAATTTCGCACTGGCTGGCCAATTAATGGGTCAGCCAGCGCGAAACGGACGCTGAAAAGCTCAGCACTGCCGGGGTGGTGGGCCGGCGATGACGTCAATGCAGGTGCGGGCCAGCACTGATGGAAAGCTCCCTGAAGGCAGAGAGCTTCCCCAGGGAGCTGAAGACCTGAAACAGTAAAAATAAAGGTTTCAAAAGCTGAAAAAAGTGTCCATGCATCATAATCAGTCACCTGAAAATTTAGCCTATGAAAATGCTGTCCACAGAAATTAATTTATATTTTATTTCATCATGGAAGTTTCATCCCAGCCTTGAATGAGGTTTGTTGAAAGATGCAAATCCTGGCCGATTCGCCCGTCCTCCAGCCATAAGGATGTATGGGCTACATAAAATGACAGACAATTGCGCCGTTACAGGTGTTATTTTTACATTCCTGGATATTCTTTGAAAAGTAGGCAGTTTTAGCATTGGCGAACAGGACCCAATAATACTTTAGGTGACGCAGCCTGCAAGGGAATTCAAATCCGCATCCCTTAGACCTAAGAGAGCAAAGTGGGGTTATACCATGACAATGGTGACAGAGTATAAGAGGGCAGTTAAGAGTCAACCACGTTGATATGGGTCTGAAGTCGTATGTAGGCCAGATCAGGTGAGGACAGCAGATTTCCTTCCTTGAAAAGCATCAGTGAACTAGATGGGTTTTTACAACAATCATCGATCATTTTTGGTCACCATTACTGAAACTAGCTTATGATCCAAATACCCATCATAAATGTTCTCTCAAGTGGAGTATAAAGGCCTCTATTGATTCACTAAACAAAGTTATGGTGTATGCATTACAAATTACATAGAATTACAAACAAATTACAAATTGGAAAAAGGTTGACATAAACAGTCAAGAGCTGATACATTTACAGGAAGTAACTATAAAATGATGGCTAAAAATGAGTGAAACAACGAGCAAAAAAATAAAATTATTGTACAAAACGTGCAAAGCATCAGAAATAAAATAGGGAACTGGAGTTAATAATTTGTTTTTCGGAGCCATGTGTATCAGGGATGTCTACGTAAAGAATAGGACTGGCAGCTAAATATTGCAGGTTTAAGCCAAGCACAAAGCTTTATTTCTCAAAGGATTGAATTGAAAAGAAAGGAAGTTATGCTAAAGCTGTATCGAGCCTTGGTTAGACCACAATTGTAGTACTGTGTACAGTTCTGGTCATCATATTATAAAAAGGATATAGGGGCACTGGAGAGGGTGCAGAGAAGATTTACAAGGATCATATCAGTAATGCATGAGTATACATATCAAGAAAAGATTGACAGGCTGTGTTTCTTCTCTCTTGAAAAAAGAAGGTTGAGGGGTGACCTAATAGAGGTCTTTAAGATTATGAATGATGTTGGTAGTGTGGATACAGAGAGAATATTTTTCCTTGTGGGGAACAGCTTAGCCAAAGGCCATCAATATGAAATAGTCACCAAAAGATCCAATAGGGAATTCAGAATAAAGTTCTTTACCAAAGAACGATGAGATTGTGCGATCACAGGAAGTGGTTGAAATGAATAGTATAGGTGCATTTAAAGGGAAACTAGACAAGCATTTGAGGGAGAAGGGAGTAAATGGTTACAATAGTAGATTTAGATGAAAAAAAGATGGGTGAAGGCTTGAGTGGAGCATAAATAACGGAATGAACCAGTTGGGCTGAATGGGCTGTTTCTGTGCCATATATCCTATGCAATTCTATGATGTAATTTATTTAGAAAGGATAGTCAAGGAAAAGGTCGATAGCAGTACTGATTAGAGACAACATAATGATGACACCAGAAAAAAGGAACATAACTAATATTAACATAGAAACAGAATCCATATTTTTAATGTAATAATATGGGGATTTGCATGTCAATGACAAGCAAATATCTTAATTGTCCTTCCCTAATTGGCCTTGAGCAGGTAATGGTGAGTCGACTTCTTGAACTGCAGCAGTCCATGTAGTGAAGGGACTCTTGAATGCAGTTAAGTAGGGAGTTCCAGGATCTAGATCCAGTGATGATGAAGGAACACCAGGTGATTAATTTACAAGTGAAAATGGTGTGTGATTGGGAGTGGAGTTTGGGGTTGTATGGACCCTTGTCATAGAGGTTGTGGGTTTGGAAGGTGCAGTCAAAGAAGCCTTGGAGAGTTGATGCACTGCACCTTGTAGATGGCACACTGCAGCCAAGGTATGCCTCTGATGGAGGAAGAGAATGTTTAAGGTGGTGAATGGGGTGGGGATAAAGGGGCTGCTTTATTGTAGATGATGTTGAGCTTTTTGAGAGTTGTTGGAGCTGCACTTGTCCAGGCCACTGTAGAGTACTGCATCACACTCCTGCTTCAAATATTCACTGTGTTAATAAAAACTTAAGGCTCAACCTTTGACTAGATTTATTAACAATTTTGATAATAAGATAGAAACACACTCAAGTTTGCCAATGACACAGATGGACAAGCAATGTAGATGGAAGCAGTAAATAAAGAGATATTAATAGTTTAAGCAAATGGAGAAAACTATGACAAATGAATTTCAATATAGGCAAAGGGTTACATCTCTCAAAATGTAGAAGGTTAAGGGATAATTTGAAGTTCTCAAAATATGAAGGGAGACAGATGGAGAGAACCTATTACCACTGGTTGAGAAGTCTGGGGGAGGCAGTGGCATAGTGATAATGTTACTCGACTAGTAATCCAGAGATTAAAAACAGAGAGTGCTGGAAAAACTCAGCCAGTCTAGCAGCATCTGTGGAGAGAGAAACAGAGTTAACGTTTCAAGTCCAATATGACTCTTCTGGGAGTTCTCAATATTGACTCCGGACCCCATGAAGTCTCATGATATCAGGCCAAATATGGGCAAGGAAACCTCCTGCCTCATATCCCCAGCCCACACCCCCACCCCTCAGCTGATGAATCATGGTAAAAACCAATTGAAAGAAGCATTGAGGGTGGAAAGGGCACAGGATGTACTTTGGATGGGGGAATTCAATGTCCATCATTCAGTAGTACCACAACTGATCGAGCTGGCTGAGACCTAAAGGACATAGCTGCCAGACCAGGGCTTCAGCAGCTGGTCAGGGAATCTACAAGAGGGGAAACCTACTTGATCTTGTCCTCACCAATCTAGCTGTTGCAGATGCATCTGTCCACAACAGTATTGGTAGGAGTGACCACCGCACAGTGCTTGGGGACGAAGTCCTGACTTCATATTGAATATACTCTCCATCGTGTTGTGTCACACTGCCAATGTGCTAAATGGAATAGATTTCGAAAAGGTATAACACCTCAAAGCTGGACATCCATGAGATGCTGTGGGCCATCAGCAGCAGCAGAATTGCATACAACCAGAACCTGTAACCTCATGGCCTGGCATATCCCCCACGCTGTTAGGAGTTCAAAGTTGGTTCAATGAAGAGTGTACAAGGGCATGTCAGGTGCAGGACCAGACATACCTAAAAATGAGGCATCAGCCTGGTGAAGCAGCAATGCATGACTAAATGCATGTCAAACAGCAGAAGCAGCATGCGATAGACAGAGCGAAGCAATCCCACAACCAACGAATCAGATATAAGCTCTGCAGTCCTGCCACATCCAGTCATGGATGATGGTGGACAATTGATCACCAATCTGGAGGAGAAGACTCCACAAATATCCCCATCCTCAATGATGGGGGAGTCCAGCACATCAGTTCAAAAGCTGAAGCATTTGCAACAATCTTCAGCCAGAAGTGTCGAGTGGATGATCCATCTCAGCCTCCTCCTGAGGTCCCCAGCATCATAGATGCCAGTGTTCAGCCAAATTAATTCACTCCATGTAATATCAAGAAAGGGCAAAAGGCACTGGATACTGCAAAGTCTATGGGCCCTGACAATATTCTTGCAGTAGTACTGAAGACTTGTGCTCCAGAACCAGTTGCGCCCCTAGCCAAGCTGTTCCAGTAAAGCTACAACACTGGCATCTACCTGGCAATGAGGGAAATTGGCCAGGTATGTCCTAACCACAAAAAGCAGGAAAAATCCGTCCCAGCCAATTACCAACCCATCAGTCTACTCTCGATCATCAGCAAGGTGATGGAAGGGGTTGTTGACAATGCTATCAAGCGGCACTTACACGGCAATAACCTGCTCACTGACGCCCAGTTTGGGTTTCGCCAAAGCCACTCAGCTCCTGACCTCATTACAGCCTTGGTTCAAACATGGACAAAAGAAGTGCACTCCAGGGGTGAGGTGAGAGTGATTGCTCTTGGCATCAATGCAGAATTTGACTGAGTGTGGCATTAAGGATCCCTAGCAAAACTGAAGTCAATGAGAATCGGGGGAAATCTCTCCACTGGTTGGAGTCATACCTAGCACAAAGGAAGATGGTTATGGTTGTTTGAGGGGCTCCTCAGAATAGTGTCCTAGGCCTTACCATCTTCAGCTGCTTCATCAATGACCTTCCTTCCAACATAAGATCAGAAGTGGGGATGTTCGCTGATGATTGCACAATGTTCACCCTGTTGACCATCTACAAGGCACCAGTCAGGAGTGTGATGGAATACTCTCCACTTGCCTGGATGAGTGCAACTCCAACAACACTCAAGAAGCTTGACAAAGCAGCCCGCTTGATTGGCACCACATCCACATTTACTCCCTCCACCACCGACAAACAGTAACAGCAGTGTGTACCATCTACAAGATGCACTGCGGGAATTCACCAAGGCTCCTTCGATAGCACCTTCCAAACCCACGACCACTACCATCAAGAAGAACTAGGGCAGCAGATAGATGGGAAAACCACCACCTGGAAGTTTCCCTCCAAGTCACTCACCATCCTGACTTGGAAATATATCACCATTCCTTCATTGTCAGTGGGTCAAAATCCTGGAACTCCCTTCCTAACAGCACTGTGGGTGTACCAACCCCATATGGACTGCAGAGATTCAAGAAGGCAGCTCACCACCAGCTTCTCAAAGGCAACTAGGGAAGGGCAATAAATGCTGGACCAGCCAGCGAAGTCCACATCACGTTAATGAATAAAAGAAAATAATAATAATACCTGGGCACAAACTAATGTTCAGAGATTGGGTCCTTCTGTCTTGGACTCTAGGCATGGGGACTTGGTTCTTAGGCTGTAGACTTACTCTGGTGTCTGCTTAACACTTATTTATTAGTACTACTTCTAAACAAGTTACAGAGTAAACATGTAGCTCTTAGGCATGATTCCAACCTCTCTCTCTCTATCCCTCTCTCTCTATCGAGAGAGAGAGAGAGAGTCACATGACTGACTACTGTCACTGGTACATCATCATCTGTCATACACTAGCATAACCCATCTGTTAACCCTTTATATTACAAATTTCACCAATTATGCTATCCTACTTTTTAACAACAACATGAAACTATGGCCAGAACGTTTAACCTGTCAGGCGAGCATGATTGGCGGGACCGGAAGCAGATACAAAATCCGCTCCTGCCCGCAATTGGCTCCCGACAACAATTTCACACTGGCTGGCCAGCCAGCGCAAAACACGCACTGAGACAGCTCAGCACTGCTGGGGGAGTGGTGAGGGTGGGTGTACATTCTGCCTGCATTGCCAGACCCTCCTGCCGTGCACTTCCTGCTGGCCCTGCACCCCATCTGGCTGCGCTTCTTGGTCCATAGATTCAACTCTGGGGTGGTGCCTGTGGGCAACAGGCCTCCTTTCCTTTCTGGCCCTCTCTACCAGAGTACACAATCCCCATTTCTGTACAGATGGTTGCATAGGTTTCTGCACAGAAGGGACCTCTTGACAGAAAGCCTCTGCAAATGCTTAAAAATCAGGTTCTCCAAAACACCAAAAAAATGCCAGAAACGATCTCTAAACCAACTCCAAACAACTATCAGCAGAACTCCTAACTACTCACCTTACCAACATCCTGCTGGCCTTTTATCTTGCCCTGGATATAGAATACATGAAAAACGTGAAGGCTGCCTGCCGAGTGGCCTATGCACCGAGCATAAAAGCACACGAGCCACTCAAAATCACTTGCAATTGCTCTTTTAATGGGCTTAATTAGCCCTTTAACTGTTGGCGGGTACGATTCTGATTTCTGCGCGCATCCACTGACCAAAATATCGCGAGGTGACGCAATGACACTGGGACACCCTCCCAACCTCATCACACCCCATTTCACGACCGTTTGTGTCTACCGTGCACGTGCTTAGTGAGTGCAAAATTCTGGCCTATGTATTTAATTATTTACTTTACATTTCTGTAACTCCCTTTTTCATAAGTAAAGATTCCACTCTACTCTAACTCTTACTCTTCCCTTCCCCAAGTCACAGTGCTGGGGGATTCCATCCCTTACAGCATCCTCATCCTCAGGAAGACAGCTTGGAGACATAAGGGTTTTCTTCTGCATCTGGCAGGACATCATCATCTGCAGAATAAGACAACACTTTAGCATCATTGCTGTCAGCATTGCTGGAAAGCTGTGTGTAGGTATCAGAATGACTGAACTGCAAGGACAAGGCAGATTTTTCAACAAAGAGCTGATTTAGAAGAAAAGGCTGAAGAAAATCGACCTTTGGACGCTCTGAGACTAGCAGAGAAGAACTCAGGACACGCTGAGGAACTTGTTGCTCCCTCGAAGGACTCTAGGAAGAAGCTTCAGAAGATGAATGATCTTCAACTCCAGGAAGGATTGCCACATCTGTATCATCCACTGCTGTATCAAAGACTGAAAAGGCATTGAAGATCTGAGATTTCAATGAACTTTACGGGCAAGGAAAAAAACAACAAAATTCCAGTAAACCTTTCAGGAAAAGAAGAAGCGAAGATTTCCAAATGATATTTCGGGAGAAATGTCCACTTTCTGTAGGCAGTGGGAAGAGAGCCACACTTTTCTATGTACGAAGCTGCTCCATGCTGCTTATTGCCGAGAAGAGTGCTGAGGATATGGAGATAAGACAGCCTCATCTTCTGTAATGTGAGGAATTCCCTGTAGATAATCAACTCTGGGACAAGATTACTGTCAAGGATTCTGCAGCTTCAGAAGTGCTAGATATTCTACCACAGCTTCCATGCTGACCTCCAGCTCTGAAGAGAGGACGGCTTTTATTGGGGCTGAAATATGGGTGCCAATTGGCTTTCACCCTGGGAAGGTACCAAATCTTTAGCAGTGTGATCTTCTATAGATGCTGACCTGGACTCTGGCAAAACATTCTCTCTAAAGATAAAGAGATAAAAGTAGTCAATACATCGGTAGGTTCAGTGAACCAAAATCTGAATGCTGCTCAGCCTCGAAACACAACTGATTCTTCTAAAAAGACAGCAGAGACTTCATGTGGTGCATCCATCAGCAGGAAAGATTAATTAGTCTCTAGGACCTCAACCTCTAAGAGGTCACTCAGTAATGCAAGGGGTCCTTCCTCATCACTCTCGAGGAAGAGCCAATTCAGGTCCAACTTGTCTTCATGGGGATGGTTACCGTCTGCGGCAGTGCTTCTGTATCCTCCACCTCTGGCCTTACTTGGTGAAGAACTGAGAGATTCATAGCTTCTTTGTCTGCCTGGGGTCTAGTAGATGGTGTCTCTGTGAAAGAAAGGAACTTACTGCTAAATGTATAAACTTTCTCAGCTTCTGGAGGTTCAATTTCCACTGCTTCTAAACAAAAGGTTGAAGACTGTTGCATGAAAGACAGTGAGTCTTTCAAATGATGAAGATCATCCATTTTTCCAGGATCCTAGAAGTATATCACATCACCACGCAATAAGGATGTGCACTGATTGTGAAGAACGTAGAGAGAATCAATGATCTGTTGCCCCTTGGAACTTGGAACTTGATGTCTGATGGATAATGGGTCATGGCTGAGGCCAGTCGGGGTCATGGCTGAGGCCAGTCGAGCTCATCTGCTTATATCACAGAATCACAGAATTTTAACGGCACCGAAGGAGGCCATTCGGCCCATCATATCTGCAACGGCTCTCCAAATGAGCATTATGACCTAGTGCCATTGCCCTACCTTTTCAGCGTACCCCTGCACATTCAAATAATCATCTAATGCCCCCTTGAATGCCTTGATTGAACCTACCTCTACCACACTTCCAGGCAGTGCATTCCAGGCCTGAACCACTCATTGCGTGACGTTTTTTTTCACATCACATTTGCTTCTTTTGCAAATCACTTTAAATCTGTGCCCTCTCATTCTTGATCCTTTTACGAGCGGGAACAGCTTCTCTCTATCTACTCTGTCAAGCACCCTCATGATTTTGAACATCTTGATCAAATCTCCTCTTGACCTTCTTCTCTCCAAGGAGAACAATCCCAACCTCTTCAATCTATCTTCGTAACTGAAGTTTCTCATCTCTGGAACCATTCTTGTAAACCTGTTTTGCACTCTCTCCAATGTATTCACATATTTTCTATAATGTGGCACCCAGAACTATACACAATACTCCAGCTGCGGTCTAACAAGTGTCTTATATAAATACAGCAGCTTCAGCGTCAATTTTAAAAGAAGTATCGAAGCTTTGAACTTGGGCTGTACCTGACCAGGAATCTGGGTTAAGACTATCAACTTTCCTTAGGAACTCTGTAGGGCCATCGTTTTCTTGACTTTCCATTTCTTGGAAGGAATGTGTTTCACAAATACTTGCTGGTCTGCGACTTTGATTAAAATTGATGGATTTGCAGAAGTGCTTAAAATGTCCAATTTTGCCACACTAGAAGCATTCCCCATTCCCTGCTGGGCAGCCCTGGTGTCTATGCTGGGTTTTTGCACCACACCGCAAGCATCTCAAACTGGCTGCCAGTGTGGAGTTTCCTGCCCTATCGGTTTGTTTGGCAGGCTTTCATATGGCTGGAGCCACTGCCCATGGACCTACCTAATTTACGGAGTCATGTGAAGCCTCAGTGTTGCCATGAATTATAGCCTGATTAAATGCTCAAGGCTCAGACTGCCTCGCATACTGGACCACCTGACCCAACGTAAGATCGTCTTTGGTCTGCAGAAAGTCGAAGAGTTTCTCCTCCCAAACACCCATGACTATGCGATCATGGGTTAGCTCGTCCTTCAGTGCCCATATCCACAAGAACTAGCTCGGCAATATAGGTTGGTTAGGGCTAATTCAATTGATTTTCCCCAGGTCATTGTGAGTGATGGTTAAAATGTGCTTGTTTAATTACTAAATTTTGCTTCGGGCTAAAATAGGTGTCAAAGGCTTTAATAATGGAACCAAAATCCTCAGTGGATTCCTGCACAACCTGCCTTAGGAGAACAGCATCTGCTACTGGACCTACTGGATAAAGAAAGCTTCAAACATGAAGCTTTGGCTCTTTCTCGTGAAGACCTGATGCTGCCCAGTACCGGACAAAATGGCATTTCCATAACCCCCAGTGCTGGCTTCTCTGCGGGCCCTCAAGGCAGTCAAAAGGTGGGGCAAGGGCAGGGACTGCTCACTAGGTATGGTCATTGTTACCTCTCTCCAATGTGCCTCCTTCTACAACTGGAATTTCTCAAGCTGTTTTCAAAAGTTTCTTCTCTCTGTGGTTATTCAATAACAGCGATGTATATTTTACAATATCCCACCGCTGCCACCATGTTCTGAGATTGCGTCCTTCTATTTTGGACTCTTGGCATGGAACTTGGTTCTTAAACAAAAGCAAAAAACTGCGGATGCTGGAAATCCAAAACAAAAACAAAAATATCTGGAAAAACTCAGCAGGTCTGGCAGCATCTGCAGATAGGAGCACAGTTAACGTTTCGAGTCCGAATGACCCTTCAACAGAACTAAGTAAAAATAGAAGAGAGGTGAAATATAATCTGGTTTGAGGGGGTGGGGGGTGGCGGTGGGACAAGAAGAGCTGGATAGAGGGCCAGTGATAGGTGGATGATGTCACAGACAAAAGGAAAAAGAGGTGTTGAAGGTGGTGATATTATCTAAAGGAAAGTGCTAATTAAGAGTAGAAAGCAGGACGAGCAAGGTACAGATAGCCCTAGTGGGGATGGGGTGAGGGGTAGGGATCGAAATAGACTAAAAGGTAGAGATAAAGTAATGGTTCTTAGACAGATTGTAGACGTACTTTAGTACCTGCTTAACACTTGTTTATTAGTAAATCTTTTAAACAGGTTACAGATTCGGCACATAGCTCTAGGGCATGATTCCAATCTCTCTCTCAAGAATCTAACACATGACTGATTGATTTCAGTGTTACATCATCATCTATGTCATACGTTAGCATATCCCATGTGTTAACCATTTATCCCACAAATAGTGATGTTTTCCTTGGAACTTAACAGGTTAAGCTCTGATTTGATCGAAGTTTCCAAGATACTAAAGGGAACAGATAGAAATAAACTATTTATGCTGATTGTGGAGTCTAGGACTAAGGCAGGGTCTAAAAATTACAGCTAGGCCTATCAGAAGTAAAATTCAGAATCATTTCTACACACAAAAGGGTGGTAGAAATTTGGAACTCTCTTCTGCAAATGGCAATTGTTAATTTTAAATCTGTGATTAATGGATTTTTGTGAGTGAAAGATATTAAGTGGCATGGGCCCAAAATGGGTATGTGAAATAGCTGGCAAATCAGCCATGATCTCATTGAGTGGCAGGAAAGGCCTGAGAGACTAAATGCCTACCCCTGGTCCAGTGTTTCTTTTTGAGAGACCTGGGGTTTTATGTACATAAATCTTTGAAGGTAGCAGGACAAGTTAAGGAGACTTTTAAGAATCCTCCCTGGAGCCTTGGGTTATAGAGACATAAGGCTGCATCCTTTTTCCTGAATGCTGTCTCCAAACTACATTATGCTGTTTGACTGCAGCCTCCAACCAAGGAGCTGACTAGAAACCTGCAGCAAGAATGGTGGAAGGGAGATCCCAGGTGTCCCCATGGTTCAGCAATGCCTTGCTATAGGCTCTCCTCCAGGCTGCAAGGGCAAGGCAAGAGATCCTCTTCCCAAGGGACAGGAAGAGGAGACCAGCCCACCTGACCAAGCAAGCCTGGAGGGAGATTGCAGAGGCTGTCAGGAGCCATGGGGTTACCTAAAGAACCTGAATAAAGCACTGCAAATGTGTCAACAACCTCTTTCGGTCCACCAAGGCGAGTATTCCAAACCTCCCTACTCTTTAGGGCTTGCAGGTGGCAACGTAAGAGGGTGTGTTTGGTGAAGAGGGAGTGAACACCCAGTTGGTGGCAAAGGGGTCAGGCAGCATATCCTGTCAGAGGCGTGGCTGCACCTTGATAAGAGGTGACTGTCTGTCATTTCTGACCTCTACAAGATCATTTGAGAATGGCCGTATGTAGGAGGCATTCATGTACCCCTATCATGGGCGATTTGGTTGCTAGAAGCATAGACATTGTGCTTGTCTCCAGGGGAAATGAACAGTCTTCTTTCTTGTGCTTGCCAGAGAAACGGGCAGAGGACAGTCAGGAAAGCATCAGGACTGGTGGAGGGGCGCCGTATCTCCAGAGTCTGATTCCAAAGGAGGAGGAGGAGGAGGCCATGTAAATGGCAGGGCCCCATGGCTGCCATGTGATTGATGGTGAGACAGGAATGCCAACCCAAGAGTGAACAATTGCAGTGGCACAAAGGTACATCTGGCACGCACAAGGCCATGTGTCTACCACTGGACACATGAAGCTTCATGTCAGGTGCAGTTGGGGTGTGAAGATGGGGCCCTTAACACTTAAATGTTTCTATCCTCTCATTTAGGTCAGAGGCATAGTGAAGGACGAAGAGCATAAGAAACTAGGGGCCAACTGGCCATGTCTGAGGAGGAGGAGGGATCACCGTCACATCATTCTCCCACACTCTCCACCAGTGCAGTGAGTATTCATTTAGGATTAGAGTCAGTGTCACAATCTGCTGAGCACATCACAGATATTCCTGAGCTGTGACAACCAAGATCAATGATACGAGGTGAATGATGTACTTTTGGAGTTGGATGTGACAAGGCAACTGCAAGAGAACATCTGGCGGAGATTCTAGAATCAATGTATATACTTCCACAGACAATGGAGGAATCCATCCAGGCCATGAGTGCTGCCATGTCTCCGGCATGTGCATAATTGGCTTCCTCCATGAAGAGATTAGTAACCCTATGGAGAGCCTGATCCAACAGACCAGTCAGTAGATGTTGGAGATGCAGGGAGACCTGCATTTCATCACCTTGTCCATGTGCTCAATGTAGTAGTGGCAAGGCAAGAGGGGTTGAGGCGCTTGGTGTCTCTACCAGGTGTTGGTCCTTCTCAGGTCAGCAGGGAGGTACAAGTGTGCATAGGAACATTGGACTTACGAGTAGGCCAATCAGCCCTTCAAGCTTGCTCCGCCATTCAATCAGATTATGGCTGATCTGGCTGTGGTCTCAATTCCACTTTCCTGTCTGACCCCCATAACCTTTGGCTCCGTTATCCATCAAAAATCAATCCAACACTGCCTGGAATAAATTCAATGACTCAGCCTCCACTGCTCTCTGGGGAAGAGAATTCCACATACTAATGACCCTCTGAGAGAAAAATAAATTCTCATCAGTCTTAAAAGGGAGACCCCTTACTCTTAATCTATGTCCCCAAGTTCTTGTCACTCCCACATGTGGAAGCATCATCCTGGTATCTACCTTATCAAGTTCCCTCAGGATCTTATATGTTTCAGTAAGGTCACCTCTTACTCTTCTAAACTCCAATGGGTAAAGGCCCAACCTTTTCAACCTTTCTTCATAGAATAAGCCCTTCATCCCAGGAATGAGTCAAGTGGACTTTTTCTGTACTGCTTCTAATGCAATTAAGGAGACCGAAACTTAGTCTTCCACGGCCAGGATTTTACGGTCCCTCTCACCCGTGGGATATTACAGTCCTGCCGAACTGAATGGAGATTTAAATAGCTTTGCCGCATCTGCTGGGAAGAGACACGTTGCGGCGGGGCCATAAAATACTGGCCCAGATGTGGTCTCACCAATGCCCTGTACAGCTGCAGTAAAACATCCCGACTTTTATATTCCATTCCCTTTGCAATAAATGCCAACATTCCATTTACCTTCTGCAATCTCCCCCTATTTAAATAGTATACTGTTTTTTCAGTTCTTCCTGCCAAAGCGGACAAGTTCACATTTTCCCACATTATACTCCACCTACCAATTATTTACCCACTCTTTTAACCTGTCTATATCCCTTTGGAGACTCTCTACCCCCTCTTGACAACTTACTTTCCTACCTATCTTGGTTACATCAGCAAATTTAGCTACCGTACATTCAATCTCTTCATCCAAATCACTGATATAGATGATAAATAGCCGAGGCCCCAGCACTGATCCCTCTGGCACTCCACTAGTTACAGCTCGCCAACCCGAAAAATACCCATTTATCTCTACTTTCTGCTTCCTGTTAGCTAACCAATCCTTTATCCATGCTAATATGTCCCCATCCCCCCACCCCCTTCACCATGTTCTCTTGTGTAGTAACTTTGATGTGGCATCATATTAAATACCTTCTGGAAATCCAAGTACACCACATCTGAGAGTTCCCCTTTATCCACCTTACTTGTTACTTCCTCAAAAAACTCAAATAAATTAGTTAAACATCATTTCCCTTTCACAAAGCCATGCTGACTCTGCCTGATCACTTTTTGATTTTCTAAGTATCCTGCTATAACCTCCTTAACAATGGATTCTAGCAATTTCCTTATGACAGATATTGGGCTAACTGGCCTGTAGTTTCCTGCTTTCTGTCTCCCTCCTTTCATGAATAAATATGTTACATTAGCTATTTTCTAATCCACTGAGACCTTTCCAGAATCTAGGGAATTTTGGAAGATTATATCCAATGCATCTACCCTCTCTGCAGCCACTTCTTTTAAGACCCTAGGATGCAGGCCATCTGATCCTGGGGACTTGTCAGCCCTCAGGTCGAATCATTTTTCCAGCATCTTTTCCACAGTGATGGTGATTGTTTTAAATTCCTCCCTCCCTTTCACCTATTGATTTTCAAGTATCTTTGGGAAGCTTTCTAAGTCTTTTACAGTGAAGACAGACACAAAATACTTGTTCAACACCTCCGCCTTCTTTGTTTTTATTATCAATTCCCTAGAGTCATTTTCTGGAGGACCAACACTAGATTTAATTACTCTTTTTCTATTTAAATGCTAGTAGAAACGCTTACTATCTGTTTTTATATTATTAGCTAGTTTTGTCAGGTACTCCACTTTCTCCCTCCTTATTAGTTTTGAATCATTCTTTGAAGGTTCTCAAAATCCGACCAACCTTCTGACCTACCACTAATCTTTGCAGATTTGTACAGTGTTTCTTTCAATTTATTGCAATCCTTAACTTCTTTATTCAGCCACTGATGATGAATCCCTCTCAAAGAGTCTTTCTTCCTTATTGGGATAAATCTTTGCTGAGAGTTATTAAATATCCCTTTATTAAGTCTGCCACTGCATCTCTACTGTCCTACCTTTTAACCCAGTTTCTCAGGTCACTTTAGCTAGCTCTGCTTTCGTACCTTTATTCAGATTTAAAACACTAGCCTTAGACCCACACTTCACTCCTTCAAACTGAACATGTAATTGTATCATGTTATAATCATTGTCACCTAAGGCTCCCTTACCATGAGGTTATTGATTAATCTTGTCTCATTGCTCATTACCAGGTCTAGAATAGCTTGCTCCCTGGTTGGCTCAGAATGTACTGCTCTAAGAAATTTGTCCTGCATACACTCTATGAACTCATTTTCCAGCCTATCTTTGCTGGGTAGGAGGTGTGACTGCCTTCTGCTTCTGGGGGTTCCTTCAGGGCTTTCCAGGTGTGTGCAGAAGCTCCACAGCCCCCTGGCAGTGACTTCAGTAGCCACATAAGCAGTGGAGGGTCCGACCTGTCAGGCTTCAGGCAGCAAAAGGACAGCTGCCAAGATCATCCCAAACCACGGGGCAGCAAGGTCAGCAGCCTGTCTCCATCTCAGCCACAATTGCAGGAGAGCACCTCGTAGGAGTAAGAGGATTGAGAAGAGCACCTAGCTGCACCTGGGGTTCACGGGCGATTACAGTATGTAGGTGTTAAGTTTCGATTCTGTTATGCCACTCAGATATCTGGAGTTAATTCAGCCTTGAATCGTATGTCCTCTCCTGGGGATAGACAATTGTGTGCAGGTGTCTGCTGGCATGCCCATCTGCGTCCTTCTCCAGCATGCCCAACCTGAAGTTAGCCCTCCTGCTGGTCCTGAGGTTCCTGATATGAGACCGCCAGTGCCTGGACCTTCCTCCCCACCTCCTCCTCTAGGCCCTGAAGACTGGATGGATGAGGTAGGAGAGGTGGCCTCTCTCCTAGTTTTAGGCCTTCCATCCAGATGCAGCCCCCCCATCCCCCCACCCCCCCACCGAGTTGTTTCTTTAGGCCAGAATTTTCTGGCCCTATTGCAACGGGCGTCATGGTGGGTGTGAGCGGACAATATGGCAGGATGGCCAAAAATTGGTTTCACACCGTCATGAAACCATCCATTTGCTCCACCCATCAATTGCAGGCCACGTTTCCTGCCACTGCACATTGGGAAAGTCATTTTAATACACCTGGATCTAATTATAAGACCTGCTCGCCAGAATCATCCCTCCATATCAAATTTACCACCCACGTTGGCGTAAAAACACGTCAGCCCAGAACACATCTGGACAAGTGTGATGTGCAGAAGTCAAGACTTACCGTTCGGGCCTTGCTCACATCGCAGACATCCGAGAAGCAGAAGATCCTGGAACCCGACAGCTACTGGAGCCTGGAGGAACATGTGCTTCACATGCTGGGTGGATTTTCATGGACATGGCTCTGCCACGAAGCAACTTATGGAAGGTAGGAGGTCTCCATTAAGGGGGCCTCAAGGTGGGGGACAGAGGGGGTCTGCTTTAGAAAATCACAATCTTGGCCATGGGCTGTTACAGATGATCCTTGGGGGAAAGGAAGGTCCAGCAGTGAGTAGGAGAGGAATGTGTACCGGGTTTGGGGAGGAAGAGGAAGCTCTAGGTCTGACTGGGAGAGGAAGGTGTACAAGGGGGGTGTGAGGTTGGGGGGCGAGGGAACAAAGGTGTCAGAGATGAGGTTGGGAGGGGGGAAACAAAAGTGTCAGGGGAGATGAGGTTGGGAGCAGTGGAATGAGGGTGTCATTGGGGTGAGGTTGAGACGTGCGGTGGGTGTGTGGGGTGGAGGGTGTAACCGGGAGAATACGGCAACTGGGGAGGTAGGTGTGAGGGGGGAGGCATAAGGAAAGGAGGTCAGAGGGTGGAAGGAATTTAGAGGGAGGGCAGGACCTCAGTAGGGGAAGAAGTTCAGAGGAGGAGGGAAGAGTTTGTGAGGGGGGGAAGGGGTCCAGGAGGAGGAAGGAGTCTGAGGTAGGAAGGAGTTCGAAGGGTGGAATGAGTCTAGGGGGAGGAAGGAGTTCAGAGGGGGGAAGAAGTCAAGGGGGAGGATGGAGTCCAGGGGGAGGAGGGAGTAAGGTTGGAGGATCGAGTAAGGGGGGGATGTCCAGGTGAACGTGCAAGGGAGGGGTCTGTGGAGTCAATGACTGCCTCCTGGGGAACAAACTGAGGGTGGACGTGCTAGAAGGGAATGGTGGGTTTGAGAGGAGGCAGAGTGAGCTGGAAGTTTGGGAGGGTGAGTGTGCAATGGTGGCAGTAGCAGGCACAATGAGGGTGGTTGGTGAGGACTTGGGGGCAGACATGGACCCTGGGGGTGGGAAGAAGGAGGTCGGGGAGGTCAATGCGGATGGGGATGGGATTCTTGGGAAGATAGGGAATGTGCACATTCACCTGGACATCCTGGAAAGAAAAGGGTTCTGGTTGGCAGGTGACAGTGAGAAGGTGGAAGGACATGGGTTATTGGGGGAGGGGAAAGCTGAAAACAAACCTCACTATAACCATGCTTTTGAAATCGAAAGTGAGCGGAGCCTCATGTTGGCCAGCACAGATGCTGCATGGGAGTGCAATCATTGGGTGGGCAGAGATGCAGGTCAGCTCAGACAGACAACTGAAAGAGAACCCTGGCAGGCAGCATTGAAAATGCTTGGGACATTGAGATAAGTGCAATGGGGGAGGGGGCTCCACATGTGTGGGAGAGTGCTTGCACAAAGCTCTGAAAGGCCCTGCCACACACATACCTCTCCCTCCAGAATCACTTGTGGTCCAACTGCATACAGCTGAACTGCTAGTGGGGTGTGGGGGTGGGTGGATACAGGGGGAGGACTCACAAAACTTGTAAATGAAGCTGAAAGATACCATTACACATTACTCAGTGAAAGTGAATATATTTTCAAATTATAAAGTGACAAGTACAACCACTTGTGATCAGAAATTCTTAACTTTTCTAGGCCTACTAATTCTTCTAGGTGCTGCCTTGATAACCACAGGAGGGATGGAGACAGCCTGTGCAATGGTTGGCCCTGTTGCTTCTGATGACATAGCCATAGGTGCTCCAGAAAGCCAAGGCCTTGAGGGCCCCTGCTTGCTCTGGCTGTACTCCTGTGGGACAGCTGCTCCCTCTGCGGTGACAGAGGATGAGTTTGAGGGGGGTCACAGGCAAAGGAGACTTGGGGGGAGAGGACAGTCTCTGAGATTCCTGAGTGGATGATCGCTCCTTCTCCTTGGGGTGCCCAAGGGCCTCGGCCTGACTCCTTGAGGGGAAGGGGCACCTGGAGGGACATTGAGGTGCCCCATTCCCTCTCGTGTTGCCACTGCAGGAACTCACCCATGGCAACCGTGATGGAGTGCAAGTCTGCACGCATCTCTGTATTCTTCTGAACCAGGGTCTCCATCTGCCATCCTTCCCATGGAGACCTCAATATGCTCACATGTGGGCACCACTTCATCAGAGAGCAGGTGGACGCTTCCGACTCACATGCCACTCTGTTGAGGGCTTCCAACAGCTCTGCGTGATGTTACCCCACCTTCTGCTGACTCTCCACGATCAGTTGGAAGGCCAAATCCAGAGGCTCATCATCTGACTCGGACCTCACAGATGCCTCTTCCCCAGCAGTCCTCCGAGTGTAGGGGAGCTCGGTTGAACCTGCCTCTTCCCGCTGCGGACACGTATCTATGCAAGAATCACCAGATTGTGAACCAAAGCCTGCTGTAGATCTAGGTCTCACCGAGGTGTGTATCTCTGTGCTAGTGGAGGATGTGGGTAAGTGCTGTGACAGGTTGCCCAGGCTGCTTATTTCCAGCTCTTCAATAAAGGAGGAGTCCTTTTGGCTGGAGGTGAAGACCTGGATGGAGCTGAGGGACTGGCTGGCTGAGGGTGTGGTCACTTGGCAGAGCTCCCTGTGAAGCAAAGTGGAAATAATTAGTGCATGGCAGCAAAGTCAAAAGCAGGAGAGAAAGCACTCACAGTTGCGTTAAGAGAGCGATGATGCGGTGAACAATCCTCACGTGTTTGTTCGCCGCTGACCTCACCATTGCCGCAGGCACGGTCCACGTCACCAGTCAGCGCAATGGCACACTCCTCAAAGTGAGTGAGGGGTCTAATGTGGGACACTTCACCCCGGTCTGGGACCTCCCCCTGCTGTTGTGAGCCAGCTTCTCCTGCAAGAAAACAGATGGAGAGAGTGTGAGCAGGGTCCATGGCACTGCATAGAATGTTTGTGTGATAAGCGAAGCCATGGACAGGATGAGGACGCGAGCTCCAGAGGATTTGAGCCTGATGAAGGTGTGTGTGTGAGTTAATGGTGTGGTCCCTTGAGCTGTGAGATCTCTGTGGATGTGTGATAGGCTTGTGAGCGTGTGAGTTGAGAGTAATGAGAAGAGTGATTTACCCTGGCAGAACGGAGATCATTCATCCTCTTTTGGCACTGGGTGGCTGTCCGCTTTTGCAGGGCATTGGCGCTGAACACTGCTGCCACCACCTCCCAGCTGGACCGATGATCTTGCTTGGTGGTCTTCGCCCAGAGCGGAGGTAGAGGACATCGTAGCAGTCCTCCACTGCACCCAGTAGGCACTCAAGGGAGGCTTTGCTAAATTTGGGGGCTGCATGTTCCCTCCCTTTTTGCAGGCATCAGTTTCCAGCAGCTTCCCAACCCTTGAAGAGTGCTAGCTCAGTCCAGGGGTGCCCTTTAAACATGGCACCTGATTCACTGGAGGCCTGAGGTGAAGGCAGGGCGGGCGAATCAGAGGCCGCCCAGCCTGTTTCCCAGGAATGCGTTATTAATGAGGAGAGACGTGCTGAGACTGGGACAATAAGGCGTGAATAGCCGACATTGAGGGCGGCGGGTAAAACGTCCTTTTTCCCGCCCGCTACCGCACTTAAATCAATTCTGGGATGATTCTGCCCTTTGCTTTTTTGAAGCCAGTGCCATTGCATCCATGTGACGCTGGCAGCACCTCCCCCCTCAGTGCCTTTTCCCCCACTTCTGCCAACATCTGGCAATGCCCTATGTGCACCACCCTCCCTGCCACCACATGCTGGCTCACTGGATTGCTGCCGGAGAGAGCCAGTACTGAGTTTCTGCCTCCTTATTGCCTCCTTTAATCTGATGAGGCTCTGAAGCCCCAAGGTTCTCGTGTGCCATCAGGAAAATCCAAAACGAGTTGTAAAATTCTAGTTATTTAGCCTGTTAAATACCTTAATTGCTGTCCCGCCAGCTCAATGTGCAAAGTCCATCCTTCATTTCGTCACCATTGGTAAAATCCAGATGCAATGTAAAGTCATCAAACCTTCGGGCAAATACATCCTGCTCCCATTTTTTTTGGCCTCGACCCTCCCACCTCTGAACTCATTCCAAGTGGCCCAGTAAAATTCTGGCCGTGGAATGTAAAAGCAGGGAAGTCATGCTAAAGCTTCAGAAACACAGGTTAGGTCCCAGATGAAGCATTGTGTTCTATTCTGGCTAGCACATTTTAGGATGGATGTCGAGAGAGGGTGGAGAGGAAATTTGTTAGAACGGTGCCAAGGATGAAACGCTTCACTTTCATAGAGACTCAAAAAGAAACTGGGTTTCTCTCCTTCGAGCAGAGAAAATAAAAGGGAAATGGGATAAAATAATAGTACAACACAGGACAAATCCATTCAGCCCATTGAGTCTGTGCCAGCTCTTTCGAAGAGCAATCCAGTTCATCCAACTCCTCTGCACTTTCCCCACATCCCACAACAATTTTTTCTCCTTCAAGTATTTATCCAATTCCCTTCTAAAAATGACTATTGACTTTGTTTTCACCATCCAATCAGCCAATGCATTCCAAATCCTAATGATTTATTTTTTAAAAACAATATGTCAGGTAGTTTACCAATCACCTTAAATCTGTACCCTTGGGTTGTTGACCCTTCAGCCATTCTATCCCAGTAACTGTAATTGCTGGAACTGTTTGAGTAAATCTCCTCCAAAGTCTTCACATCAGAAATGGACGTGATGCTCCAGCTGAGGCTGAACTTGTGTTTTATATAGCATAAATTCCTGACTTTTGTGCTCTAAGCCTCAAATCTGTCCTGTCACCTTCAGAGATTTGCGCACAAACACCCTCCAGATCTCTCTGTCCTTATATCCCCATTAAAATTGTACCATTTAACTTGTATTGTCTCTTCTCATTCTTCCTACCACAATATATCACTTCACACTTTTCCCTGTTGAATTTCATTGCCATTGTCCACCCATTCTATCAGCATGTCTAAATCCTTTTGAAGTCTAATACTCTCTTCCTCACTGGTAACTACACTTACAAGTTTGAGTCGCTACAAATTTCAAAATTGTGCCCCGTATCTCATGCCATTAATATATATCATAAACAGCAGTGGTCTCAGTACTGAAACCGGGGGAACACCGCTGTATACCTCCCTCGTGTCTAAGAAACAGCCATTCACCGCAACTCTGTTTTCTAACCTTTAGCCAATTTTGTATCCATGCTGCTTCTGGCCATTTTATCCCATAGGCTTTTTTGTTAACAAGCCTTTTCTTTGATATTTTATCAAATACCTTTTTGAAAGTCCACATACACAACAGCAACTGCACTGTCCTCATCCACCCTCTCTGTTGCCTCCTCAAAAAACTCAATCAACAAATATGTTTTGCCCTTAAGAAATGTGCTCTGGCTCTCCTTTATTAGTCCATACCCATCCAAGCAGCTGTTAATTTTCTCTTGGATTATTGTTATTATTCTCAAAGCTTTCTCACCATCAACATTAAATTGACTGGCTTGTAATTGCCAGGCTTATCCTTCCCCTCATTAAATCTATGTTAGTTGTATGATATGCAGGTGGTGGACATTATCTGGGGTTATAAGACCATAAGACATAGGAGCAGAAATTAGGCCATTCGGCCCATCGAGTCTGCTCCGCCATTCAATCATGGCTGATAAGTTTCTCAACCCCATTCTCCCATCTTCTCCCCGTAACCTTTGATCCCCTTACCAATCAAGTACCTATCTATCTCGGTCTTAAATACACTCAATGACCTGGCCTCCACAGCCCTCTGTGGCAATGAATTCCATAAATTCACCACTCTCTGGCTAAAGAAGTTTCTCCTCATCTCTGTTCTAAAAGGTCTTCCCTTTACTCTGAGGCTGTGCCCTCGGGTCCTAGTCTCTCCTACTAATGGAAACATCTTCCCCACGTCCACTCTATCCAGGCCTTTCAGTATTCTGTATGTTTCAATCAGATCCCCCCTCATCCTTCTAAACTCCATTGAGTATAGACCCAGAGTCCTCAAACGTTCCTCATATGTTAAGCCTTTCATTCCTGGGTTTAATTTGAGCCCTTATAAATAAACACATTCCCAGGTTGCCTGTATTTTCTATGGCCTAGCGGAACCTGTGTTCCATGTTTATGTAGTGTAAGCGAGGCTACAGCCCTTTTTTAACTGTTCGAGGGGGCTGTTCTGGATGTACTTCAGCCCCATACTCCTGATCTTTGGCCACCTGGTGCAGAGGGAGGAAGGCAGAGAGGAGGACCTCTTTGTTAGCTTGTTCCTGGGCCTGGCCAAGGTGGCCATCACCCAATGCAGGAAGTGGGCAGTTGAAGGTGTCATCCAGCCCAACTGTCTGCCCCTTTTCCATAGCTATGTTCGTGTCCGAGTGTCTCTGGAGAGGGAGCATGCAGTATCCACTGGTATGTTTGAGGCCTTACGCAGCCGGTGGGCAGTGTGGGGGCTGAAGTGCTTCATCAGTCCTGAAACAACATTTTAATTTAATTATATAAGTTTTCTTTAAAGTTTTGTCTTTTGTTACAGTGCCTCTTTAAGGGGCTGTCCATTTGTTTAATTGATTTATTTGTTAATTAGTTCATTTTATTTTACTGATCTACCCAAAAGAGTATAAATAGCCACAAATTAAAACTGCACCTGTTGGATTAGGAGGTATATGCTTGTAGCACATAACTGTGTAAATAAATATAAAAATGCGTAAAGATTGACTCTAGTTCTATTCTTCTGCAAGGACAAGTTGAAGTGAATAGCATAAATGCATTTAAAGGAAGCTAGAAAAATGGACGAAGGAGAAAGGAATAGAAGATTATAATGAGAGGGTAAGATGAAGGGAGGTGGGAGGAGGCTTGGGGAATATTAACATTGACCATGGACCAGTTGATCCAAATGATCTGTTTCTGTGATGTATGTTCTATGTAATTCTATGTAAAAAAAAGTTCAGCCTGACCAGACTTTGTTGGTATTTATCCCTCTCGTAAGAATTAGTCCTGATCCCTTTGCACACCTGTTTCCATATCCCCCTTTCCTTCCATCATCTTTGTAACTTATTCTCAAATGCTGACATAGAATTAGAACTTCCTCAAAGGTGCTCCCACTCTATAATCATAACATCAGTGAAAGTGTGGCAGTAACTTCATTTGCACATGGAAATAGGATTTCCTCTGCCAATGAAATTAGTGATGGAGTGGAGCTTTGGTTCAATCATTAACTGTGGTAGTGCATTCCACAGCCTCGCAACCTTTTGTGCAGGAAAGTTTCACTTGCTTTCTGCTCTGAATCCCTTGCATTTAATGTCATGTCTATATTTAGTGGTCTTCATAATCATATGACATTAGATACCATTGCTCTGAAGAGATCAAACAACGCTTTATCTGATCAAATGCCAGAATTTCAGAAGAACTTCAGTCCCATTGCAATCTCCAGCTTTTAGTTATTAGATGCTGAAATCATCAGTTTGGGGAAATCTCCATGGTTGCTTTCCCAGGTCAACATCGCAACTTTATTATTGAATTTTGTTTGCAGTTGGTTTCCTGAACAAACATTCATTCATACAGGAAATTCAATTAAATAAACTCGATTGATTGAACCACATATGAAAGAATTATATAGTTCCATCTGCAGATATATAAAGCATGCAGAAGTCAACTATTAATTCCGTTTGAGATCTTCCACTCTGATATTCAATAGGTTTCATCTTGTCATGGTTCATGCACACTAAACCCCTGATATTTACTTCAATGAAAACATCTGCAATTCAAACCAATGAACCTATCTGAAAAAGAATCAAAGACAAATTTGTACAACAAGACTAAGGAAACAAACCCATGGATTTTTCAACATGCAAACCCAATGTGACCTCTAATTAAATGAAGCAAGCAATTGATACATTACATCACCTCCTCCTGTTTCTCAGCTCATATTGCACTAGGGACCTACTTCTCCTCATTCTGTTGCATACTTACTTCTCTTTATATTGTAAAGTCGCATAGAAGACAATCGCGGACAACTTTGTTAGGCTATAGATGAACACCCAACTGGGCAATCCAAGCAATGAAATCATTGCTTCAGTATCCTGCTGGTGGATTGCACAATAATTCTAGTTGAGGCATATGTCACACTACATTTTCACCTGTTACTATATGGAGATTTCAACAATGGAGCCATCAGCAATGCTTGAAGAAAACAGCCCTGGTCTCCCAGCAATCAGCTACTGAGCAATCAAATAACATCGATACTGTGTGCTGCTTCAAGGTGAAGGCATTAGCATGGGAGCCTACTGAATAACAGGCAGTTACAACAGCAACTTACTCCTTGCATGCATGAAGGCATCTCAGAATTCTTTATAATGAGGAGAGAAAGGATCCAATGGACATCAGTCATGGGAAAAAAGGAGAAAGATGGTGAGGCCAATTCAATCATGGAAGAGGATTATGAGGAGGATTTTGAAAGAAGGGAGAAATGTGGCAAGGCTGAGGGAGCTGGGCAGAACATTTCAGAGGCCAGAGTGTCTGAATGAGTGGTTGCAAATTATAGAGCAGAAGAGAGCGATTGGTATTAAAGGATCAGAGACTGTATGCAGACACATAAGGCAGGAGATAATTAAGGTGGCATGAGAGCAGCAGGCAGCAGTGAGGCCATAGAAATATTTGAAAACAGTGGTGAGAGTTTTAAAATAAATATACTGGGGCACAGGGAGCCATTGGAGATGACAAAAGTGTTACGAGTGTGGGGCTTTGAGTAGGTTACGGCACCATCTTAAAGGTTTTAAGTGAGCTGAATATTTTGTTAGGTTGATGCAGACAAGACAGATGGAAGGGAGAGAAGAAGGCAAGCTTCCAGTAATGATGGCTTGAAGTAGGATTTCAGTAGCAGAAGAGGACAGATGGAGCAGGGCCAGAGAATAGTGCTGAAGAAAAAGTAAGCATTTTTGGTAATGGAGCAGAATGTGAGGGAAATCTAAACTTGAGATTGTACAGGACAGTTGAGTGTCTCATCTTTTGACATAGATTGATATGACACAAGGGGAAATTGATATCATTGAAATTAAAGGCACAAGAGATCCTGAATGGCCTCAGTCTCGTCATAATTCATTTGGAGGAATTTTTAAACCATCCATTTATTCACTGTGCTATTTAGATGGTCAGACACCACCTGAACATTAATTGAATTAAATCTCATTTATATAGCAATAGAGTTGACATGTGGAGCTCTTGATACTAAATCAGTGTCACCTGCAATGCTCTATACTCTTAGCAAACCTGCCACTAGGTAAAAGTTTGGTGGCCTGTTCAATTCTGAGAGAAAGTGATGAAGGTATTGCCCTTACAAACATTGCACCTGTCACTTTCATGATGCAACTACAGTCTTTAGGTCGACTGATTTCACAGCTCTCTTCTGTAGTAGCTTGGATGGAATCAGCAATATAGAAAGTTGTGGTAACCTCCACAGCCATGGGAAGACTTATCCCTGCAGAGCAGCAGGAGCTGAAGACAAAGCTCTGTGACAACACCTCTCAAGAAGCAGAGGCGATAAAGACAGATTTTCTTTGACAAGCTCAAGTAGGAGTATTATTGTGTTTTGTGCCTCGAAGATACGCAAAGATGACACACACCCAGTTCTATGTGTGAACAGGACTTTATTACAAAAAAGCTTTTAAAATGTCAGCAGTCACAAGCTTCCTTTGAGTTTCTCTTTCGCTATAACCACATCCACAGGTTTGACTAACAGTTTTGAACAGTTAACAGATGTATATAATCAAACACTGAACATTTGAACAGAACATCTTTTCCCCCTTGTAAAAGTAAAATTCCTTATTTTAAATTAAAATATCTTAAACAACAAACATGTGTACATCAATTCATTTCTTGGAGTTCAGAGTATCTGTTTTCTCTAGCTACAGAAATAGTCTTTAAGGTATAAAGGTCACTGATAACAGTGCTTAGATCTGTGCATTTGGGGTTATGGTTCTGTATGACCAACATCATGGTCACTCATTGGAGAAGGAAATATAGCCTCATAATCACTGCCCTCGAAATATCCTAGACTGCTTGCTATCAAGCATCTTGCATTCTAATTTGTGTTGTTCTAAGTGTTGGTACTAAGCAACTGTTTGAGCTGTTTTGGTCCTGATAGAGATGATGCAAGCTTGTGGTTGTGATTTGGCCATATAACGCAAACTCAATCTTCAACTTCAAATAGTATTTTCTTTGTGCATGTTCACCTGTCAAAGTACACTTTTGCTTTATCATGTTGCTTTGCAATTTTGTTTTTTCTCTTCTGCTTTTGCTCTGACATTCTAATTGTATGGCGATGATGGCATAAGATTAGCGAGTGGCATGTTAAAATTATGACCTATCATAAGTTTGGCCAGTGTCTTTCTAGTCAGACAGTATGGAGTGGATCAATATGTGTGAAGTAGGATATGAATGCATAATGAGGCTTGGCTGAGAGCCCAGAATTCCATTGTGTGTTGAAACAAATGCACAGAAGGGAAACCATTGCTTGATTGATAAGTTTGCAAGCTTTTTCTCTGTGAACTGTTTTGTCATTGGCTCGTGTTTATTTATACAAGATAAAGAGGTGTCAAACGCTTATAGCTTATGTTATTGATACTTTAAAGGTCTGACTGATTGACATTTTTATAGGGTTGTTGCAGCAGCATTTTTTTAAAAGTAAAGTTACGAATGGCTGTTTTCTTAAGAATGCTATTGTTACTGTAGGGTTCATTGGTTCTGTACAGTGTATATTGGGTGAATAAGCATGGGTGTGCTATGAGTTGGCATGGAGGGTATGAGGAGCGACTGGGGGTGGGTGCAGGGCATGAGTTGGCATGGAGGTTGAATGGGGAATGGGTGGGGGGGTGAGCAGGTGTGAGGGGTGAGGGCTAGAGGACCTAATATTTAGCAAAACGACTGGGACAAAATCCCAGCAAGCCAAGGTGGGCCTTTTAAACAGTCCAACTTGCCACACAGCGGCACCTCTGGGCACCTTTTCCTAATGTGGGAGTGTTGAGCTGGGAAATTTCCCAACTCAGAATGTCCACTTCAGTGGTGAAAATCTGGCCCTATACTGCTATTTTTGTATCCTAGCAGGTGGCATCGGGAATATGAAGTCCTCGCTTTCCTAGCTGCCTAAAATCAGCCTACAAGATCTCATCTCTCAATTCATCTATGTCATTGCTACCGATATAGACCATGATCTCTGGTTGTTCACCCTCCCTCCTCAACATTTTTAAAAATTCATTCAGGGGATGTGGTCATCACTGGCTAGGCCAACATTTATTGCCCATCCCTAATTGCCTTTGTTCAGAGGGTATTTAAGAGTCAATCACATTGCTGTGGGCCTGGAGTCACATGTAGGCCAGGCCAGGTAAGATTTCCTTCTCTAAAGGACATTAGTGAATCAGATGGGTTTTTACAACAATGAACAATGGCTTCATGGTCATCATGAGACTTTTAATTCTAGATTTTTATTGAATTCAAATTCCACCATCTGCTGTGGCAGGATTTGAACCCGGGGTCCCCAGAACAATACCCTGGGCCTCTGGATTACTACAGCTGCTCAGTGATACCCTTGATTCTGGAACCACAGAGACAATATGCCATCCCAGATCATGTATGTGGCTGCAAAAAAGCCTGTCTTTTCGCCTAAGTATTTAATCCTTTATCACTATTGCTTTTCTGACCTTCCTACCACATCCATGTATAGCTGAGCCAACTATGGCGTAGTGGAGTTGGCTCTAGCTCTACTCCCCAGAGGAACCATTGCCCCCAACAGTATTCAGAACTGAATGCTTCTTGGAGAGCAAGATGCTTTCAGGGACTCCTGCACTACTTGCTTAATTCTCATTGACTGTCTGGCAGTCACCCATTCCCTCTCTGCTGGTTCATCCTTAAGCTGCTAGGCAACCGCCTTCTGAAATATACTATCCATATAGCTCTCAGTATCATGAATTCACTCCAGTAAAGCCAACTACTGCTCAAGCTCTAAAACTGGAGCTTGAGTTCTTCCGTCTGACGACACTTACTGCTGCAGTGGTTGAGTACATGAGAAGCATTCTGGAGATACCATGTGGAACATGACTCTATTTGTTAGACTACCATCTAAAAATTACTAAAAATAAACTTAAGACTTGTCCATGATCTGAACAAAAGATAGATTCATCAGCTAATCACCAATCAGTCATTCCCTTATGCTGACGTCACTTTAGGAGCTTTTCTTTCATCTTCTCTCCCTGACACATGTGCTCTCTTACATCTGGGCTTTCCGTCATGCCTCAGTTATTAAAATTCTCACTACTGTTTTCAAATCCCTCCATGATCACTTCACCACCCTTTATCACGCCCCCCTCGCTTTCTCTTTAACCTCCACCAGACTTACAACCCTATGAAATCTTTGTGCTCTTCCAATTCTGGCCTCCTGCACATTCCCAATTTTGATTGCTACACCATTGGCAGCTGTGCCCTAAGCTCTGGAATCTCCTCCCCAACCCTCTCTGCCTCGTATCTCTCGCTTCTCCTGTAAGGTGATCCTTAAAACCCATTTCTGACCAAGCTTTTGCTCACATCTGTCTAGTTTAGCTTAGCATCTGTCATAGGGAAAATGCTGGAATCTATTGTTAAGGAGGTTATAGTGGGACACTTGGGAAATCTCATTGTGACCAAGCTGAATTAACATGGTTTTGTGAAAGGGAGATCATGTTTGACTAATTTATTGGAGTTCTTTGAGGAAGTAACAAGCAATGTGGATAAAGGGGAACCTGTGGATGTACTGTACTTAAATTTCCAGAAGGCATTTGACAAGGTGCCACATCAAAGGTCATTATGCAAATTAAAGACTCATGGTGCAGGGATAACATATTAGCATGGATAGATGATTGGTTAGCTAACAGGAAACAGAGAGTAAGCATAAATGGGTCAATTTTAGGTCAGCAAGATGTGATGAGTGGAGTGCCACAGGGATCAGTGCTGGGGCCTTAACTATTTACAATTTATATCAATAACTTGGATGAAGAAACTGAATACATGATTGCTAAATTTGCTGATGATATAAAGATAGGTCAGAAAGTAGGTTGTGAAGAGAGCATAAGTAGCCTGCAAAGGGGTATAGATCGGTTAAGTGAGTGAGCAAAAATTTAACTGATAGAGTATAGTGTAGGAAAATGTAAACTTCTTTGCTTTGGCAGGAAGAATAGAAAAGCAACATATTATCTAAATGGAAAGAGATTGCAGAGCTCTGGGGATCTGGATGTCCTGATTCATGAGTCATAAAAAGTTAGTATGCAGGTACAGCAAGTGATTAGGAAGGCAAATGGAATGTTGTCGTTTATTGCAAGGGGAATGGAATATAAAAGTAGGGATGTTTTGTTATAGTTGTACAGGGCATTGGTGAGACCACATCTGGAGTACTTGAACAGTTTTGGTCTACTTATATGAAAAGGATATAAATGCATTTGAAGCAGTTCAGATAAGGTTCACAGGGCTGATACCTGGGATGACGGGGTTATCTTATGAAGAAAGGTTGGACAGGCTGGGCCTGAATCCATTGGAGTTTAGCACAATGAGAGTTGATCTTATTGAAACATGTAAGATCCTCAGGGGGCTTGACATGGTAGATGCTGAAAGGATGTTTCCCCTTGTGGGAGAGACTAGAACTAGGGGACACAGTTTAAAAATAAGGGTAACCCATTTAAGATGGAGATGAGGAGAAATCTTTTCTCTCAGAGGGTCATGAATCTTTTGAACTCTCTTCCCTGGAGAGTGGTAAAGGCAGGGACAATGAATATTTTTAAGCCTGAGGTAAATAGATTCTTGACTACAAGGGAGTCAAAAGTTATTGGGGGTAGGAAGGAATGTGAGTTGAAGCTGCAATTAGATCAGCCAAGTGCCAGGCAATGATCACCTCCAACAAGGAAGAATCCAAACATCGCCCCTTGATATTCAATGGCATTACCATCATTGAATCCCCCACTATCAACATCATGGGGGTTATCATTGACCAGAAACTGAACTGGACTAGCCATATAAATACTATGGCTACAAGAGCAGGTCAGAGGTTAGGAATTGTACGACTAGTAACCCACCTCCTGACTCCCTAAAGCCTGTCCACCATCTACAAGGCTGTTGGAATACTCCCCACTTGACTGGATGAGTGCAGCTCCCACAACACTCAAGAAGCTTGACACCGTCCAGGACAAAGCAGCCCGCTGGATTGGCAGCACATCCACAAACATTCACTCCCTTCACCACCGATGCACAGTAGCAATAGTGTGCACCATCTAGAAGATGCACTGCAGGGATTCACCAAGGCTCCTGAGACAGCACCTTCCAAACCAATGACCACTACCATCTAGAAGGACTAGGGTAGCAGATAGATGGGAACACCACCACCTGGAAGTTCCCCTCCAAGTCATCTACCATCTTGACTTGGAAATATATCACCGTTCCTTCATCATCGCTGGGTCAAAATCCTGGAACTTCCTTTCTAACAGCACTGTGAGTGTACCTACACCATATGGACTGCAGTGGTTCAAGAAGGCAGCTCACCACCACCTTCTCAAGGACAAGTAGCGATGGGCAATAAATGCTGGCCCAGCCAGCGAAGCCCACATCCCATGAATGAATTAAAAATAAATAAATAAATAAATAATGCAATGAAAGAACTGTTCACGGTTCTCAAGCTGTAGTCTAAACAGTGTATACAATTTGAGCATAAATTCCTTGCTCTTATATTCTATGCCTCAGCTATAACAGGAAAGCTGCCATATGCATTCTTAGCACTTTATTAAGCAGTCTTACTACCTTTAAGGATCTGTCAACATATTTTCCAAGGTCCTTCTGGACTTCCACACTACTCAGTATCTTTCCACTTAATGTTTATTCCCTTGGTTCGTTGTACCACCCAAAGTGCGTCACTTCACACTTCTCTAGCTTGAATTCCATTTTTCTGCCCAACTGACCAGATGATTTATGGGCAGGATTTTTAGGTCGGCGTGTGGGTATGATCGGCGGGCCCGGGAGTGGCCGGGCAACAGCCCAGCACCCGCGATTGGCCCCCGACCATGATTTCATGCTGGCTGGCCAATTAACAGCCAGCCAGTGTGAAATGCTCAGCACTGCTGGGGTGGGGACAGGAGGAGGGCGGGCGCTGATGTAAGCATGAGCCCAGGGGAGCGCTTAATGAAAGCTACCTGAAGGCAGAGAGCTGCCTCAGGGAGTTGAAGACTTCAAAACAATTAAATAAAGATTTTAAAATCACAAAAAAAATGTCCAAGCATCGTAATCAGTTACCTGAACATATACATGTTAAAAATTCTGTCCACATATTTTTCTTTTTCTTTCATTTAATAATGGAAATTTCATCCCTCCCTTGAATGAGGTTTCATCAAAAATACAAAGTCCGCCTGGCAGATTCGCTCGCCCGTCAACCATAAGGTTGGACGGACCATGAAAATTCGGGGGCAATTGGAACTTTGACAACTTTAATTGTCTTCTTAATTGTCAGCGGACGTGCTTCCGACATGCTCGTGTTGCCAACCGAAATATCGTTCGAGCGCAGGATGACGTCAGGACGCTCGTCCAACATCATCTCGCGCGATTTCACGTCTGATCGGGTTGGGCACATGCCCGCCCGCCGACCTAAGAATTTTGCCCTATATCTTCCTGGAGTCTGAAGCTTTTCTCTTCACTGTCAACCATACAGCTAATTTTTATATCATCTGCAAACTTCTTAATAATGCCTCCTACATTTGAGTCTAAATCATTAATATAAACTACAGCAGCAAGGGACTGAATACTGAGTCCTGTGGAACTGCACTGGTAACAGCTTTCCAGTCGCAAAAACACCTGTCAACCAATACACTTTCCTGCCTGCCAATAAACCAATTTTGGATCCAATTTGTCTCTCTCTAGGATCCCAAGGGTTTGATGTTTTTGACCAGCCTGCCATTTGAGACCTTGTCAAAATCCTTGCTAAAGTCTATGTAGACCACATCCACTGCACTACTCTCATCAACACTACTTGTCACCTCCTCAAAAAAATTCTAAGTTACTTAGACATGAACTTCCCTTAACAAATCCATGCTGATTTTCCTTGATTAATCCATGCCTTTTTAGATAAAGGTTTATATTGTTCCTCAGAATTGATTCCAATAATTTGCCCACAACTGAAGTTAAATTAAATTAAGCCCTCAGCCTATAATTATGTGGATTATGCCTTCCTCTCTTTTTAAGTAACAGTACATTGTAGGCAGTCCTCCAATCCTCTGGCACCACTCCAGGGAGGATAGAAATGGAGCCCCCAAAATGCTTCCCTTGTTTCTTTTAACAACCTGAGGTATCTTTCATCCAGGCTTGTTAACTTATCTTCTTGTAAGGATGTCAAACCCTTTGATACTTCCTCTCCTACAGTATTTATCCCACCCAATATTTCACGGTCCTTAACTACAACATCATTGCCCCCTCTTTTTTGAAGACAAACACAAAGAACCTTATCCACATCATCACCACCATTCATAAGTTACCTTTTTTGTCTTAATAGGCCCTACTCTTGCCTTAGTTATCCTCTGCTTTTTTTATCTTCATAAAACGCCTTCGGATTTTCCTTGATTTTATTTTTCAATATTTTTTCATGCTGTCTCTTTACTTTCCTAATTTCCCTAATTTTATCCCTGCACTTTCTGCATTCTAGATTTTTTGCAGTATTAAAGGGTTGGAATTTACAGGGCGCCATAGACCCTACAACTACCATCTACCAACTCCCCTCCCCAGCCCCCACAGCTAAAAAGCAGAATTATAGCTGCCTCGCAGCCATTAAATGCTCAGTTGTCAATTAAGAGAAGTGAGGCAGGTCTTCCATTCCTCAGGAACAAGAAGCCTTGCCTCAGAGAGCTGCCAGCCAATCAGAGGCTGGAAGCTCTTCAGTAACAACAGTGCCACCTAGAGCAGTGGCTACTGCTGGTACTGCACTCGGGCCTGAGGAGGCGAGCTGTGCTAGTTCTGGGACTGTGGTGAGACTGGCATCTCCCTTGGTGCCAAGCTGGCGAATGTGGGAGGGGAACCTCGGGTTGAGGAGGGGTGTTACACCTTGGGGTGGGCCCATTAAAGAGGGACCTTTCCATCCACCAACCACCAGCCCGCATCAGCAAACCTGCCAGGCTGGCCACTTAATGTTGGCCTCTCCCACCTCTGATTAAATGCTGGCAGTGGCAGGCTGAGGCCCTTAATTGGGAACTATGTCCACAGCCTCTGGTAAAATTGCAGAGGGGCAGGGGCAGGTAGGTAGCTGGTGGTCAGGCCATCTGCTGGATTTTACATACCTCCACCCCGGTCGCCACCACTCACTGCTGCCTTCAAACCCACCAGCAAGGGTCATAAAATCCAGCCCATGCACTTGGGATCTGACTGGAGTTCTTATGATAATACATGCACCACACTTTCCGAATATGTGTATACCTCAAGTGAAAACTGCTCTTTTAGATTCATCCTGCAGTTGGAGCATGGTGTAATTTTACCATTCAGGAGATGCAGAAAACTAGCGTTAGGGTTTCAGCAGCCCCAATGTACAGCCTGCTTAATTTTCTTTTCCATTGACTTCAATGAAAAGGATAATGGGACGGGGGTGTTAAAGAGATCCACTATCAATCACCAACAGTAAAAATCAGTTCCTGTACATTTAATTGCTAACTGCCTGCAGAGTGGTGGTTTTTCACATTTAGTATGGAGTAGATTATTTTTTCCTGATTTAGTGAAATTGCTGTCAAATCCATGAAAACAGAGAATAGTCTCTAGTGAAAATATGAAACATGACAGATGGTAAATTAGACATTATAATAATCAAGATAGAGAGAATGAACATTTTTGATACATCTGCAATAAACTACCGAGTGGGTAGGGGGAGTAAGTACAAGCTATTGATTTGTTTTGAAACTTAGGTGTACATATTGGAAGGAATTAAACAGGGAGGAGAGAGATCTCTGTTGGAGACCTAGGCTGATTTCAGCAATTCAGCCTCGCTTCCTTTTTGCCGGCCAGTGGCTTCTTTCCAACCATTATAGGTGGAGCTGGCTTACTTAAGGCAGGTCAAAATGACAGTGTTTAAATTTAGTCATGGGAAATGATCAATGCTGGGGAAAGTTTATTCTGGAACAAAAGAAATCAAGGCCGTTTTGCAGATGAGAAGCGGGGATGGGGGGGAAGGGTTGGGTGGGAGGACTCATGTCAGCAGAGACCCAGACTTCCCTTTTGTGAGGCCAGGAAGCGTGTTCTTGCTCCCTTTGATCCAGCTGCAGAGAGCCAATGGCTTACTTTAGAGGGCCTTTTCTTTTTCCTCCAGGTTTTACTGAGTGGGGTGCCACAGCAGGCACTGTTTAATAGGCTGTTAAAACGCCTCCAGGATCCTATATACATCATAGGACCCTGATTAGCATATATTAATGAGACTCCTGGCTGAGTCAGGAGGACACCTTGGTTGTCTAAAGAAAGAGCCCAATTAAGATGGGAATAGGATGATAAGATTCTACAGATTTTTAACTGTGCACATACCCTGGCTCCCACTTGGCAGGGTGGATTAAAATGGCCCCTTTGTTGTTTGGATTTAAGCTTCAACTGTCATTGTGAGGGTGGCTTCAATACCAGTGCTCACATAGTTGGAGCTGGAATTGATTTTTTAAAAATTGTTTAATCTTATATAATATTAAGCCTTGCAGAGATATTTCATATTGTCCTTTGGCTGTAGCTACAGTGATAGATATGGTGGAAAAGGGGATATAAATCATAGCAAAGGTAACTCGAAAGATATAAAACACAAAGCAGAAAATTCTGTGGCACCAGGATCTGGTAGTTCTTGAAGGGCCAATTAAATTAATGACAGGGTCAGAGAAGCTCTATGACAAGTACCTCAGTGTAAATCCTTTTGGGTAGACTGGTCCAAATTGATACAGGAAACCAGCAGACTTATTGGTATGAACCCAGCATCAAAAACAAAAATTGCCATTCCAAAACAATTCCTCAGAAATGCTTTTACAAAGGGACGAATTAATTATACTTTAGGAAGATACTCACTGGCTCCCTTTAGGAGTTTCCTATGGAGAAATTATCAAAACATAATAGCAATCATTAAGGTGGGAAGAACAGCAGGATTTAAATTTATTTGCCAACTTCCGGGAAAAACTGACAAACAAGAGTCCATACCTGACTATCTACATGAATAAAAGGTCACTCATAGCCCTAAACAATATATGGGAACATTCTCAATGAGGAGTGCAGAACTGATCAACAATATTCCCAGTTCCATCAGCAAACCTTGTACTGGTTCAACTCTTCTAATAGCAAACTCTAGATCATCTGACCGATTAACATTAAATTTGAATGTTGGTGGGAAAACGTTTAGTCAGGATTGCCTGATGGTTGTCCCTCCTGCCGGTTGTCCCTCCTGCCAGACTGTGATTTCATTTATCGGTATGGGGATCAGATATATCAAATACATTTACATTGAATGTATATATGTATAGGGTTTTATGAAATTTGGTACAATTATATGGTTTGACTTATTTTGGTTGCAATTACATGTCTATATAATTGAACTTATTTATAGTTATATATTCTCTATATTTTTGAGTTAATTCTGTGGGAAGCTGTGACTGCAGGGCCACCAGTTGGAGAATCAGTTCCAAAATGTTGTAGCCAAAATCTGACTTGTGCTCCCTTCAGGCATGGTTTTACCACTGGGAGCTCAGGAAAGCAGAATTAACCCTTTTAGTTAGATATTATGTAATAACATATTGCAGATATTTTTCATGCTCATCTATTCTTTTCCTAATTGTTATATAATGAAGCAGTCCATGTCCAAATGCAGCAAGACATGGACAATATCCAGGCTTGGGCTGACAAGAAGCAAGTAACATTTGCGCCACACAAGTGTCAGGCAATGACCATCTCCAACAAGAGAGAATCTCACCATCGCCCCTTGATGTTCAATGGCATTACCAACACTGAATCCCCCACTATCAACATCCTGGGGGTTACCATTGACCAGAAACTGAACTGGACCAGAAAACTAACTTCTGTGGCTACAAGAGCAGGTCAGAGGCTAGGGGCAAAATTTTACATCCCGTGGGCATGTGTCTGACCCAATCGGGCGTAAAATAATGCACGGCGACGTCAGGCGAGTGTCCCAATGTCACTCACGTGATATTTCGGTTGGCGGGCACAAGTGGGTGCCGGAGCCACACCCGCCATTAATTAAGAGGCCACTTATGACCATTAAAAAGCCAATTGATGGTAATTTTTCAGATTTCATGCTCGTCGCACAGGCAAAACAGGCAAGCGGCCAGCTGACATTTTCAAAAGCCTCACCCACTGGTGGGATAAAATGGGTCAACAGCACCGCCAGTATCAGTAGTGGAGAGCTTGGTACATATTTTGCTGCTGGTGACTTATTGGTATTCGGCAACTTCATCTCTTTTCGGGGCTTCATTGTTAGCATTTGCAGGCTTCATTTCAGGACTCATTGGTGTCTCCAAAGGCCCCCGGAGGATTCAGACTGTGTGGATCCTTCTGGGCACCAGACGACCTTCTGTCATCCTGGTAATGGGGGTTGTACTCTCTGCTGGTGACACACCCTCTGTGGAGGAAGAGAGGGGCAGAAGGGAGAGGAGACCAGATGTCCCAATGCAGCATCCAGGGGAGGGATGTGTGGCAGGAGAGGCGCAGGCACAAGGGGATCAGGGCCAGCAGGTGGTCCAAGGTAGAAGGCGCAACAGAAGACACCACGATCCTGCTGCCAGGGTTTACAGGCGGTAATGCAGCTACCTCAATATGTCCAAGGTGCCGTGCCGAAGGAGGCTCCACCTTGCAAGGGAGAGCGTGACCTCCATTTGTCAGATGATTGGCCCTGAGATCAGCTCCAAATCTGTGGGTGAACACCCCATGCCAGTGGCTCTGAAGGTCACAGTGGCCCTCAACTTCTATGCCTCCAGTGGTCAATGGGGGATCTTTGTGGAGTGTCCCAATCAGTTGTCCACAGTTGCGTCAAGCTGATGACAGAAGCTCTGTTGGGCGGGTGTTGACCTTTATTCTTTACTGTACGGACGAGGCCAGCCGGGCTGAGTGAGGCAGAGGCTTTGCAGCGATTTCTGGGTTTCCCCGCATCCAGGGGGCAATCGTCTGCACACATGTGGCCGTCTTATGCTCATGGTGCCTTAAACTTACATTTGCAAGTGCTAAGTCTAGGTGTTCCTCCCTCACTGGCACTGGCTTTGGAGACAGCCTGCTGACTCTGGTGTCTTGTTGGCCTTGATGACCTTGGTGGCCATCCTCTGGCCAGTGGAGTATGTGCTTGCCCCACCTGGGAGGGAGCGGCTAGCGGCACGGTTGGCATCTCCCCAGTCGTCACAGCCTCATCAGATGCCACAGTCACTGGCAAAGGGACAGAGGAGCTGCTGCCCTTCAGAGCACCTTGACAGGAGCCCACAGAGACAACAAGCAGCTCGTATGCCAATGTGAGGTCGCTCTGGACCTCCCTGTTCATCATTGATTGCCGGGCGCCTAGCTGGAATACTGGGCACCTCATCCATCTCCACATCGACACTGACCACCTGATGTCAGTGCCTGTTGAGGGATTGCAGGTATGAGTACAACCCCAGGAACCCCTGATTCTGTCCCTGTAGTTGCCTCTCCATGAGAGTCGCCACTCTCTCAATGGAGGAGGCAGTGTACTCGGCCATGAGGGTCAACACAGTGCTTATGCTCTGCATGGACTCCTCCATAACGGAGACCATGGCATGCCTACCCTCATGGATCTCCACCAGATCCTCCAAGATATATTGCTGGACATCCAGCATCTGCCGCCTAATGGATGACTCCAGAGGCTCATCATCTGCCTTCGATGGAGCATCGTCATGGTCTCCAGCAGTCCTCCGACTGCCGGCGCCCTGGGCACTCTCTGCTTCCACCTACACCTCAAGCGAGTGTAAAGTGCACTCTCCACTGTGCATCGACATTCTAGTCGAAGATCTAACACCCACCGAGGTGCTGGTATCTGTGCTGGTTCAGAGAGGAAGTATGGTGCAGGTGTATCTGGAGACTAGCGGGCCTCTGGCGTCAGGGGTGGGTCTTTGGGGTCCTGCGATTGGGTGCGTGGTGGCAAACCTAAGGGAGAACAATGGCATGTCACTAGTTTAAGTCATCACACTTTTACTATGCATGCCAGGCACCCTGGTGAGACAATGGAGATCTGCATCATGGTGCCATCATCTTTCAATAATCAATGGGGAATCCAGTTTTGAGGCTCCCATCAATGTTGAAACTACACACGAATGTTTGCACCATCTGAAACTTTCACCTCTGTGCATTGCACACTTACTTTCGTCTGACACCTCAGCCTCTCCGCGGTTGGTTGACCGAGGTGTGTGACGCCTCTCTAGGTCCAAGGCCTCCTGCTCATATCCGGAAAGGATTGGGACATTAGCTGGGCCTCCATTGGTCCACGACCTTTCTATATTGTTATGGGCGGTCTTCTCTTGAAAGGACAGAGGAGCATTGATTAGTTCCCTCTCTACCTGCAGCACAATTGCAGCCTGGCCAACCCCACCTGAGAAACATCCCGCAGAGCACATCCGAATCCTGGCCCTCAAGCTGCAAAGCACTCAGTCCAAGCAGCCAGGGCTCACCCCCTTCACCAACCCTGGCATCATTGACAATTGGCACTCAGACTTTAACACCCCTGAGCTCCACGGGGCGACGGCCAGACACTTTGCCACACTGATCCATGCCAACACGGTACTCACTCTTCCCAAGCACAGCAGGTCGATAAACCTCTTGTGGTACTGGACCCAGGTGCACCGCACCACATCATTGCTGCTGACCAGCGCTGCCTCCTCCTCCCAAGATCTTTTTGTCAGGTGTGGTGGCCTCCTCCTTCTGTCCCTGGGGACAAGGGTGTCCCTCCTGGCAGCCACCTCCTCCAGGAGGACCGCGAAGCACTCATCAGAAAACTGGGAGGCCAAGTGCCCACCCGAGCAGCCCTCCCACCTGGCGTCCGCAGCTGCATTACTCTTCTGCTCGCCTGCTGGCAACACCGGAGTTCTCCTTGTCGCCAGCAGCTTTCCAGGGCCGGTTTTAAACTGGCCTCCAGGCCGCCATTAGAATCGATGGCCAACATTCGCCAGCCGCTTCCCAACCAGTGAAGAGCTGTGTTTCATGTTGGGTGGGCCTTAATTGGCCTTCCAGCGTGAAATCATGGTTGGGGGCCGATTGCAGTCAGCAGATTATTTACCAGCCGCTCCTGGGCCTACCACCGTGCCAGACCAACAACCTCAAAATTCTGCCCTAGGAATCCTGTGTCGAGTAACTCACCTGCTGACTCCCCAAAGCCTGTCCACCTCCTACAAGGCCGGAGTGTGATGGGAGACCTTCCACTTGCCTGGATGAGTGCAGCTCCAACAACACTCATGAAGCTTGACACCACCCATGGTAAAGCAGCCGACTTGATTGTTACCCCTTCCACAAACATTCTCTCCCTACACCACCAATGCACAGTAGCAGCAGTGTGTACCATCTACAAGATGCACTGCGGCAACTCACCAAGGCTCCTTAGGCAGCAAACCCATGACCACTACTATCTAGAAGGACAAGGCAGCAGATACACAGGAACACCACCATCTGGAAGTTCCCCTCCAAGCCAGTCACCATCCTGTCTTGAAAATATATCACCATTCCTTCACTGTCACTGGGTCAAAATCTGGAACTCTCTCCCTAACAGCACTGTGTGTGTACCGACACCACATGGACTGCAACATTTCAAGAAGGTAGCTTCTCAAGGGCAATTAGGGATAGGCAATAAATGCTGGCCCACATTCCATGAACAAATAAAAAAAAGATGAAATGTACAGCAAGTCTATGTCTATAAGAAAATCAAGTTACATGCACAGATGTGTTTATTTATGGAGGCAAGTGCAGTACAATGGGCATTAAATAATTTTATTTCTATGGGCGGAATCATCCCAGATTTGCACAAAGTGCAGTAGTGGGCACTAAAAACGTTTTTACCCGCTGGCCGTGATGGCGCGTTTTTGCGCTGTATTGTCCCATTACCGCCTCGATAATTATACAGCCACAGGAAACATGCCATCTTGCTGGCGGGCAGCTTCCAATTTGTCCCCCATGCTGTTACCTCACTGCTCCCTCATGCAGGGCCCCATTTTAAAATTTCAACTGTGTATACAGTTCTCATTACAGGACTGCTCCGGTAAAGACATGGCCCCAAAGGCCAAGAAAAGTACAGCCCCTTGATTCAGTGACGCATCCCTGGGACGCCTTTTGGATGCCGTGGAGGCCCACAGCAATGTCGTCTACACCTGCTCTGGCGACAGAAGGCCCATCAGTCTCACCACCCTATCTTGGAAGGCAGTGGCAGAGGTGGTCAGTGCCAATGCTGCTCGTAAGAGGTTGGCCATCCAGTGCAGAAAACGGATGAATGATCTCATCTGTGTCGCCGGGATAAGTCAACCACCTCATCGCTCTAAACTCACATATTCATTGGCATCTCACTCACTGCCAGCTCAAGGGACATCATGACTCTCTCTCTCACACACAGCCTCACATCTCCATCTGTCCTCATCTCTGGATACTGCCCCCCCTCACCACCTTGAGGCCACTAGCACAGATCAACATGTGCTCCCATACAAACCGTGGGATACCCCTCTTCTCCAGTTCAGCACTCGTCCTAAAGCCTCTTCCCTTGCCTGGGACCACTTCTCTCCCTTCCCCAAGCAAGCCCTAGCGCTGCAGCTCCCCGCCTTACAGCTGGTCTGGTAGAGACCTGCTCGTGAGCCCCCCGAAAAGTGATGTGGTGCTGCCCGCAAAGCCTGGTGCTGATGACCGCGAGTGTTGCCCAAAGCAAGGTAGGCGAACAAACCTTGAAGTCTTGAACGAAGTGCAGCTCACCAGGTGTACGTTGCTTATGTACAGTTGTGAAACACGTCAGTGTGCAATTACGCTGCCGTGCCCGGATGATCCAGTGTGGGGGAATGATTCCAGCGAGCATGGTTTATAATGAGATGCTAAAGTATTGAAATTAGGTTCCCGACGTGCAGCTGTGGGAAACGTGGCCCACCATTGACGGGTGGAGCAGACAACCGCAAACTGGTTTCATGAAGGCATGAAACCGATTTTTGGCCATATCGTTTCCCAACACCCCCCACAGCCCGCCATGATGCACAACACCAATGGGGCCAGAAAATTCCAGCCTATATCTACATGTGCTCAATTTTGTTTTCATTTATTAGTCACATCGAGATCCCTGGTTTATATACATAAGTAAAGGGAAGTAAAGAGGATATGCTTTGCCCAAACTATTTTTAACATTAATTATCTCTCCCCCTTCCACACTGGAAATCACAGAATTGTTGCCCATGTTACCACTACAAATCTTTAAACATAGCTGTGCCTTTAATATATATACATAAAATATCTGTCAGACATGATTCTCGGCATTGGGGAAATGGCTTGCCCCGAAGCCTCTGCCACAATTTGGAGGTGCAGTTTTAAAACTGTTACAGAGTCATAAAATGATTTTAAAAATTACAACACAGATGGAGGTCATTTGGAAATGACTGGCTATCTATTCTAATCCTATTTCCTTGCTATTTCCCCATATCCTTTGATTTTTTTTCCGTTTTTCAAAGATTTATCAAAATGCCTTTTAAATTATTTTATAGTCTCTTCCTCAATAGCTACTTGTGGTAAAGCTTTCCATGTTGTAATAACCCTCAGTGTATAAAGATTTCTCCTAATCTCCCATTCATTTTCCCTTTCATAATCCTGAGATTACACCCTCATGCTTCCAATTTGTCAAATAGCGAAAAGAATTTATTGTGTTAAAACCTTTCATAATCTTGAAAACCTGGATTAGATTCCCTCTTAACTTGCTCCATTCAAGAGAAGAAAGGATATTGAACCTGGGTTTAAAAATTTATTTCCAGTGCATCATTGGAGCAAGAATGTCACTTCAACATTTAAATTGGTTTGGAGAGCATTTTTCCAGGTTTGAATCTCTAATAGCTACACTGCTGTCACCAATAGGACCTTGCTGCAATGTGTGTGACAATGCTACCTGCAAGTCATTTTACCAAATGCTAATAAGGAAGCCCAGCAAGGGAGTAGCCATAATCCATGGCTTCACCCTCAATACACCAAGGGTAATTTCAAACACAAGTAAAAGAGATGTATTTGTTGCCAACATCGGCTGCAACTGGCAGACTTTGACCCTGTAACCAGGAGAAACATGATTGCTTGACTTACAAGAAAACGGGTGAGAATATATTTTATATTCCTAAAGAGAGCAGGCCTTGCTTCTGACAATCCTTGAATTTATGGGACCATCAAGCTATTTTCTCCACAAACACAGCAACAGATTCTGTAATAGTCAGAGGATTCCCAATCAGCACCAAAGGAGCAGCAGTACAGGGTAGAGCGAAGAAGATTAAGGGAGCATTTGAGGAGCAAATGCCCTTCAACATATTAACCCCATTCCATATAAATTACTGACCAGATTACAAGGGTCTCGAAAGGATCTCTGTGTTTGAAGAGTACAGTTTACCAAAGAATAAGTTAAAGTCCTGTGCCACCTTCTCCAAATGATCTGCAATCAAGATCATTTGTCTGAAAAGCTCTGCCATATCTGTGCAAGTTTAACACCAGGCTCAATTTTATGCTATTGGTTCATTTCAAGCAGCTAAGGGAGAATCGGTGGAATATTATACAGAATCCGGTCTGAGCATGTATTTGTAAGGGAACTGACATTCCCTTTCGAAGACAAAACACTGCGCATGCTAGAGGTCTGAAATAAAAACAGAAAATGCTGGAAATACTGAGCAAGTCAGGGAGCATCTGTGAAGAGAGAAATAGATGCCAGAATTTTTCCAAGGTGGCACAGGCCCTGCTACTTGGGCCAATAAGGGGGTGACCCCACTTTGGTGGATGGTGGAACCTGGGGCTGCATTTTATGGGTGGCAACGAGTTAAGCCAGGTCTGTTGTCTTATCAAGGATGGCCGCCCTACCCCCAAAGCTGTTTGCCCAATCAGAGGGCTGGCAGCTCAGTAGCCTCAGAGGTGCCAAGGCGGGTGGTGGCCAGTGCTGGTGCTGCATTGACAAGGGAGATTAAATGACAAAAGAATTGGTGGTGCAGGGCCAAAGGAAGTGGTAATGGGACAAGTAAAGACACAAAAGATGTGTCTAGTAAAAATGTGAGCGGAAAAATGATAAACAGCTGCCTTTTGAAAGCAAAAAAGAAAGTCGAGAGTAAAACCAAACCTAGCAAATAAAAAGTAAACAAATGGGTCAGATGTTATGGTCTGTAATTGCTGAATTCAGTGAGTCCAGAAGCTGTAATGTACATAACTGAGAGATGAGCTGCTGCTCCTTGATCTTACTTTGAGCTTTGTTGGAATACTGCAGGAGGTAGAGAACAGAGAGGTCAGCATGAGAGCAAGGTGGAAAATTATGATGACAGGTGACCAGAAGTTCGGGATCAAGTTTATGGACTGAATGGGGGTGTTCTGCAAAGCGGTCACTTATTCTGTGCTTGGTCTTCCCAATGTAGAGGAGACCACATTGTGAGCAGTGAATACAGTTGACTAAATTGAAAGAAGTACACGTAAATCACTGCTTCACCTGGAAGGAGTGTTTGGGGCCTTGGGTAATGAGGAGAGAGTAGCTAGAAGGGCAGGTGTTGCATCTCCTGCGCTTGCATGGTAAGGTAGGAAGGGAGAGGTGTTGGGCCGTGATTGACGAATGGACAAGGATGTTGTGGGCCAGGCCTTTGGAACGCTGAAAGGGGACGGGAAGGTGTGTTTGGTGGTGATGTCATGCTGGAGGTCTATCCCATTTCTCTCGCTTCTGCTCGAACGCTTCACCTCCATTCCAGACCATGACAGCGTTCCCCATGTCCTCATCTTCCATCTCCTGACCCCCATAATTAATGGATCAGCTTCCGTCATTTTTGATACCTCCAGCCTGACGCCATTTCCACTGCCTCTGGATGGTTTGAAGGTATTTTTTTATTCATTTATTCACGGGATGTGGGCTTCAATGGCTGGGCCAGCATTTATTGCCCATTCCTAATTGCACTTGAGAGGGTTGTGGTGAGCTGCAGTCCATGTGGTGTAGGTACACCAAAGTGCTGTTAAGGAGGGAGTTCCAGGATTTTGCCCAGCGACAGTGAAGGAACGACGAAATATTTCAAAGTCAAGATGGTATGTGGATTGGAGGGGAACATCTAGGTGGTAGTGATCCCATGTATCTGCTGCCATTGTCCTTCTGGATGGTAATGGTCGTGGGTTTGGAAGGTGCAGCCTAAGGAGCCTTGGTGAATTCCTGCAGTGCATCATGTTGATGATACACATTGCTACCACTGTTCGTCAGTGGTGTAGGGAGTGAATGTTTTTGGAAGGGGTACCAATCAAGCAGGCTGCTTTGTCCTGGATGGTGTCAAGCTTCTTGAGTGTTGTTGGAGCTGCACTCATCCAAGCAAGTGGACAGTATTCCATCACACACCTGACTTGCGCCTTGTAGATGGTGGACAGGCTTTGGGGAGTCAAGAGGTGGGTTATTCCCAAAAGGATTCCTAGCCTCTGACCTGCTCTTGAAGCCACAGCATTTATATGGCTGGTCCAGTCAGTTTCTGGTCGATGAACCCTGAGGATGTTGATAGTGGGGGATTCAATGACGGTAATGCCATTGAATGTCAAGTGGCGATGGTTAGGTTCTCTCTTATTGGAGATGGTCATTGCTAAGCGCAAATGTTACTTGCCATTTGTCAGCCCAAGCCTGGATATTGTCCGGGTCTTGCTGCATTTGGACATGGACTACTTCAGCATCTGAGGAGTCATGAATGGTGCTGAACACTGTGCACTCATCAGCGAACATCCCCACTTCTGACCTTATGATGGAAGGAAGTCACTGATAAAGCAGCTGAAGATGGTTGGGCTGAGGATACCACTCTGAAGAACTCCTGCAGTGATGTCCTGGAGCTGAGATGACTGACCTCCAACAGCCACAACCATCTTCCTTTGTGCTAGGTATGACTCCAAGAAGTGAGAAAGCATATCCTTACTATCATAGATATTGGATCTCTGGTTATGATTTTGCAAAATTCCCTCGATTTTAGATTGATCCCAGTCAGATTGGAAGTTTGCAAATGTAACACTGCTATTCAAGATTGGAGGGAGAGAAAAAACAGGGAACCACAGACCAATTAGCCTGTCAACGGTTGTCAGGAAAATGCTGGAATGGATTATTGAGGAAGTCTTAATGTACTTGGAAAATCACAGAATGATCAGGCAAAGCCTACCTGGTTTTACAAAAGAGAAATGGTGTTTGCTAAATGTATTAGAGTTTTTTGAGTAGGGTAGATAAAAGGGAACTAATAGATGTGGTATGATTGGATTGCCAAAAGACATTGAATAAGGTGCCACACCAAAAGGACAATATGCAAGATAAACACTGATGGACTTGGGGGTAATATAATATAATGGCTGGAGGATTCATAATTGGATGGAAGGAGAGAGCAGGGATAAACAGGGCATTTTCAAGTTGGCAAGCTGTAATTCATGGAGTGCCACAAGGATTAGTGCTGGGGCCTCAACTATTTACAATCTACTCTCATTACTTAGAGGATGAAACCAAGTGTAACGTATGATGACACAAAGTTAATTTGGAACGTAAACTGTGAAGAGGACACACAGAGGCTGCATAGGGATATACAATAAAAACGAAGTACTGGATATACTCACAGGTCTGGCAGCATCAGAAGAGTAATATTCAATTTAAAATGTTAACTCTGTTTCTCTCTCCACAGTTGCTGAGTATTTCCAGCACTTCCTGTTTTTATTGCAGATTTCCAGCATCTGCAGGATTTTACTTCTATATTACTGTAAAAAGGTATAGACAGGTTAAGTGAGTGGACTACAAGGTGGCAGATGAAGTATAATATGGGGAAGTGTGAGGTTATTCACTTTGATAGTAAGATGAGAAAACACAATATGTTTTAAAAGGTGTGAAACTTTTACATTTGAATATTCAGATAGACTTGCTGTACTCGCATAAGGAACATAGAAAGTTAGTGTGCCGGTATGGCAAGCAATTAGGAAGGCAAGTAGCATTTTGGACTTTATTGCAATGCGATTAGAGTACAAGAATAAGGAATTGCTACAATTACATAGAACTTTAATGAGATCACACCTAGAGTAATGTGGGCAGTGCCTATTACATTTCTAGCTTTTCCCAGTTCTAGTGAAAGTTCATGTAAGTAATTTCAAAATTTGCAGATGATTTGATGCATTGTGAACTGAGAGGAGGATAGTATAGAACTTCAAGATGATGGAATGGGTGAACAGGTGGCAGATGAAGTTCAATGTGGAGAAATGTATGTGATTCATTTTTGTGGGAAGAACATGGAAAGGAAGAAAAATATAAAATAAAGGGTACAACTCTAAAGGGGACCTGGGTGTATATGTGTGTAAGTCATTGAAGGTGGCAGAGCAGATTGAGAGCGTGGTTAATAAAGCATACTGTATCCTAGGCTGTATTAATAGGGGCATAAGGTAAAATAGCAAGGAGGTTATGTTGAACTTGTATAAGGCACTAGTTTAGCCTCAGCTGGAGTATTGCATCCAGATTTAGGTGCTGCACTTTAAGAAAGATGTGTAGGTATTGGAGAGGGTGCAGAAAAGATTCACGAGAATGGTTCCAGGGAAGAGGAACTTCAGTTATGAAGATAGTTTGGAGAAGTTAGGACTGTTGTTCTTGAAGAAAAAGTTAGAGGAGATTTGATTGAGGTATTCAAAATCATGAGGAGTCAGGACAGAGTAGATAGGGAGAAACTGTTCCCACTCATGAAAGGATCGAGAACAAGATGGCACAGATTTAAAGTAGTTAGTGAAAGAAGCAAAAGCGATATGAGAAAAATCTTTTTCACACATTGGGGGTTAAGGTCTGAAATACTCTTCCTGAGAGTGTTGCGGAGGTAGATTCAATCAAGGCATTTAAAAGGGAATTAGACTGCTATCTGAAAAGGAAGAATATGCAGGATAACGAGGAGAAGGCAGAGGAATGACACTTGGTGACTTGCTCATTCAGAGAGCCAGTGCAGACATGATGGGCCAAATGGCCTCCTTCTGTGCTGTAACAATGCTGTGATTCTGTGACCTGAAACATTAAGGAGGAAATTATTAGAGATTTTACATGGCCCATGCGCTTCTGCGATTGGCAGATGGGCCAATCAGCCAGGCAGCCTTCATGTTTTCACTTCATACGTGATCCAGGGCAGGATAAAATGTCCAGGATTTTGAGGGTTGAGGTGTTATGAGCTGTGCTGTCAGTTGCTTGAATTTGCATTACAGAGAGAGTTTGCAGCATTTTCCTTGTGCAAATTTCATTGGAAAAATATTGCAGCTCCCTGTGGCAGCTCCACAGCAGTTGTCAGCCTTCATGGAGCTTGTTGGAAACACCCAGTTTCGCCTTTACTTTTCTCGGCGTCTGCCCTTTTCCCACTCCCACTGGCAGTGCTGAGTGTCTCTCAGCGTGTGTTTCATGCTGCCTGCCAGTTAATCAAACATGCCTGACAAGTGCAAAATTCAGGCCATTAACTCTGTTTCTCTCTCCACAGGTGCTACCAGGCTAGCTGAGTATTTCCAGCATTTTCTGTTTTCATTTTGGATTTCCAGCATCTGCACTATTTTGCTTTTGCCCCTCCTCAAAGACAAAAACAATGAACTGCCCTCATCTGGCCTCTGTGATCTCCCAGGTGCTGTGATGGGTGGCACACTGGAAAATATTGCTGACATCTCTCACTACAACCTGGAATGACCGGGAAACATAAAAAGCTAAAGTTGGCAGTGACTTTAAAGGCCACTGGCAGGATGCCCCTGTAGTATAAGGGTACAGCACATATAGGGTTAATGTAGGATTGAGTACAGTAGCACCCGCACAGTAATGTAAGAGAACACATGTCAAGCACCTAGGGGTCAGTTTAGTGTTGGATAGCGCCGTGTGTATAACCAAAAGTGGAGACAGCTCCTAGCTTGAACCCATTACTGTATATATGTACATAGTTTTTGTAGTTAATAAGTGCATACATTTAACCTACTTAAGATGACAAAGACCGCATTAAGACCTACTGAACAGTATCCAACACCATACAACATGGTTGCAGCTCATGGAAAATCCGAACACTCGCAAAAAATGCAGAGAAAAACTAAAATCCTGCAAGACTAAAGGAAAATTCGAAGAAGCATTCTGACCTGAAGGAAAGCTTGAGAAGCAGACCTGCAGAATAAAATTGCCAGAAAAAAGCTCCAAAGAAAGGCTTAGAAGCTGAAGGCAGAAATTTAAAATTCCTCACTGTAGCAGAAGACTAGGAAGTTCAGGTTCGATTCCCACAGAGTCAGCAGACCAAGCTGGGTGAGCTAAAACTTTTAAGTTCCAGGAGACAGCAAATCCTGAGAAACTTTTAAATGGTTCAGTGGTGAGAAATTGCCATTTAAATACTCTGTTAGAAAAGCCTGACCCTGAGTCAGGCCTGAATATGTGGCATTTGAGCTTGCTCCAAGAAGGGAAAATAAATTAATCAATTTGGAAGAATCGTGACTAAAGAATCCACTTTAAAGTACAGCAAAAGCCAGGATTCGAAGCTTTCGTACCCTAAAGCAGAGTGCTGAAATGGAGAATGCTGCAGCTAGCCAATTCAAGCAGCCATTGTTCAAAACTTTTTTTCAAGACTGAACATGAGTGCCATTGCAATGGGAGCCTTCCAAAACCAGCAAGCGCAGGTAAACCCTTTGTCTTCTAACGAACAGCGAGGCCATCTTGAACTTCAGTAACTTCTTAAAGCCGAACCTACATTTTAAAATTTTTTAACCATGGATCAGAAATCCACTCTTCCAGATCAATTTGGATTTGCCCAAGGCCCAGATCAATCAGATAATTGAGGACTTTGGAGGAAAAGATTCATTAGATACATGATTGCTTCGGTTCTGGATAAATAGACAGAAGCTCAACAAGTTAACACACTACTTTATTTGGTAGGCCCATTAGTGGAGGGCATTATTGCTAGACAAGGATTCAACAAGTCATCAGCTAAACTTAAAGATGTACTAAAATCGTTCAATATTTATTTTAACCAAGAAGCAACAAAATCTTTGCAAGGGCTAAATTTAATAAGCATGTCCAGCAGCCAGGAGAACCTGTGACTGATTCAAAATTATCTGTACAGGATGGCTGAAGGCTGCGAATATGGAGACCTAAAGTTTGAATTTATCAGGGAGAGAATAGTTGAAGGGGTAGCAGACAATGCACTCTCAGGCATGCTGCAATTGAAGGAAGATCTAACCCTCAGAAAAGCTATCCAGATTGTTAAGCAGTCTGAACTCCGTGTGCAGCATAGGTCAATTTTAAAAGGAGAAAGTAAACCATGGTACAAAGGACACCCCTAGTCCAGTTCATTAACCAGCACAGAAACAGGGACACTCCAGGCCAAGGGAAGCAGTGTCCTAACTGACCAGCAGAGCGACCATCCCAGCACTGTGGAACAAAGCATCCCCACAGCTGAGATAAATGTCTTGCAATTTCAGCCCAATGCTTTCAGCGTAACAGAATTGGACACTTTGGCAAATTGTGCAAGGCCAAAATATCTGATTGCACAGAAGACCCAAAGGTGGTTCATGAGGTCGAGACTGCACGCCAAGAGGCCTCACAGCCATGCTTCTTGGGCGAGGTCAAAGATCTTGGATTTTCTTATTGGAATGCGAATATTTCAGTTAATGGCACCTCACAAACTTTAAATTGGATATGGGAGCCAATGTTATGGTCTGATTGGACAAAGAATCGTGCTGAGATACCTCTGGCTTCTAACAACAGTCACAGCACTCTATGGGCCTGGAGGAATACGACTTCCAGCCATAACATGATTCTGGAACCATTAAAGCATGGCAGCAAACAAATCTTCGAGCTGATGTATGTGATCCGTAACCAGTCTTTTCCTCTCTTGAGCAGAGATGCCTGTGTAGCCCCGAGTCTCTTAAAAATGGCAGAAGATGTCAGGACAACCGCTGTCATAAATTAAACAAAACAGCAAGTTCCCGAGAACTCAAGCAAGAAAGAATATCCTGTTTGGGACTTGCGTTCTGAACTGTCTTCTCTCTTTGAAGAGCAGGTTTTGTCCATTTTCATTACAGGTGCCAGAAAGCCCTTGTGGTCAGACCGGTCAACCACACAGATGGTTACCACGATGCCTCCAGTGGAGGTTAGACAAGAGAGCAACCAACAACCAGAAGAGCCTCAACCTCCGGCCCAGACGACTGTTGATGAGGTGAACACTGTGACCACAGAGCAAACGCTGCAACTCCGGCCAGCATGACAGTGCCACAAACGATGCTGGAATCAAGTAGCAGTTTCCCATTGCTGACAGCACACCACACAGCCTAACACAACTGTGAGCTTACTGAAAAACCACATCCTCATAACAGGAAAGGCCATCCTGTAAGACATTACAATAACCCACACGACAGAAGAAGAGGAAGAAACGACATGGAAATGAGCACGATGTTCTAACACCCCGGAAAAATGGGATAAATCAACAACTACCTATCACCACAACTGCTGAAACTACAAAGAGTGGTTCATTACTAAGGAATGAAAAAAGGGGATGAAAATATGCCCAGGTGCCAGTACAACTTTCAAATCAATAGAGTTTACCTGCAACGACAGACACAACCGCTCCTCCGACCGTAGTGCAAATGGGACATGGAAGGGTTTTAAGGCCTCCAGACCACCTGAACCTATAAACTCAGAAACTTGAAGGGAGCAGATGGGTTACTAATAATGATGTAAATACAAGGGGTAAAGTAGGATAACTTGAAATACATTGGATAAAGACTTAGTGGGAGGTGAGTATAAGGATTTGGCACATATAGGGTTAATGGGGGCCTGAGTACAGTACCGTCTGTCATAATAGTTGATTGTGGTAGTGGACTCCAGCATTAGATATTATATGGTACTCTGTGCTAGATAGGGGGGTCACTTGACCTGGGACTTGAAGGTCATATCGTACATGTTGGAGCTTGTCTTGATCGAATTCAGTTACTGCAGAGCTATGTGTTTATGTTAGGAAAATTAATTATCAATAAAGTTAACCTGTGTGCATCATTGAAGCAAAAAACAAGACATGGTGTCAGCTGTAAATTGAACACAACAACGGAGGTTCTGAAACCACCAACAGAGCTCAGTTTGGAGGGAAATCTTGCCAAAAGCTGGAAGAGATCCCGGCAGTGATTCGAGCTGTACCTCACAGCAACTGGCAGTGATAAAAAAGGCCCTCAGGTACAGTCTTCCAACTTTCTTCACGTAGCAGAGGAAGCAGCCCTAGAAGTCTATAACACATTCACATTTGAAAGTGATGAGAAACAAAATTACTTGAAAGAAATAATGGAAAATATCGAAGCCTGCTGCAGCCCTAAGAAAAACATCAAGTATGAAAGATATCGATTTTTTTACATGCACGCAAGGCAGTGACAACATTAGTCAGTACGTAACTGAGCTGAGAAAATGAGCTAAATTGTGTGAATTTGGAGAACTTGAAGAATCACTCATCTGAGATAGAAAAATTTGCTGAATTGTAAATGACACTCTGAGAGAACGGCTTTTGAGAGAAGTTGATCTTACGCTGGAGAAAGCAATAAATATCTGCAGAGCGGCAGAGACAATGAAATGCCTGATTAAACAGATGACAGAAGATGATAAGGCGCAGTTAGATGCAGTTAAACAGAAACAGCCCCAGCAAAGAACAAATAGACAGTCTGAAGATAAAAATGCTATTAAAACATTTAAATGCAGCCGATGCAGAATACAGCTTACCACGTAGTTGTCCAGCCATGGAAAGCAGTGTAAGAACGGTGAAAAAATAAATCACTTCACTAAGATGTGTAAATCGAAGAAAGTGCACACGATTGACACAGACATTGAAACTGAACTTTTCGTTGGTGCAGTAACAACAAATTCCAAAGAAGACAGAGAACAAAGAGGGGTTATGAGAAAAGCTGGTAAAAGTAGGGGAAATCCCAAGATATTCTATAAGTATATCAATGTGAAGAAGATAACCAGGGAAAAAGTAGGACCCATTAGGGACCAAGGGGGCAATCTATGGGTGGAGCCAGAGGACATCGGTAGAGTGTTGAACGAATACTTCACATCCATCTTCACCCAAGAGAATGAGGATGAAGGTATGGAACTCGGGGAGAGAGACTGCTAGGTTCTTGAGCAAATTGATATAAGGAGTGACAAAGTATTAGAGGTGTTGGTAGGCTTAAAAGTGGACAAATCTCCAGGTCAGGATGATTTGTGTCCCAGACTACTGAGGGAGGCAAGGGAGGAGATCGCAGGGGCTCTGAGCCAAATTTTTAATTCCTCTCTGGCCACGGGGGAAGTGCCAGAGGACTGGAGAACAGCTAATGTGGTTCCACTATTTAAGAAGAGTTGTAGAGGTAAGCCAGGGAACTACAGGCCAGTGAGTCTCACATCAGTGGTAGGCAATCTATTGGAGAAAATTCTGAAGGAGTGAATCTATCTCCACTTGGAGAGGCAAGGTTTGATCAGGGATAGTCAGCATGGCTTTGTCAGAGGGAGGTCCTGCCTAACAAATTTGATTGAATTTTTTGAGGAGGTGACCAGGTGTGTAGATGAGGGTAGTGTAGTTGATGTAGTTTATATGGATTTCGGCAAAGCCTTTGACAAGGTCATACATGGGAGACTTATAAAGATGGCAAATACACATGGGATATAGATAATTTGATAAGATGGATTCAAAATTGGCTTAGTTTTAAGAGACAGAGGGTGATGACAGAAGGCTACTTTAGTGACTAGAAGCCAGTGTCCAGTGGTGTACCACAGGGATCTGTGCTGGGTCCCCTATTATTCGTCATTTATATAAACGACATAGATGACTATGTGGGGGGTAGGATTAGTAAGTTTGTGGATGACACAAAGATTGGCCGGGTGGTTAACAGTGAGGTTGAGTGTCTTGGGCTACAGGAAGATATAGAGGGGATGGTCAAATGGGCAGATAAGTGCAGATGGAATTTAACCCTGAAAAGTGTGAGGTGATACACTTGGGAAGGAGTAATTTGACAAGGAAGTATTCAATGAACGGCATGATGCTAGGAAGTTCTGAGGAACAAAGGGAACTTGGCGTGTGTGTCCAAAGATCTCTGAAGGTGGAGGGAAATATTAGTGGGGTGGTGAAAAAGGCATATGGGACACTTGCCTTTATCAATCGAGGCATAGATTACAAAAGTAGGGAGGTCAAGTTGGAGTTGTATAGTGCCTTGATGAGGCCACAGCTGGAGTACTGTGTGCAGTTCTGGTCGCCGCATTATAGGAAGGATGTGATTGCACTGGAGGGGGTGCAGAGGAGATTCACCAGGATGTTGCCTGGGATGAAACATTGAAGTTATGAAGAGAGGTTGGATAGATTTGGGTTGTTTTTGTTGGAGCAGAGAAGACTGAGGGGCGACATGATCGAGGTGTACAAGATTATGAGGGGCATGGACAGGATGGATACCGAGCAGCTGTTCCCCTTAGTTGAAGGGTCAGTCACGAGGGGACACAAGCTCAAGGTGAGGAGCAGGAGGTTTAGGGGGGGATGTGAGGAAAAACCTTTTTACCCAGAGGGTGGTGACGGTCTGGAATGCGCTGCCTGGGAGGGTGGTGGAGGCGGGTTGCCTCACATCCTTTAAAAAGTACCTGGATGAGCACTAGGCACATAATAACATTTAAGGCTATGGGCCAAGCACTGGTAAATGGGATTAGGTAGGTAGGCCAGGTGTTTCTCACGTGTCAGTGCAGACTCGATGGGCCAAAGGGCCTCTTCTGCACTGTGTAATTCTGTGATTCAGCCTTTGGAAACGATACTTAAAAAGCCCCTAAACTGTGCACCACCAAAAATCTAAAGATAACAGAAGCACCAAGTCAGAATTAAATACAAACTGGGCAAGGAAATGTCCAGTGTAGACACTCTGTCACGTGCACACCTACCCATCACGGAGGAAGAGGATAAAGAAACGGAAGCACAGGTTCACATGGTGACAAAGAACTTACCTGTGGCTGTAACCAAACTGGATGAGATCAGGGAAACGACCAAGAACAACGCCACCCTGAGAAAACTGCAGCAGGTTGTGCAAACTGGCTGGCCCATACATCGGAGTGGAACCCCTTCTGCTATAGAAGAGCACTGGAACTTTCATGAGGAACTTCATGTAGCAGGAGGAATATTTTTCATGGGAGAAAAGACACAGAGGGAAGAAATGCTGCAGCGCATACATGAAAGTCACCTCGGCATAGAAACATGCAGGAGAAGAGCTCGAGATGTAATGTATTGGTCTGGAATGGAGTCACAAATTAGGGAAATGCTGAATGCATGTGCAGTGTGCCAGAAGTACTGTAAGTTGCAACAAAAAGAACCACTTCAACCACAGTGTTCCAGAGAGACCCTGGCAGAAAATTGGAGTGGACTTATTCGTATTTGACAACAGTAAGTATCCACTAGCAGTAGATTATTACTCAAAGTTTTTTGAGGCTGTGCTGCTGAGCAATGATAGTAAGAGCATCACTGTAATAAATCATTTAAAATCAATTTTTGCTTGCCACAGCAAACCTGAAGTGCTCATCTCAGATAACAGTCCACAATGCTCAGGCACCAAGTTTTGCAAATTTGCACAGGACTGGGAGTTTTGCCACACTATGTCAAGTCCCAAACATCCAGTCCAACGGAATGCTGAAACATACCGTGCGGACCTTAAAACACCTGTTGAAGAAAGCAAAGGTAGACGGAAGAGACCCCTACCTGGCTCTGCTGGATTTCAGGAATATTCCATTAGAGGGCATTGGATCATCTCCAGTACAGTCCCTGATGGGAAGATGACTAAGAACTAAGCTTCCAACTGCGCCCCAACTGTTATTTCCACAGCCAGTGAGCTACCGCATGCAGGACCTGCTCAAACTGAGACAGCAGAAACAGCACTTTGATTGAGGTGCCCGACCTCTGCTTGACTTGAACATGGGAAAGACAGTGAGGATTCATATTAAGGAACCTGGAATCCTGCTGTTGTCACAGGAATCATGGGAGAACCAAGGCTTTACATAGTGCAGATTCCAAACAGACAACAGTACAAGAGAAACCAGAAATACTTATGGAAAACAAATGAAATGCAACCCTGCTCTGAACGAGAAAGAGTAGCTGAAGATCAAAAACCAGAATGCACCAGTGAAGCAACAGATAACCTGAGAGTCCTGAAAACTATCCAAGGGCTGATAGTGATACAGAGCTGGAGAAGGCCCATTGTACTTCAAAAACACCTCTGTCACCATTCAGAACTTCCAGTGAAAGAATTGTGAAAAAACTAAATAGATGAGTAAAAGACAAAAAAGACTGATCAAAACAGAGTGAGAAAGAATGGATAAGAGACTTTGTGTACTTAAGTTGAACAAAAGTTTTTTTTTAAAAGGGAAATGTCATGATATTAGTTGACTGTGGTAGTGGATTCCAGTATTAGATACTGTACTGTACTCTATACTAGATAGGGAATCATCTGACCTGGGAGTTGAAGGTCAGATAGCACATGTTGGAGCCTATCTTGATAGAACTCCGTTTCTGCAGAGATATGTGTTTTTGTTAGAAAAATGTGTAATCAATAAATTTAGCTCAGCTACAATGTTGACGGCCCGTGTGCATCATTGAAACAAAATAAAGACCCCATCCACGCAGTGATATAAGTGAACACATGACCCACACCTAGTGGTCAGTTTAGTGTTGGACAGAGCCGTGTGCACAAGCAAGCATGGAGACATTTCCTAGCTTGAGCACTTTACTGTGTATATGTATATATTTCTTGTAGTTAGTAAATACATACAGACAATGAAGACTTCATTAACACTTACCAAATGGTATCCAACACCCTACAACAGTCTCCAACCTGCTGTGAGGCCCTGGCTGGATTGTAGGAGGTGCCACAGCTCAGTGTCTACCAACTTTTTGAACCTGAGTCACCTCAGTTCATTGTTCCTAGGTGAGGTGAGGGCTGGAGAACTGTTTTCTGAAAACTCTTGGTGGGTTGGGTCTTCTGCGGACAGCCACCCTCCTCTTCCCTCTTCACTGAGCCTCCCCCCTCTGCATCCTCAGCTCCATATCCTGGTCCTGTTGCAGATCAAGAGACACTGCCACCACAGCCACCTTACCTGGGTCAGATATTCCTCTGTCTTCCCTGACTGTAAGCACCAGCTCTTAGAAATCAACTCCAAATGCACAGCACTGAATATCCACAAACACAACCTAAGCAAAAGTTAGTCAAAAGGACCTCAGCTGCACCTTGTTGACTGGCCTATAATTAATACATCCTGTAGCTAAACGCTCAACCTTTGTTAAGTGGCATGCAAATTTGTTGACTGGACCTCTGTGGTTCCAATGTGGAAAATGGGCATCACATCAGCTGGTAAGGCTGTGTGATGTCATGACTTCATCACTTCCATTGTTTCCGAAGCTTGTAAGCGGCGCCCACGCAAGTGTTCTTCTCAAGCTGGTGTGCTACATGAGCAATGCAGCCATGGTCGGCAGTGCTGCATGTACCCACAGGGAGTGGTGCCACTGATCCCAATTTCACACCCATTGAGTTGAGATTGTGGTGCTTCCTTAAAACTGTGAAAGAAGAACAGAAGATGGAGAAAATAGAGAGGGCAAAAGCACCTGAACACAGAACATTCCCCTCACAGCCAGTTCAAGGACACTAATTGTAGAACTTACTGTCTGGCTGTCTTTTTGGTCAGAATGGGATGATGCACTTGGGACAGAAAGAAAACTGTTTTTGTTTAATAGAGGGATAAGAGTCCTGAAATGAATTAAAAACAATTTAAATTTCTAGGCAATTATTGTAGGCTGCTTGTGCCTTGTTCTCATGGTTTGCAATGTCATTGGATTAAATCTGCGCAACTGGTCGACATATCTATGAATAAACTTATGTTGGGTTGGGTAAATTTTATGTTCATTAATCAATCAGATTAGAACAATGCTTGCTTCTCACCACTTCAAAATTCCAGAACCTAAAATGGCTGCATAACTCAGAATTCAAAATAATGGCAAAGGCATAATTTACCAAGTGAATAGGCAACTCGAAGAGTGCATAACTCCACTGCATTGTGTCAACTCAATGTTATTATAATCACACAGCTCTTCCTTGAGGTTTTTCCCTGCCTAGTTGATGTTCTGTAACTACAAAGCTGAAAAAAGAATTATTTTTATTAAGAGTTTCCATCTCACCAAGGAGGCTTCTGACCAATCAACATCTAAAAACCTGCTCTGAATACTCTGCTCACATTTTAACAGCTATGACAAATCTTACTGTAGTAACTGGTATCCATAACATTCTAAAACAATCAATAACATTCTAAATAAAACAACCCACAACATTCTTTAAAAAAAATGTCAATAGGTCCTGTATCTAATGTTAACAGATCCTTTAAACAATTCTAGGATCTGGATCCAGATCCGCATCTTTTCCAAAAACTAATCAGTCTTTCCTTGGGAAGTTTTGTTGAAATCTGTCCATTAGTTTTTGAAATATATTGTTTACAGAGAAACAGACTAAAAAGGGCAAAAATATTAGCTCCACCCACCTCCAGTGGCAGAGATAATGAGAACAATTCAGAGCTGATGGCAGATTGCAATTATTTTTCTCTTTTTATGGACTAAGTTTTTAAATAACTGCTTCTTCTCAGTCAAATATTGAGAGTCAAAAATTTATGATTGGTGCGTTTAAGAAACTATTGTGTTTCAAATCATGTACACTAAGCACACAATTCATTTGTAAGATTCGACAAAACTCATTCTACAATGTAATGTCATGCTCACTGCACTCATTGAAAACCCTACATTTCTCCCCAGTGACTTATATTAATGGAGATTTTTCACTTAACTGTATAAAAGATTTTTTGAGTTTTGACCTTCCACAGTTGTTAAAGATCTTTGCTACAGTTCTAGACAAGCATCTGAAGGTATAAGGCATCTCCATCATAACATAAATAAACAACTGAAGAGAGCACTCAGTCGAGCGCATACCTCCACCACAATATGTTAAGTCAATATTATTACAATTGTGCAACTCTTCCTTGAGGCTTTTACCTGCCTGGTTGATGCTCGGTAACTACAAAGTTGAGAGAATTTTTTTTTTTATTAAGAGCTTCCATCTCACGGAGAAGGATTAAGGCCAACCCACATCCAACAAGCTGCTCTGAATACTCTGCTCACATTTTGACATCTGTGACAAATCCCACCACAGCAGCTGAGACAATTCACAACATTCTAAAACAATCAACAGCGTTCTAAAGAAAACAGCCCACAACATTTTTTTAAAAAGTCGAGTTGCTCTATCAATGTTAGATCCTTTAAAAAAAATCTAGGATCCATGTCCGGATCTGCATCTTCATCAAAAACTAATCAATTCTTTCTTGGGCCATACCCTTTTTGTGTACAAAGTTCTGTTGAAATCCATCAGTTTTTTGAGATATACCTCCACCCACCTTCAATGGCAGAGATAATGAACTCTGAGGGCTATATCGGGCAAAAGCAGCTTTTGCCTTTTCTATTAACTGCTCCAGCAGTTCCTAAAGATTCAGAGCAATTAGCCAATATGTAAGAAGTCTTAACAAATCCCATGTCTGTAATGGAAATAACCGTAAAGTGAATAGAGATTTATAAGATAATGAAGGGAATCGATTGAGATTGAGTATACAATTTGTCCCAATTAAATAGTTAGGAAGGATCGAGAGTCACAATTTTAAGTTTTAGAAGACCAGATGTAGACTAGAAGTCAGGAGCAGGTTCCTTTCCTCGACCATAGCGGACCTCTGAAAAAGTGTGTAGAGTGCAGTGAGAGCTGGACCTGCTTCTGGCTGGGGAGGAAATCATCTTGTACAAAGGTTAGGTTGTGTATAGAATTATCAGAGTCAGAATGATTTTCTGGACTAGCTCCAATTATCTAAGGGGGTCAGAGAGAAAAATGCCAGGCTATTTTTTCATCACAACTTGGCCTGAGCTTTTATCTGTTATATTCTTCTCTCCCAGGAGATCACGTGGGCCCAGATTTTTCTGTGGCAATGATGATGAAACTGTCAGCACTCACTGTCATTATTACACTGAAACTGACAGAAACTTTGGGAGTTCTGATGTGTGCACAATAACACAGAAACCCAGAAGCTACTGTCAGTTAGTCTACACTCCTCAATAAGGCACACTGTAGAGGTTCCCCCAGACAACAATTTCCATTGCAATAATATAATTGATGAAAACTTCTACTGTACACTGTTAGCCTTGCTGTAAAAACACTTTAAAAAGTAACTTAATGTCGAATGAGATGTAACCAGCTTTTTAACAAACTTCATAATTACGGTTAAATGCCTTCTTTGGCCTTGAGTAATTAATTTTATTTAATGTCAAATTTCTCCACACTGTTTAAAAAAATTCACATGCTATTAAAAACAGAACCTTTTTCTTTTTTTTCCAAAAGTGTGCTTATCTTTGTTTTGTCTGCAATGCTAATGCAGTCAAACACTTATTTCACTGTCTGAAAAATTAAATTAAATATGAAAGATTTTTTTTAACTTCCTGTTTTGTGGCTGCTTGTGAACACTTCAATTGGATTGGTTGCTTACTTGTTTGCTGATATCACTGCTGCTGCCCCTTGACTTGGCACCAGATTTAAACAGCTGCCAGGAAAGGGAAAGAAACACCACAGAGGTTTTCCTTTGAGGCCGGTGGATGTCGTAATATGACTTTAAGGGATAGCGCATGATATCACTAGACGGCGTGTCGTGTAATCCAGTCTCTGTTTCATTTTGGCCTGCAAGCATAACACAGCACAAACAGCTCTGTTGCTGATATCCTCAAGTTTTCAATCCATGTACATATGTTCTTATGTACCTGGTCTAGATAAATGAACCCACAACGTGATTGGTGCCTTTATATCATTATAAAAACATGACAGTGACAAACATCTTTGCTTCACCACTGACTGCAAAATCCATGCCTTGGTTTAGCGTAGAATGGAATGTGTGTATATTGTGATGCACAAATTATCATAATGGTGTGAGGTAGACCAGACGATCTCTTCTTGTTCATCACTTGTTGTATGTTTGTATTAATCTTAATTCAAAACTGCTCCTTAATTATTTGTTTCCACCAATAATAAGAAAAAAAGAAAGGACAATTTGTTTCCTGAGATCTAATCAGGCTCATTCAGCTTGTCATTGGGGATCATAGTAACTAAATAGTCCGAGGTTACGGTCTTAAAAGGATACTAAGGAGGGATATTCAGATATGAATCATGCTAGGGGAAATCTCTTCCACATCCAAATAAAAAGAATCAATTCTTCTTAAAATAAATAATAAAATTCCTTTTTATTATTCTTATTATCCCTTTCTTCAGCAATTACTGGGATAAATAGACCCGGAGCTGGATGTTACAGCTGTAAAACAGACAGGCCACCACCCTACGCTTACATAAAATATGGCGTGATGACGTCGGGTCGGCAATCCGTTCTCATCCTGCCAGTTCCAGATAATGCAAAAGGCAAGTGGGCACCAAAATCGGAAGACTGTCCACCATTTGAAAAAAACAATTTCGCAGGCTATTGAGTTTACATAATTGACTGCAATTTTACATTGCCCACTCCATTCCCCTATAGTCGCATGGGAAAACAGTTAGGAGTGATTTACATCAGGTATGAGGAGGTATCACAAGGCTAGATGAAAAGGCTTGCAAACGGGACCATGACTGCTTGTAGCATTTGGTTGTGAGTGGACTTTATTTCTTTAGTTTTTATAGGCTGACATTATAAGTGAGAGGGTGAGAGGGAAGGGAGTCTGGAGAGAAGGCTAACCTAGAGGTTGAGGAAGCTCCTCCAGTGAGGAGGAATTTTTAAAAATCATTTATGGGATGTGGGTGTCACTGACTAGGCCAGCATTTATTGCCCATCCATAACTGCCATTGAGAAGGTGGTAATGAGCTGCCTTCTTGAACTGCTGCAATCCCTGTAGGGTAGATACACCCACAGTGCTGTTAGGGAGTGGGTTCCAGGATTTTGACACAGCGATAGTGAAAAAACGGCGATACATTTCCAAGCCAGGATGGTGAGTGACTTGGAGGAGAATTTCCAGGTGGTGGCATTCCCATGTATCTCCTGATCTTGTCCTTCTAGATGGTAGTGGTCGTGGGTTTAGAAGGTGCTGCCTATGGAGCCTTGGTGAGCTCCTGCAGTGCATCCTGTAGAAGGTACACACTGCTGCCACTGTTCATTGATGGCGGAGGGAATGAATGTTTATGGATGGGGTGCCAATCAAGCGGGCTGCTTTACCCTGGATGATATCAAGCTTCTCGAGTGTTTTTGGAGTTGCACTCATCCAGGCAAGGGGAGGGTATTCCATAACACTCCTGACTTGTGCTTTGTAGATGGTGGACAGGCTTTGGGGAGTCAGGAGTTGAGTTACTCACTGCAGGATTCTTAGGCTCTGACCTGCTCTTGTAGCCACAGTATTTATATGGCCAGTCCAGCTCAGTTTCTGGTCAATGGTAACCCCTGGGATGTTGATAGTGGGGGATTCAGTGATGGTAATGCCATTGGATGACAAGGGACGATGGTTAGGTTCTCTCTTGTTGGAGATGGTCATGCCTGGCACTTGCGTGATGTGAATGTTACTTGCCAGTTCAGCCCAAGCCTGGATTTGTCCAGGTCTTGCTACATTTGGACATGGACAGCTTCTGTATCTGAGCAGTCACGAATGGTGCTGAGCATTGTGCAACCATCAGCGAACATCCCCACTTCTGACCTTACGATGGAAGGAAGGTCATTAATGAAGCAGCTGAAGATAGTTGGGCCTAGAACTCTGCCCTGAGGAACTCCTGTAGTGATGTCCTAGAACTGAGATGATTGACCTTCAACAACCACAACCATCTTCCTTTGTGCTAGGTATGACACCAACCAGCAGAGAGTTTACCCTCTGATTCCCATTGACTCCAGTTTTAAGACATAGGAGCAGAAGTAGGCCATCTGACCCATCGAGTCTGCTCTGCCATTCAATGAGATCATGGCTGATCTGATAATTCTCAACTCCACTTTCCTGCCTTTTTCCCATAACCCTTGATTCCCTTACTGATTATTCTAGGGCTTCTTGATGCCACACTCGATCAAATGCTGACTTGATGTCAAGAGCAGTCACTCTCACCTCACCTCGGGAGTTCAGCTCTTTTGTCCATGTTTGAACCAAGGCTGTAATGAGGTCAGAAGCTGAGTGGCCCTGGTGGAACTCAAACTGAGCATCAGTAGTCAGGTTATTGCTAAGCAAGTGCCGCTTGATAGCACTGTTGATGACCCCTTCCATCACTTTACTGACGATGGAGAGTAGACTGATGGGGCGGTAATTGTCCGGGTTGGATTTGTCCTGCTTTTTGTGTACAGGACATACCTGGGCAATTTTCCACATTGCCTGTGTTGTAGCTGTACCGGGGCAGCTTGACTAGAGGTGAGGCAAGTTCTGGAGCACAAGTGTTCCATACTGTTGCCAGAATATTGTCAGGGCCCATAGCCTTTGCAGTATCCAGTGCCTTCAACTGTTTCTTGATATGGGGTGAATTGAATTGGCTGAAGACTGGCATCTGTGATGCGGGGGGCCTCTGGAGGAGGCTGAGATGGATCATCCACTCGGCCACACTGGCTGAAGATTTTTGCAAATGCTTCAGCCTCATCTTTTGCACTGATGTGCTGGGCTCCTCATCATTGAAGATGGGGATATTTGTGGGGCCGGAACAAGACAGACAACAACAACAGCCAGTCCATGGTAGGTGAAGACACTATCCTGCACAGAGTCTACAGGAAAAGGGGAAGGGTGAAATACCTTTAGCTGTCAGAGAACCAGCATCTTCACACTGTGGGCAGAATTATCCCAGATTTGCACGATATGCGGTAGTGGGCAGGTAAAACGTCGGCCGCAATGTTGGGTTTTCAAGCCATATCGTCCCAAACCTGCCACATTATTTATGCTGTTCTGGGAAGCACGCCGTTTCCATGGTGGGCCAGCTCCGATTCACCTGCCACGCCGTCACCTTGCCACTTCATCACGTCGGGCGCCATATTTAAAGTACAGCCGTGCTCTGTGTTTCCAACCCAGGACTGCAGCAAAAAAGACATGGCCCCAAAAGGCAAAAAGACTGCAGCCCTCAAGCACCCTTTGGATGGCATGGAGGCCCGCAGTGATGCCCTCTAACCCAGCTCTGGCTGCAGGAGAGGCAGCAACATTATCACTCTGGCTTGGTAGGTGATGATAGTGTGATCAATGCCAATGCTGCACAGAAGAGGTTGGCTATCCAATGCAGATAGAGGACGAATGATCTCACCCGTGCTGCCAGAGAAAGGCAACCATCTCATTACTCTAAACTCACACACTCAAGCCCATCACATGTTCACTGGCATCTCACTCACTGCCAGCTCATGAGATATCACCCATTCTCACACACATACTCTCACATTGTCCATCTGGCCTTATCTGCTCTATAGGCTGCCTCCTCAGGCATCACCATCTTGAGGCCACTGGCCATCTTGTACGTACAGGCCAACATGTGCCCCCACACACACCCTGGGATACCCTCCTTCTCCAGTACAGCCCTCATCCTGCAGCCTCTTCCCTTACCTGAGGCCACTTCTCCCCCTACACAAAGCAAGCCCTAGCCCTGTAGTCATTGAAAAGCCACCCACATATGGCTGATCTGGTAGACACAGACCTGCTGTGAGTCCCTTAAAAATGATGTGATGCTGTCTGTGAAGCCTGATGCTGATGACTGCGAGTACTGACCAAAGCAAGGTAGGCAAACAAGTCTTGAAGTCCCAAGTGAAGTGCAGCCCACCAATTGCACATTGCTTATGTGCCGTTGTGAAACATGTCGGTGTGCTTTCCCTCCGACGTACGTGGACAAACCAGTTGCGGGCTGGCCTTATAATGATATGCTGATGTATTCCAATAATGTTCCTGATGTCCGATGACAGAGAACACAGCCCGCCATCAGCGAGCTGAGTGGACAATCGTGAACTGGTTCCACGCCGTTGTGAAACCAATCATGCATATAATCCGCTCACGTCACCAACCACACCCGATGCCAGCAGGCAAGGAAAATCCCAGCCTGTGTCTCTACAGGGAGAGAGTGACCTTCCTTTGTGAACTGTGGGCTAGGGAGATCAGTTCAAATTGTGCTGGTGGCCACCTTATGCCTGTCACTCTCATGGTGATTGTGGGTCTTAAACTTTTATGCAATAGACTCAAACCAGGAACCAGCCATATTTATCCCTCAATCAATAATAATAAAAACAGATCATCTGGGTATTATCACTTTGCTCTTTGTGGAAACTTGCTGTGCACAAATTGGCAGCCATGTCTCCTACATTACATCAGTGACTATACCTCAAAGGCACTTAATTGGCTGTAAATCACTTTGGGACATCCTGAGATCCTGAATGGTGTTACATCAATGCAAGCCTTACTTCTTTTAGTTTTGAAAATTTTGAAATAAATAGAATACAGTTACCTTTAAATAATCAGATAAGTGGAGTACACTGAGAGTGAATTGATTCACTTTCCAATATCCCCTTTCATTCTCCCTATAGTGAAGAATTTTGGAAATTATTATAACTTGACTCATCCAGTGAGAACCTGACAGGATCAGATTGGCCACACATTTTACACTCTTCGATTTTAATTTCCATTGACTTGAAATGGAAAATTTTACCAGACTGGATGTCAAATGGGAGGTTGACCTGATTCTGACACGATAGTTTCCAGCAGGAATGTTAGGTTAAAGTTATTCCTTTGATTTCTGCTTGGCACAGATGGTGATGCCAAGAACCAAGACCAGCTAGGAGATGAACATAGGAATTATACTCAAAGTACAGTTTACCATTCATTGCTAGTTGCTTAGGTGACCATGAACGAGATTATGCAGCCCCAGTCTGCAACTTGGGCCATTTTGAAGAGTAAGCCAAAGTCAATAAAATAAGGAAGACTCAATATTCTGGCAAGAGGAATATATAATATGAGCAGCATGAAGTTTGGTCAGTTCCTTTCATCATCCAGGTTGGCAGCTGCAGCATGAGCAATGTATAATGTGCACTTCAGTTAAACACGACTAGAAAAAGATACATCACAGTGGGAGGTCACTTGGCCTATCGTTGCCTATGCCAATTCTCTAAATGAATGATTAGCTTCCCATTCCTCTGCATTTTTCTCCTGAACTCTTATTCCTCACTCGTTTTCAAATGCTTATCTACCCTTTTTAAAGCTTTCATGGATTTTTCTTCCACCACTATTCTGGACACATTCCATAACCTACCATGAAAAATAAATTCTCCTAACTCTTCCTTCATTCTATTGGTGATAAAGCTTAAGTTTATGCTCCAATAGAAATCTTTTCCTCTATTTATCTTATCAAAGGCCTTTATAATTTTGAACATGTGTATCAGATCTTATCTTTAACTTCTTCGTACTAATGGAGAGCTGTAGTTTCACTATCTCCTCTTATTACTTCATGCCTTTCATTCTTGGCGTCATGCTTGTGAATATCTTTTCACCTCCCCGTGGCCTTGACGTCCTTGTAAGGTAAGGCACCCAAGATGGTGATAATATGGTAGAGTTGCCTCTATGGGGCCCACTGGGCTGCCAACAGACATAGCACTACAACTGAAAAGAAGTGGCTTGCTTTTCTATTCAGGGGCCACTTGAGAAGCCCAGAGTACTCCAAATAAAGCATTGCCCCGCCCTTACTCCCTGCTTGACCATGTATCTAAAAATCAAGAAAGAAATCTCCAGCAGAGCTGGAGACATCTCTATAGATCATCTGGTGAGTAGGAGGGAGGTGGGACAATTAAACGTGACTGACCTGTGTGCAACATCTTTAGCCTGCCCCCAGGACTCTCCAATAAATTGTATAGGTTTAGCTTTACCCCTTTGCTAGTATACTCTATAACCTATTTTGAAATCTTGGGATCCCATATGCTCTTTTTTATAGCTTTTATTAACTTGTCCTCCCACTGTTGAAGACTTGTGTATTGCCCACCTTGGTCCTTCTGATTCTCTACTCTGTTTTACCATTTAGTGGAATGGAGATCAGATTGCTTGTCAGAGTTGGTTCATAAATCTGGGCTGAGATAATTAATTGGTTGCAAGAGATTAGTTGTTCACTCATTGCCCTTTTTCGTCTTGACAATTGAGCTATTGTGTAAGTTAAGAAAATATAGAGAAGAAATTCGTACATGATGTGACCGTTGTTCAGACATAAAATGGATGCAATGATGACAATCTGTTAAGGTGTTGAGACCGTTGCTAAATTCATCTGGCTCAATTTTAAGGCATCCCATACTTCTGCCTAAAAATAGAAGGCATTAGATATGTAAATAAGGGGCCTAACACCAGGACCCCTCTGGAAATTGGTTTCCTATGATTGAAGCAGATGCCAGTCCTTCTCTAGTCAGAATTTTGCAATAGCTGCTGCAGCCTAAACAGTGGCAGCCATCAGTAGATAAGCTAACATTTTAAAAATGTTCAAAATAGAATTGTAGTGCAGAGTGCAGACAGGAAGAACAGGAGTGTTCTCCTGACTCTACAGTCCTCATGATCAGCCCTTACTCATCTAATCTCTCTCCTGGGCCTAATTGTTTAGCCACTACTGGTGAGACGAGTGAATATTCAACTTAGTAAATTGTATGAACTGCCTGTGGGGGTGTGACAGATGCCTGCAAAAAATATTACTGAGGCCTAAGGACCAATTTCAGGCTGGCCTTGGGCCTCCCAGTCGCAAAGGATCAGTGGCAAAAGAACTGAAATTTTGCTCGGGGTTAAAAATGATGAATTCAATATCCCTGATGTTGAGCTGGAGGAGGTTATGATTCATTGGACAAGCAATCTGACAGCACAGAGGCAAATTAAAAGTTGTGGCTTTGTTGGAGTTGGGTGGCCTTGGCTAGTATGTGGATGCTGACCCCATACCTGTGGATGATGTCACATCAGGACAGGAGAAGGTGGAGGTCAAGGATAGAATCCAAAGGTGATGGGGCAGAGGAGGAAAGCAAATCATTGCTTGTGATGCACTTGCTAAATTTGGATATAGGAATGAAATCATGCCAACCTAGAGGCTGAGGCTGGTCTGAGATTAGTCCTTAGGCCTCATTAATACTTTCTGGGCAAGCTGCAGGCATTCTTTCATTTGCTTCTGTACTGTCAGACTGCTTGTTCAGTGAATTCCAACATCCTTCAGCTCACCGTCAGGGATATTGAAGCCATTACCTTTAACCCCTACCAAAATATCAGCTCCTTGGCCAACAGAAGGCCCAAGGCCTGCCTGAAATTGGCCTTTTGGCCTCATTAATATATTCTGCATAAGAAGCAGGCATCTGATGCATCTCCAAGGGCAGCATTTCAGCAAGGTGAATATCAACCCTCCAGTAGTGGCCTGAGGATCAGTTCCAGAAGAGGGTTAGAGTATGAATATGAAATAGCTGGTCAAGAGGACTGTGGAGTCAAAGTGCACTCTTGTCCTATGAAGCTGGATGACAGAGTGGAGACATTGGTACAGGATGCTGTATTCAACCATGTTAAATATTGTAGAAAGGTCATAAGGAATAAGGGCGCAAAAAGCATCAAGTTCATATACATTGCTGATTGGCTGGTACCATCAGGGGCAGCTTGAGATGGTTCAAAGACATGGGCAGAATTATCCATGCCCATGGTATGAGTGGACAATATGGCGTGAAGGCCAAAAAACGGTTTCACGACGTTGTGAAACCTGTTTGCAATAGTCCGCTCAGCCCATCGATAGCAGGCCACATTTCTTACCATTGGACGTCGGGAATCTTGTTGTAATACATCCGCAGACATTATAAGGCTAGCCCACTGGAATCATCCCCCTCCCAGCTGGATCGTCCACACACCATGCCGACGTGTTTCACAACAGCTTATATAAGGCGTGCATTTGGTGAGCTGCACTTTGAGGGGAACTTGGAGGTGAATCCACAGTAACGTTGTGCAGCGTTCGTGTGGGTCACCTATTGGACTTCAAGGTTGAGGTGTGTTGGGGAGGCAGCATGGGGGGGGGGGGGGGGGGGGGGGTGTAAGGGTTGCCCTGCAGTTCAAACAATTTGGGGAGTGGGGTGGGTGCTGGGCAAGGGCAGCCCTGTGGAGGAAGGTAGTGCACAAGTATGTGCAGGATGAGGTGGGGGGGGGAAGCGGCCACGCATTAGTGAAATCTTGTATAAAGTGACCATTCCTCTGCAGGTAAGACAGTTCAGGTGCAGCCACATTGACATGCATGGAGTCAGGCCTGTAGCTTATCTGCCCACTTAAGCAACGCAGAGACATCAAAGTGTCACCAAGTGCTCCAGAGCATTTCACCCCTCAAGCACAGACTGCAAAGTAATGAGCATTTTAGTGGACTGCAGAACAGTTGGATGACTGGGCATGTTGTACAATCTCCTTGTTAAAGCTGTGCGTGGAGTAGTCACTGGTGGAGGTGCTCACAGCCCCTTACAATGTCATCATCCTGGTTTGGACCAATATCCCCCATGGTTCAAACTAACAGTGCAGCCTTGCAGTGCAGGTTAGGAGAATGCTTCCGCCTGAGCTTAGAGCACAGCATGCAGTCCAGTGGCCAAAGCTGCTGCCAATTGGCCAGGTGGAGTGGGACGAAGGTGGGTGGGGTCTCGGGCAGCCATACAGCGCATTAATCTTTGGCCATCCAAGTGGCCAGCACTCTATTGGATGCTTTAAGGGGCCTTCAGACTTAAACAAAGAGGTTCTTAGTACACCCAAGCTAACCCACATGTCTCACCATGTGGCGGCCTCAGACTGCAGCAGAGCGACAGTATAACGAGGCTCATGCTACAACTGTAACTTGGTGGAGCAGACCATCGTGATGCAGAAAATGAGGTTCCGGTGCCTGGACCGGTCTGGTGGAGCCCTGCAATATAGTTCACAGAGGGTGTCACGCAGCGTCGTCGCCTGCTGCGCCCTTTACAACCTGGTGCTACAACGGGGAGAGGAGCTGGCTGAGGAGGAGATGCAGGAGCTGGAGCTCTCCTCCAATGAGGAGGACGTCGACAGTGGTGAGGGTGGGGAGGTCCTCGAAGGTGACGATGATGACAATGAGGCCCTCACATTGGCCAGACGAGTCAGCCATGCCTAGGGGGCCCTCATAGCTGCTAGAATTGTGGAAGATGATGACGACATGCAGTGAGGACACTCCATAAATCTTCACACAGCCTCCGAGAATGTTTGACTCCTGTCTGGCTGAGGGCAGTTTGTTTGCACTCTGTGATCAGTGTCATATCGTGGAGATGCAGCCATGAAACCTTAAAAGCATCTGATCATTCATCCGCCTTCAGCACCTGACCCCTTCAGGAGCACAGCGTCACTGGTCACAGATGCTGAAGAGATGGGGTGAGTCCCACCTTAAAGATGCCGAGAGCACACAGAGAGAATGACGGAACTCTGTGACGCCTGCCCACAACATTCTGGCACCAATGACAAGCACCATCAAGGTGCAGGAATCAGTAATGTGTCCAGGGCGTGTGAGGCCGGACCATCACTTAGGTCTGAAGCCTGCACAAAGCTCAGAAGAGGCCCTGGACTGAGACACCTGCCTTTATCTTGTGCAGAAAGGTTTCACATCTGAGTGACAAGAACATTGCTCATCAGGACAAGGAGCCATAGGCAGGGAGACATTCTTGGGACTTCATTTACAATAGTAAACATTATGTATAAGTGATTAACACCCATGCCCAAGCTGTGCAACCACATCTTAACTTTCCTAACCTTGCCACTATATCTTGGTGCTCCCCAGACATCCACAGCAGAAGTGGAGGCAGCCTGCTGACTGCTACGCCTTGGTGGGCATCCACTGGAGGGCTCCGGCCTGCTTTCAGGGTCCTTCTGTGTGGTAGTGGCACCCTCCTCAGTCTGTGAAGCTGGAGCTGCTGGGGTCACAGGAAGAGGGGGTTCAGATGGGCCGGACAATCCCAGAGTCACCTGGATGGATGGCCCCAGAGGATGCACCTGCTGATCCTCCTCCCTCTGGGTGCCCAAAGGCCCCAGTTAACTCCTTAAGGAGAAGGGGTAGCTGGAGTGAGATTGAGCTGCCCCATCCCCTCGCGTACACACTGTTGGAGGCAGCACTATGGCATCAGCGATGGAATTCAGCCCGCGCAATAGTGCAGGAGCAATATCCTGGACCAAGGACTCCATGGTAAACCCCTCCTACCAGTATTGGCTTTGGTGCGTTGGCATGCCGGCGCTATCACCTCAGCCTGAAGGTGGATGGACTCCTCCATTGAGCCTTGCAATCTGAGGAGTGCAGCAGACATCCTTTCCTGACGTTCGAGCTTGCCTTTGTAGCTCTAGCAACTGTGACATGACCGAGTCCAAAGGCTCGTCATCTGACTCGGACTCAGCAAATTTCTGGCCTCCAGCAGTCTTCCAAGTGCCGGACGCCAGGGAAGTCCCTGCTGCCGCCTGCTGTGGATCAGAAATGCGATGTGCTCAGCAGATTGTGATCCCGAGGCTACTCTAAAGCTAAGTCCCACCAAGGAGTGTGTCTCTGCGCTGGTGGAGGGTGTGGGTGAGCGCTGTGATGGGTCTTCAGGGAGGGTTTCAGTGGATTCCTCTTCTGAGCTTCCCTTGGGGCTGGATTGGAGGCTTTGGGTCGTGGACTCTCTTGGCAGTTTCCCAGATGTGCCTGCAGAAGCAAGGGAAGATAATTAGTGCATGGCAGTGGCCTGCGAAACAGGACACATCACTCACAGCATGGTTGTCTGATGGAAGTTGCACTGCTGGATCTTCACTTGGTAGAGCAGCGCTGACCTCACCATCAGCACAGGACTGATCCAGATCGTCACTGGCCAGCTGGATAGCTCTGTTTTCAAAGTCTGTGTGGACCTTGATTTCGGGCATTCCTCCACCAATCTGGACCTCTCCCTCTTGTTGTGTGCCAGCTTGTCCTGCATGAATAGAGATGGAGAGAGTGTAAGCAGGATGCCTGCCAGGCCAAATGATAAGTATGCCTGGCATGTATGGGTGGTGAGTGGTCCCATGGATGGGATGAGGACAATGAAATTGTGTGGGGGAGAGTGAATGATGTCCCTTGAACTGGCAGTGAGTGAGGGCCCTGTGGTTGTGTGATGGGTTTATGAGTGTGTGAGTTGAGGGTGATGAGAAGAGTGACTTACCCTGGCGGGATGGAGAAGATCAATCATCCTCTTGCAGCACTGGGTGGCTGTCCTCTTTTGCAAGGCGATGGCACTGACCACTACGCCTCCCAAGCCGGGTTAATGATGTTGCTGCCCCTCCTGCGGTCAGAGCTGGGCTAGAGGACATCACGGTGGGCTGCCACTGTGTCCAAAAGGTGCTCAAGGTTTCATCATTAAACCTGGGGGCTGCAGTCTTCTTGCCATTTGGGACCATGTCTTCCGTGCAGCAGTCATGGGCTGGAAGCACTGAGAGGTGAGCATGTGGCTGCACTTCAAATATAGTGTGATGAAGCGGTGAGGTGATGGCATGGCAGGTGAATGAGAGCCCACCCACCATGAAAACAGCATGTTTCCCGAGAATGCATAATTAATACAACGGGTTTGGGACGATACGGTGGGGAAAATGCTGTTTAAACTGTCTGCTATTGCGCTTAGTGCAAATGTGGAATAATTCCGCCTATGGAAGTTAAGGCTGTTGTGATCTTCATAACTATTGACTAGTGGATGGGTTTTGCTGCAGATCTCTTTACAGCATGACCAATCGGCTTTGTCTCCATTGAGAATTGTGACCTCCATGAGTCCCACTCCTCTGACATATCAAGGTGTGTATACCTTGTGTGATCAGTAAATATTGATGATCAGACCATAATGCAGAATATCTCTGGTTTGGTTGGACCTGCTTTGCATCCCTCCATTGCTCCTCCTCCTTTTCCTCCAAAAGATATGTGGTAAACCTATTGTGCTGTAATTAATTAATTGTTATAATAGAATTGGTAGCAGTTCAACAGTTGCTAAAATACATCTCATTGGCTAAAGGAAAACAAGGAAAAGGATAATTAAAGATTATTGTTGCATCCTTCACGCAGAGCTCTTTTAAAAAAATACTAACCTCAACACAATCAAATCCAGTAACCCTGGGGTGCCCATTTTATACTGATGTGGAAGTGAAGCAGAGATAAACATCAAAAACATCGGAAATTTGTAAAGGATATGTCATTTAGAGCCCCCAACTATCCCTCCTGACACCGTCCACTCTCTAACTACACCCCACCCCTCAGTACCCCCACCTCCCGACTGCCCTCCACACCACCCGATTGCCCTTCTGACACCCTCACCCCCCGACCACCTGAATAACCCCCTCCCCTCAACAACCTCCCTCACCACCTGACTACCCTCCTCACCCCACCCATCCCCCCCGACTATGCCCCTGACCACCCGACTATCCAACTACCCCCTCAACCCATGACAATGCCCCAACCCCCGACTCAACAACTACCCACCAACGATCCTGCACTGCAGGCCTCTGGGAGCAGCTGAGCTGCACATTTCGCAGGAGGACCAGGGCGGTTGTTTGGACAAGAAATGTGCTGCTCCAGGCTAAGATAAGTAAAATGGAGTGGAGTTGCAATCCGAGTGGTTGCCACTTCACTGAACATTCCACCCATTAACATCTCAACATTGACCTGTCGAGATCAAAAGTTAAAATCTCTTAAAAATATCAGGAAGACTTTAAGATTAGTTTGTATTAACCCATAAAATGTTGATAAATCTGTTGCCTAAATATAGACTGTGATCTTTTAACCCATAAGGAGAGCATTAACTGAGTTTTAAGAGGACTACCACCTATGTTTAGGAAACATGCATTTACCAATATTACATGGGATAATGCAAATTAATCTATGAATTTATAATCCAGTTCAATTTATTAGCCACTCCAATTTAAACAGTTGTTAACAAGATAAAATTGCAAATTCTTCATTCCTGCCATTGAGAGAGGAAGATATATGGGTACTGGTCATTTCTATGAAGCACAGATACTTCTTTATAAGCTTCACTCTGTACTTTAATTGTTATTGATGAAATGAAGTGTTTATACCTTTTAACAGGATTATGGATCCCACAGTTCCAACAGTACTAGGTCATCATATTGCATATCAATCTGAATGTATGTTTAAAAATTAAGCAGGGAAATTAATGAGTTAAAATAATGCAGATAGGAATTTACATGAAAATATTAATAAGTGTACATAGGACATTAAACCCACTGGAGGTTTCCAACTATGTTAGTGGACTGAAGTATTTTGAGAGTGACCACTTGTGATTTTCACTTTATTGTGTTTCAAGCATGGTGATAAGTGGACACTTTCACTTTTGACTGATCTTCAGTGTTCAGTAAGCTAAGGTTAGGTTCATAGCTTGGAATGAGGCTATGGGAGTGTTTTTAACCCTTAAGTATCATGAGAGATTTTAATACACTAAAAGGACCATTTAATTGCAAGTTGCTGTTGTTCTCCCCACCTGGTGGTCAGCTAAAATTACTTACCCTGGAACCATGGGGAGCCAGCAAGTTCTGATTCGTATGTGCTCTCCTGAACATGCCCAAATTCAAAAGGGCCCTTTCCAACTTCTGCATGGCGGGTCCTGATGATATTAGTGGGACTGAATTACAGTTTTCATTAGATTGACTGAGTGGGAGGCAGCAGAGAGTTTTTTGCCAGGCTCGCACAGTGGTGGAGGATCTGGGCCACAAAAGACCTAAATTGATTAAAATGACTTAAAGTTTAAAATTATTTTAGTTTTTACTTTCCTTAAGGAGCCAGGGAGAGCAGGAATGGTCCTCTGAACCCTAGACGAGAAGCTTATGCACTCCTGTCGCAAACTCGGCTCCCCTATTGGTGTTGGCAAGTGACCTCCGGATGTGTGATTTTCCGCTGCTTCACTCTGATTCCAAACTGGAATGGGTGGGAAGTTGGCCAGGGTGATTAAAAGGGACCTGCCTCATTCTCCAGTTGGTGGGAAGTTGGCTCGGCAACTTTGTTTCCTACCGACAGTTAAAATCCAAGCCTGCTCTATTGACTGCAAAACAAAGGAGAGATTTTGCATTTTAGGTTGGGGCCCTGATGTCAGGGGTTGAATGGGGATTCTGATTCTGTCACCGTGTCAGGAGCAGTCATCCTATTCCCTGAATTGACAGTGCGTGACCAGAGGGCACGGACCATCCAATTAATGTTAGCAGGTGAGCTCTCAAAGCTGGACGGCCAATAGGAGATCCTCTAACATGGAAGGAGCTGCAGCCTACCATTGCAGGTAAGAGAGAGAGAGAGACAGACTGTGCCTCCAACTTGAGGCTCCAACTTGAGGCTCCCTCTCAGCAACTTTAAAAACCTTTGAAGAAAAATGGCTGCAGCTGCCAAGCCACCATTGTGGAGGGCAATTCCTCCATAGGGCGGCCTGCAACCACAGCTATGGCCAGGCGGGTGGCATAGGGATGGGGAGAACTGATTGGGGGGCTAGGGTGAGTGGGGGGGGGGGGGGAGGAGGGCGGGGCCTCAAAGGCCTTTCTGGTCTACTCATGGGAGGCAGCCTCCGGGTAGCTTGGGGGCCCTGACACTAGGCATTTAAATTATCTTAAGCTACTGCCACTTAGATGGGTAACTGTTCCACCTCCGAACTTCCATCAAAATGGCTCGCAGTGGGAGCTGGCAAACCTCCACACCAGCCTTCGGCACAGAATTTTGCACTCACCTGCCTCTGTTCGCAGCCCCATATTGGGATGAAAATTCTGCCCCAATTCAAAAGCATGTTGGTATTTTGACAGCATGTTAGACTCCATTTTGTTGAGCATGGTTATACATGAGGGAGCTAAAACAAGTCGTTCTTTGTTGAAAGTTTTCCAGCCTCAACCTCTCTGAACTTTATGTTCATCACCAAATTTTCCCACATTTCACTTCCTCTTTTTTTCATGCCTATCAAGCGTTGATTTTTGAGATTTATAGGGATTTGTGTACCTGTTAGGGCAGTTAAAATCAAAGGCCAAGAAATTTATTTTCTTCCCTCTTCTCCATAATACATTTTACATCTTAGATGACTAAATAAATCTATATACAGTCGTCCTTTTTGTTCCCTTTCAGTCCAATAATTCAGACTCCATCTGGAACTCCAGACTCCATCTGGAGTTACTTTTGGGAACTCAAGAAGGATGTATCAGCCTTGGGAGATTAACCAGAATGGTAACAGGGTTTAAAGTGTTAAATTATGAGGACAGATTGCATAAATGTGGCTTGTACTCTCTAGAGTTTAGAGGGTTGAGGAGAGATCTAATTGAGGTATTTAAAATGATGGATTCAATAGGGTAGGTATGGCGAAACTATTTTCTTTGGGTGAGCCAACAGACCAAGAAGGGACAACATTAAAATTAAAGCTAGGTCATTTAAAAGTGAAATCAGACTTTTGCAGACAAAATTTGCTCCCCCGAAAAGCTGTGAATGCCGGTTCAATTGGAGCTTTCCAGTCTGAGATCAATAGATTTTTATTAGGTAAGGACATGAAGGGATATGGAACAAAAGTGGGCAATGTTGAGGTACAGATCAGGTTAGATCTAATTGAATAGCAGACGAGGCTCAAGGGGCAGAATGGCAGACTGTTGTTTAAACAAAATGCAGGTGAATCAGTCCTAAAAGCTCTTCACTCTTTGTCCTGTTATGCTGCTACTATATAACTGTCTCTTGGTGCTTGATAATGCTGACATGGGGGAGAGAGAAAGGTGCTTGGCTCTGCACTTAAATCAACCACTTGGGTTTTGTACTGCCAAATGTCTCCTTATAACTTGACCCATTTGCTGTCATGGCAGTCTCTTTACTGGGCTTTGGCTTTGACGAGCTGCCAGTTTTCTGAAGTTGCTTAGTTTTCTCTGTGGAGCTCTTTTCCTAACCAAATGTATTAACTGCTGTATGAACACCACTCCTTTGGGTTTGCAGCAGCACACTTTGACTTGTAGTTAGGATTCTCAGGAACACAGAAAGCTCTAGAGCCTGTACTATTAGCAAGTACAGAGTCTTTATAGCGAGCACAGATCGAGTGGATGTAGGCTTTCCTGCATATAGCAGCAGCAGGCAGTCTGACTAGATGGCAGAGGCACCATGAATGAAACTGTGCTGAAGGAAAGACAGATCATATTTTTAGTACATATTTTTAAATTCAGCTAAAGGGTTGCACAAAAAATGAGCCAGAGTCCAGGGTATTATATTTTACTAGGCATTGAGTGAATGCTCACCCACAGTGCATACACTGTTCCCTATCACTGGCACAGGAAGAAAGACTGATGAGAAAGGCTCCATCTGCTTTATATAGGGCCCACCAGGGTTCCTGGTTCCTTCTGACATTTACTGTCTCCTGTTTTCTGTATGTTGATCTATCTCCATAGTAAACATTTCAGCCAACTGGGAAAGTGAGGAAATGATTTGTTTTTAATTTTCTGTATATAATCATTATATTTTTTAAAGGTATCATTGCTTCACTTTTAATTTTTTTCCAATTACTGTACTTCATTCAAATCATTTTTCTCTTAAAAGCCATTTAAATTTTAATGTAGTAATCTGCTTACTGACAGACCTATTCCAAAGCCAGCCTGTGTAAACAGAAATGACTGCTTGATTTAGATGAGAAATTTACCAGTAATTGACAGGTACATAATTGGAAAAGCGACTCCATAACCTTAATCTAAAATACAATATTTATATGTTAAGATTTTGGTAAAATACATTCCTATACATGGTGTAATTTGTACTATCTTACCATTTTAAAATTAACTGGAAATTACCAGCAAAGCTTTTCTGGCCTACCTGAACCGACTGTCAGGAGATGTTACCTTGCTCAGTGTGTAACTGAAAATTATAAACTCTGATAACTTTCAGAGTGGAAATGACATGCTGGTATATATTAGTAAAGGACTATGAAGTATCTGGCCACTGCCTCTAATTCATAGTTGTAGAGTCTCATTTCCACTACCTTCTACATTTGCAATAATTTTACACTATCCAGTGTAACTTGTGTCATGACACTGTACAGCATGGTGCATGGTGGTATCATAAATCTTTGAAGCCATTTTTTAAAAGGCTACATCTCAAAAAATAAAACTGGAACTTAAGATGGCTCCTCAGAGCTACCAGAGAGTTTTTATGGATTAAACCATTTTATCCCTGAAGGGGACAAAAAACATGGATACCTTTTCTGATATTGACTCCCCACGGTTTCAATCAGGGGATAAACAAAACTCCATTGACACCTTCATTGTAAAAATGCAAATTTGCCTTGACAAATCTAAAGGCTTTAGCCACCTAAAAAAGCACAGATGGGAGAAGACTTCATACTGTTAATTAAATTACCACACCCCTTATTTGGGACATGGATGTGAGGTCAAAGCAAAGAACTGTGGATGCTAGAAATCCAAAACAAAAACAAAAACACCTGGAAAAACTCAGGAGGTCTGGCAGCATCGGTGGAGAGGAGCACCGTTGACGTTTCGAGTCCTCATAAAAGGAGGTGGGGATGGAGGAGAGAGTTCATGATCTAAAATTGTTGAACTCAATATTCAGTCTGGAAGGCTGTAAAGTGCCTAGTCGGAAGATGAGGTGCTGTTCCTCCAGTTTGCATTGAGCTTCACTGGAACAATGCAGCAAGCCAAAGTCAGACATGTGGGCATGACAGCAGGGTGGAGTGTTGAAATGGCAAGCGACAGGGAGGTCTGAGTAATGCTTGCGGACAGACCGAAGGTGATCTGCAAAGCGGTCACCCAGTCTGCGTTTGGTCTCTCCAATGTAGAGGAAACCACATTGGGAGCAACAAATGCAGTAGACTAAGTTGAGGGAAGTGCAAGTGAAATGCTGCTTCACTTGAAAAGAGTGGGCCCTTGGACAGTGAAGAGAGGGGAAGTGAAGGGGCAGGTGTTGCATCTTCTGCGGTTGCATGGGAAGGTGCCATGGGAGGGGGGTTGAGGAGTAGGGGGGTGATGGAGGAGTGGACCAGGGTGTCACGGAGGGAACGATCCCTACGGAACGCTGCCAGGGGGGGTGAAGGGAAGATGTGTTTGGTGGTGGCATCATGCTGGAGTTGGCGGAAATGTCGGAGGATGATCCTTTGAATGCGGAGACTGGTGGGGTGATAAGTGAGGACAAGGGGGACCCTATCATGTTTCTGGGAGGGAGGAGAAGGTGTGAGGGCGGATGCGCGGGAGAGGTCACCTGATAAGTTGGGCATCTTGGCTCCCTACTAAAGATATAGCAGAAAATTCAAACTACTTTTTAGAGGCATCTTCAGAAATGCAGACAGAATTCCATCAGAGAGAAAGAGAGGGTCTGACAGGCAAAGCCATCATCAAGGGTCATCATCCAGCGCAGTGCTGGACCTAATTCTGGGAAATGAAGCCGGACAGGTGGCTGAGGTGGTGGTGGGGGAGCATTTCAGTGACAGCGACCACAACATGGTACAACTTAAGCTTGTTATAGACAAAGATATAGACAAGTTGCAAAAATATGTTTTGGATTGGGGGACAGCGGATTTTGGTAAAATAAGGCAGGATCTGGCCAAGGTAGACTGGGAACAGCTACTTGAGGGAAAATCTACATGAGACTCACTGGTCTGTAGTTCCCTGGCTAATCTCTACAACCCTTCTTAAATAGCAGAACCACATTAGCTGTTCTCCAGTCCTCTGGCACCTCCCCCGTGGCCAGAGAGGAATTAAAAATTTGGGTCAGAGCCCCTGCGATCTCCTCCCTTGCCTCCCTCAGCAGTCTGGGACACAAATCATCTGGACCTCTCCAGCTGCTCCTTCCCCTCAAGGAGTCAGGCTGGGGCCCCCGAAGGGAGGAGGAGCGGCAGCTGGATACTCCTGGATCATCCACACGAATCTGAGGCTGTCCTCTCCCTCCGAGTCCCCTTTGCCTGTGACCCTCTCAACCTTGTCCTCTGTAACCACAGAGGGAGCAACTGGCCCACAGGAGGACAGCCAAACCAAGCCAGGGCCCCCAAGGCCTCCGCTCTCTAAAGGACCCATGCCTAACTCATCAGAGGCAACAGGGCTGACCTCTGTACAGGCTGTGTCCACCCCTGCTGCATATGCCAGGGCAGCAACTACAAGATTAAGGCATTCAAAAATTAAGAAATTCTGATCACAGTTGGTTGTATGGGTGAACACATTTTGTCACTTTACAATCTGGAAATATATTCACTTTCACTCAGCATCATTGACAGGCTTCGCAAGTCCTCCCACTGCAATCCCCCGCCCCCAACTAGCAGTTCAGCTGCACGCAACCGGCCCACAGTGATTCCTTCCCGCATCCAACTTATCTCAATGCCCTGAGCATTTTCACTGCTGCCTGCCAGGGTTCATTTTCAGTTGAACATGTGATCTGACCTGCATCTCCATCCACCAACTCATTCCCATGAAGCACCTGATCTCACCCGCCACGACTCTCGTTTCACTTTTGATTTGGCAAGCATGGTGCAACTAACATTTGTCTTCGGGACCCCATCCTTTCCCCTGCCCCAGTCACCCATTTCCCTTCCCCATCACTGCTGACACCCCCACACGCCCCGGCATCACTTTCCACCTCCTCTCCGTGACCTACCAGCCACAACCTTTTCTTTCGGGGATGCCCACGTGAATGTTCAAGTTCCCTTCTTTCCCAAAAATTCCACATCCACCTCCCTGATCTCTTCCATTCCACCCCCAGGGTCCGTGTCTGCCTCTGAGTCCCCACCAATCATCTTCGCTGTCCCTTCTACCGATATCGTCGAACCTTCACCCTCCCACTCTACTGTCTCACTCTGCCCTCGGTCATTCTCACCATTCCCTCATCCATGCCCACCCTCAGTTCACTCCCCAGGAGGCAGTCATGGACTCATCAGAGTCCTCCCTTGCAGATTCACCTGGACATCCCCTCTACTGGACTCCTTTTCTCCTTGAAACTTCTTCTCTCCTTGGAACTCCACCCCCCCCCACCACAGACTCCATCCCCCTCCTCACCGGAACTACTTCCCCTCCCACCCCCCTCCAATCATGCTTCCATGCTGCTTCACGAAGGAGCAATATCCATGAGAATCCATCCAGCACGTCATGGACGTTCCCCAGGGTCCCGTTGCTGTCGGGATCCAGCATCTTATGCTCCTCAGATGTCCACGATGTGAGGAAGGCCTTGGCGGTAAGTCCCGACTTCTGCACATGACAGTTGTCAAGACATGTTCTGCACCGGCATGTTTTCCCACCAACCTGGGCGGATGATGTAGCGTGGGGGGATGATTCCAGCGGGGTGGGCTTATAATGATATGCAGATGTATTGCAATGAGGTTCCCAATGTCCGATGGCGGGAAACACAGCCCACCATTGACAGGCAGAGCGGATGGTTTCACGATGTTGTGAAACAGATTTTTGGCCTTCTCGCCATATTGTCTGCTCATGCTGCCAAACGCACCCGACGCCAGTGGGCACAGAAAATTCCACCCATAGTATCATAAAGAAAAGGTATATTTTGTTTAATGAAATAGTTTTACTTCAGTACCAACAGTTGCCCATTTGTAATGGGTCGGTGCTGAATTTACTTTTTTTTCATAGTATGTTGGCATTGTTTGCTAGGCCAGCATTTGTTGCCTGCCCCTAATTGTCCTGAGAGCAGTTAAAAGTCAACTGCATTGTCATGGATCTGGAGCCTCATGTATGCCAGACCTGATAAGGATGGTTGATTTGCTTCCCTAAAGGACATTAGTGAATCATATTGGTTTTTACAACACTTGACGATAGTTTTATGATCCCCATTGCTGTCTCTAGCTTTAAATTCCAGATGTTTTTAAGTAATTGAATTTAAATTCCACAAATTGCTGAAGTGGGATTTGAACCCTTGTTCCCAGAGTGTTGGCCTGGACATCTGGATTACTAGTCCAGTGACATTGCCTTTAAGCCACTGTCTCTCCCTAATGATATTTTTCAGGTACAATATGGAAAAATTGGCCCAGTGTGAGATCAATAACTAATTGCTAAAACTTTTCCCATAGTTTTCTTTCATTCTTAAAAGAACAACTTAGCCATCTGTTTTCCTGTTTAAAAGCTTTGACAGATGTCTGAGCTTTTGGCTGTTTTCAAAGACGCAAATAGATTTGTTTACACAGCTATCCAGGGATTTGTCAGTTTGATGATTTGGCTGTCTTTCAAAACACTAATGAATTCTGCACTGCAGGGTTTATTTACACAGCTGCCCACAGAAGTGTGATTTTGTTTATCTTGACAGATTTAGGATCATCTGAGAGGATAATGGTTTTTCAAATGCCTCCTAAGTAATGCTTGTTTATTTTGACAGATTGGTGAGATCTCAAAGACTTCCAAATGTTGCTATAGTGCTTGTGAGTTTTGTATATAAAGTGCATAGTGTGTGGTTGGGTGAGAGGTGTGAAGGGGCTAAAAAGGGTTGAAGGGATTGAGGGAGGGTGAGGAAGTGAGGGGGTAGAGGGGATGAAGGAGAAAGGGTGAGGGTACCTTAACACTAATCTGGAGAATTGGGTTGGTGCCTCAGCGATCGGAGGTGGGCCTTTTAACTTGGCCGCTCTGATACTGATTCGCCTCCATCTCCGCCTCGGGCCTGCTGCCTCCCATTTGTTTATGAAAAAATGGATCTTCAGTAACAGGATAAAAAATTCCAACTAATATTTCAAATCTGTTGGAGTTTTTTGAAGATGTAAGCAGTAGAATGGACAAGGACAAACCAGAAGATGTGGTGTATTTGGATTTTCAAAAGGGATTTGATGAAGTACCAACTAAGAATTTATTACACAAAACTAAGGCGCATGATATTGGGGGTAATGTATTAGCATGGATTGAGGTTTGGTTAATGACAGAAATCAGAGTAGGAATGAATGGGATATGTTTGGATTGGCAGTCTATAACTAGTGTGGTACTGCAACGATCAGTACTTGGGCCTCAGCTTTTGACAATTTATAGCAATGACATAGATGAGGGGACTGAGTGTAACGTATCCAAGTTTACTCATGATATAAATTTAAATGGGAAAGTAAGCAGTGAGGAGGATGCAAAGAGGCTGCAAATGGACATAGATAGTTTGGGTGAGTGGACAAGAACATGGCAAATGGCGAAGTGTGAAGTTATCCACTTCGATAGGGAAATAAAAAAGCAGAATATTTTTTGAATAGTGAGAGACTGGAAAATGGTTGCATTTAGAGGGACCTGAGAGTCCTTGTGCATGAATGAAAGTTTGCATGCATATACAGCAAGTAATTGAGAAGGTAAATGGTACATTTGTTTTTGTTATGAAGGGATTAGAGTATAAGAGAAAAAGTCCTACAATAATTATACAGGTTACTGCTGAGGCCACACCTGGAGTACTGTTTGCAGTTTTAGTCTCCTAACCCAAGGAAGGACATATTTGCCTTAGAGGAGGCACAATAAAAGTTAATTAAACTGGTTTCTAGAATGAAGGGATTGTTCTATGAGGAGAGATTTAGTAGACTAGGCCAGGATTTACTGGAGTTTAGATGAATGAGAGGTGATCTAATTGAAACATATTCTGAAGAGGCTTAACAGGGTAGATGCTTAGAAAATGTTTCCCCTGGCTGGGGAATCTAAAACACCGGTTCACAGTCTCAGAATGATGGGTCGGCTATTTTGGACTAAGATGAGGAGAAATTTCTTCACTCAAAGAATTGTGAATCTTCAGAATTCTCTACCCCAGAGAGTTGTGCATGCTCAGTTGTTGAGCATATTCAAGATGAAGCTGATAGAATTTTGAGTACTAAGGGATTAAGGGGTTTGAAGACAATATGTGAAGGTGGAGTTGAGGCAGAAGATCAACCACAATCTTGTTGAATGGTAGAGCAGGCTTCAAGGGCCAAATGGTCTATTCCAGCTCCTATTTTTTATGTTTTTATTATTTTCCAACAGTAACTAAAAATTGTTTTCTCACTGTAGAACATAAGAAATAGAAGTTGGAGTAGACCATACAGTCCCTTGAAATTGCTTCACCATTCAGTACAATCATAGCCGATTTTATGTCTCAACTCCACTTTCCCGCCAGCTCCCTATATCCTTTGAGTCCCTTAGTATCCAAATATTTATCAGTTTCAATCTTGAATATACTCTACAACTGAGAACCCACAGCCAAATGGGTAGAGAATTCCAACGATTCACAACCCTCTGAGTGAAGAAATTTCTCATCTCCATCCTAAATGATTGATCCTGAGCTCATGCCCCTGTGTTCTAGATTCCTCAGACAGGGGAAATAATCTCTCAGTGCCTACCCTTGCAAGTCCCTTAAGAATTTTATATGTTTTATATATCAGATCACCTCTCATCTTATAAACTCCAGAGAGTATAGGACTAATTTACTTAGCGTCTCATTAAAGCACAACCCTTCCATCCCAGGAACAATTTTAGCGAATCTTTGCTGTACTGCAACCAAGGTAAGTATATCCTTCCATTGATATAGAGACCAAAACTGCACACAATGCTCCAGGTGTAGTCCCTCCAAAGCCCTATATAATTGTAGTAAGACTTCCTTATTCTTCTACTTCAAACCCCTTGTAATAAAGGCTAACATGCTATTTACCTTCCTAATTGCTTGCTGTACCTGCATGCTAACTTTATGTTGCTTGTACACCCAAGTCTCTCTGAGCATCAACATTTAGAAGTTTCATGCCTTTTAAAAAATATTCTGCCTTTCTAATCTTATGACCAAAGTGAATAACCTCACGCTTCCCCACATTATACGCCATCTGCCGCCTGGTTGTGCACTCAGTTAACCTGTCCACATCTCTTTGCAGCTTCTTTATGTCCTCCTCTCAGCTTACATTTCTATATAGCTTTGTCAGTGAGCTTAGATACATTACTCTCAGTGCCTTCATACAATATTTACTCATTAACCTTAGCTCCTTGACTGTAAGACAAGGCACTTTTTGTACCTTTTTAACATGTTTGCAGCAAACAATCCATTCTCTTGCTATTCATTGAGTTAAGTCTCCAATGTGAAATGAAACTACATTAAACTCTATTAGCATACGAAAGCTTAAAATATGCATATAAAATTTAGCATTATGGACAAATTAATTTTATATAAATGAAAGTAAAGAGAAACTAAAAATATTTGTTACCTGAAAAAACAGGAAATATACAACAGATCCATTAGAATCTGTGAAGTGAATAAAGAGGATAACATTTTGGTTGTAGACCTTTGTCACAACTGGTAACGTGAATGAAACATTGACATGCTAATATTGTAACGTCATTTAAACCCACAACTGTTTTTGAAGCCATATTTATACAGTAGCAGTATACAGATGTACATCAAGGATCAATGCTATATTTTTCAAATGAGACTACTGGTAACCAAATGACACATGACCAACAGCAGCTACTTAACTACACAACAGGTGACTGCATCATTGTACTCACAGATGCACACCAAACGCCAAACCTTTACTCACAAGAGCCGCATATTTAAAAATGAAATTTGTCGTTAAATTTTATAAAATAATTGATAAACGTAAGCAGCTATTTCAAGTCTGGTATACAAGAAACATGGTACAGGGTCATAATCCAACTAAAAATAAACAACCTGTCATTCCTAATTGATTCTTGTGGGATTACTTGTTTATTGTAACCTAAATTTCCACGAGTGTTCTGTTGCTCAATTGCCATGGGACTCAAATTTTCACACTGTGAGCTACAACACCATTACATCAATGAAAAAGGATTTGTGCCAGTGGGTGGCATGGAGAGGTAGTTACACAAGGGTTTCCTGGGTCAACTCATTTGCATATGTATTTGCATGGTCCATGGCACTAAACACTTTTCAATGAGGTGATTTGCTGGAGTGCATATCTGTGCATACAGATAGTTCAGCCTGCACACTTCAGCAGTAGGTTGGGGAACACCTAGGGAAGGAAGGGACAGTGATTACTTACTTGAATCTCAGATAACATCACTGCATATCTCATCAATCTTTTCAGCATTCTCTTCAAGGATGTGCCTATGCAGACCCAGTTACACCGAGCAGCAAGAGAAAACAGCAAAAAGCAAGTCAGCAAGCAGACAAGAACAACATAGAACTTTGCTCCCCTCATCGGAGGAAATTGAAGTCAAGAAGCAAATAAAACAGAAAGGCAGGAAATACATACCAAGCCTGTCAGCATCTGTAAATAGATAATACATGGTCTGACATTTGGGTCCATAATCTTCATTAAAACCTACGTTGTTCACCACCATATGTATTCACCTGTTGCTTGAGTTATCCATGCATAAATTCCGTAGGTTCTGAAATTCCTGGGATGGTTTTTCGAGGAGGGAGAAATGGGGTGGAGCAGATAGGGATGGAGCACATCATCTGCTCACTCACTATGTCCTATCGAGATTCTTGTAGTTAACAACAACTTATGTTTATGTACTGCCTTTAACATAATAAAGCATCCCAATGCACTTCACAGGAGCTTTAAAAAACAAAATATACTGAGCCACATAAGGAGGTATTAGGTCAAATAACCAAAATCTTGGCCAAACAGGTCAGTTCCAAGGCGTGTCTAAAGTGAGGTAGAGAGGCAGAGATGTGTAGGAAGAGAATTCCAGAGCTTAGGGCCTAGGCAACTGGAGGTGCTGCCATCAATGGAGGAGCGATTAAAATTAAAAAGCTACACTATTTCATGTGCAACTGGTGTGCCGACCTGCAGAGGGAGAAATTTCACTGCCATGCCTCAGGCCTGGAGGGCTTGACAACAGCCAGAGAGAAAAAAATGAAAGTACTACTGTTGTGTTGCAACTCTAAATTGGCCTAGGAATTTAAGAATGCCCTTTATCCTTGTAAACATTCTTGATATCCTTGTAAACATTCTTGATATCCTTGTAAACATTCTTGATATTCAGCATTACTAAGGGCATAGATAAGGAAACCATGTTCACTACATTAAAACACTTCAAAGTACTTCAAAAGGACTTTGTTGGCTGTAAATTACTTTGGGGCCCTGAGGCTCTGAAAGATGCTGTATAAATGCATATCTTTCTTTTTTCATTTAGATGCTGCCTGTATTTTCCTCATTATCATTCCTTTAAAGAAGGAAACAAAGAAGTGACAGTGACATGAGGAAAACCTTTTTATGCAGGCTAGGATCTAGAATGCACTGCCTGAGAGTGCAGTCGCAGTAGGTTTAATCGAGGCTTTCAAAAGAGAATTGGATAATTATTGTAAGAGAAAAAAATGCACAGTAATAGGGAAAAGGCAGGTGTGTGGAACTAGATGAATTGCTGTTGAAAAGAGGTGGTACAGACATGATGGACTCAATGGCCTTCTTCTGTATTGTAACCATTCTATGATTCTAAGAAACCTCCTTACAGTCTAGACTGTATGTGAATCCAGACCCACAGCATTATGGTCGACTCTTAGCTTCCCTTTCAAATGGCCTAACAAGCCACTCAAGTTGTGTCAAACCACTACAAAAAAAACAATAAGAATAAAACTGGATGGACCAGCTGGAATTAACCTAGACTTCAGTGCCACACATGACAAGAGTGACGTCCTCCTCACTAACATCTGGGAACTTGTGCCAAAATTGGGAGAGCTGCCCCAAAGACCAATCAAGTAAGAGACAAACGTGCTCACATTCACAGCATTATATATATCAGCCAACATTCAAGACTCCTCCATCACCATCTCTACAATATTCTACCTTCAAGGCAGACCCACAAAGATGGCATCACAGGGAATTACTTTGGGAGTCCTCAAAATTGACTCTTGATCCCATGAAGCATGTCAAACCTCCTGATGATTACCACCTACCATCATCCCTCAGCTGTTGAGTCAGTGAACATCACTGAGATGGAGACTTCAATGTCTATCAACAAAATTGACTGGGTAGCATCAATGCTGGCCTGATTCTGAAGGACATGGCTACAAGACTTGGCTTATGGAAAGAAAATGAAGTAAAGAGATTCTCCTCCTTGCCAATAAATCTGTCCATTATGGTTGTGGAGATGAAGTTCTGACTTCACACTGAGAACACCACTGTGTTGTGTGATGCTACCATCATGCTAAATAGAATAGATTCAGAATAGATCCAGAAGCTACAAACTGGGCATCATGAAGTGCTGTGGGTCATCAGCAACAATAGAACTGTATTCCACCACAATTTGTAATCTCATGGAATGATATATGTCTCACTACCATTACCATCAAGTGAGGGGACCAACCCTGGTTCCATGAGCAGTGCAGAACAGCATGCCAGAAGTTGCACTAGTTGTACTGAAAATGAGGTGCCAACTTGTTGAAATTACAACACAAAACTGCATGCATACTAAACAGCAGAAACAGAGCTACGCAATCCTACAACCAACAATTAAAAGCTCTTCAGGCTGTCACATCCTGTTGTGAATCATGGTGGAAAATTAAATAACTAATGGGAGGAGGAGGCTCCATGAACATCCTCAGCAATGGTGGAGTTCAGTACATGAAAGCAAAATACATCTTGAAAAGACAATTTCAGCCAAAAATGCAGAGCGAATGAGGCAACTTGATCTCCTGCTGAGATCCTCATCATCACAAATGCCAGTCTTGAGCCAAGCTGAGTCACTCCACATGATATCAAAAAATGGCTGAGCACACTGAATTCAGCAAAGGCGATGCACCTGATAGCATCGTGACTGTACAGGTAAAGACAATTGTTCCAGAACTAGCCATGCCTCAAGCCAAACTGTTCCAGCACAACTACAATCTACCTGACAAAATGGAAAATTGCCCAGGTATGTCCTGTCTACAAAAGGAAGCCATCTACAATCCGGTTAGATTACCACCCATTAGGCTACTTCCAACTATCGGCAAATTCATATAAGGTGTCATCAACATACTATCAAGTGATACTTACTCCCAATAAGCTGCTCAATTCTGCTCAGTTTGAATTCTGCCAGGGCAACTCAGCTCCAGACTTCATTATAGCCTTGGTTCAAATGTGGACAAAAAACTAAATTCCAGAGGTGAGTTGAGAACAATGGTCCTTGACATCAAGGCAGCATTTGACTTAGTATGACACGAAGGAACCTTAGTAAAATTAAAGTGAATGGGAATCAGGGGGAACCTCTCCATTGGCTGGAGTCATACTTAATACAAAGGAAGATGGTTGTGGTTGTTGGAGATCAATCACTTCAGCCCCAGGACATGGCTGTAGAAGTTCCTCAGGACAGTGTCCCAGGCCCAACCATCTTCAGCGGCTTCATTGATGTCCTTACCTCTATATTAAGTTCATAGCTCGGATGTTCACTGATGCATGTACAATGTCTTGTTCCATTAGTCATTCCTCAGACAATGAAGCAGTCGTGTTCACATGAGCAAGACCTGGACAACATTCAGGTTTGAGTTCATAAATGACAAGTAATATTAGCACCACAAAAGTGCCAGACAATGACCATTTCCAACAAGATTGAGCTTAAGCATCTCTCCTCAGCATTACTGTCATTAAATTCTCCATCTTCAGTATTCTGGGGATCACTATTGACTGGAAACTGAACTGGACCAGCCACCTAAGTACTGTAGCTACAAGAGCAGGCCAGAGATTGGGAATTCTGCATCTCTTGATTCTCAAAGCCTATTCACAATCTACAAGGCACAAGACAGGAGTATAATGGAATACTCTCCACTTGCCTGGATGAGTGCAGCTCCAACAACATTCAAAAATCTCTACACCATCCAAGATGGTGCAGCCCGCTTGACTGGCAACCTTTCCATCACCTTAAACATTCACTCACTCCACTACTGATGCATCATGTCTGGAGTCTGTACCATTTACAAGATGCTCTGCAATAGCTCACCAAGGCTTTTTCAAAAGCCCATTCCAAACCTGCAACCTATATCATCTAGAGGACAAGGGCAGCAGGCACATTGGAACACCACCACCTCTGAGTTTCCCTCCAAGTCATTCTAACGTGGAGCTATATTGCCATTCCTTCATCATCACTGGGTGAAAATCCTGGAATTCACTACCTCTCAGAATTGTGCACGTACCTTCAGTGCAAGGAACTGAAATGGCTCAAGAAGATAGTTGAGCGCAATCTTCTCTAGAGATTTTAGAAACAAGCAAAAAAGGCTTGCCTTTCTAGTGATACCCCCCTCCATGAATGAATAAATAGCAAATAGCAATCCTTTTAAAATTTCAGACAATTCTTCCTGAGTTTTGATGAACACCACATTTAACACATGATAGTAACTAAGCGTAAACAAACAATTAACACATCCTTTCTTGTCATTGGACTCTGCAGTAGAATATTCTATTCGTTTAAAATAAGCTTTTAAAATGTGCTAAAATTCTTTTTTTCAAATATTGGATTCTTGTTTTGGAAAGAGCTCAGTATTGCTAATTTAGGATATGCAGTAATTATCTGCTTCATGATTGGTTACCAACCATTTTCATAAAACCACTAAGTTTATATGCAGAATATTAACGGTTAATTAAAATGTGGAACACAATTTTCTATTTTCACTGATGTGAGACATCAGCATGGACAAATGTGAATATAACATTATTAGCTGCAGAAGAATATGCAAATATTGATTGTCGTTGATGGTTTTAGCAGTAAACTATTGACCGAGGGATTACAAATGTGATTGTGCTGTTATATTAGCAACCAAAGCATGAGAACATTATTATCCATTCAAATTTGCTTGTATAACCTGAGAGTCAATGGTTTACTTATAGTAAGAAATCTGTATTCAATATGTCTTTTATTACATGATATGACTAATTACATACTAATGTTTCAAAAATTGGGAAAGCTTTAATCAGTTTTGTGCAATGAGCACGGTTCACTATGTTAGAATCCCTAAATTACATCAGTGCCTACACTTCAAAAGAACTCCACTGGACGCATAGATCATTGAAGGTGGCAGAACAGGTTGAGAGAGCAGTTAATAAAGCATATAGGATCCCGGGGCAGAGTTTTGCCCTTGGCGGGAGGGGGCGGTCAGGAAGCTGACCGCTGCCCGCGATCGGCATTGCACTGCGATTTCACGCTAGCGGGCCAACTAAGGCCCGCCCAGTGTGAAACACGAGCGGCAATGCTCAGTGCTGCCTGTGCGGGGGTGGGGAAACTTCACACATGCACGCGAGTGAGTGCTGCATAATGTGCCTCAGGGAGATGAAGTGCTGTTAAAAAAAGAAAATGAAACAAATAAAAATGTAATAAAACATGTCCCCTCATGTGACTCTGTCACATGAGCAGGGACATGTTGTTGAATCAATTTTAAAACTTTTATTTTATCTTTATTTGCTTTTTGAAACCTCATCCCGTCCATGGATGAGGTTACCAAAAAAATGCAAATGCCGCTTGGCCTTTTCGCCTGCCCGCCAACCGTTAGGTTGGCTGGGCAGTGAAAAATTTAAGTTAATTGATCACTTATTGGCCTTAACAGGCCTTTTAATTGTCGGCGGGCGTGCTGCCGACTCCGGCATGCACCCACCAACCGAACTATCGCGCATCGTGCGCATTGACGTCAGCACGCTCGGCCAACTGGGACGTCAATGCGTGTCATTTCACGCTCGTGCAAGTCAGGCACGCACCGGCCAATGAGCAAAGATTTCTGCCCCTGGGCTTTATTAATAGGGGCATAGGGTACAAGAGCAAGGAGGATATGCTGAATTTGCATAAGACACTTGTTAGACCACAGCCTGGAGTATTGTGTACAGTTCTGGGTGCCACATTAAAGGATGTGAACATATTGGAGAGAGTGCAGAAGATGTTTACAAGAATGGTTTCAGAGATAAGAAACTTCAGTTACGAAGATAGATTGGAGAGGTTGGGACTGTTCTCCTTGGAGAGAAGAAGGCTAAGAGGAGATTTGATAGAGATGTTTAAAATCATAAGGGGGCTGGACAGAGTAGATAGGGAGAACAAAAACAGTAGGTATGGTCTTTCTTCAGAGGTCATAAGGACTCGAAATGTTAACTCTGTTTCTCTCTCCTAGACCTGCTAGACCTGCTCAGTTTTTCCAGCATTTTCTGTTTTTGTTTCAGATTTCCAGCATCCGCAGTATTTTGCTTTTAGATGGGGAGAAGCTGTTCCCACTCACTGGGAAGAATTTTCTTCGGGCGGGCGTCCTGACGTCACTGCGCGTCATTTAGATTGTCAGTTCAGCTGCACGCCTGCCGAACTGTCAAAGGCCTATTAAGGCCATTAACAAAGTAATTAAAGCTGTTAAGAATCCTGCCCGTCCAACCTTAAGATTGGCAGGCAGGCGAAGATCCCAGGCGGCCTTCGCATTTTTCATGAAACCTCATCCACGGGTGGGATGAAGTTTCATGAAGGGTTCATTAATTAAACATTTTGAAAAAATTAATGGACATGTCCCAGCCCATGTGACAATTTCACATGAGAGGACATGTCCTTAAAATTTTTTTTTACCTTTATTACATTTTTCACAACTTAAACTAATCTCCCTGAGGCACCTCCAGGGAGATTTCTGCGCTCTTTCGCGCGTTTGTGTGAAAGAGCGCAGGCCCTGATTCAGGTAATCGCTCCCCCGCCCACACAGGGAGTGCTCAGCGCTTCCAGGTGTGTGTCACGCTGGGCGGGCCTTAATTGGCCTACCCACGTAAAATGGCGGCGTGCACCCGATCGAGGGCACTGATCGGGTTCGTGCTCGCTCCCCCCTGCCCCTGCACAACCCAACGGGGGGGAAAATCAGCCCATTGTCATGAAAATGTAGGGCCGTGACTTTTTTACAGCACTTGCTGCCTTAAAGCAATTAAGTTTAAAGGGCCAGGGAAACTGACAGCCCAGGGAGAAGGTAAGTGTCTAAGGTAAGTGGATAGGATTTGTGGGTTGGGGGTGTACAGGGGTGGTCCGGGGGGGGGGGTCTGAGGTCGGGGCGGGGGGGGGGGGGGGGGTATTGGAGGCGCCTGGGTTGGTGGGGGGGGGTTGGAGGTTCTGAGGTCGGCAGGGATCGAAGGGTCCAAGGTCGGAGGGGGGTTTCTGATGTTTGGGGGGGGTCCAGGTTCAGGGTGGGGGGGAGTCGGGGATGTGGGGGAGTCCCCTGAGGTCGGCCTGGGCCTTTACAATAGTTACCTAGAAGTTAGAAGATTTTTAAATTCTTCTAACATTTTCTGGGTAACTTTTGGTGTAACCCCGATGGAACCATCCAAAGTTTGTGATTTAAATCACAGTTTCAGATGGTTCCCAGTGCGGTGCAATTGTCCAGAGGAAGTTAGCACTTCTGGGCAACTGCCGTGCAAACCCTTACCTGGGAACCTACTCCCCAAATCCAACACTGAGGAGCGTAGAAGTTATGGGCTATAATAGTTTTCATAAAATTATTATGATTTATTGTAAAGGTAGGTTAACAGTGGGGTTTGGATTAGTTTCTCTGTGTGTATGAGTGTGTTTGGCATTTTTAATTGAATTACGGACAGCTGGTCTGGGTGCTTTGATGTATCAGAAGAGAAGCTAGGTTTGAAATATTAAATACGTAAACATGGCTGAAGGTTTAGAATGTGAGGTGTGAAGAACATTTGTATTTTTAGATAAACCAGAGTAGTGAATTTCAAAGAGATGGTAAGGTGTTACACCTAGTCAACAGAGGCTAAGCCAAACAGTGTGTTTATTTTTCCCAAAGATTACTGATAATATGAGTACCATGAAAGATTTATATTATGGAAAAAGTAAAGTTGCAAAGACATATTGGGACAATGGGATTTACATTAAAAAGGGAGAAATATGTATAAAGGAGATAGGTTATGTGTAAGCAAAAAAGCATTCTAAGATCTAACAAGCGTGAAAAGCCTCCAGCCTCTATGAACCAACCTGCTGTCTCCAGGAACCGAAGCTAAGAGAATTCACTTTGCATATCACTTGTCCAGGATATTGTGTGCTTTGCCTGGGCCTGTTGAAATCTATGTTGTTTTACTGTTGCCTTAACAGAGGCGTAACTGGGAGCTAGATTAATGAGGGGATTTGGGAGTTATTACTGTAGTAATTTGTAGACCTATGTATATGCTTAAAATCATTTATTTTATTAATAAATGGTTAATTTAGTTTTGTAAAAATCCTCTAAGACTTAGTGGTCTTATTACTACTGAATTCAAGGCATGCATCTCAAATTGCAAAACAGTTGTGGCAGCTGTTTCAAGTTTCCCTCTGGGGCTTGAGCAGCTCAGCATTTACCATCCACTGTGCCATAACATCATAAAAGGATCAAGAACGAGAGGGCACAGATTTAAAGTGATTTGCAAAAGAAGCAAAATGTGATGTGAGAAAAACTTCTTCACAAGTGGTTCAGGTCTGGAATGCACTGCCTGGAAATGCGGTGGAGGCAGGTTCAATCGAGGCATTCAAGAGGGCATTAGGTGATTATTTGAACTGAAACAATGTGCAGGGGCACAGGAAAAAGGCAGGGCAATGGCACTAGGTCATAATGCAGACACAATGGGTCGAATGGCCTCCTTCTGTGCCATTAACATTCTGTGATTCTGTGATAAGATCATCTTTGGGCCATCCTGAGATCATAAATGGTGCTATATTAATCCAAGCTCTTTCTTGTTTTGTCCACTGGTATCGTTCCTTGAAGGCACTCTGAGCTGAGATGTCCAACTTCTAGTACTGGATAAGCAGAACTTTACTCCAGCTAAATATTGGGAAGACAGAACCAGAAACAGTAGAACCATAGACATTTAGAGAACAGAGCAACCCATTCGGCCCATTGGGTCCATGGCCCCTCTTTGCTAGAGCAATCCAAACTAATCTTATAGACTTCTATTTTCCTCCAAGTTAAATATTTGTCCAATTTTCCTTTAAAAGGTAAAATGGTCTTTACCTCAAACCTTATGTACAGTAAAGTATTTCATGCTCTTCCGTGTAAAACAAATTCATCTAAACCCTCTGCTCTTTATAACTTTTATCCCTTTATAGTTGTCGCTATCCAAGGTAATGGTGTTTCCCATTCCTTCTTCCCAAATGCTTCAGAAGTGGAAAAACTTTGTTTTAAACTTCTCTCAGCTATATTCGAGTTGAAATGTCCCTAGCTTCTCAACTTTCTTCTTATAACTATAGTTTCTCATTCCTGGCATCAATCTGATGTATCCATGATGTACATGTTCTATGGCTTTAAAGTTGTTTCTCTAAAGGATGCCTAAAATTGCATATACTTATTACTCTATACCCGTAATCCATGTTTCTATTAAAAAAATGCAAAATGCTGATAGCCTTTTTTTATGACTTCATCGAACTGCACTCAAAGTTTCAAGGAATTATATATTTGAACTCTTTAGTTTTCTATTCACCCAATGTCTTTCTATTGATTGTATATTCCCATTTCTGGTTTGTCCTTCCAAACTATACAGCTTCATATTTTCCAAATTAAAATGTGTCTGCTTCCTGCCTGGATGTTCTGCTAATTCATTGATGTTTGCCTGACACTTTTTACAGTTTTTGTTTGCCAAAATGCCTGTTATATAATTGCTAGATTTTGAAAGTCTAAATCCAAATAATCTATACACATCGAGACAGAAGTGGACCTAGCACAGTCCCCTGGAATACATCACTTCCATGCCCTTCTGCAATCCAGGTGACACTTATTTATCTAATTCCTCACTTCCTGGCTACTAACTATCTTTCTGTCCATTTCCTCGTAAACATAGAACATCCAGCAGAGAAACAGGTCATTAAGCCCAACCAGTCAATGCCACCATTTATGTTCCACTCAAGCCTCCTCTCATTCTTCCGTATATAACTCCAACATAACCTTCTATTTCTTTTTCCCTCATATGCTTATCTAGCTTCCCCTAAATGCTGCTCTAATTGCTATCCACCTCAACCACTTCTTGCGGTAGCAAGTTCCACATTCTCACCACTCTCTAGGAATTCTTCTGAATTCCCTTCCTGATTTTCTGGTGACCATCTTATGTTGATGGCTTCTGGTTTTGCTCTTCCCCACAAGTGGAAACACACTGGGCGCGAATATCATTTACCCTGATTTTTAGGTATGGAGACTGTGATTCGGAACTCAGATGACAGGGCTGGACTATAGGAAAATGCTAATGACTAAACATCAAGATGCTTGATGTATTGGCAGGTCTGCCAAAGACCCCACAGTCACTGACTAGGAGAATGGAAGAGTCTGATCCCAATGTAGTAGAGGGCATCGTGTTGAGCTTGGAGTCCATCCTTTCTACCATGGAAGTGGTGGTCAACTTCATGGCAGCAATGCCAGACTGACCTATGATGGAGTGTCTGCTGGCCGCTGTCTCAGATTCTACTGCAGGACCGGTGGAGTGCTGCAGTTGATGAGATCCCTGATTGCTGGCATGTAGTATCAGACTGTTGCCATCCAGGCATAGACAGCTACCGTCGTGTATGCGAACCTCAGTACTTAATGGGGCATGCAAGCTGTTACAGTAGTCTAGTACTCTATTATCCAGAAGGTTACAAGGATTGCTGATGGGCCATCCCATGGAACTGGGTTTGTGCCCCTTCTGTCCTCTCTCAAGATGACAGCATTCCTGCTCCCATCACTGTCACTCCTCCCGTGCCGTCGCTGTTGCCACTCAGCCAGCGAGGCCACACTGCTGTCACCCCGTGCCGAGGTGGTGCAGTCTCATCCTGGTCTTACCTCCTTGGGCGTCGTTGTACATGAATCACAAAAAGTCAGCATGTAGGTACAGCAATTAGGAGGTTAAATAGAATGTTGACCTTAATTGCAAGCGGAATGGAGTATAAAAGTAAGGAAATCTTGCTACAACTGTATAGGGGATTTGTCAGACCTCACCTGGAGTACTGTGTGCAGTTTTGGTCACCTTACTTATGCAGGGACATACTTGCATTGGTAGTTCAGAAGGTTCACTAGGCTGGTTCCTGGGATGTGGAGTTTGTCTTATGAGGAAAAGTTGAGCAGGTTGGGCCTATACTCACTCATTGGAGTTCAGAAGAATGAGAGGTGATCTTATTGACACATATGAGATCTTAAGGGGACTTGACAGGGTGCACTTGTGGGGCAGTTTAAAACTAGGGGACACAGTTTAAAAATAAGGGGTCTCTCATTTAAGACAAAGATAAGGAGGAATTTCTTCTCTCAGTGGTCCTTAGTGTTGGGAATTCCCTTCCTCAACAAGCACTGGAGGGCTGGGTCCTTGAATATTTTCAAGGCTGAGTTAGACAGATTTTTTATTGACAAGGGAATTAAGGATTATGGGGAGCAGGCAGAAAAGTGGAGCTGGGGCCAAAATCAGACCAGCCATGATCTTATTGAATAGTGGAGCAGGCTCAAGGGGCAGAACGGCCTTCTCCTGCTCCTATTTCTTATGTTCTTATCTCTGATTACAGAAGGAGGGGGAAGTTAAGTGAAAAAAGGAGTTTCACAGTTTACAGATCCTTGGAAAGTATAGGTTAAAGTCAGATGTTGTGCAATGACACTCAACAACACTCAAGAAGCTTGATACCATCCAAGACAAAGCATCCCACTTGATTGGCACCCCATCCACCACTTAAACATCCATTCCCTCCACCACCAACGCACAGTACATACCATCTACAAGATGCACTGCAGCAACGCACAAAGGCTCCTTTGACAGCACCTTCCAAACCCACAACCTCTATCACCTAGAAGATCAAGGGCAGCAAATGCATGGGAACACCACCAGCTACAAGTTCCCCTCAAGCCACACACCATCCTGACTTGGATCTATATTGCCATTCCTTCACTGTCGCTGGGTCAAAATCTTGGAACTCCTAACAGCACTGTGGGCATACCTACAACACAGCAGTTCAAAAAGGCAACTTACCACCACCTTCTCAAGGGCAATTAGGATGGGCAATAAGCCAGCCCACATCCAGTGAACGAACAAATGAAAAAAAAGTCATGATTTAACACAGTAAAGGTACAGGGAGGAGGAAGTGAATGTGGGATGTTAAGAAGGAACAAGAGCGGAATATGCTGAGCAGCACTAAGTGTAGTGCTATGAAACAGCTTAGGATCACTGAGCTGGCAGCTGATGTTTGAAAGCTACCTCTTTTAAAACTTGGTTTCAATTTTGAGGAATTCCCATATTATTTGGCTTATACTCTTGTCTAGCTTAGTGGCCTATGTTGTTATTTATTAAAACTGTGGTCGTAAAGTACATAACCTGAAGTCTTAGCAGAAGCCTTTTGTGAATTTTAGATAAATTTACTGATTTTAAGGTGGCCTGATAATCGTTAGCACTGATACTTATTAGAATTTAATATCACCTTATATAAAAATGTTCTAAGCTTTCTTCATTTCCTTTAGTAATTTAATTAGTTTCAGTTAAGCATGTGCTATGCATCAAGGGATAATACATTTTTAAAAATCTATCTGGAATGTCATGATAAATCATTTGTTTGTGGGATTTAACTATGATTTGATTTTTTGCAAAGCGCAACTTAGCTCATATACCTTTTTCCGGTTGTTAAATAAAGACACATTATGCTTCCATGGCAACTTCATAGATGCTGGGGTTGTTAGCCATTCAAATGTTCACACCAATTTCCCTTCAGTCAGCTCAAGTAGCTCTCTCCTACCCCCAACCTAAAACAAGTACTCTAATGAAAAAATGGCAAGGTTAGTGGGGAAGAAGCACTCATATCTACTACAGTATGTAGATATGAACAAGAGGACTCCCAGCTCTTGTAGTTTATTAATCCAAAGCTGTCAACTTAGCATCAGTGAGCTTTTCCTATCAAGTACCTGTTTGAGAGTTCTTAAGTGAGTTTATCATTACACCCCTAAAATATGTATAATACATTTTGATTCAAAAGAATTACAAAAAATCTATAATAATAAGTTACTCCACAGACAACACAAAAATTGAAATATATAAAATCAGATGCACGTTCTCTAAAAATTTAATGGATAATACCTTTATTATTTTTCCTTTTATGAACTGTAAAATATTGTCTACATTTATCACTGAATACTACTCTCTACCACTAATGCACGTGGTCAGACAGATGCATATGAGCTGAACCCTCATATTGAAATGATAATTTCAAGTTTCAATGTAGTGTAAAGTGGTGGAATGACCTTATGTAAATTAAATTAAAATGGTGCTTTTGGAGGACTTAGTATTGCAGTGGATTAGTACATTACTCATTCACCTTTGGGACCTGGGGTCAAAAGGAGATCAGGCTGATGAAATGAAAGATTCTCTCTGACAGTCCTACATGAAATAGGTTGTCACTCACAGCCCAGTTCCTAGTGGATGCATAAAACTACTCATTATTTGACAAAGTTTTTCACTGAGTTGGCATCTTATTCAGATAAATTTTAAGAGTGTCTTTTATGAAAACAGAAAATCTTCACTGCGCAGGAACCAATGTTCTTCTGAAATTATTGCTACGGCAAATTTCTGAGCATTTATTATATTGGTCTAGGCTGTACCTAATTTGAGTGTGTTAGAAAAATGTAAGTTCAGCAGTCCAGTACTACCAACAATGAGCCTCATTCAAAAGATGCTGGGCTATGTTAATGCAGAATTTAACTTGAATTTGTTCTTTTCATCAATACTAATAACTTTATCAACAAAATACAAATAATATTATGTCTGAAGTGCAGTTTTCCTCCACTTATCTCCTGTCCTTGGAATATGGGAAATGGTGCAATTTTACCAGAATACAAGTGAGGGGTTTGCGATAAACTACAGGGGCTAAGAAGACTTTGAAAAATCAATTATGTCAGAGAAGTTCTTTCTACACAAAATTAGGCATTGACCTTGGCACAGTTTGTAGGACTATTGCTTCTGAACCAGACAATTCGAGATTCAAACTTGAGCATGTAAACTAGGCTGGCATTTCGATGCAGTACTCAGGGAATGCCATGTGGCCAGAAGTGCCATCTTTCTGATGAGGAGTTAAGTTGGGGCCCTGTCTGCATGTTCAGGTGGATGTAAAATATTCCACAATAGTATCAGAAAACAATCAGTGAAATGTCCTAATATTCCTTCCTCACTCATGTGAGGCCAGTGAACTTCTTGAGCCAATGCATTCTGATCCTCATTACTTGACTTCTGGCATTGGCCTCCACAGCTATCTGCTTCTATTGCCTTTTTACTGTGTTTCTTCAGGAACAGGGCCTCCTTCCCCTTTGTAAATAAGGAAAATTTCTCCTCTTTTCCACCTCTTCCACAGGGGCATTCAGTGCAGCATCTGAAAACCCGATAGCTTGCCCTCTCCCCTGTTGTACTATTCCTCACTCTTTCCCAGGTCAGGCTGTCTTCAACAATTATGGCCAGCACCTGCTCTTGCTACATCCCCTTTAAGAGGTACAGCTAGCTTTAAACAGGGCAGGCTAGCTTTAAGGTGTCCCAGCCACTTACAATATTGTCCCCTCTACCCCAGCCCCAACACTTACGCATCCAGCCAATGAGGAATAGTTAGTGCTGACTGGACGCAGAGACCACTCCAGAGATCAGGAAGAAGTTAACGTGCTGTCTACGTTGCCATCAACAGGCATGGTTAATTGCACATCAGGAACCCCATGCCTGTTTTCACCCCCATTCTGTTTGGTATGTCTCCTTTTGTAAAGCAGTAATTATTGAAAGCCACAGTGCTGTACGAAGCCTTGCTACCTTATTACCTGACTCTTCTTTTTCCAGTAAAGAGACGGTTCTTTCAAAGTATTTAATGGATTGCATTTTGTTAATGTCTATTTCATCAATAAAGTTATACTAATGACATAAAGAAAGAAGATTACAGATTAAGCCTAAATTAAGGGTTTTGCCATTATTGAGACATTTTGTTTGAACCTATATGGAGGTTTATGTCAATGAAAAGGCTCATGCCAGTAAATACTGCAGGTCATTTAACTACAGGAAGTTTAATTACTATTAACCTCGAATGTGGCTGATTACAGAACTAATCTACAGTGCTGCTGACAAAAGAACTAATCTAAATTGAAACTGAATGTTGGAAAACTGAATGGATGACCATTGAAAAACAGAGATAACATTTTTGTTTATATGTGAAAATGTGGATAGGTACAGATCTCCTATTTTCTTATTTAAACTTACTGGTACTGGCTAATTTGGATGTATAGCGAAGGCATGTATATTGTTGTTGCAGATATCAAATATACTAGGTGAATATACTTGCAATATCTGATTTCTTCTGTATGAGAATTGATACAAGAGATAGAATTTCTGCTTTGGGTGCAAAAGGCAATTCCTGTATGAATTGCACCCGAAATTGCTCCCATTTTCTGCTTTCCTGAATTTCTGCTCAAACTCATTTGCATATTGCCAAATGCAAAATTTCCCATGAAACAGTGCAAAATGGCAATATTTTAGAATATTTATTTTTCTAAAACAGAAATTTTGCTTTCATTAATATTTCTTGATATATTTACAAGTGGTAACTTTGCCAGTCTTGATTAATATAGCAGAAAGTTGTTTTATCACAAAATAAAAGCATTTTAAATCATGGCGTCAATCCATCACCTGGGAGTGACACCATTTAAAATGACTGAAAATGACTTTTAAAAATATGCATAACTATTTGCTAGTTACATTGGAGTACAGTAGTCAGTTTCTTAGTAATTTATATAAAAAATTATTAGAAATGTTTCAAAATGTTATCTCTTAATGTTCTTGCACCCAAAATCACCAGCTAATTTTTGAAACCTTCTTGAAGGCTTGCGAATGTGATCAATCTGCAGAAACTCCCAATAATTAATTCACCCTGGAAAGCATGGCCAGTTGTGTGGGACTCTATTCTAATGCAATGCTTTTTAAACTAGCGTATTAGATTGCGGAATACTGATTTGTGCTGAACTTAATTTGCGTTTAAAATTCCACAATCAACTGTGCCAGCTACACCAATATAGGACGAATTCCACTTGGAAAAAAACACAATTGAGTGGTAACTCCAGATATAAGTGTGTGAAATTGTGATTTTGGATGAGTGTGATGAATCCACATTTCAATCCAGACATCAGATCTGAGGAAGACATCCTAACGTGATAGTTCTTTGAAGGAGTCACATGTGTTGTGGATAAAGGGGAACTGGTGTATGTACTGTATTTAGATTTCCAGAAGGCATTTGATAAGGTACCACATCAAAAATAAAAGCTGATGGTGTAGGGGTAACATATTAGCATGGATGGAAGATTGGCTAGCTAACAGGAAAGAGATAGTAGGTATAAATGGGTCTTTTTCTGGTTGGCAGGATGTAACGAATGGTGTGCCACAGGGATCAGTACTGAGGCCTCAACTTTTTACAAGTTATATAAATGATTTGGATGAAAGGACCGAAGATATGGTTGCTAAATTTTCTGATGACACAAAGATAGGTAGGAAAGTAAGTTGTGAAGAGGACGTAAGGAGACTACAAAGAGATAGGTTAAGTGAGTGGGGAGATATGACAAATGGAGCATAATGTGATCAAATGTGAAATTGCCCATTTTGGCAGGAAGGGTAAAAATGAAGCATATTGTCTAAATGGTAAGAGATTGCAGAGCTCTGAGATTCAGAGGGATCTGGATGTCACAAAAGGCTAGTATTCAGGTACAGCAAATAATTAGGAAAGCAAGTAGAATGTTATCGAGGGGAATTGAATATAAAAGTAGGGAGGTTATGCTTCGGTTGTACAGGGCACTAGTGACACCATACAGTATTGGTCTCCTTATTTAAGGAAGGATGTAAATGCATTAGAAGCAGTTCAGAGAAAGTTTATTAGACTAATACCAGGAATAGGTGGGCTATATCTTGGATGTTTGCGGATTGGGAGGAGATTACAGAGAAAGAAAGTGGCAAGGCCATAAAAGGATTTGAAAAGAAGGATGAGAATTTTAAAGTGGGAACATTGTTTAACTGCGAGTTAATGCAGGCCAGCAAACAGCAGCTAATATTCCTGCAGCTAGTACCAACCCATTATCCAGGTGGATGAAACCATGAGACACATGCAGCATAAACTTATATCTATATAGGGCCTTTAATGTAATAAAACATTCCAAGGATCTTCACAGGAAGGGTATAAAGCAAAATTTGAGATCAAGCCACACAAAGAGATATTAAGGCAGATGACCAAAAGCTTGATCAACAAGGTAGTTTTCAAAAAGCATCTTAAGAACATATCAGGAGCCGGAGTAGGCCCTTCTGGCAGCTCTGCCATCCAACAAGGTCATAACTGATCTTCTTCTACCTAAGCGCCACCTTCCAGCACTATCCCCATATCTCTCAATTCCCTTAGTACCCAAACATCTAATACCATTTGTCTTAAATATACTTAAAGGAGGAAAGAGAGGTAAATAGGCAGAAAGAATAGGGAGGGAATTCCAGAGCTTAGGGCTGAGGCGACTGAAAGCATGGCCACCAATGATGGAACAATTAAAATTGGGGGTGCTCAAGGCACCAGAATTAGATGAATAGTGATATTTTGGATGTTTGTGGAATGGGAAGAGATGACAAAGAAAGTAAGTGGCAAGGCCATAGAGGGATTTGAAAAGAAGGATGGGAATTTTAAAGTGGAAACATTGTTTAACTGTGAGCTAATGTAGGCCAGCAAACAGCAGCTAATATTCCTGCAGCTAGTGCCAACCCATTACCCAGGTGGATGAAACCATGGGACACATGCAGCATAAAGAACCTACTTCATCACTGACCCAACAGCAGAGGTTCCTGGTTTTGACCTCCCTCAAAGATGGTGGACAGCACTCAACTGAACCCACAGAGGGCATTGATGGTGCAGCCACCTGCTCAGCAAATAAAAATGAGGGGTGACTCGAAGTGCGATTGTGAACATGAGTCCCAGACCATGTAACACATCATGTCAACCTGCCCACTAAGATCAATTGTGAGGGGCACCCCAATTCTCCACTCAGTTTCACAGGGGGCCATCAAATGGAAAGCGCAGTTAGACAGCACATTACAAGCTTCTCCTGTCAGATGAAAGTAACAGCAGTAGTAGTTTAGAATTTTTTACATCTACCTGACTAGGCAAATGGATTTGCAATCTATCAGACCAAATCTTGTTGGAGAGGAGCATCTCAGGGCAGATGCTGTTAGTTAGACCATTCCCTGCATGCCTCAGCTCAAGAATGTTTTGAGCCATAACATGCTAGAAGAGCAGGTTATGGAAGGGTGAGGGCAACTGGGTATCTGAGACCTGAGCGAATGGCGTGACCAACATTGTATCACCTTAATCAATGAGATAAGGATTGAGTAAAAAGAGAAAAAAAATGAGTGGGCATTAAGAGGTAGAGAAAAAAGGTGACAGAAAAGAAGTAAAAAATGTAATTTTTTCTATTTTTAAAATTGCTAACAATTTACTCCATGTGGAAATGTGATTATACAGTTTAAATTGTTCATTTCTTGGGCAAGAGAGTTGATTGGCATTCCATTAACAATAATCAGGGCGTTAAAAGGGTACTTATGCTATTAATTTCCAGATTTAACTTTCTGTGGTGAGTCCAGCAAGTTCTTAAAGTTAACGGGGTAACTAAGGGTGTGATGCCATTTGAGCAAAACAAATGAAGGAATGGAATAAATCTACTAGCAAGTTCTGAAGATTTGCAACTCATGCCTGTCTCTTAATCCCTTGAATTTGCTAGCCAACTTGCACATTAATAATGGCTTGCATTGTTAAAATTGAATCATTTTTCCAGCAAGATTCGACCCAACATCTCATTCAAAAAACAGCACCCTCTGACCATGCTGTATCCCCTATGTATTGCACTGAAATGTTAGCCTGGAATATACGTTCAAGTCCTTGACTGGAATGTGAACTGACATCTTCCTTACTTAGAACTAAAAGTGCTGTCTCTGAGCCAAGCTGATACTTTACCCATTAGCACATCAATTAGTAATACTTCAACTAGGAGAAGGAAGAACATTCAGAATCTGTCACATTGACCTCCTATCCCCTTACCAAAGCAGGAGGTTAATTGTGTAGAGACACAACAGACAGACAGGCTTTGTTATAGCCAGCCCTTTCAGGCCTAACTGTAATGGGCGGAGAAATTCTCTTCCCATAACTACTTAGAAGGTTTGATTATTTGAACCTTTCTTCAAACAGATATCCATTACATAACTTGTGGAAGTTGAAGGGAAAAATAATACTGTTATTTACTGTAGAATCTCAACCATGCAATTAGTACATTGATCAAATGGAAGTAGCAATGATGGATGAGAAGGTTCAGTACTTAAGAATAGCACATTGCCGAAATGAATGCATTTGCAAGAATAAAGACGGTCTGATTTGAAGGACTAATTTATTCTTTAAAGATCATAGCATGGAGTTTGTAGTAGCAGTACATTGTTAGAGTGAAAATGCTAGGAAGCAGTGAACAGTTCAGGCTGTGGGTGTTGTACATTGATAAGAGTATGAAATTTGTTGAGAGTAAGGAGCTTAGACTGTTTGAAAGGGTCAACAACCATTTGGGTGTAGTAGTCTAAATTCAGAAGCATAAATTATAAAAGTTCAGTGCACTAGAAAGAAAAAGAGCAGAATGTATTAATAACCTAAATCTAGTAAATTATCGTGCAATAAATTCTTATTAATAACTTTTTGTGGATGTATAAGGATAGAACTACCCTTCTTTAAACTACTAAAGATATGCTGAGTTCTGATAGCTGGAGGTGGCACAAAAATTGTAGGAGGTCCTCGAAGGCGAGGATGACAGTGATGAAGCCATCGCACTGGCCAGACGAAGCAGGCATGCTTGGGAGGCCCCCATAGCTGCTAGATTAATGGAGGATGATGACGACATGCAGCGAGGACACTCCATAGATCTTCACATAGCTTCTGTGAATGTCTGACTCCTGTCTGGCCGAAGGCAGTTCACTTGTGTTCTGCGATAAGAGTCATATCATGGAGACACAGCCGCAAAACTTTAAATGCACCTGGTCCTTTGCCAGGCTTCAGCACCGACCCCTTCAGGAGCACAGTTTCACCAGTCACAAAGCCTGACAAATGGGGGCCAGACCCACCTCAAAGGTGCCAAGAGCACACAGAGAGATTGACAGAGCTCTGTGACGCCTGCCCACGACATTCTGGCAGCAATGACAAGTACCGCTGAGGTGCAGGCATCACTAATGTGTCTAGTGAGAGTGAGGCCGGACTGTCACTTTGGTCTGAAGGCTGCACAAAGCACAGGGAAGAGGCTCTGGACTGATACACCTGCCTTTATCTTGTGCAGGAACCAAGGTTTTCACATCTGAGTGACATGAACACTGCTCGTCAGAATAAGGAACCATAGGCAGGGATACATTCTTGGGAGTTTATTTACAATAGTGGACATTATGTAAAAGTGATTAACACCCATGCCCAGGCTGTGCAACTATATCTTCTTCCCTGGAGAAGGAGCACGCGGTGTCCCCGGCACCATCGAGGCCTTCTGTGCTCGGTGGGCACCGAGGGGACTGGGGTGCTTTATGTACCCCTTTAGTTGCATTTTGATTTGATGTTGGTAAGTTTCCTTTGCATTTGTCTTTTGTTTTTGCAGTTTCCCTTTAAGGGGCTGCCTTTTACTTTGCCCCTGATTTTGTTAGTTTAGTTTAATTGTTTTGACTCAAAAGAGTTACATCTTCTCATTTACAATAGTGAACATTACGTACAAGTAATTAACACCTGTGACCAGGCTGTGTAGCCTTCCTAACCTTGCAGTTACGTCTTGGTGCTCCCCGGCCATCCATAGTGGAGGCAAAGGCAGCCTGCTGACTGCCCCACCCTGACTGTGATGACCTTGACGGGCATCCTCTGCAGGGTCGAGACCTGCAGGGCTCCAGCCTGCTTTCGGGTCCTGCTGTATGGCAGTGGCACCCTCCTCAGCCTGTGGAGCTGGAGTTGCTGGGGGTCACAGGAAGAGGGAATTCAGATGGGCCGGACACTCCCGGAGTCACCTGGGTGGATGGCCCCAGAGCGTGCACCTGCTGATCCTCCTCCCTATGGGTGCCCAAGGGCCCCTGACTGACTTCTTGAGGAGAAGGGGTAGCTGGAATGAGATCGAGCTGTCCCAGGCCCCTCTCACGTACACACTGTTGGAGGCCAACTATGCCATCAGTGATGGAGTTCAGCCTGCGCAGCAGTGCAGGACCGATGTCCTGGACCAAGTTCCCCATGACGGCCGCCATCCTACCAGTGTTGACCTTGCAGCATTGGCATGCCAGCGCTATCACCTGAGCCTGAAGACGGATAGACTCCTCCATTGTGCCTTGCAATCTGAGGAGTGCAGAGGACATCCCTTCTTCATGTTCCTGAGCTTGCCTTTACAGCTCCAGCAACTGATACATGACTGAGTCCAGAGGCTCGTCATCTGACTTGGACACAGCAGATTTCTGGCCTCCAGCAGACCTCTGAGTGCCGGAGATCTGGGAAGTCTCTGCCTCCGCCTGCTGTGGATCAGACATTGCAATGTGCTCGCCAGATTGTGATCCTGAGGCTACTCTAAAGCTAGGTCCCACCGAGGTATGTGTCTGTGCGCTGGTGGAGGGTGTGGGTGAGTGCTGTGACGGGACTTCAATGAAGATGCCTTTAGATTCCTCTTCAGCTGTTTCCAGGGCTTGATTGGAGGCCCAGGGTCCTGGGTTCCGTTGGTTGTTTCCCAGATGTTCCTGCAAAAGAAAGGAGAGATAATGAGTACATGGCAGGGGACTACGGAACAGGACACATCACTCATAGCACGGTTGTCTGATAGATGTTGCACTGCTGTATCTTCACTTCGTAGAGCACCTCCGACCTCACCGTCAGCGCAGGACCGGTCCAGATCCTTGCCGGCCAGCTGAATGGCTCTATTTTCCAAGTTCATTGGGACCATGATTTCAGGCATTCCTCCACCAGTCTGCAACTTTGCCCTGCTGTTGTGGCCAGCTTGTCCTGCATGAATAGAGATGGAGAGATTATAAGCAGGACACCTGCTAGGCCAGATGATAAGTATGCCTGACATATGTGGATGGTGAGTGGTCCCATGGATGGGAAGAGGACAGTGAGGGCATGTGTGAGAGAGTGACTGGTGATGACCCTTGAACTGGCAGTGAGTGAGGGTCCTGTGGATGCATGATGGGTTTGTGAGTGTGTGAGTTGAGAGTGATGAGAAGAGTGAATTACCCTGGCAGAACAGAGGAGATAATTCATCCCTTTACGGAACTCTGTTGCTGTCCTACTTGCAGGGAGTTGGCACTGACCACCACTGCCACCGCTTGCATTAGTGATGTTGCCCCTCCTGCGGTCAGAGTTGGGGTAGAGAACATTATGGTGAACCTCCACTGCGTCCAAAAGTGCTCGAGGAACGCTTCATTAAACCAGGGGGGGCGGCTGCAGTCTTCTTGCCTTTTGGGATCATGTCTTATTTGCAACAGTTCTGGGCTGGAAGCACTGAGAGATGTTAGTGTGGCTGCACTTTAAATATAGTGCCCAGCGTGATGAAGCAATGAGATGATTACATAACGGGCAAATGAGAGCCCGCCTGCCATCAAAATGGCATGTTTCCCTGGAATGCCTGATTAATGATTGGGATTGGGACGATACAGGTGAAAAGCCACCATTGCAACCGGTGGGTAATATGTCCATTTTCCCACCCGCTACCCCACTTATTGCAAATCTGGGATGATTCCGCCCAATGTCTCAGCAAAGCCAGAGGCCTGGAACTGGGCAGCCCTTTGATTTTCAGATGTGGATGCAGAGGTCATACTGAAGGTCGTGAGGGAGAGGGGGTATGTTCTGTTCCCAGGGAGTGGCATGAGGAGGCTATCCAGCAAGCAGTATGGATGGATATTGCTGACACAGTCAGGGAAGAAATATGATCTGCAGAAGTTGGATCCAGTTTAGGAAGACGTTCAATGACCTGATATGCTTTGGTAAGCTGAGTGCTACCCCCCAAGCCTCAGGACAAGCCTTTGGATATTCAGCACCCAGCAGACACACCAGCTGAGGAGCCTCAGGGCACATGCTGCTTCTGAACATGGGACATGTGTACCCAGGGCACTTCCTGACTCCACAGTGAGGCTCAGAACCTGAGAGGCTGCTGCTGAGGACTTGCCAGCACTGAAATCCATAGCTTCAAGGAGCAGCTGGCAATGGTCACAGATGTCAGCAGTGCCTGATGATGCTCTCTTTTGTCTTTGCAGGAGGAATAAGCTCATAATATCTGAGATAGGGCCCAGGCTGGTGGAGATGTCCCCTACCTTCATATCATCACACCTATGGAGGACGAAGTGTGGGAAATAGCCAGGGTTGCAGACTACAAGGAAATTGGTCATTGTGAAATGGGCACTCATGATGAAGATGGTGATTAATGAGAGTAATGTGTTCATTAAGGGGGTTTGGGGGGGTGGGCAGAATTGCAATCTACCTAATCTGATATCATAGGGAACCCTGAGATGCATTGGGAAGACTCAGCACTGCAGAGGGCTTCTGCTCTCCAAGGCAAATTCTCATGGTGTCTGCTTACGTCAACCACAGGTGTACACGTTGACCCAAGGAGGCCAGCTACCTCACCATCACTGGGCCAAGAGGAGCAGCAAAGCTCAGAAGAAGCACGTCACATCTTACAAGCATACAATCCACCAGCATAGCCATTCCTTGTGGCCATCCAATTGCCCTTGGCAAGCTTTACTCCTGCTCTTACGCCACACAATCCCAGAAGGGTGACCACCCCTGCACTGCTTGAGTGCTTACAGTTTCCCTGCTGTTGTGATATGATATGCATATACCTTTAAGGGGGTGTTTCTTAAAGTAGTGTCAATCATTACTACCTTGACAGTATGTGATATACTAATTCCATGACTTGTAGTCACTGTGCAAGCAGTAGAGGTCAGACACGTATAAAAGCCGGAATCTTCTGGCCCTGGTAGTGTCGGGTGTCATGGTGGGTGGGACAATATGGCGAAAAAGCTAAAAATTGGTTTAATGCCTTCATGAAACCAGTTTGCTCTCATCTGCTCTACCCATCAATAGTGGGCCGGATTTCCTACTGCCGCACGTTGGGAACCTAATTTCAATACTTTATCATCTCATTATAAACCTCGCTTGCTGGAATCGTCCCCCCATATCAAATTTACCTCCCACCTCGGCATGACTTCAGTATGGCATGCTTCACGACTGCCTTTAAAAGGCATGCACTTGGTGACCATACAGGGGGACTCAGAGGTGAGTGTACACAATCTAGTACAGCACTCATGAGCATCGCCCATTGGACATCAAGGAAGAGGCGCCACACATTCATTGGCAAGTCACTTTCTACCACAGCGCACCGAGAGACTGGGAACTGTTTAGAGCCCCTCGGGCTGTACAGATCAAAATGAAAGGCTGTAAATGACTGTAATATTGTTTGTACTGATGCACCTGGTGATACATTTTGTAAAAGTTTAACCTGGATTGTACCCTTGTAATGTTGTTTTTGAAATGGTTTTGAATGTGATTGAAGATTTTTATGAATAAAGTATATTTTTACAAAAAAAAAAAAGTCACTTTTTCCCAGCTGGCCTTCAGTGTGGTTCTGGGAAAAGGGCTCCAATGTGGGGTCAGACCAGGGGGTGCAGGGTGCAGTGGGGGGGTGGGGGCTGTGGCCAGGGATGGAGGGCAAAGCAGCACAGACTGAAGGAAATACTCAAGCACATGTCGGAGTAGGAGGCGAGAGAAGTGGCCACACACTTGGAAAAGCTTGTCAAAAGCAAGCATTCCTCCACAGCTGAGACTGTTCAGCTGCAGCTCCATTGACGTGCTTGGAGTCGGGCCTCTGAAGCTTTTCTGCCCACTCAAGCAATGCAAAAGCATGAAAGTACAACCAAATGCTCCAGAACCTTTCACCCCTCGGACACAGACTGCAAATTAATATGCGTTTTAGGGGCAGTAGAGCAATTGGCCGACTGGCAAGTTGTACAATCCCCTTGCAAAAGGTGGCCATGGTGCAGTCACTGGTGGAAGCACTCACAGCTCCTTGTAATGTCTTTATTAAGGTTTGGACCAGTATCCATCATGGTTCACGCTAACAGCGCAGACTTTCAGTGCGGGTTATGAGAATGCCTGCACCTGAGCTGAGAGCACAGCATGCAGTCCAGTGGCCAAAGCTGCCACCAATCGGTCAAGTGGAGTGGGGCGGAGGTGGGTGGGGTTTCAGACATGAGCACACTACACACTGACCATTGAAGTGGTGGCCATCACCCTCCTGCATGCGTGAAGGGGCCTTCAGGCTTAACCAAGAGAGGTTCTTAGTACACCTATGCTAACTCACGCATCTCTCTTTTTGATCCTGCAGGAGGAGAGCAACAGGATCATCGAGCCGGGTGATTTAGCGGTATACCTCATGGCTTACAGGGAGCAGAGGGGAAGAAGATGAGCATAGCAGAGGCACCTGGCTTGGCAAAGGGAGGAGCACCTCCCTCAAGAAGAAGGTGTGGAAGGACCTGTTGCATGCGCAGCTGAAGATCCACAGCAGCCATTGCTTGTAGGTGCCTTGCTAGACTCAGGGTCCATAGGGTCACCTGTCATTCCTGCAGACAAGTGAGGACCAGTGTTGCTGAAGACTGCACATGTCTAGGGAACTGGTCTGTCACATGCCACCTGCTGCAGGATTTGGTGCCACAGGGACACAGAGAGCATCCGCTACCTGTGACCGTGAAAGTGACTGCAGTGCTCAAGTTTTACGCCAGTGGCTCTTTTCAGGGCTCTACAGGTGTCCTGTACGGGATCTTACAAGCATCCACGAGCAAGTGTATCCAGGAGGTCACGGACATCATCTTCACAAAGGCACAGAACTTTGTATATTTCACCTGGGATCAGGAAAGCCAGGAAGCAAGAGCGTTGGGATTTGCGCAGATCTCAGGTTGTCCACAGGTGCAGGGTGCCATCGACTACACTCACATGGCACTTAGATCTCCATGGCAACAGCAGTTAACTGCGTCAATGCAAGGGCTTCCATTCACTAAATGTTCATGCAACCACCACAAATGCAATGTACAGGTCTGCGCATGATTCCCAGGGAGCATCCACAACTCCTACACCCTTAGCAGGTCTCAGATCCCTGACATCTTCCAGGATCCACAGAGGCTGCAAGATTAGCTCCTCAGGGAACAAGGGTTACCCACAGAGGACGTAGCTGATGATGTCTGTACGGCGGTGGTATAACAAGGTTCATGCCGTCACCCAGGCTTTGGTGGAGCAAACAATAGGTATTTTGAAAATGAGGTTCTGGTGTCTCAACAGGTCCGGTGGAGCACTGCAATACAGTCTCCAGAGGGTGTCGCACATTATCCTTGCTTGCTGCTTGCTCCGCAACCTGGCGCTGCAACGCAGGGAGGACTTGGCTGAGGAGGAGATGGAAGAGCTGCACGTCTCCTCCGATGAGGAAGACATCAAAGGGGATGAGGGTGAAGAGGTCCTCGAAGGTGAGGATGTCAGCAATGAGGCCGTTGTACTGACCAGACAAGGTAGTCGCGCTCGGGAGGCCCACATAGCCGCAAGATTCGTGGAGGATGATGACAAGATGCAGTGAGGATAGTCCTGACAGCCTCACCTTGCATCTGTGAATGTTTGACTCCTGTGTGGCTGATGGCAGTGCACATACCCTCAGTGCTCAGGCTCATGTCATGGAGACGCAGTGGAGGCCCTAATAGTCGTTAGATTCCAAGAGGATGATGACGCCATGCAGTGAGGACATTCCAAAGACGTTCAGCAGATTGTGACCCTGATGCTACTCTAGAACTAGGTCCCGACGAGGTGTGTGCCTCTGCACTGTGGAGAGTGCGGGTGAGCGCTGTGCCAGGTCTCCAATTATGGTGTCATCAGATTCTTCTTACGAGGTATCTTCGGGGCTTGAGTTGAGGACCTGGCTCATGGGCCCCCTCGGCTACTTCCCAGATGTGCCTGCGAAAGAAGTGATAATTAGTGCATGGCAGGCGACTGCGGAACAGGGGAACTCGCTCACAGCAAGGATGCCTGACATGTGTGGGTGGTGAGTGGTGCCATGGATGGGATGAGGACGCTATCGGCGGGTGAAGGTGTGTGTGAGAAAGTGAATGGTGATGTCCCTTGAAGTGGCAGTGAGTGAGATCCCTGTGTATGTGTGATGGATTTGTGTGTGTGAGAGTTGAAAGTGACGAGAAGAGTGAATTACCCTGGCGGAATGGAGGAGAGCATTCATCCTCTTCCTGCACAGGGTGGCTGTCCTCTTTTGCAGGCCATTGGTGCTGATCACTGCTGCCACTGCCTCCCATGCTGGATTGGTGACCTTGCTTGTTGGTCTTCACCCAGAGCGGGGGTAGATGACTTCACAGCACGTCTCAACTGTGTCCAATAGGCACCTGATGGAGGCAACGTTGAATTTGGGGACAGCACGCTTCCTCCCTTTGGCAGCCATGAGTTTGCAGCAGCTTCCGATCCCTTAGGGAGAGTTAGCTCCGTGCAGGGGCCCCCTTTAAATATGACACCTGGATTACTGTAGACCTGAGGTGACAGCTAGGCGGGTAAATCAGAGGCCACCACACCAGCGAACCAGCCTCTTTGCCAGGAATGCATTATTAATGAAGCGGGACACACCATGAATGGGATGATATGGCGGGAAAAACTGCCATTTCGGTCAGCAGGTAAAATTACATTTTTTAATGCCCACTACTGCACTTAGTGCAAATCTGGAACGATTCCACCCATAGAGTCTCCGAGGTAACAGTACTTGTATATAGTCTTAACTCCAAATAAAGAATCCACATTATTGTTTCACTAATCCTTGTGTATGATTGGTACATTTACATCGAAGAAGGAGAAGAATATGACATGATGCCAGGGTGGCAGCACGGTTTTTATAGGTTTGACTGAGCAGACTACAAGCCTCAATCCTTTCATATCCGGCAGAAGAAAATAACGGTTGTGAAAGTGAAATACCTATCAAAACTCACCATGTGTAAACATTCTGCAGCTTTTTAGGGATTCTACACACACCGTCCCTTCATTCTGAAATCACACCTCGTTCCAACCCGCAGGCATTGGGTCCCGGTAAAGTTGTTCAAATCTGGGAGAGTTTAATTAATAAGTCTAACTGCCACAAAGTTTAAGGAGGAACAGAAGTTAAGCAGCAGATTTCAAGTGGTTTCACTTTAAGTAGAACTCCACAGACAGAAGAATTCATTACTGCTGAAGATAAATACTGTAGACTTGCATGAGAAAAATAATCTATTCAGTAACAGCTCCTAACAGCTAGAAAAATTCTGTAAATGTTTCACTGTTTGCTATCATTTTTGAAGTCTCCAGCCATTTTCCTGCCAAAAGCACTGTTTTGTGGGTAAAGCTTAGAGCTAAAACCAGGAAAAATCAGAAAGAGCTCAACAGTGCCACCATTGCAGTCAAGCAGTAACCTATAACAAGCTAAGACAGTGGCCACTAAAAGTACTGCAACTCAGCACTAAATTAATTCTAAAAGACCTGGAGGAAACTTGAATAGCTGTTAACAGCCCCAGATAGCATTAAAAATCCTTCAAAAAGGTAAAAGATGACCACAAAATGTCCAACCCTCAACTGGAAGGCAACGGATTTCCATCTGATGTATCTCCCGCACACCCGGCCGCATTTCCTGCACCTGTTGTGTCGTGGATGACTCCAGAGGCACATCATTAGCCACCGACTGAGCATGTGCCTGGTCCCCTGTAGTCCTCCGACTGCTGGCACCGTGGGCACTCTCTGTCTCTGCCAGCTCCTCCAGCGACTGTGAAGTGTCCTCGCCGCTGTGCCCTGGGACACTAGCCGATGTTCTAATTCCCACCGAGGTGCTAGTATCTGCACTGGTGCCTACCTGGCAGAGATGGTGTGACGCTGGTGAGACGCCAGGCCCTCAGGTGTGAGAGGGGACCCCTGCTGCTCCTCCTCCCAGTCCTGCTCTGCTAATGCTGAAAGGAAGAACAAGGAGAGCTGTTAGGAGCTGTTACTGAATAGATTCGCCAGTTCACGTGGAGACAATGTCAATGTGCATCCCTGTCCCCCAGATCATTATGCACTCATCCTTCCATAAGCAATGGTCAAGCCATGTTGCAAACTTCAATCACTCACATTCAGCACTGCCAGGGCTGTTGGGAGAACAATGGTGACCTCACTGCTGGGCATACATACCTGTCTGTGGCATCCCAGCCTCACTGACACCGGTGGACCTGGGCGCATGGCGCCTCTCCAAATCTGGGGCCTCCTGCTTGAAGCAGCTGAGAATCGCCAACTGTGCCAGGCTGTCGCCAATCCTCAACCGCTCAGCGGCATTATATGCATTCTTCTCCTGAAAAGGAAAGAAGAGCATTGATTAGTATTACTTGTACCTGGATTCTCTTCGCGGACACCCCACCCCAACCAGAGTGGGACATTGCATGGCTCCAGTGCCTCCTCACCCCTCTGCTGCTGAACACTCACACAAAGATGCTAGACCTGTCCACACATCTCCCCCACCAGCAGCCCCCTCCAATCCCATCCCCTTGGCCAAATGTGGCCTACATTACATTAGGCGCCAGTCGAACCTTCCATAGCAAGGAAGCGCAAGCATGCGAGCACAGAGGACAGCAGATCGATCAGTGCCACGGTACCTTGAAGCTCCCCTCCCAGCATGTCATCGCCCTGACTTTGACATGTCCTGGAGTTCCAGCACTGCGTCTAGGGGCAGCTCCTCCAGGTTGCCCCCAAATCAGTAATGTGGGTCTCAGTGTATCACATGCTGTGGGTGCAGAACCCATCTCTTCACCACCCTCTCAGGGTGACCTCGGCATGGGCAGAATCTGCTGGCCCACCCAGCGAAGGACACATGCCTTCAATGATTCAATGCAGTCACTACACTCAGACTTGGGGTGAGGGGGCGCCAGGGGGGAAAGCCTACCTGCTGGGTCAAGTGATCAATGCCAACATGGTATTCACATGGTACTCACCCTTCTTGAGTGCAACAGGTTGTTGAAGCGCTTGCGACATTGGATCCAGGTGCGCCACACCACGTCGCGGGAGCTCACCACCTCCGCCACCTCCTCCTAGGCATGTTTGGTCATGTGGGGCGGCCTCCTCCTCCCGTCCTGGTGTGACATCCGGCGGGAAGCGCTATGTGCTTCCTGTGCGGGGGGGGGGGGGGGGGGGGATTCCCCAAAAGCGAGAGTGCGCTCTTTCGCGCATGCGCACAAAACAGCTCACATCTCCCTGAGGCAAAGTGCTGCCTCAGGGAGATCGCTTACACTTTTAAAAATATGAAAAATAGAAAAAAAATAATTCCCTAACATGTCCCCCTCATGTGACAATGTCACATGAGATGGGACATGTTCATAATTTTCATAATAAGTTTATTAAACTTTTTAAAACCCTACATGAAACCTCATCCCGCCAGTGGATGAGGTTTCATGTTTTTTCTATTGCCCGCCGGGGCTCCTGGCCTGCCCACCAACCTTAAGGTTGGACGGGCAGGTCCTTTAATTGTATAATTGATCCTGTCAATGGCCTCAATTGGCCATTGACAGGTCGGCGGGCCCGCAGCTGATTTTGCTGCTCCCCCACCTTCCTGAAAATTTAAATGGGCTGGGATGACGTCGGGCATTCCACCCGACATCATCCCGCATCATTTTATGCGTCGGCGAGCGGACCCCACCCCCTGCTCGCCGACAGCAAAATTCTGCCCATCAGGTCTGTCCAATGATCGTGTTAAAAATCTGAACAAAATATGCTCAACAGTTAAAGATCAATTACGAGTGAACTTATGCTCAACTTCAGAATACACTGTCTGGAATTCATGCCCTTTAGGTAACCACTATTGAAGGCTGTTGACCAATTCATAAGTAGATGCAGAGACAAGGGATGGGATTGCAACTTCACAGCAGCCAAGCTAGCTGACAGAATAGTCAAGCTTGTGATGGCATCTACCCCAATGGAACCATTCCAAAAAGACCTCTTGGATCAACCCAAAGGTTACACCATGGAAGCACTACTACAAAGCGGATGCAAGTTCTTCCTCTATCAACATCTTGGGGGTTACCATTGACCAGAAACTATATCTGAACTTGCAAACCTCATACTGCAGACCCAACATGGAATTGCTATTCGGCAGACAAGTGCAGACAAACCTCTCCAGTCATCGCTCGTTGATGCTCCCAGGAGTACATGATGCATTACTCCAAAATCAGGGAAAGATGAAAAATATCCATGACTGGCATGCGGGTAATGAATTAGTCAACCTGAACATCGGAAAGAAAGTTCGAGTACGACACCCAACTGATGACACCTGGAATCCAGCAGAAATTGTTAGCATTTGCCCAGAACCAAGATCATATCAAGTACAAATACCAAATGGCATGACAGTGCGACGAAATAGATGCCAAATCTGAACAATACCAGAATTAGAAACAACAAATAATCCTATGGCACAGAGAACACAGTTTAAAATGCAACACAAACAAAACACTCCTAACCAACATTCTGAAAATGTACAGCAGCCTCCAGCAAAAATCACTATGACTAAGTCTGGATGGACAAGCAAACTGCCAATATGTTTCAAAGACTTGTAAATTTATTTCTCTATGTTAAATTACATTCAGACACAATGTTATTTTGGTTTGCTTTCATGTAAATGGTTTGAGTCTTTAAAGGTAAATCTTTAGTTAGAAAAAAAGGGGGATGTTGTGATATGATGTGTATATACCTTTAAGACAGCAATCTTAAACTACTATCAATCATTACTATCTCAACAGAATGTGATATACTAGTCCCATGACTTGTAGTCACTCTACAAGCAATAGCAGTTGAGTTCAGACATGTATACAGAGTCCCCCAGTAAACAGTACTTGCATAATAGTCTTATCTTCAAATAAAGGACCCATGTTGTTGTTTCACCACTTTTTTTTTATTCATTCATAGATGTGGGCTTTGCTGGCTGGGCCAGCATTTATTGCCCATCCCTAGTTGCCCTTGAGAAGGTGGTGAGCTGCCTTCTTGAATCGCTGCTGTCCCTGTGGTGTAGGTACATCCACAGTGCTGTTAAGGAGGGAGTTCCAGCAACAGTGAAGGAACGGCAATATATTTCCAAATCAGGATGGTGAGTGATGGAGGGGAACTTCCAGCTGGTGATGTCCCCATCTATGTGCTGCCCTTGTCCTTCTAGATGGTAGTGTTGTGGTTTGGAAGGTGCTGTCTAAGGAGCCTTGGTGAATTCCTGCAATGCATCTTGTAGATGGTACACACTGCTGCTACTGTACAACAGTGGTGGAGGGTGTGAATTTTGTGGATGTGGCGCCAATCAAACGGGCTGCTTTGTCCTGGATGGTGTCAAGCTTCTTGAGTGTTGTGGGAGCTGCACTCATCCAGGCAAGTGGGAAGTATTCCATCACACTCCTGACTTGTGTCTTGTAGATGGTGGACAGGTTTTGGGGAGTCAGGAAGTGAGTTAATCACCGCAGAATTCCTAGCCTCTGACCTGTTCTTGTAAACACAGTATTTATATGGCTAGTTCAGTTCAGTTTCTGGTCAATGATAACCCCCAGGATGTTGATAGTGGGAGATTCAGTGATTCAATGCCATTGAATGTCAAGGGGCAATGGTTAGATTATCTCTTGTTGGAGATGATCATTGCCTGGCACTTGAGCGAACCAATCCTTGTGTATGATTGGTGTGTTTACACCGAAGAACGTAACACATGCCATCTGTGCTACACCAAGAGCACCTTTCCCCCAGTGGGTGAGTCCTTCTCTGCACCATTCAGTCTTTTATGGGGCCTAGCTAATTCTCTGGAGTGACCATGACTGGTTTCCCACTGTCTGCTCCAAACAGCATTTGCAGCCCATGCGCCCCTGTGAAAATCTCAACATCCCCCTGGATGAACTCTTAATGAATCCTTGAAGCATCTTAATTGCTTTTCTAAATCACTCAGGTGTCATTGGGAACCCGCTGTACCCATCCCACCATCCCTCCCCCCTCCTGGATAATTGCACATTGATAAGTGTGACATGGGTGGGGGGGTGGTGTTAAGGGTGAGCTGATTAAGATGTATAAACAAAGAAAGACCTTATATTGCATTCCTATATGTCAGTCCTATCCTCTGATTTAATTGTGGTTTTGTTTGAGTAATTAGGAAGGCCCCTCGTTGCCACTTTTCTAACATCCAGTCTCTTTAAATTCCTTCTTTAAACTATTTCATCTACAATTGGTATTTTTGCTAATTACCTTTAATAAGCTTTAAAGGTCCATAATATATTTGATATGCAAAATATATTACCCTGGAGAGGTTGGAGATGGCATGATAGTTTGCAAGGACAGAGGGATTAAGGCTAAAATTTTTGATGGGAGTGTTGAGGATGGCAGTTTAGGGAGGGCGGAGAGACAGTACCTGAGTGGAGTTAACCAGCTATAATGTCAGCTAGCATGGGAATCAGTTTCAGAATTTAGTTGTTCAGCAGTTTAGTAGGAATGGAGTGGAGAAAGCAGGAAGTGAGCATCTGACTGTAAGACCAACAGAGAAATTTCCTTCCTCTTACTTGGGTAGAGGGGCAGCTGTCCACTGTTTTGCAACATGCTTCTAATTAAAATTAAAGTGAGTAGTGAAACTGGCAGGAGAAATTTGCAGTTAAATAAAAATAATGGGACTAATCTTAGGATGCTATGTGGTGGTGTATCATGTGTATTATATGTCATTAATTATTATTTTAAATAAAAATTATAAAAATGTATTTTTTCATTGTGGAATAGAGACCATGAATATGTTCAGCGTAATCTTTAATTATTTCACAACTTAGCTGTCATTTCTGACAAACCCAACCACAAACTATAACCTGTCTTTTCTCTTTTCCAGTGTTGATGGACCTGATGTTTATTTTAAGCATTCGATTTTGTCATTTCTTTAGGACAGCATTAAACAGATACTCCAGTACACTGATAACCCAAAAACTCATTTGTTATAATGTTGACATAACACTAGACAACAATGTGGCATAAACAAAGTAAAATGCATATTTCATGTTCCGCACAAAGGGTGCGCATGAAATGCTGCTGCGCTGTTACAGGTGCTGATTGCATATCTGAAATTGGACTGTTGTCTACAGTGGTTTTTGAGTATACTTTTGACCAAAACATTTTGCTGTGAATAAGTCCCAGCTAGTAACTTGCTCCTTGAACTGTTTGCTTCTGCCTCATTTAGGTCTCATAGGTTGCATCTCTAAGCTCTCTAATCCCACGAGAGAGAGAAAAAAAAGCTCTGCTGGTATGCACAAATGCACATTAAAATACAACAAAAGCAGCATAGCAATGTTGTAAACCATGGCATCGCCACAGAAACATTAAGCTGTAGAAATTTTCCAAAGGAAAACTGCAGCACAGAGGAACCAGATTTGAATATTCTTTGCATCTTTAACTGAAACTAGTACCTTCAAAATGATGTGCAAAAATGCTCAAATGAGAATGTGTCTTGTTGAAAATGGTCTTTGCTCTGAATGATGACTATGATACATCCTTGTTGATTGGATACATGTTTAAATGAAGGAAACTACAAACCTGTAAAATTATATTTTCATTGTTGATAACACTACTCTTTTTGAAATAACAGAAGCACAATACATGAAAGGATAATTCTGTTTTCAGTCAGCTCTTTTACTGTTCAAATCTCCCTATTGATTTCTAATGCTACTAAAGAAAATCTCTCTTTAGTCCTGTGAAACAAATCATATAATCCTTTCAAAAAAGGACAATTTTTAAAAAAGGTTTGCATAATTGTTACAACAATGAGGTCACATACTATAACACCTCACTCCAATCTGTAAAGAGTCAATGTTTCCTTTCCATTTTAAAAAGGTTCAATTACAGTGCTAGTAAAATTGCATGGATTGCCAATGCCTCCTATTGGTCTTCTCCTATCAGCCATACCTAACGCTCTTCAACCAGTGTATGAATCAGGCGCTAAATCTTCTCAGAGTGTCAGCTACCTTCTTCATCAATATGATCTCTGGCTTTCACCACTTTTCCCTTGAAATCCAGCTGTGTGGCTAGTTATGCATGGGAAACAAACCGAGTCAAATGGTAAGATATCCATTTGATTATGAAACACATTACTAAACTGAAAATGTCCATATGCAACAAAAAGGCTCTTTTTACAATCCATCTATGGTACCATGCAGCCTGTAATTCTGTACATAACTTTTGTGAGCAAAGCTATCAACCCCCTATACATCTTATTCTGTCCATTGGATGATGGTTACAAAATAAGGCAATGGCAAAAAGGTGAGACATGCTGAACTTTACATTAATTCACTCCTGCATTCCTACATATCTGTAATACAGAACTTACACGGTGTATGCTGCTGCTAACAACCCACACTACATTTTTGAAATATAGTCAATATCTTACATATAATATGAGCCAATTATCCGAGTATATATGTATATTAAATTTCACTAGCTTTGACCAAAACAAACTTTGAATATTTGAAATTACATTTTCTGTTAAATTTATGATTTCATGAAAGAAAATACCTTTTTTATAATCAAAGTTAAAGACAATTTTCAATATATGTGAAAGGAAGAATATTTATTACCTTTACTGAAAATATTTATTTGAAATGTTATCTGCCTTAGGAGAAAAAAACTGTTTATTTTACATGCAGTATCTTGTTCATGTCTTTCACCTGTAATTCATACAATGAATATATATACATTTCTAATTTCAAAACAGTAAAAAGAAAGGTTGGCTTACAGATAACGGGACCATGTTTACTTCATATTGATTTGCTATAATTTCAGTATTTTAAATCGTTAGTAAAATGAATACCTTTTATCTGGAAAATTGCATTAATATAACACAAAATAATGTGAAAACATTAATGATCTTATAAAAGTTGAAACATACAGTTCAAATGTTCTTTCTTTTAAAAGTGACAAACTAAATTTATCTTTTGGTTCACTACATAATTGTTATGCTTAAACTCAGTTGATAAAAATTCAAAAGCTTTCTTTGCCAGGATGGAATATAAATCAAGATAATAATATACTTTTAACAGTAATTCTTTGAATGGAGGTGTCAATTATTAATTTTGGAATTCACTATGTATTTCAACATGTAGTTCAGGAAAATATATCTCTTTAATTGCAACTATTATGAAAATAAATTCTTGGCTTTATGAAATGCTTTTGTGCAAGTTGCCTTTCAGTCTGCTTTATAATATTCCATTTGTTTATTTTGTTAAAGACAGTTAAAACTGATCAATTGTCATTATTTATCTAACCGGAAACAGATAATCAGCTAAAAACCTTTGACACCAAAGCAATCCATGATAGTAAAATGTCAATGGCGGAATGAAAATTCCAATTGCACTTTGTCAGTAGAACGATCAGCTCATCTCCCCTTCATTCTATGCAATGGTAGATTACTAATTTAATCACATTTGCAAGCCAACTTGTAGCCTTTAAAAAATGAACACGGGAGACTCTGCCATATCTTCACAGTGTTGATAAAATACAGCTTGGAAAAAGTGTGATACAGAACAGATGAATTGCGTAATTACTACTGTCAAGGCTTTTATTTTATTTTAGTATTAGAAACAAAAGTGCAAAAGCATAAATCTAAACATGGAGTTACCATACAAGCTCCACAGCACGATATTGTTTGAATGCATAGCATCTTTCTATCGGCTTTTGTCCAAATATCTATGTATTTTCTGAAGGTTTCGCTTGCATAGGATGAAATTTAGAAAAAAGGGTTTACTGCATTGGTAAAATGTACAGACATTTTTAAAAAATTATTCAATATACTTCAAAATAAATGCATAGTGTTGGAGCATTGATATAGTATTCATTCATTTACCATTAAAGGCTTCAAGTGATTAAGTATGCAACATTGAAATGACTGCAAAAGCTGAATCTGGGCTGGCAATGAACATAAGTCCTCTTCATTTTTACCTCTTTGTTTTGCTCGGTATTGCTTAATTTAAGGAGAAACATCAAAGATGCAGCTGACAGCTTTGAAGCACAGGATAGAAAATAGACCTGAATGGTCCTTTACAAAAGCTCGACTCCAGAATCTAGCCAAGCTCAAACGGCAAATGACCCTACCATTGCTCCCGTTACAAAAAAGGGTCAGGCGCAGTTTTAGATAAATAATGCATGTGACTTAGAAATTGTTTCACAAGCAACAGAAAATGTATTCATAATGAGTCCAGTTTCTTTGCCATTTAATTAAGATTTTTTTTTCCCAAAACAATTTGATATAAAACGTACCTCTTATTAAAAATGGATGGATAACATCATTTGCAAAACAGTCACATTTCTCAACATAAGTTTGATTTCACAAAAAATCTTTGGGGCAATAATAAATGGATGTTTTGTCTAAAGAAGCCGATATGCATCCTAAACTCCAAAGTTTGAGAAATTTACATTCATATTAGAAACAATTACATGCACCATCATCCAGACATGAGCTGTGTCATGAAATTCATTGATGCACTGTATGGGCCCCTGTATTATTCTGGCCTTGCTCTCTCTAGTCTACACAGGCCGAGACCACACAGCAATGGTGTTTCTACAGCTAACTGTACTTAAACTTTGTGTCTGATCAAGTTAAGTGTATTGGATTTGAAAACAGTTAGTCAATTGTTTCTAGTCCCTAGGTGGTGGTTTATGGTAATGTTTGCATCAATACTAACAAAAGCCATACTGCAGTACAAAGTACATCAAGGAAATGAAAGACAAGGCTGCCTGTTGTCAGCTCTGTCTACAATAAAAGCAGGATTTAGAGCTGGGGCAGAGATCGTTAGGAAACTGCAAAATGAATGAACTGCAGAAATCATGGGGCCGATGGTTCATGGTAGTGGTTTAGGGACTGGCTAATGGCCTGGGTTGTACCCTAGCTACGAGATATATGAACCCAACTCAGTGATCATACAAAAAGGTCAGTGAAGAGAAAAACGCATGAGGTAGCATAATAGGGCTTCATCATTAAGAAATAGCAGGAGGAAAACAAGTTCTGATTCATGCAAATCATTAGTTACAGTGTTCCTGATTAGCTTGACTGCTAAAAACAGAAGGTCAGAATATTCACTGATTAAATAAGACCTTTTAATACCTTATCCTAATTAAACTATTTATAATAACAGTAAATCAAGTATTCTAAACTGAAAAATGCAAATATCCCATTATCTTAGGCCAAAACATAAAGAAATGGCACTCACATTACAAATTTGATTTAAATGATCAATAATATTGTTAGATGAATCCAATGTACAGTAAATAATGGATTAAAACCAATACAGTTCAATGAAATGATAATTGCAAACACCTATTAAACTATATTAACAGTGTGAGCCATGTACTTATCATTTGAAAGCCATTAGAAAAAATTAGAGAGTCAAATCACAATCTTCAATATTCATAAATAATGTCAAAGGAAGGTTTGTCTTATACCACAGATTTTAGTTATTTTAAGGATTCTAGTAGAAGGTCTCATGAATGAATATTTACAATATTTTTATGTTAATGTCTGAACAAAAATGTATTTTTGACTTTTAATATGTGAAAATTAGTAAATACCTAATAAATAGCACAAAGCTCATTCAGAATGATTCTACTGAAAGACAAACATTTATAGGCTATTCCCCCACTGATGACAGAACAAAATGCAGATAAATTCACCTGAATCCATGGTAAAATTACTAGTTCAATTATGAAGCAATTTTTAAAACTGAACTAAAAGAAATAAATGCTGCAATAATATGACATTATTCATACAATGAATCTATTAATATACGAGCATCGTTATCCTTTATTTGAAGTCTAACCTCAGGATGCCTGCTGTGTTGCTGGATGCTAGAATGTCGGAAGAAAATAAGTGAAAGCACATCTCATCATGGGGTAAATTGTCTGTCGAAAATAAATGTACTTAGTTTCTGATTTGAATGCTGCTTTCTGCGAAAATAGGCTGGATTGTTATCATTGTCTGTGAAGACTAATCTTTCCTGAGCGGAGAAAAAAGCCATGTGCAGATGAACAAAAGCCATAGTGCAGAATGCAGGTAGGCCGATATCTGTTCTATTGTATTTAATGTCCCATTTTAATCTATTTCAGGCTTTTAATGTCATTGAACCAGCTATGAGATGTACTTCAGACATTAGCAGGAAAATTAAATGCAATGTAAAACAAGGTATAATTCAGATGGACTAGAAAAATATTTTTTTAGAATAAATAGACAAAAGTAAAAACCTTTTCTTTTAAATTTTAGTAGGACAGAAATCATTTAAATTATAAATGTGATCTGTTAAGGTATCATTTTTTATTCTCTTACAGTCATATGCCATCACTTAATGCCCTTTATGGCAAATAATTTTTTGATGTGGTCAACATTTATTACTACACATTTGTTGGTGAAGAAATGCTAAAGCACACTCAAGCTGCCAGAATATGAAAAATAAACTGTGTGGGTTTAATACAGGGCACAGAAATACCATATTCAACATCATAGATAAGAGTTTGATTAGCACATGGAATATATTCGTGAAAATATATTTCATAGAAGCAGAAAGATCTATGGCAACAGAGAAGGTCATTTAGCCATGTGTTTGTGCTAGGCAATTTAAGCTCAATACGTGTTGAAATTTTGGGCAGAATGTAATGTCTCCCCCAGATGAGTTCAGAAACAGGGGGGCTTGTAGGCAGCTTTCCTGCCCAGAGGCCAATTGAAGCTCTTACGTGGCTCTTACTTAAAGGCCACTTAAGGGCCTTATCCTGCGGTCACTGGTTTTTGACCAGTGATGGAGCAGGGGACTTGCCCTTTCGGGTTTGCCAGCAGCCGACAGTGGGATCCCTCATTTACAGGTACTATGTGCCCAATCAAGGAACTAAGCATCAGGAAAGGTAGCCCGTAGGAACCAACCCACTGTTGTTACTTCTGATCCCTCTCCCCTCCTCGTAAGTGATCCCCTCCCTGCAACTCCTGAGGGGTGTTGACAGGATGAATGTGGAGAGGATGTTTCCTCTTGTGGGAGAATTTAGAACTAGGGGTCATTGTTCAAAAATAAGCGGTCACTCATTTAAGACAGAGATAAGGAGAATTATTTTCTCTCAGATGGTAGTGAGTCTTTGGAATTCTCTTCCTCAAAAGGCGGTGGAAGCAGAGTCTTTGAATATTTTTAAGGCAGCACTAGATAGATTCTTGATTAACAAGGGGGTGAAAGGTTATTGGAAGTAGGCAGGAATGCGGGGTTGAGGTTACAATAGATCAGCCATGATCTTATTGAATGCTGGAGCAGGCTCAAGGGGCTGAATGGCCTATTCCTGCTCCTAATTCGTATGTTCATATGTAACTCCCATCCCCCCACAGTCACTTCTCTTCAGGATCCACCTGCGATCCCTGGTGAAGGCCACACTGTAGTACCAGCAGTGACCACTGCTTCCAGCATCTGATTGGCCAGCAGTTCTTGGGGGTGGGATTTCTGCCCTATTGGGGGATTAGTTTGACAGGAGGCCTGTGCTGCACAGGTAAGTGTCTGACTGGAGTGTAATAGCATCAGGCCTTCTGGAAAAAACAACACGGGGTCCCACCAATTCTCCAATTGGTGGACGAGACACCACGTCAACTACACTAAATCCCAGTCCTTCTGTCTTAAAGACATTCCAATTATTTGTTTTTGGTGGTGAGTGTAAGATTCTCATCAAAAATTAGTTATATTGTAGATACAGTTCAATTGTTAGATTTGTTTTGTCAAAGTATGATGAACTGATTTTGTATTTAAAGGCATGTTCATTGACAATATACAGCCTTTATCCACAAATTTAATTACTAATATAAGTAAAAGATAATCATCCATTTTTAACCAAATATAAAATGATTTCTCAACTTCTCCTCAACTCTCTCCCTCCCTGTCCCCCACCCTTCTGAGCATGACATCAATTGTATTTTCTGACGATGAAATTACAAAACATTAATAATCAATTTGCTTCCAAATTACCTGTCCTTTAAAATCCAGTTATAGGGAAATACTGCCAATGAATAGGATGTCTCATTATAAATCCAGGAAGACTTGCAGATATGGAAACCACCTCAGAAGTTGCCATTGTATGCCTAGACCAAAACTCATCCCAGAATTCAAAAGGTATCTCTAACTGCATTCTTGTTATATTTTTATCTTTGATTATTATTTTCAATAACTCATCACCCTGTCAAAACATGAGTCTAATTTTGGCCAATTAAAACAATATATAGCATTATATAGGCATAAAATGATTGCATGGAAAGTATGGGCGGAAAAAAGTCTTATAACTATCAATTGACCTGTACAAAAAACATGGAAAGAGTCACCGTGAATCAAAATATCCACAAAGCAATAATTTAAATATTTCATTCAGCAGGCACGCACCGGAGGTGGCTGCGCGCCCGCCAAAATGTCAAAGGCCTATTAAGGCCATTAAGGAAGTTATTAAAGTAGGAAGAACGCAGCCCGTCCAACCTTAAGGTTGGCAGGCAGGCAAAGGGCCCAAGTGGCCTTCATGTTTTGCAGGAAACATCATCCATAGGCAGAATCAATAAATTAATTTCCCCACCTTTACAAACATGTCCAAACTCATGTGACACTGTCACATGATGGGACATGTTTAAATAAATTTTTACTTCATTCATTAAAGTTTTTTATTGTCTATTCAATCCCCCTGTGGCAGCTCTGTACCTCAGGGAGATTGCTACGCTTTCTCGTGTGCATGCGCGAAACAGCGCAGGCCCCGACTCTCCCTCCTCTCCCCACCTACATAAGTAGCGCTGAGTGCTACCTGTCACACATTACGCTGGGCGGGCCATAACTGGCCTGCCGGCGTAAAATGGCGGCACGCAGCCAATCGCGGCGGCAATTGGCTCGCCTGCCCCCGCCCGCACCTGCCCAGCCCGCCCTAGGAAAAATTCTCCCCATAAAATTCTAGGAGCTATAGTTACTGATTAATGCATAATGATAATTGCACTGGTGTGCAAAAGGGTAAAATTAGGCTGTGCTCCTAAAGATTAATTTGGATCACAGTATGAAAATGTGTGAAAGATTTCAAGTCAACAAACACATTAGACTGAAAGGGAAGATCTAACAAAGAATTTACTTGCCCTATCTTATTGGTGGCATAATAATAAATCTTCAAAATGAATGCTGTGGTCAATAGACATGATAAGTGAATTATTTGAATGTACACACATATTTGAAAAACCAAAGGATTTTGTTGCAAATCACTTAAAATACTAATGATATTAAAGGAGTTTTTAAACTTATGCAAATTACAATAAACTACCTCATTTGACTAAAGAGACTTTATACTTCAAAGGATGAACAATCTGCAATTCATTTAGATCTCTACCTGCATCTTGTCGACAGATACATATTGCATGATTAAGTCCATTTTCTTGAACTGCATTATATTGGGGTACTTAAATTTCACACAATTACAATATTTTGATAATTGTTACTTACAATTGCAAAGTTATATGGGCATTTAATATTTTTGATTTCTTGAGCATAAGTATAAAATATAATATTTTTCTGTTAAACTGTATTAAAATACAACATACTACATTCCATAATGATTAAGGAAATTTACATTACAAAAATTGCTATAATTTTATATAAATTATACAATCTGTTCAAGATGACAGGATGCTTTTTTATAAAAGGGAAAATTTGAAAATTTAAGGACGTTTGAACATTAACTGTCATTATGCTGTGCTTTGCTGGTTATTTTGTTTGATATGCATCTTGTGACCTGTATATAAAATTCATAGTTTCAGAAGTGACATGTGCGAGTCCTGGACACGCAGGGGAAAAGGCATATTTCCTGACCTTGTAGCCATGGCAACCTTTCACTGATTGGTAGCAGGCAGGCTCGGCATTCCTTTGACACCGGAGGCAACAATGTGAGGTTACAGACTTTGATGGAAATATGAGAATTTTTCTAACATATTATGGGTATTCAGAAAGATCAAAACTTGTCCAACAAATATTAATATTAAAACTCATCAACTCCATTAGCCAGGTTTTTGATAGGTGCTGACTGATTTTACTCACATCTGGCAGCAATGAGTCTTTACATTTTAAATTCTTGAAAACTTCTAAACTTTCACTTTATTTCTGCATCGGGTGCTCCATAAGTGTGACACTCTTCGTTTCAGCAGCAACTTCTACTTCAGTTGCAAAATATATATAACTTGGACTATTTTCTCAAAATAGCTGTGAGATTTGTTATAATAATGAAAAGATAAGACTTATCAAGGAACATTCCGACTGTAATTCTTCATGGAGAGGAAATGAAAATCTAAAACAAATTTTACATTAATTGTATTTTTATCTCTATAAAATGCTGGTCAAAAGTAACAAAATTATGAGAAAAAATACCAAATATGTCTACAATGTTTCTATGACAATGTTCAAAGTAAAAAATAGTTTTATGTTATGAACATTCCTATCCTATCAGCTAATATGTAAAACACTGCAGTTATGAGATTAAAAATGCATTAACATTTACAACACATGGAAAAACTGAACAAAAGGAGGTTTCAACTTTCTATACAGGCACATTTAAATGATACTTCTTTTGTTCCTGGTCAGCAGTTAGATATTATTGGAAGCAATTGACTATTTGCCAGAGATACTTCAATCCAATAACTTGGGAGTGGAAAAGTCACGATTCAATTACTGCAATCAGTCACAACTGGGGTAAACTCATATTTTCTGTGTATGACTGCTAACTCCACTGCTCTCAAGATCAATATTTTACTTGTGTGAAAAGCTAAACAAAAAACAAATTCACAGAAAAGTACCTGTATGGTACTACGTATTTTGGCATCTCTGGTGGCAGTTAATTCAAATCCACACAACAATTAGACAGTGAAATTCTTCCTAGAATGACTTAGAATAAAAAGTTAACACAAGTACAAGAAAGGAAACCCCATTTTATATTCATATTGACTTTTAAGCTTAAGTATCAAGCAGGAGCATTGTAACCCTCCAGCAACCTTGCTTAGGGTCAAACTTAGATCAACAGATACAGACCAAAACTGTTTATTCTTGCCCAACCTGAACTTGAATCTGTTTCCCTGGTAGCATATGTAGCAAGGACACCAGCTAGCCCATTCCAGCTCATTCAGAGACACATGGATGGAACAATTTTGTTCCTTAGTTAACTAAATACAAAATATTTTTTAAAACTGTATTCACATGAGGAATGAGGATCAATTAAATTGAAATGATAAAACTCTTCTTTAATCACAAAAGCACTTGTGTAAAATGACACACAATGGTCAATGGCAATGTATAATGTTCTAAAAGAAGTTTAAACACTGAGGTTTCTATGAATAGTTCTTTATCTGTTGAATAATCTAATATTTTCTTGTTTGAATGAAGGAAAACCATAATTCAGTCAGGCCTGCAGTACACAAGTACTTAGGATCTTCTTCCAAGATTTGTAAGTTTATAATTTCTTCAATCTCCTCACCTCTACTTCTGAAGGCAGTTTGGAAAATTATTATACTCAAATGAACAAATCAGAAAATGGTCAGCTGGCTGACCGATTCATAGGGCAGGATTTTCCCGTTGGCGTGCGGGGGCGGACCCCGCATGTCCACACGTAAAATGACGCGTGGTAACGCTGGGCCAGCGTCCCGACATCACCGTGCGCTATCGCGATATTTCATTGGGCGGGCCCGCGATGATACTCGCTGCGCGCCGCCATTAATTGACAGGCCATTTAAGGCCCTTAACTCAATCAACGCTGATTTTTTGGCGCCCGTGCAATCTTCAGGTCAGCGCACAGGTGCAACGGGCAGGCGGGTAGGACATATTTGTATAAACCTCATCCACGGGCGAGATAAGAGGGCTCATTGGGGTCGCGAGTGTGCTCTCTCAACTATTGATTTTTCAAAGTTATTGAAACTTGCCTGTGTGATCTGCAATACTTCAAAATGCATACCAGCTGCTTTGTCTGGACTCTTAACCTTCAGGTCAGCACTCTGCAGTGACAAATGTTTTTTGAGCCTGCAGGTCTCAGGAAGCCTTCCCATAGCCTGGGAATGGGAGCTGAGCTCTCCACTGGAGGCACCTCCTCTGAGGAGGAAGGGAGGGTTAGAAGGGAGAGGAGGCCAGGAGAGCCACCTTTGGGAGGACAGGCACAAGGGGCGCAGGGCCAAGAGGTAGACCAAGGTGGAAGGGGCCGCAGAAGACTCCATCCCTCAAGGGAGACAGTCAACTATATCTGTCAGATGATTGGGCCTGAGATCGCCGCTAACTGTGTGGGTGGACACCCCATGCCAGTGGCTCTAAAGGTCACAGCTGCCCTCAACTTCTATGCCTCTGGCTACTTCCAGGGCTCGGTGGATGATCTTTGCAGTGTCTCCCAATCAGCTGTCCACACTTATGTCAAGCAGGTTACAGACACTCTGTTTAGGTGTGCATTGACCTTCATCCGCTTTCGTTCGGACCAGGTAAACCAGACACAGCGAGCCAGACGCTTTGTAGTGATTTCTGGCTTCCCCCGTGTCCAGGGTGCAGTAGGTTGTACACATGTGACCATCAAGGTGCCAGCAGGTGAACCCGGTGCATTTGTCAACAGGAAGGGATTCCACTCCATGAACGTGCAAATAGTGTATGATCACAGGATGTTGATTTCACAAGTCTTGCAAGGTACCCAGGGAGCTCCCATGACACCTACATCCTCAGACACTCCCAGGTGCCAGGGCTCTTCAGTGCTCCAGCCTGGCTTGATGGACGGCTGCTGGGTGACAAGGGCTATCCCCGCAGAAGGTGGCTCATGATGCCTCTCCGCCATCCAAGAATAGAAGCTGAGCAGCGGTACAATAGGAGCCACACCTCCACAATGGCTGTGGTGGAGAGAACCATCGGTCTTCTCAAGGTGCACTTCCGATGCCTGGACTGCTCAGGGGGTGCACTCCAGTACCCCCCAGATCATGTGTTGGTGATAGTGGTTGCATGCTGCACGCTTCACAATCTTGCGCTGGAAAGGGGGGGACACAGTGGACGATGAAGACATCGACACAGTGGCTGCGGCTGCACACGATGAGTGCAACAGTGAGTCCAAGGATGAGCATGCACAGGGAAATGCTGAGGGTGTTGACGCTGACCCGGGCATACTGCAGGGAGGCAGGAACACCCGGGAGGCTTTAATCCAATGAACCTTCAGCTAGCACACTGCAGATGGACCTCGAGGACAAGCCTAGGCTGTAGGCTCCATACTCGAGATCGAAGTGCCAAATCTGCTAGGTTAGGAACAGTAACTAAGGGCCTTGTTAATAAAGCTGAATGTCCCACAAAGCACTCCTAACATTTTTGGAAACTATACACATGCAGCTCCTCCAGCGACTGTGAAGTGCCCTCATCGCTGTGCCCCAGGACACTAGCCGATGTTCCAACTCCCACTGAGGTGTTAGTATCTGCACTGGTTTCTGTCTGGCAGAGATGGTGTGATGCTGGTGAGACTTGAGGGCACTTAGGTTTGAGAGGGGGCCTCTGCTGCTCCTCCTCCCGGCCCTGCTCTGTTGGTGCTGAAAGGAAGAGCAAGGACATTGGATCAGTTAACGTGGAGACAAAGACAAAGTGCATCCCTATCCCCTCTATCATTATGCGCTCATCCTTCCATAAGCAATGGTCAAGCCATGTTACAAAATTAAATCACATAACATTCAGCACTGCTATGGGTGTTGGGAGAACAATGCTGACCTCACTGCTGGGCATACATAGCTGGCCTTGGCACCCCAGCCTCACCAACACCAGTGGACCTGGGGGCATGGCGCCTCTCCAAATCCAGGGTCTCCTGCTCAAACCGGCTGAGAATGGCTAACTGCACCTGGCCGCTGCCAGTCCTCACATGCTCTGCCCCGTTATGAGCATTCTTCTCCTGAAAATGAGAGAAGAGCATTGATCTGTGCAAATTGTACATGGATCCTCTGCACGCACGGCCCACCCCAACCAGAGTGGGACATATCGGGGCTCCAGTGCCTCCTCACTCCGCTGCTGCCGAACACTCACACGAAGGTGCTAGGCCTGTTCCCCATCCCCCCCACCCCCACTTTGGCCACATGCTGCCTACACCACATTAGGCACCACACAGTATATCCTTCCATAGCAAGGAGGCGCAAGCACGTGGGGCGCAGAGGGCAGCAGATGGTTCATTGCCATGCCACCTTGAAGCTCCCCTCCCAGCATGTCATTGTCCTGACTTGGACATGTTCTGCACTTCAAGCACAGCTCCTATGTGCAGCTCCTCCAGGTTGCCCCAAAACAGTCATGTGGGTCTCAGTGTACCATATGCTGCGGGCGTAGAACCCATCTCATCACCACCCTCTCAGGCTGACCTCGGCTGGCCCACCCAGCGAAGGACACATGCCGTCAATGATTCAATGCAGTCACTATACTCAGGCTTGGGGGCTGGAGATGGTGAAGGGTGCGCAGGAAGGGGGAAAGCCGATCTACTGGGTTAAGTGACCAATGCCAACATTGTCCTCACCCTTCCAGAGCGCAACAAGTCATTGAAGCACTTGCAACACTGGATCCACGTGCGCCGCAACATGTCACGGGAGCTCACCACCTCTGCCACCTCCTCCCAGGCACGTTTCGTCATGTTGGGGGGGTGGGGGGGGCAGCCTCCTCCTCCCATCGTGGGGAAACCAGCACCTCCCGCCGTGCTGCCACCTCCTCGAGGAGGGCAGCAAGGCAGTCATCGGAAAAACGAGGGGCACACTGGCCCTCCGGCCTGGCCTGCCCCGATGGACTACTCTCCAGCCTAGCCTGCCCCAATGGCCTACCCTATGGACTTGTGTCAGCTCCACTGCCCCTCTGCAGAGCCTTTCGCCTAGCCATTGAGAGCAGCCTTTCCTTTCTGTGTACAGGCCGCTGGGTCGCCATTGGACCCGGAGGGCTGAGCGCACCCGCCGCCGCCTGCCCACTCCTGCTATGCACAGGAGTCATGAAGTAGGCTGGGTGGGCCTTAATTGGCCCGCCTGTGTAAACTGGCAGCATGGACCCGATAGCAAGCAACGATCGGGTCTGTGCCCGCCTGCGCCCACTCTAACCCCTTCCACCCGCCATCCAGAAAATTCTGCCCACAGATATTGTCAATAGTTTCATCACAGCTGTTTTACCCTATTGCAAAACTGGCCAATCAAAATTCAAAACCACTAGTAACAACTTGTAACTTGTCACCTATCAGCCAATGGAAAACAACGATTCTCCCACCTGTCTGAAAGAAGCTAAAGCAACTGTGCACTGTCACCAATATTTCTGGGAAAAGGCAATTATTTCCCGCAACACATTTACTGAAATAATAAATGTTATATAATTATTACAATGCTAATTTTTTAAAGATTTGCTGATATCTGATGAAACGACAATTCAATTGTCTTAATACAAAAAAGTCTCTGCCATATTTTTTAAAAAATCATAAAATAATCAAAAATTCCAAACAAAATTGTTACACCGCCAACCACTGACAACACATAGAGCAAAATATTTTGATATGCTGCAGTTGCCGAATGTACCCAGTGAAAATGGCTCTTCTAGGGGAACATCTTTTCTATTTATTCAGCATGGGGAAACCATTTATTGTCTTGTAAACATGAAAGCTGCAGTGAATATAACTTACATAGGAGGCACTGAAATCCTGATTTTTATTTTTCTTGTTAAAAGATCTGAATAATGCAGAAGTCTCTGCAGGGCTTGTGAATTAAATTGTCTTTCCATTTATGAAATTAAAGTTCTATCTCCATTCATGGTCATGTTCTGTTCTCCATTCACTTTAAAGCATTCCTTCCAATACCATATTACAATTCTATCACACACAAAAAATGTCACTGTGAATTTAAGTGGCTACATTTCAAAAACTAGCCACTTGAACCAATTTGCAAGGCAGGTGCATTGAAGATAATGAACCAGACCCCAATTTTGTTTGTAAGCAGCACAAAGTATATATTTGGGTTGTATTTCTGACAAGATTATTTTTTTCTTTTATGCAGATTGACAGAGCTAAGCGATTCTACAGCCAACAGATCGGATCTAAACTCTGCAGTCCTGCCACATCCAGTCATGAATGGTGGTGACAATTAGGCAACTTGCTGGAGGAGAAGGCTCCATAAATATCCCCATCCTCAATGATGGGGGAGCCCAGCACATCAGTGCAAAAGATAAGGCTGATGCATTTACAAAATCTTCAGCCAGGAATGCCAAATGGATGATCCATCTCAGCCTCCTCTAGAGATCCCCAGCATCACAGATGCCAGTCTTCAGCCAAGGCGATTCACTCACATGATATCAAGAAACAGCTGAAGGCACTGGATACTGCAAATGCTATGGGCCCTGACAATATTAAAGTGATGGAAGGGGTCATCAACAGTGCTATCAAACGACACATGTTTAGCAATAACTTGTTCACCAATGCTCAGTTTGGGTTCTGCCAAGGCCACTCAGCTCCTGACTTCACTACAGCCTTGGTTCAAATGTGGACAAAAGAGCTGAACTGCAGAGGTGACACGAGAGTGACTGTCCTTGACATCAAGGCAGCATTTGACCAAAGACTGGAGTCAATGGGAATTAGGGGTAGAAATCTCCGCTGATTGGAGTCTAGCACAAAGGAAGAGGTTGCAGTTATTGGAGGACATTCTGCAGGAGCTCCTCAGGGTTGTGTCATTGTTTCAATCATCTTCAGCTGATTTATCAATGACCTTCGATCATAAGGTCAGAAGCGGGGATGTTGGCTGATGATTGCACAATGCTCAGCACTATTCCCGACTGTCCAGATGCTGAAGCAGTCCATGTCCAAATGCAACAAGACCTGGACAATATCCAGGCTGACATGGCAAGTAACATTCATGCCACACAAGTGCCAGGAAATGACCATCTCCAGCAAGAGAGAATCTAACCATCACCACTTGACATTCAATGGCATTACCATCACTGAATCTCCCACTATCAACATCCTGAGGGTTACCATGGACCAGAAACTGAACTGGACTAGCCACACAAATACTATGGCTACAAGAGCAGGTCAGAGGCTAGGAATTCTCACATCCTGACCCCCCAAAGCCTCTCCATCACCTACAAGGCACAAGTCAGGAGTGTGATGGCATACTCTCCATTTGCCTGGATGAGTGCAGCTCCAACAACACTCACAAAGTTTGACACCATCCAGGACAGAGCAGCCCACTTGTTTGCAACCCATCCACAAACATTCACTCCCTCCACCACCAACGCACAGTGGCAGCAGTGTGTGCCATCTACAAGATGCACTGCAGGAACTAATCAAGGCTCCTTAGACATCACCTTCCAAACCCACGACTACTACCATCTAGAAGGATAAGGGCAGCAGACACATGGGAACACCACCATATGGAAGTTCCCCTCCAAGCCACTCACCATCCTGACTTGGAAATCGATCGCCATTCCTTTACTGTTGCTGGGTCAAAATCCTGGAACTCCCTCCCTAATAGCACTGTGGGTGTGCCTACACCACATGGACTGCAGTGGTTCAAGAAGGCAGCTTACGCCACCTTCTCAAGGGCATTTACGGATGGGCAATAAATGCTGGCCTAGCCAGCGACGCCCATGTCGCATGAATGAATTTTTAAAAATGCCTATACTGGAAGTACAAGACCGAGTCATTGAAATGCTGGACACTCTTAAAGTATCTCATTATAGGGCAAATTTGAGTCATTACTGTTTGTTTTTTGCATTACTTTATCCCTTGTATAATTTGAACAGTAAGTGACATTCCCCACTTTAAATGCACTTGTTCCTGTCTTTGCTTTTAATTCCTGTGGATGGCATTGCATCCAATCCATAATTAAAGGACAATTAGCTGTGCATGAAATCTGATTGGCAGTTTCTTTTTTAATGCCACATAAGCCAATTTGTGGTAAATATTTCAGATCACAGGAGCATATCAACAAATCACACATAAAAATATATAGCAATGGAACCATTTGCCAAAACATATTGCTATGCTACCAGTTATTTTCATTGCTGCATAAATGCAATCTCCACTTTGGAATTGACTGCTCGAACTGTGGGGTGTCTTATGGTCTGCAATGACAGATGCATTTATTGGTGTCCTCAGGTAGAATGTCTAGACTTAGAGAGAAAATTTTCTGTTATTACATAACAGCTGAATACAAAAAAATGTTATTTTCTTAAGAATTTAATCTACACAAACAATACTTGGCAGTTTCCATGATTTGAAAAATACAACAATTGCTAGTGAAAGTGAAATGCATTTAAATGTGTGCAAAAAATAAATTGAATCAAATGTATGCAGGAGATGTGAGAAACTGCTGAATGTAGTTATTAAGAAGATCAAAGCACAACATTCGTTCATTACAGTTTAAACTTCAGATTCTTGGCTCACCCTTTGTTATGGCCAGAATTTAACAATTAACTTCATATGTGCAGGTCTCTTCGGGACCCATTTAGAAGACCCTGTTTGCAACATCACCTCAAGCATGTTATTCTTTTAAATTTAAAGGACTGATCTTTACTATCAGCATTACATTTCCAAGAAGTACAAGCCAAAGATCAGACCAAACAATGACACGTTTAAAAGGAAAATCTTCTCTCTTCTTCATTTTCACAGATAGCAATTTTTCAAGTAGATCACAAAGTGTCGCTTGTTTTTTTGTTTTATTTAGAAGCTACATCATTTAAAAATAACAGTAATAGGGTAGAAGTTAGAATGCAATTTGGCTCTATTTTGACTTAAAATAGGCACAGTGTGTACCAATTTTTAGGCATGAGTGCCTTTGTCAAATATGTGATGCTGACATGGGCACTGCCACGATGTAGCTTATTGACTTTTTATGTCCCATGGTGGCTGATTGAATTTAGTGTTGGATCAATTTAAATATGCAAAGAAGAGTCCTGTGTCTATATTAGTACCTTTCTGCAAGATTCATGAAAATCTAGGTGGATTGTGCACTTTGCGTGAACCAGTTAATGTCTCCAATTCTATATCAGCATTTCCCCTCCTGTGGACTCAGGAAAAGTAGAAGTGCTCCTCCTGGTTCCACCGCACTGCATTCCCACATTTGTCTCTGCTCACACATCAGGTTTACCTGAGGCTACTGCACAGAAAGCAGCAGGCCCAAATCTGATCCTCAATGGCGGATGAACTGCCTCAGAGGTGAGAGAGGCAGTTTTCCTCTCTTATTAAAATGAATCCAGCCAGAGGCCCAATTTCAAATAATCCTCGGGCTCTAGTTTCTGGTGTGCATTTTAATTGCGCTACCTAATTTGAGCAAAATAATGGATCAACTTTCTACCTGATAATATTTCAGATTAGCTTTCTAACCAATTAAGCATATTTAATTTGCCAAACAGTGTTTCAGCTTTAGCAAAATTATAAGTATTTGTCTCATATATAATACTTCAAATGATCTTTTGATTGTAACATAATCACAAAAAACATATGACTAATAATAACTTGATTCTGCACACTTGGGCTAAAAAGAAATGCTTATCAAATCCTTTAAATTGGTATTACTAAATTTTATTTCAAACACTATGAATGCTTGAACAACTGTGTTGTATTTTATTAATATCATAATTCAAACAGAAATTCAGTTAACCCCCCTGGTGCTCCCATCACAACTGAAAGTTGCAAATTCTAGGTGGCAGTGCCTAGACAGTAATATCAAATTTTAATAACAAATTCTCTCCTCCAGAAACCTCTATTTTGAATGCGAGCATAAATTGGTATGGCTGACCGCTATTACTTTTGGAAGCAATCTGACTTCTATCCACCTTCATCTCAACATATCTGCTGTATCCTTCTATGGTATTATTGATAGCAAGAAAGGTCATATGATAAATGAGTGACAAAAATATCAGAACATATTAAGCTGGGGTTTTGTTATCAGTATCTGAGAAGATACCAGAATTTTTTTATTTTTCTTTATAATTTTGGTAATGTTTTTCTGGCTAGGTAAGCCAGTAAATGAAGGATAATTTTTGGGCTCTGATTATTTGTCTTTCCTTGTGACACAGCAGATCTAAGAATACACATTAATAACAGGGAGCATGCAGTGGTCTGAGTTAAAAAGTCACCAGCATCTAGTCTGACTCAAGTCCACAAGGTGTTATATTGATGAGATATCTTGCCTTAATTTGCAGAAATGAGAATTGTGCAAGATATAACAGAAATATTATTAATGGTGCTCTATTGAAGCCAGTGAGATCTGCATTAATCAACTCGGGGAAGTGCAAGCAGACTGTGATGAATTCAGAGGTACAACGCATTCTGCTGATTTTTTTTTGCAATGTGTGACAGAGTAGTGGAACATAAAATTACACTGGAAAAGTCCCCCGGATAGACCTAAACAATAATCAAATTAAAATCAAAAATTTGAAATCAGTTATATGAAGAGATAAGAAGCTGATGATATTTTGCTTTTACTCTCTTTTCTCTTGTATATTCATTATAGGTTAAATTGGTAGCATTTTCTAAATTCTCAATGCTTGCTGTGATTGCTGTCATGGCACTATATTTCCAACTAAAATCTCGCTATTTTAATGTTGAATGTCCATTACCATGAGACAGAAAGACATGAGAGAATGACATAATGCAGACACAAAACACTTGATCATTTAAATTCTGAATCTGACATTTAGGTCACTGAAATTGAAGAATAAAAGCTTCAAGCTTCATTTGTTCAGATCAAAAACCATATCTGCCAATTATTTCATAGTTACAGTGCTGGTGTTACTGCATGAATATTGTTCCAACTTACCTATTAAACAAAAGATACCCTAAATAATTAAAAATTGTTTAATTATGATCTTTCAATTAACTTAACAAGCATAACAATGATGCTGGAAATGTAATGCGTAATTCATATCTTATATTTTAGTTCTAATTAAACTTACAAAGTTACTATGATGCAAAGTTCCTAAGTTTAAGCCTCAATGGAATCTAATTAATAATATTATTGCTATGTTATTAGCTGTTGAAGGGTGTAAAATAAACCTACTGGATCTTACCTTGAACAATTGGAAAGTCAAAAACTGGAAAAAAAAAAGATAGATACAGTGCAAATTATTTTGGCCCCACTGTCAACTTTGGAGGTTTACAAAATATCTTATCCTGTCAATTTGATTTGGTAGTAGGATGAAAAATGTCAAAAGTGAGGATGACAAATCAGTCTAGTGAGGAAAAGTGACTACCAGACAAGAGATGTCATTTGTCACGATTGCCATTTGGCTGCTGGTTTTTAGATTTTGTTTTTGTTTTTAAGATGAATGTTGTCTTGATGAAAGTAATCTAATATTATCATTTTTACAATTTGTTGTACTAATAAAAAGGCTGATTTCTTCAATTTTATAATGAATATTTTAACCAAATGCAAATACCTTATGTATTTCTAAACCAAATTATCAGAAGAAATATCTTTAACCTTTGTGAGTCATTCATTTAACCTCTCCTGTGTTCAACTTTTAAGAGTACAGCACTTAAATTCCTTAAAAGTGCCGTGAGGTAGAGGTGGGTAGTCTCTCTTATGCTATAGCCAACAGCATAGCAATTGTCAAAGTCAGACACAGCTGTGCATGTCTCCCACAGCCGCTGCATAATATGGGTGGTAATTAAGCCACAGCTTCAAGGTTGCATGGGCACAAGACAATTCACCCTAATGAAGTATCGATTGGTTGCAGCCGAGGTAAAATAAGTTGACATTCATTTAGAGGTAGCCTGGGCAAATACAACATTGTACTGTTGTAGAACAAAGGCAATGACATCAAATTTTAATCTCGCAGAAACAATTTAGAATCATATTTATAGCGTTATCTACTTTCTTAAAATTAGAACTAATTACGTAGTTACTGTTCTGACATTGGAGTATTAAATCAGTGGAATTAATGTTTATTGGCAGATGCTACAAAAGCAAACGAAGTTCAGCATGTCAATTACTGTAATAATCTCCTGACCACATGCTACTGAATTGTTGGTTGGTCTGAGTGCAGCAAATTAAGTGGGATCTTGGAATAATTTTATGGTTGTTGACATTAAGCTGTTAATCTTAATGTATCGTATAAAACTGCTGGAGTAATGCAGGAGAAAAAAATTATGAATTTAAGTGGAAAGGTTAGAATATGGAACCTAAGCAGCTGTCATTTAGCTGTAAAGATATCACTGTAAATGTTCTTTCATATGCTGGAACTTCTGTATCCCTCGGAGAAACAAACTTACCAGGCCATTAGTCCTCATCATACTTATTTTACTGATCATATTGTTCTTGGGCATTCAAAGCAGAATTTCTAATATAAACAGAAAATGGTCTATGAATCATCAGTCATGATGTGATATTGTTAATTCTAAAACCCTTTACAATAGTTTCTTTCTGCTTTGGATGATTATTTTCCAGCAAAAAACTATTAAATCAAAGATGCGTTTCAAAGTTTTGTGCAATCACATCATTTTTCATTACCAATGTCACTCCTTAGAATAATAGTTTTGAGGCATAGTAGTTCTATTAATGCAACAAACTAGAAAACAGTTTGCCTCTCCACTTCATTCTTCCAATAAAATATTCTAGCCAAATCCATTATAATAAAATGTCATTATGGAGTTCAAAATTCTGTGGCAATGTTTTGACTGCTTTTGTTAGTAACTTAGAGAAACATCAGATTCTTAACAGTCGCTCCTATTTGCAATATATTCACAGAAATTAATATTGAGTTTATCTAAAATGCCTATGATATTATTTTACATATGATCATGATAATGGTTACTTTTTGTTTGCATTCTTAGAAAATTCTAAAATAGAGAAATATTGTTCAGCCCATTTTTTCAATAAAACAAAATAAATTTCAAATTTCAAAATTCCTGGAAATTTACAAATGGAAACTACTTAACTCTGCTGCAACAATACAATTATTGCATTGTGTCATTTCACTAAAAAAAACTCTTGGGTTAAAAAAAAAGTCGTCTAAAAAGAAAATTGGACTGTTCAAAGTTTTTGAAGTCTTGGGCTCTTATCAATATATTACAATGTATCAACTTGTTGGTAAAATGTACAATTAAACCAGTTTAGAAGATTATTTACCCTTTTGTTTCTTTAAATTCAGTTGTTTTTAAGCCACTCTTAATTTCAAAACCATATTCTTCAGATATTCTTTGGATTAAATGGCTGAATCAATCTAACCAGGAAAAGTTGGGCTTTCTAGCGTCTAATCCCTCTGGTATTAAGTAATCAGTTATATAGAGCTCCTCAAGCCTCAGAAATTCTGAATTCTCATCTTCCCACATTCTATTAATCACAAGTGAGATGCTAATAGGTATTCCAAAACATTTAATTGTCCTTCTGCCATCCCATCATTGGTGGCCGTGACTTCATCCATCGATGTCCTAAGCCCTCCCAAAGCCTCTCTGCCACTCTATCTCTTTCTCCTACTTGAAGGCTCTGCTTAAAACCTACCATTTTGACCAAGCATTTAGTCACATATTCTAATTTCACTTTCTTTCAATTTGCTTCAATTTCTGTCTGGTTGTGCTCCTGTGAAATGCTTTGGGATGTTTAACTACATTAAAGATACTATATGAATACATGTTGTTGGTGTCCGCCCATTGATCACTACAAGAGCAATCACCAAATAAAAATATTGGAATGGATGTGGAAAATATTATTTCCTGGAAGAGATGTCTTATATATCAAAGTTTTTTAATACATAAATTATCAGAGGAAGGTATACTGAAAATTGATATTATTAAAAAATCTTTCCATTAATAATTCAGGTCCTACAGGTGGAGATTTGGTAAATGCTTAGCTTGACCAACATATTCATATTGCTGTTTCATTAATGAAATCCCCACAAGGAATGATGACCAATATAACATTACAATAAATGAGAACAAAGCATTGATCATTCAATGGTCAAATAATTTGCACTTGATTGTTCTAACATTTATTTAAAGTAATAAGCACATGGATAATTAGACTGTCTTCCAATAGTGATATTTTGTTTATTTTTAATTAATGCTATCTAATTAAAAACTTAATTATTAAAGTAAAATGTTGCTCGACTAATTCTGTTGATAAATTCTTATTTACAAATTACGCTTTCATACCCGAAAAAATGTGTTGTGTATGCTGTTAGGAATTGAGTAGGTGCAGCATCCAATATTTCCAAGCCACAAAAGATCGAAGGTCTCAAATGTGATCCTTAGTGTATGTTGTTGTCAACTGGAGCCATAATAGGGTTGCTGCAATAAACACTGTTACTCCAGCGGGGAAAAATCCAGGGACTATTAATGGAATGAGAGAGACTTAGGGCAGAATTTTCCCAAATTTGCACTAAGTGCGGTAACGGGCAAGTAAAATGGCATTTTACCTGCCGGCCGCGATGGCAGGTTTCACTCTGTATTGTCCCAAACCCACTTCATTATTTATGCACTCCCGGGAAACACGTCATTTCCACGGCGGGCTGGATCTCATTTGGCTGCCCGCCATCGCCCCACCACTGCATCACACCGGGCACCATGTTTAAAGTCCAGCTGCAAGCACAGCGGTCACTGTTTCCAGCGTACCACTGCTGCATGGAAGACATGGCCCTGAAACTGAGGAACATTGCAGCCACCCCCGGTTTAATGACGGGTCTTTGGAGCAACTTTTGGTTGCTGTGAGGCCTGCCGGGATGTCCTGCACCACCGCTCTGGCCGCAAGATGGGCAGCAACGTGTATAATCCGGCTTGGCAGGTGATGGCAGCGGTGATCAGCGCCAATGCCCTTCAGAAGAGGACAGCCACCCAGTGCCGCAAGAGGATGAATGATCTCCTCCGTTCCACCAGGGTAAGTCGCTCTTTTCATCACTCGCAATGCATATATTCACAAACTCCCACAGGGCCCTCACTCACTTCCAGTTCAAGGGACATCACCATTCACACTCTCACACTCAGTGTCATTGTCCTCATCCGTCCATGGGACCACTCAACTCCCACACAGGTCAGGCATACTTGTCATTTGGCCTGTCAGGTGTCCTGCTTACACTTTCTCCATCTCTAACCATGCAGGACAATCTGGCACACAACAAGACAGAGAAGTCGCAGATTGGTGGCGGAATGCCCGAAATCAAGGTCCTCACGGACTTTGAAAACAAAGCCATCCAGCTGGCTGGCGAGGATCTGGACCATTCCTGTGCTGTTGGTGAGGTCGGCAGTGCTCAACCAAGTGAGGATCCAGCAGTGCAACATCCATCAGACAACCATGCTGTGAGTGATGTGTCCTCTCTCAAAGGCCACTGCCATGCACTAATTATCTCCCCTTGCTTTCACAGGCACATCTTCCAAACAACCGACAGAGTCCATGACCCAGGGCCTCCAGTGAAGCCCCGAAGACACCTCGGAAGAGGAGTCTGCTGAAACCTCAATTGAAGACCAGTCACATCAGTCTCATGTCACCAGTGCAGAGACACACACCTCGGTGGGACGTAGCTTTAGAGTAGCCTCGGGATCACAACCTGGTGAGTACATCGCACTATCTGATCCACTGCAGGCAACGGCTGGGACTTCCCAGGTGTCCGGCACTGCTGGACGCCAGAACGTTGTTGGGTCTGAGTCAGATAACGAGCCTCTGGACTTGGTCATATCACAGTTGCTGGAGCTGCAAAGGCAAGCTCGAAAACATCAGGAAAGGATGTCACTGCACTCATCAGATTGCAAGGCACAATGGAGGAGTCCGTCCGCCTTCAGTCTGAGGTGATAGCACCAGCATGCCAATGCACTGAGGTCAGCACTGGTAGGATGGCGGCTGTCATGGAGACCTTGGTCCAGGACTTCGCTCTTGCACTGCTGCGCAGGCTCAACTCCATCGCTGATGCCATTGTTGGCCTCCAACAGTGTGTATGCGAAAGGGTTGCCAGGTAGCTCGATCTCACTCCAGCTACCCCTGCTCCCCAAGGAGTCAGCCTGGTGCCTCCGGGCACCCATATGAGAAGGATCTGCAGATGCAAACTCCAGGCCCATCCATCCAGGTGACTCCGGCAGTGTCCGGCCCATCCAACTCCCTGCTTCCTGTGACCTCAGCAGCTCCAGCTCCATAGGCTGAAGTGGATGCCACTGCCACACAGCAGGACCCTGAAAGCAGGCCAGGGCCCTCCAAGTCTCGGTCCTCCAGAGGATGCCCACCAAAGTCATCACAGACAGGGTGCTGCAGTCAGCAGGCTGCCTCTACCTCCGCTGTGGATGTCTGGGGAGCACCAAGACGTAACGGCAGGGTTAGGACAGTTAAGGAGAATTGGTTGCACAGCCTGGGCACAGGTGTTAATCACTTGTGCATACTGTTCACTATTGTCAATAAACTCCTAGGAATGTCACCCTGCCTATGGCTCTTTGTTCTGATGAGCAGTGTTCTTGTCACTCAGATGTGAAACCTTTCTGCACAAGATAAAGGCAGATGTCTCAGTTCAGGACCTCTTCCCTATGATCTGTGCAGCCTTCAGACCAAGTGATGGTCCGCCCTCACACTCCCTGGACACTTTACTAATGCCTGCACCTTAACAGTGCTTGTCATTGCTGCCAGAATGCAGTGGGCAGGTGCTACAGATTTCTCTCATTCCCTCAGTGTACTCACAGCACCTTTAAGGAGGGGCTGGCCCCCATCTCTTCAACATCTGTGACCAGCTGCTGAAGCACTCAGGTGCTGAAGTCGCAGAAAGCATCAGATACTTCGAAAGTTTCATGGCTGCATCTCTGTGATATGACCCTGATCACAGGCGCAAGCGAGCTGCCCTTGGTCAGATAGGACTCGGACATTCTCATAGGCTTTGTGAAAATTTTTGGAGTGTCCTCAATGTATGTCGTCATCATCCTCCTGCAATTGAACGACTATTAGGGCCTCTACTGCGTTTCCATGACAGGAGTATTCTCACAGACGGTATTCACGCTGGAGTCAATCATTCACAGTTGCAATGTGAGGATCTATGGGGTCACCTCACTTCATGTCATCATCAAGTTCCTCAAATCTAGCAGCTATGAGGGCCTCCCGGGTGCGCTTGCCTCATCTAGCCAGTGTGAGGGCCCCATCCCCATCATTGTCGTCTCCGAGGACCTCCTCAGCCTCATGCCCTTCGGTGCCCTCCTCATCAGAGGAGACGTGCAGCTCCTCCTCAGCCAGCTTACCTCCTCGTTGGAGCACCAGGTTGTAAAGGGCGCAGCAGATGACAACGATGAGTGACAGCCTATGTGGACTATATTGCAGGGCTCCACCAGACCAGTCCAGGCACCGGAACCTCAATTTCAGCATCCCGATGGTCTGCTCCACCAAGTTGCAGCATGGGCCTCATTATACCATTGCTCTACTGCAATCTAAGGATGCCACACGGGTGTCACCAGCCATGGCCTCTGTGGGTAGCACTTGTCCCCGAGGAGCCATCCTTGCAGCTTCTGTGGACCCTGGGAGACTCCAGGGATCTGTGACCGACTGAGGATGTAGGCTTCGTGCAGACTCCCTGGAAACCGTGCACACTCCCTGGAAACCATGCGCACACCTGCAGGATGAGTTTTTGGTGGTCACATATCATCTGCACATTCAGTGAGTGGAAGCCCTTGCAGTTGATGTAGTTGACTGCGTGTTGCGACAGAGATCTGAGTGCCACATAAATGCAGTCAATCGCACCCTGAACCTGTGGGAAACACGAGATCTGGGTGAATCCAATCGCTCTTGCATCCTGGCTGTCCTGGTCCCGGACAAAATGCACAAAACTGTGTGCCCTCGCAAAGATGGCATCTGTGACTTCATGGATGCATTTGTGGGTGGAAGCTTGAGAGATCCCACAGAGGTCACCTGTGGAGCCCTGAAAGGAGCCACTGGCATAGAAATTGAGTGCTATGGTTCACTTTCGCAGCCACTGGCAGTGGATGCCCTCCATGTCCCCATGATGCAAAATCCTGCAGTAACTGGCAGATGTGAGCCACCAGTTCCCTAGACATTCGCAATCTTCGGCGACACTGGTTCCTGGTCTTCTGCAGGAATGAAATGCGTCATCCATAGACCCTGTGTGTCGCTGGGCGCCAGCACATTGTGGCTTTTGGGCGGTGTGTGTGGGAGCCCCAGCTGCCCCTTCTTCCTGAAGTTGCTGCTCCTCCCTCTGCACAGCCAGGCACCCCTTTCGCTCTCTCCTCTGTCTTCTTCGTGCTCTGTGGGCCATCAGGCAAACAGCTAGTTTGCCAGGCTCCATGATCCTGATGTACTCCCCCTACAGGATGAAAGAGAGAGACACATGGTTAGCCTGTCCTGGTCAAGTGTGACAGCCCCTTAATGCTTCCTGGAGAGTGCTGTCCACCACTTGGATGGCCAAAGATTAGTGCGCTGCATGGCTTCCCTGTTAACTTGAACCATGGTGGTGACTGACCCAAACCGGGATTCTGGCATTTCAAGGGGATGTGAGCACGTCCAGCAGTGACTGCTACATGGCCAGCTTTAGCGAGAAGATTGTACAAGGTGTGCAATCCAACTGCCCTGCAGTCCACTAAAGTGCTCATCAATTTGCAGTCTGTGCCAGGGGGGCGCATGGTGGGGGAAACTCTGGAGCACTTGGTGGCACTTTGATGCATCTGCATTGCTTGAGGGGCACATAGGCTAGGAGCCCAACCCCAATCATATCAATGTGGCTGTGCCTGAACTGTCTAATTTACAGAGGAATGGTCACTTTCTACAGGTTTCCCGAATGCGTGGCCACTTCCCTTGCCCACCCTACCCCCCACCCTGAATGCTTGTGCGCTATATTCAATGGCAGGGCTGCCCTTGACCACCCCCCTTTCCCCAGTCACTTCAGAGACAGTGCTGCCCTTAGCCATCACCGGGTGGACCCCTGGCACCCCTGAAGCCTGCAAAACAACAGGCGACCCTGGCAAGCTCTGTAGAATGTTGCTGTGCACTCACCTCCAGTTCACCCAAAGTGATGGCTGCCAAGTGCACGTTGCCTCTGTGCTGTGTGAAACATGTCGGCGTACTTTCCTGCCAATGTGGACGGATGATCCAGTGGGACAATCCAGGGGGTGCAAGAGCCTGGCAGGATGGCCTGATAAGATATGCTGATGTATTCCAATGAGGTTCCCGACGACTGATGGCAGGAAATGTGGCCCACCATTGGTGGGCTGAGTGGACAATCGCAACCTGCCGTCCCACTGTTGTGAAACCGATCGCACCATATTGTCCGCTGACACTACCTACCACGCCTGACGCCAGCAGGCATGGAGAATTCCACCCTTAGTTTAGGATGAAACATTCACAAATAAAAGACAGTCACTTGGAACATGTGCTGGAGGGAACTCATGCAACTGGAGCCCAATGGGATTCTGGAGATGAAGAAACTTGGACAGGGGAAATAAGTTGAAATAAATTTGCAATTGCTAAAATTTAATATAGGGATGATGTTAGCTACCTTTCACAACTATGTTACTTGAAAAATATTCAACTGAAATGAAAGTTTATCTCATGTAAAAGTATCATGTTGAAAATAGTCTTCTGTGAAAAGATTATTTAGGGAGTGAGAGCACTTTTGTACGGATGACTTTTAACCAATAAAACCCTTTTATTTAAATTGAGCTCACTGGAGTGATTTGATTGGCAGATTTTGAGATTCACATCTGCTGCACTGACTGATAGGCGGACGAGATTGAATTGTAGGGGAGTACTTCACCTACCATGGATGATGAACTTATTAACTGAAAATATAATGAAATCACACTTAAGAGCTTAACCATACCAGCAGAACTGCATTGGTTCCAAATACGCTTTGGTAGCATTGTTCGAGGTAAGTATTCCTGTGTGTCAAATATTCTGGGTTTTCCTAAATTGTTGGGTACCCACATCTTATGGTTATTATTCATGCATTGTTCTTGACTTCACTGCTAAGAAAAAAATTACATTTTATCTCCCCATTGACTCCATCACATAGTCACCATCTCATAAATATTGTACTTATGTCAGTGTTTGCCATCACAGCAGCACAGCAGATAGATGCTGCCTTTAATGCTACCCAAATCCTACATTCTGAATCCCACTGGAATGCTTTTATTCAGTGCAAGCTGCTGTGAAAGTATTAACATCTAATGTAATACCTCACAACTATGGCATTCTGAATACAAATCACAAGATTCATTATTTTTTAAATCACTTCCAGCATTCTAATAGACATCTTGAGAAATTAAACATATTCAAATATTTTCTAATGTATCACTGGCATGCTCAAGTGAATAATAAAATAATTCATAAAAGCTCAAGTGAATAATAAAATAATTCATAAAAAAAACAGCATTTTGAAACATTTAGAGGCATATTTTTCTCTTTTCTGAATAAAACATTAATTGCCCTGTTTTTATTGATTTTAATAGACCAAATGAAAGTGCCATGTATGGCCGATTTTGCTGCTGATGACTTTGAATACGATCCATTACTGACAACAAAAGAAAACTGGCCAATCATGAAAGACGGATATAATAATGCTTCCTTCACACTTTTGAAGTACCTAAGTTGTCACTTAACTGCAACTGAACAACTTTTCACCCTACAAAACCATTCCAAAAGGATACAGTGAAAATCCAGGCAAATGCTTCCAGTAACCAAAAAAATCATCACTGATAGTGTATTGTAAAAATGTAATAACATATTGGTCTGGAGGAAACTAGGTGATGTAACACCAAATTTACACCAAACACAAGGAACATGGCAATACTTCACAGTCTGGGTGAATTCAAGAGAGAGCTCTGTGATCAGCAGCCTGAAGGAAGAAGACGGCTCAGTAAAGTCATCACAGTCCGACATTTTGAGGATCAGCAAATCCTTTTATGCCGGATTGTATGACGTGAAGCCCACAGACAGCACGGCCTCCAAGTCCTTCCTGTCCTCTATCACGGAGGTCTTAGACGACAGTACACGGGAGAGCCTGGACAAACCGCTAACTCCTGACGAACTGACTAAGGCCCTTGAGTCCTTCGGGAAGAGTAAAACTCCCGGAAGCGACGCTTGCCGGCGGAGTTGTATTCGGCTCTGTGGGACTGGATCGGCCCAGACCTGCTAGAAGTGTACGAGAGTATGCTCCTGGCCGACAGTATGTCAGAATCCATGAGGAAAGGCATTATCACCCTCATCTACAAGCACAAGGGGGGAAGGGAGGAAATTAGAAATTGGCGACCCATTTCACTGTTGAATGTGGACTATAAGATTCTGTCCAAGGTCATCGCCAATCGGGTCAAATCCGCTCTGGAATTGGTGATCCACCCTGACCAGACCTGGACTGTGCCGGGCAGGAAGATTTCTGACAGCCTCGCACTGCTCAGGGGTACGATTGCCTATGTACAGGACAGGGGTGTGGATACCTGCCTCATCAGCCTGGATCAGGAGAAGGCCTTTGACAGAATATCGCACACCTACATGGATGTGCTCTCCAAAATGGGGTTTGGGGAGGGAATTCACAATAGGATCCAACTGCTCTACACTAACATCAGTAGCGCAGTCTCAATCAATGGGTGGGAATCAGATAGCTTTCCTATTAAATCTGGAGTCAGGCAGGGCTGCCCTCTCTCCCCTGTCCTGTTTGTGTGTTGCATAGAACCCTTTGCTGAGTCCATCAGGAAGGATCCGGGCATAAGAGGAGTGACGATCCTAGGCAGTGGAGGCACTCAGATCAAAGCCTCCCTATACATGGATGATGTCGTCGTCTTCTGCTCGGATCCGCTGTCGGTGCGCAGACTGATCCACATCTGCGACCAGTTTGAACTGGCCTCGGGAGCCAAAGTAAATCGTGGGAAGAGCGAGGCCATGTTCTTCGGGAACTGGGCTGACCGATCCTTTGTCCCCTTCACTGTCAGGGCTGACGGCCTGAAGGTGCTGGGGATATGGTTCGGAGGGACCAGGGCATGCGTTAGAAACTGGAAGGAGCGAGTGTCTATGGTGAAAAGGAAACTGGGCGTGTGGGAGCAACGCTCCCTCTCCATTGCGGGTAAGAACCTGGTCATCAGGTGTGAGGCACTCTCGCTGTTGCTGTACGTGGCGCAGGTCTGGCCCATTCCACACTCCTGCATGGTGGCGATCACCCGAGCCATCTTCTGCTTTATCTGGAGGTCGAAAATGGATCATGTCTGCAGGGATGTGATGTACAAGCCTCTAGATAAAGGGGGAAAAAATGTGCCCAACATCGCCCTCATACTGATG